>NC_044314.2:92838101-93546183 GCF_007474595.2 Lynx canadensis
GTCCCCCGCACATTCCCGGTTCCTCTTGTGCTCTGGTCTATCCCCCCCGTATGCCCTCTGCGGCGTCCCAAACTGTGGCTCCGTGCTAGCTGGGAAGGAAGCTGCCGAGACGCCCTCTCCAGCCTCCAGCGTGCTGACGGAGCCCTGCCTCCCTCGGCCCCGCCCGGGCCTCCTCGGGGGGCTTGGTGGCACTCAGTGCATCTCAAACCGCTTAACGGCTCGGGACAGCAGCGACCATTTACTTTGCGCACCAATCCGCATCTGGGCACTTAGTAGGAAGGGGTCATCTCTAAGGCACCGGCTGGGGCAGCTCAGACGGGGCCGGTCGCCAGTGCACGCGGCTGGCAGGCCGGCGCGGGCTCCCTCGGGGTCTCAGCCCACCGCCTCGTGGCCTCTCCGCGGGCCGCTCGGGCTTCCCCGCGGCAGGGAAATGGGTTCCAGATCCCAAGGTCTCAGAGACAAGTGTCACCTGTGTGACTTAGCCCCAAAGGTCACGTGAGGTCCTTCCCATCACTAGGAACCATGCGGATTCCAAGGGAAGTGACGTGCCCCCCCGCCCCCCCCCCCCCCCCCCCCCCCCGTGAGAGGCCGTCACTGTCACAGGTCAGAAGAACAGGAATGTGTTGGGCTGCACTGTTTGCCCAAAAGACACCATGGAGTCCTACCCCCAGTGCCTCGTATGTGACCTGTTTGGAGGCAGGGTCTTTGCAGACGAGCACGTTAAATGAGGTCACCGGGTGGACCCCGATCCGCATTGACCTTATCAGAAAAGATTAGGACATAGACACAGAGGGGCGACCACAGGAGGACATGCCAGCCGCGCACCAAGGGGAGTGGCCTCCAGAGAAGCCAGCCTGCCCACACCCGACCTTGCATTTACAGCCTCCAGGACCGGGGACTTGGCCACGGCAGCCACATCTGGAAAACGCGTGCTGTCCCGCAGCCTCTGACGTCGGGTCAGAGAGAGAGGGCGGAAGCAGGAGGAATCAGGATTTGCAAATGCTCAGCGCGGCCCTGCGGGGTCAGGGTCTGGGGGCAGGGCCGAGGCGGGGGGATGGGCGGCCAGGTGTGACCCCCGACCCTGCACGTGAGCTGATGCCTCCGCCCGCCCACGCTCTCTCCATGCGTTTTCACTCGGGCCTCTGGAAGCAGGTTGTCTTTGCAAATCGCTAAAAAATTTCCACGTGTGAGAATAAGTCCGGAGGTGACTCTTCTCCCAGAACAGCCGCCCGCCCGTCCCCACACAGGCCTCCGTCTTAGAGGTCCCAGGTTCCCCGCGCCTGTGGCCACGTCCTCCCCACACGGAGCCTGGATCGCACGTGGCCTGAAGGCCGCCCCATCCTACCCGCCCCCGGGAGCCCGCGCAGAGGCTCCCTTCACGGCCCCGAGCGACTCCTTCCGCACAAAGGTGGCCCTACCCCAAGGTGGCCTGTTCTGTCCACCTACACAGAGAAGAGCCCAGAGTTTCTCTGACCGCAGGTGGGACGGTCCCCTCGGGCAGATGTCCTGTCACACAGTGTGCGGGTGAAGGCAGCCACGGGGACGGGGAGGGCAGGACATCTGGCCGGGTCACCCCGGGGACAGCCTCAGCGGGGCCACCAGGTCTAGGCCCGGGACAGCCCCTGAGGGCGCCCCGCGGGTGCAGCTGGCCGGCGCGCCCTCCCTCCACGCACCGCTCGCGCCCCGCGGAGGCTCCCTGCAGAAGCGCTCGTGCCTCGAAGACGGTCCTGCAAACCGCAAGGCGGATGCGTGGCTACCCTCCTCCTCGAACTGCGGGCGACTGCACCGGGGCGACACGTGATACTTAGTTACTGGCGATGGCACCTGGACTAAAGGTAATAGTTACGGACGAAGCTGCTGGTGCAACTGTCAGGGACGCTGCTTACTCAGCCCTGCCCCAGAGGATGGACGGGCACGGGGGAGGGAGCCGCACAAAAGAACAGTAAGATTGCATCCGGAATATTCTGCTCCCGCCTCTGCGGGCAGATGACAGGCTGTGCCACCATCTCTCTACTCGGAGGGGCTGGCGCGGCCGCCTGGCGACGCGGCTTCCTGACAGGCGGGCCGCAGGACGGATGCCTCCGGGCAGCACGGGGCCAGCAGGCCCGCTGGGGTCCCACGCCCTCAGCTCTTTCAATGCCCCCCCCCTCACCGGGACTCACCCCTTCCGTCTTCCGGGTGCCACGGGGCAGTGGCCCTCCCGCCAGGAGGCCTGAAGTCCGACTTGGGCTCTGCTCCCGGGTAGCCGTGTGTCCCCAGGGTAGCGTGGCTCACAGCTCGCTGTCCCAGGGTCCTCTGTTGTGAGACGGGTTAGTAGCACGGCCTTCCTCGGGGGGTGTCGTAAGCGTTAAATGATCACGTAGTTAGGACTTGCTCGGGAGGCGCGCGGGGCGGTGAGGCCCTTGGAGTGACGCTGTGGTGGCGAAGCCGCGGGGCTGCCTCTGTCCGCACCCACGAGTCTGCAGCGCAGGACGGAACCTGGTCCTCGGTAACAGCCTGTTCGTGTTGGCCCCTCACTTGTCACAAATGCGCCACTCTGATGACACTGACGTAAGAGGTCAACAACAGGAGAAACTCGAGGGGGTGGAATACGGGAACTCTACCGTCTGCTCAATTTTCCGCAATCCTAAAACTGCTCGGAGGTAGCCAAAATCTATGGTTTTTTAATAAATAAACCCGAAAATGTGAATTTCACTTACTCTCTACAGTTCCTCCCATGCTGGTCTCCCCACTTTATGTCTCACGGCCCCTTCCCGCCTGGCCACTTTCAGCGGACAGCTTGGTTCCATGCTCCGCCCCATCCTGACTCAGTTTCTCCCCAGTGTGTGGGGGCCAGCGAAGCAAAAGGGGACACATCCCTGCGGGTTTCTGGGAAAGTTTTGTTTTTTTTTTTTGTTTTTTTTTTCCTGATGGGTTCTGTCTCTTCTTCCTGTTCTGAATATAGATGCAATGCTTGGAGATACAGCAGCCACTTTGTACCCATGAGGTCAAAAAGACATACACTAAGTATGATGGAGCAGGAAGTGAGTCTGGGGTCTCACTGACATGCTCTAGCCGTTGTTGGAGCCTTTCACTGCCTATTTGTCCTCCTTTGCTTAACCTACTATAGTCAGGTTTTTGTTAGATGCCGTTGAACATAATCCCAAATAATGCGTTCTGCCTTTGGAACTAGCCCCCTCAGGTCTACACGCCAAGGCAAACAGGTGGGTGACCTCGTGCCCACACCTTGGCCTCAGTGTCCCAGCCCCTGACGAGCAGCCAGGCCAATGCCAAGGAACCCCCATGACTTAGGCTTTCATCCAAGTAATGGGATTACTAAGCAGTCAAGATTCAGCAGAAGAACCAAATGGACTTTCTACAGCAGTTCTGCAGAGCTGGGGCGTGAGGGGGCTGGCGTCAGTCCACAGGGGAAGAGAAGGAGCTACGTTCCCGCGTGAGCTGGAGAGCCCCCTGCTCAGCCTGGAGACGCTTGGGCCCCACCTCTGAGCCATCCAAGAGAGATGCCATCCACGGGGCCATCCAAGGGGCCCAGGGCAGAGCTGGCCAAGTGGCTCTGTGTCTGAGCGACGTGCAGTGCGGTGTCCTGGGCCCCTGAGCGCCCCCCCTCGTCTGGGTGGTGCAGCGATGAGCGAGTCTCCTGTGGGCACCAAGTCTGTGTGTGTGGGCACCAAGTCTCCTGTGGGCACCAAGTCTGTGAGCCCCACTCCCCCTTAATTTGCTTGATTGAAGCAAAAAGGACTCTTTTCATTTTCTGGAAGCATTTGTGTGTCTCGGCCGCCCTGCTGGGCCCAGGAGCCCGGCCACATCATGAGTGCAAGCTTCTCACTTTCTTTCTCAGGAGAAATTTCTTATTTCAGAGCATCTCACGGGGAAAGCAGGGGGGGTGGAGGGGGCTGACCTTGAGGTTCTGAGGCCAGCTCTGTGAAAATGACTTCAAGAAGCCAGCTTTGCACTAGGGCCGGAAGGCGCTGCCAGCAGCAGTGTGGATGTCCCACGTCCCTGGCAGCAGGCAGGGAGTGGAGGAGGGGCCTCCCAAGGTCACTGGTGAGTGGCAGAGGAATGCTCCTTCCCGGCCCAGGAGAACTTGGCCTCACACCGGCTGTGCGGAGCGGCGGCCCACGCAGCGGTCCACGGCCCCCGGCGGCACCGACGGAGGTAGGGGCACCAGCCGCCACGGCCCGCAGGGCACGGAGCAGGGGCTCGGCCAGCCAGGATTCTGCCTCCGGTTCCAACACTGGCTCACCGTGAGCCCCTGGGCAACTGGTTTCTTTTCTCCCAAGCTCAGTTTTTCATATTAAAATGCTACCGGGTATCAGCCAGGGATTGTTCAGTCACTGAGAACGGCGGACGCCCCAACTGAAATTGCAGAAGGGCTAATGTTGACAGAGTTGGCCAAAACGGCTGGGGAGAGCACGAGCTTCAGGTACATCTTGATCCAGGTGCTCCCGCAGTGTCATTGAGACCAAGTCTCTCCTGGCCCTGTTTCCAGGCCGCCCCTTCGCTCCCGGTGACAAGTTGCCACCACCAGACCCCCAAGCACTCGGGACACGGGCAGCCTCCTTCCGGCCACAGCACAGAGCTCCGGTCGCAGCTCTTTAGCGGGACTTGGGTCACATGGCCTCTCCCGGCCAATCAGACGGCCAGAGTCAGGAGCCACTCTGATTGGCCGGGCCGGGTCACCTGCACGCCCGTGGCGCCCGCGCCCCCACCCTCACCGCTGGACTAGAAGGGGGCCGCAGGGGCTCCTGTCCCAAGTTGGGGTGCTTTTCTCGGAGGGGCGCTGTGGGGCTTTGGGCTCCTCACCCTGGCCCCTCGCGACTTGGTCGGTCAGCAAGCCCCCAACCCCCAAGACCCCGGCCCAAAGCACTACGGGCACAGGGGGTCCCCCGGGCCTTGGGCTGGAGGCCAGGCGTCTTGCAGCGCACCTGTGCAGCAGCAGGTGCTGGGTCCGCGGGCCGAGTGCAGGCGCAGCGCACCCCCCACCCGCCCCCGCCCGAAGGCAGCAGCTCACCAAACCGAACCAACCAGAAACCTCAATCATTTCCTGAACGTTTACTGCTGACACCCCGCGGAGACGGAAAAAATGAAAACCTGTCCAGCGACCCAGGTTCCACCTGCTGTACCCGGTCCAACCTCTGCTTTCCAGGCAAATAGGACAAGAGCTAGCCTAGCCCTCTTCAAATCCAGCCCAGACAGAGGCTGGCTGGGCTGGTTCCCGTCCTCTGGCGGGAAAGGCCAGGGGGTCGCCAGCCCCAGACCTTGAGCCCCAGGAGCAGCTCTGGCTGCAGAGGGATTTGCAAATGAATCTAGGGAGCCTCCGGGAAGGCAGCAGACTGCCCGGACCCCCACCGCCGGGCCCTTGCGGGCAGCGGAGACTTGCCGGTAAGAAAGGGGATTCCCATCTTACACGAGCCTTTCCTGGAAAACGAGGAGGGAGGTCTCCCCAACCCCCCTGACCAGGCCAGCGCCGCCTCGATGGTAACGTGGACACGGTGACCCCAAACCACGCTTCTTTCTAGATGAGAAGGCCTAATCTGCATGGCCACGCTCCGGCCCGGACCCGGGTGAGTGCTCTCAGACGCAGAAGCCCAAGTGAAAAGCAGCTGAAATAATGAGGGTTAGTGATCTCTCACCCATAACTATGGAAGCGGGCTGGCTGAGGGTGGGCTGATGCGCGGCTCGGGAGCGCTTCTCGGGGACCGCCAGGCGGCCGCCCTGTTCTCGCAGCCCAGCCCAGCCCTGAAAGCGTCAGGGCGCCGCTCGCTCCTTGTCTCCTGTCCCTTCTTACAAGTGCAGTCTCCCAGCAGCCGCTGGCAGTCTCTCCCTGAGCCCCGCCAGGCAGGCAGGGTGGCCTGAGGGTCAGCCCCCCCGCCAGCCGTTGCAGGATTGGCTGCCCCGGAATGAGGACCCCCGGGGCCTGGGGAGAGCCTGCGTCCCCGAGCCCCTTGCTGCCGCCTGAAGCCAGAACAAAACTAGGGTCTGGAGAGCCCTGGAGAAGGTTTCCTGGGAACCAGCAGCGTCGGCCACCTTTTCGCCAACGGCGTCCGCTTGGCTCGGCACCTCAAAGGTGTGAGGGCGGGAGGGGAAGGCCCAGGGCAAGCCCGCAGCGGCACGGTGGCTGCACCAGGAGGGCGGTGACTGCTCCCGAGAAGGCCGTCCCGGGCACCCAGGGCCCGAGCCGTGTAGCCTGGCCCTGTCACTAATCGCACTGTCTGTCTCAAGCCGCAGAATCTGCACAGGGTCCCTGAGGCAGGTCCCCGGGGATGTCTTGTGTCTTCCCTGGACGCCCGTCCGCCCAAGTCCCACCCACTGCAGCCAAGAAGAACGAGGGCCCAGAGCCCCGTCCAAGTAGCAAGGGGGGGGTCCTGCTGTTCACTCTGGTCTCCCCGGGGATGCATCAGCGTGCAGTGAGAGAAGAGTGTCACTCAGTAAGTGCCTGATGCACTGGTGCACACACACGCGTGCGTGCACACGCACACACTCATACACATGCGTGCACACATGCGCGTGCACGTGTACACCACAAACGTGTGTGCCCCACACGTGTGCACGCGCGTGTGCACAGGCACACGCACATGCATGCATGCACCTGTGGATCACAAACATGCACACGTGTGTGCGTGTACACGCACCTAAATACACGTATACCACAAATATGCATGTCCATACACACGTGCACACACGCATTCACACATACATCACAAATGTACACACGTGCACACTCACACACACAGTACACAAGCCACCCACCAGTCAGATCTAGCCTCACAAAAGCAGAAGCTAATTTATGTTTCCAATTATAAATATAATTACATTTCTGAATCCATTAGCAGGACTGTTCTCAAACACATGACACGCTGTGTGGCAAACAGAGATGAGATTCACGATTGCGGGCCAGCCAGTGCCGAGAATTTTAATTTTTATTTTACTTGAAATTCAACACCAAATAATAACAGTGCCGCTTCAACGGAACACATTTCCACATTCAATTAAAAGAGAAGCGATCCTTCTTAGCGGGACCCCTGGGGCGGCGGGGCCTGAAGGTCACCTGACCGAGCCGCAGGGAAGGAGGAGGTCCTTGGGAGAAACCCTCGAGCCGGGAAGGGGACGGCTGTCAGCAGTGGTGCACACGCACGGGGCCCCCGGGGGTCCTGACCCGCGTCGGGCGGCGGTCAGGACGTGTCTCTGGGCTCAGGCGTGACCACCAGCACCCAGTGGAGAGGGGCTGGCTGGTGGAGCCCGGGCTCTCGATGCCACCCCGTCGGCCAGGGGACGAAGAGCGGGCTCGGAGGATGCTTCCAGCCCGCGACCCCCAGTAGGAAGCTGGGACCGCGTTCTGCGGCCCGGAGAGAGCCGTGGCCGGCGGCCGTGAGGGCTCACCCTCCCTACGGTGGTGGGGAAGGGGTGGCGGCTTGTAAGCCTGCCCGCTAGTCTGCCGCTGTCCACCCGGAACGCCTCCCTCAGAGCCCACTGCCCGCTTTCACGGGGCCGCCTGATGCCCCTCGAGCTCTGTGGGGGTGCGGGGACGGGGGGACATGCCGGCCAAAGCGAGTCTCAACTACAACCCCTCCCTTCGCGCAGACGGAGCCGTGCAGGGCTGGGGGGTTTAGGAGGCCGGCAAGCAGCCGCCCCCCACCCCCTGCCCTGCCCGGGACACGCAGCAGCGCCGACACGTACCCGTCCGGGAGGCCGTGACCGTGCGCACACGGGCCTCTCTCCGCCAGCTCTGCGGACGCGGCCCCGGGTTCTCGGCTTCCCCCCCGCCCCACCCCCGGGACCCGGCCTCCGCCCCCGTGTGGTTAGTCGCGTGTTAACCTGACGAGGCCGCGGTACCCAACGTGGCATGAAAACCAGCCTAAATGTTGCTGCAAAGGCACTCTTTAGGTGTGATTCACGGTTTTTCAGTTGTGGTAAAATACGTAACATAAAATTTAGCATCTCAGCCATTTTCAAGCGTCTAGTTCAGGGGCACCAACTACACCCGCACCGCCCTGCGGCCACCCTCAGCCCCCAGCACTTTCTCGTCCTCCCGGCCTGACGCTCTGTCCCACCCCACACTGACCCCAGCCCCCGGCGCCCACTCCTACCCTCTGTCTGCTCTAGGCCCTCACGGAGGGTCAGAATCTCCTGTCGGGGGCTGAATGGTTCTCCGTTGTGTGTACGCACCACATCGTGTGCATCCGCCCCCTGTCCACGGACACTGGGTTGCTTCCGCGGTTTGGCCGCTGTGAAGAATGCCGCTGTGAACGTGGGTGTGCAAATCTCTTGAAGTCCCTGATGTCATTCTTTTGAGTGTGCACCCAGACGGGATTGCTGGGTCGTGTGCTAATTCCGTCTTTGTTTTGTTTTTTAATGTTTGTTTTTGAGAGAGAGAGAGAGAGAGAGAGCGCCAGCGGAGGAGGGACAGACAGAGGAAGACCCAGAATCCGAAGCGGGCTCCAGGCTCTGAGCTGTCAGCACAGAGCCCGACGTGGGGCTCGAACCCACAAGCTGTGAGATCATGACCTGAGCCAACATCAGACGTTTAACTGACTGAGCCACTCAGGCACTCCTAAATTTTTTTAATGGTTGGATTTATTGACTTATTTGTATTTTTTTTTAATTTTTCTTTTACATTTATTTATTTTTGAGGGACAGAGAGAGACAGAGAGTGAGCAGGGGAGGGGCAGAGAGAAAGGGAAACACAGAATCCGAAGCAGGCTCCAGGCTCTGAGCTGTCGGCACAGAGCCCGACGCGGGGCTCGAACCCACGAACTGTGAGATCGTGACCTGAGTCGAAGTCGGACGCTCCACCGACTGAGCCCCCCCAGGCACCCCATGTGCTTTTGAGGAGTCTCCAAGGGGCTGCCCCGTTTCAAGTTCCCACCAACAGTGCGTGAGGGTTCCGGCTTGTCCACACCCCTTAAGACAGCAGCCGTCCTGAGGGGGTGCGGTGGGGTCTCGCCGTGGCTTGTATTTGCACCTCCCTAGGGATGAGTGTGATCAACTTTTCACGTCCTTACTGTTCATCTGTTCGTCTTCTTTGGAGAAATGTCTGTCCAAGTCCTTTGTCCATTTTTGAGTCGGATTGTTTGGGTTTCTGTTGTTGTTGTTGTTGTTGTTAGGTTTTAGGGACTCTTCCTGTGTTCTGGGTATTAATCCCTTCTCAGGTATGTAACCTGCGAATGTCTTCCCCCGCTCCGCGCGCTGCCTTTTCTCTCTCTAGACTGTGTCCTCTGATGCACAGGTTTTCGTCTTCGTGGATCCCAGCCCGTCCGTTCTGCTCTGTTGTTGCCCGAGTGCTTGCCGTCACAGCAAAGTCATCTTTGCCAAATGCAAAGCGTGAAGCTTTTCCCCTGGGTTTTCTTCTCGGGGTTTTACAGTCTTACGTTTAAGTTTCTGATCTATTTTGGGTTAACGTGTGGATATGCTGTCAGATGAGGGCCCAGGTTCTATCTCTTGCCTGAGGGTGCCCGGCCGCCTGGTGCTCCTTGTGGGAAAGACCGTCCTCTCCCGTGGAGTGGTGTTAGCACCCTGGTCAAAAGCAATCTGACCACAATGTGAGGATTTATTTCCGGGCTGTCTGTTCTGTTCCACTGGCCTCTGTGTTTGTCTTTATGCACTATTTGGGTCACTGTGGCATTGTAGTCCGTTTTGGAATCAGGAAGTGTGAGGCTTCCAGCTTTATTGTTCTTTTTTAAGAGGCTTTTATTGGGGGTGGGGGTTGCTATTCAGGGTCTATTGAGGTTCCACATGAATTGTGGGACAGAGTTTTCTATTTTTTTTTTTTTTTAATTTTTTTTTTTCAACGTTTATTTATTTTTGGGACAGAGAGAGACAGAGCGTGAACGGGGGAGGGGCAGAGAGAGAGGGAGACACAGAATCGGAAACAGGCTCCGGGCTCTGAGCCATCAGCCCAGAGCCCGACGCGGGGCTCGAACTCACGGACCGCGAGATCGTGACCTGGCTGAAGTCGGACGCTTAACCGACTGCGCCACCCAGGCGCCCCCAGAGTTTTCTATTTCTAGGAGGGGGAATGTGATTAACATTTAACTCCGTGAACTTTGAATAAAGCAGATTACCTTCCAGAATGTGGGTGGGCCTCACCTGATCAGTCGAAGGCTGAAAGAGAAAAAGACCGAGGTCCCCAGGGGGAGGGAATTCTGCCTGCAGACTCCAGGCCAGCATCGGCTCCCCCCTGGGTCTCTGTCCTGCCGCTGGCCCTGCAGACCTGGGGCTGGCATCTCCACCACTGCCCACACACCCTCCGGTCCCGTTTCTCTGGAGGACCCTGAGGAACGCGCCCGTGAACCCCACCATGGGCGAGGCGGGGCGGTTTGTGCCAGGGGCACTAGGAGGCTGTTGGAGGGTTTGGTGTGGGGAGAGTGACGTCCCCAGCACTTGCTCTGGGTGCTCCCTGGAGGAGGAGGGAGGGGCGGAGAGAGTGGGGGTGGGGGAGGGGAAGACAAGAAGGAAGAGGGCGCAGGAGGAAAGAAGGCGGGGTGGGCAGCGGCTGAGCCTGTCACTCCGCAGGCGGGAGAGGACACGTCAGCCCAGGAGGAAACCCAGCCGTCACCGAGGGGGTCAGGCACCCGGATACCAGCAAGGGCCCCACTGAGGTGTCGTACTTCGTGGTTGGCGATCAGCACTGTAGGTGGGACAGGCCAGTCCACAGCCACCTGCTCTCACGTCTAGTGTCCCGGGTCCCTGGTGCTCGCTTGGGGTGAAACTCAGCCTGCCGTGTGGCCCCACGACCCCGGCCCTGCCAGCCTTGCCCTGGGGCGTCTCTAGGGAAACCAGGCTGAGCTGTGGGACCAACAGTCCCGTGGGGCCGCTGCCCGGGGGCGGGCGACAGCCCCAGATGTGCAGGGGGTAAGGAATGTATGTGTCCCACCAACGCCTCAGAGGCGCCGTCCTGGGAGTGGGTCCTGCCCCAGCCCAGCCTCCTGACGGTGCAGCTGCATGAGACCCCGGCCAGCACCCCCTTCCCAGCCTCTCCTGAGTCTCTAGCCCGAAACACCCTGTGAGATAGTAATCGCCCGATGCCACGCAGGCTGCTAGCTCGGTAGGCTGTTACCTTCGGTTGCATTCACCGCCTCAAGTGAAAGTATTTCCCTTTGTGCGTCTGAGTCACCCTTGGTCGGAGGGACCCCAGGGCACGGGGCCTTGTGCCCCAAGTTTCGGAGTCTGGACGGAGAGCAGGACACTTGCTTTTTTATCTGTAGCCTGTTGTGCGTTGAATTGTGTCCCCTCAAAACTCGTATGTTGGAGTCCTGACCCCCAGAACCGCAAAAGGTTCTTTTATTTTTTTAAGTTTATTATTTTTGAGAGAGGGAGAGAGAACTCTCGAGTGAGGGATGGCACAGAGAAAGGGGGGGGCGGGGAAGAGAACCCCAAGCAGGCTCCACGCTGTCAGCATCAGAGCCCAACATGGGGCTCAAATCCATGACGTGTGAGATCATGACCTGAGCCGAAACCAAGAGTCGGACGCTTAACTGAGCCACCCAGGCACCCCTGACCTCCAAAGGTTCTTATCTGGAAACGGGGTCGTTGCAGATATAGTTAGGATGAGGTCATGCTGGGGCACGGTGGGCCCTAACCTGATACCACTGTGTCCTTATTAAAAGGGAAATCTGGACACAGAGACACAGGGAGAAGCCCATGTGGCCACAGGGCGGGGACAGGAGGGATGCGGCCATGAGCTAAGGGCGCTGCGCGTTGCTGGCCGGGAGCTGGGAGGGGCAGAAGGACCTTCCCCTGGAGCGCAGCCGTGGGGGCCCCGTGACTTCAGACACCCAGCCTCTGGAGCCACAGGAGGTCAAGGCCCCCACACTCTGCGCCCTGTGTCAGGGCACCCCAGGACACTAGCAGGGGGTACGGTCACGTCCGTAGAGGACGTTCATCACGGTGCTATCACTAATGTGGTAGACCGTGTTCCCCAGCACTCGCTGGCCCTCTGTGTGCTGTGTGCCTCCGTCCCCGGGCCGGCAGGCACACGCAGGGTCCCACTTGGGACAAAGAGGTGTGAGTGGTGGAAGCTTCCGGAGCCCTGGAGTGGCAGAGCCCATCCCCCTCCCCGTGTGCCTCAGTGGCCCGGTCAGGACTCGCTGCCCAGCTTGTCCCCTGGAGGAAGAACACAAGCCTGTGTGTTGGAATAAGCTGTTCTAGTGACAGGCCGCCGGCCTGCGGGCAGCTCCCTGCGCGGACGCCCGGCCTCGGTGACTCCCCACCGATACCTCTGGGATGCGGAGAAGTCCAGCAATAAGACTGGCCAACTAGCGGGAACCGTCTCTGGTCGTGAGAATCGCGCCTTGAGAAACGGGACGGGCAGGACACAGCGCATGTTTAGGAGAACGTCCTCAACTACCGTGGGGAGTACACGCTCAGCTTTGTAAACTCGAGGAGCACAGTTACTCAGAAAGCCTGACGGACGGAACCGAAGCGGACTGTGACTTTCCCGGGGTTGTAGCCTGCTTCTATTTGTTTCCACGATAAACATAATTTACTAACATGATCCAGAAAGAGTACGCTTTACTTTTAGGCTCATCAAAACACGAGAAGTAAAAAGGTCACCAGGGGGGCGCCTGGGTGGCTCAGTCGGTTGAGCGTCTGACTTCAGCTCATGTCATGATCTCGCGGTCCGTGAGTTCGAGCCCCGCGTCGGGCTCTGTGCCGACAGCTCAGAGCCTGGAGCCCGCTGCGGATTCTGTGTCTCCCTCTTTCTCTGCCCCTTCCCTGCTCATGCTCTGTCTCTCTCTGTCTCAAAAATAAATAAAAAAAACATTAAAAAAAAAAGGGTCACCAGGGTGCACCTGCACACACACCCCTTCACTAAGCCCCCAGCGCCCCTGCCGCCCCCCAAACAGCCCCCGCCCCTCGCTCCGGGCAGGCTCAGCAAAGGCCGCAGGACGGATGCCGCCCATCTTTATTTCTAGGCCATTTAAGAGCCTCCTAAAATCTACTAACTTCCAGGCTAAAAATCATTAAAAATCAAATGAGTTTTCCCACCGATAGAAGTCGAGATCGTCTCTCATTCTCGGGGAGACCAGAACTGAGACCAGACTCTCCCGCGGGGACAAGGCAGGGAGGGGCCGGGGCACACCTGCTCTCCTGAAGGAGAGGAACGCCAGCGCTGAGCCCAGGGTGGGTCCGGAGCCTTCCAGGACGCGCCCAGAGGCACATCCCGCAGCGGCCAGATCTGGTCCCTCTGCACCCAAGTTCCCTCCGGCAAGTCCCGGCCTCCCTCCCAAGGGGCGGGGTCCCGAGACCTTCCCGGGGGCAGGGGTCTCCACAAGCATGTGCACGTGCAAAGCGGTGGGACCCCATGGGGCCAGCCGGACACCTCAGGGTCCCCAGTCCTCACCGGGCACCCTCGGGCCAGGCGGTGTGGCCTCCCTGCTCCGGCCCCTCGTCGTTCCCCCTCGGGGAGTCAGTCAGCTTTTGCCAATGACGCTTTGTGACACGTCACCCCTGAAACCCAGTGGTTGTCAACAGACGCTCCTTCAGCTCCAGGGTCGGAAGGCCGATGGCGTGGACGCTGGTGGACCCAGCGGACAAGCCGAGCTCAGAACCCCGTGCCTCGCCTGGGTCGGAGCAACCCAGGGTCCGTTTGCTGTCTCTGGTTTAACCCTCAACAAAGGGGTCCGGTGAGACCCCTGCCCCTGCTTTCCTCCTTCCCTGGGGAACAGCAGTCAGGGAATGAGCTGTGTGTGTCCCACCACCTCTTCCCGGCCGGGGTGGCCTGGCCCTCGGCCTCTGTCCCCCTCCCTCCAGCTCTGCCTGTGAATTTCCACACGGCAATGACACGCATCCTGGTCCGGACGTCGTGGGCTCAGCGTCAGGACACACGTGCCCGGGTGGTGGCCACCGAGTGACGTGGACAGACCGTGTGTGCTCTACGAGCCAAATCGGAGGTAGTTATTCCCTGTGGCAGATCTGGAGCAAACGCCCTCCAAATTATCGTTGCCATTTGGGTACTAAAATGAATGATTTGAAAGAGAAAGGCTGGTGAGTGAGCAAAGCCCTGAACACGCTCACCGGTATTTCGTCTTCAGAGGAGCAAACCGTGGGCATGTTTATATCCCGTCCTCTTTCTGGCTGAGGCCTCGGAGCCTGGGGCCTGCTGCGGATTCTGTGTCTCCCTCTCTCTCCGCCCCTCCCCTGCTCACCCTTTCTCAAAAGTAAACATGGAAAAAAAGTTTTTAAACAAGTAAAAAGAAAAAAAAAACACCTCTCCCAGATGCCCCAGAAGCACATCATGCAGCCACGCTCAACAGCAAGGCAGCCAACGAGAGCCACGGCTTCTAGCGGGCTCGTCGCTGTCCTGGACAAAGAGGGCGGGACCCTCGGCAGGTCCCTGCTGAGACGCCCCCCGGGACACAGAGCGTGCATCCCCCAGTGCGAAGGAACTCAGGACCCACGAGCCCTTCCTGAAGGAGACTGAGCACTGGATCCGTGGGAGGATGTACCCAAAGTGATGCTGGGCTCGCGGTCACAGAACTGGACGTCAGCGCTGTAAAGTGGGACCGCATAAAAAGAAGGATACGGCCAACAAGAGTCAGAGGACGAAGGACAGAAGAAGGCAGAAGGAGCATATTGATGAAAGGGAAGGCCGGGTTTCTCCTTTTCCATGCCCTCTCCAGGCACCCGCGTGGGCTCAGCAGCCCGGAAGCTCTCCTGACCCCTGGGATTTCTGTGGGGACCTCATCACACGGGCAGCTGCCTACCTGAGTTCATTGGCACACGAACCCTTTGGGGAAAGAAGCCTGCATTTCTGTCTTTGTACTTTTCTGCACCGATTACATTCTTTGGGAGAAAATGCTTTCTTGCACAAAAACAAGAGAGTACCTTTCTCCAAAGGAAAAATACAGAAATGCCGGAAGCAAATGTGCCAGGATTTTACCAGCTGCTACTGCTGGGCCATAACCGTCCAAATGCGTTCCTAGCGCTCCGCACCCCCCCACCCCTCCCACTGTGTTCCCCCGTGGGCCTCTGCGTGGATTCACCCCAACCCAGGAGTCTACACAGCAGCAGGGATCACCCTCCGCCGAGGGGGCCAACGGATGCCCTTCTGGGTGCAGGCGAAGTGATCTGGGGGCCCCGAGACATGACCCCCATTAGCTGCAGATGCCGCCCTGCAGGGGCGACGGGCCTAGGAGAGGCGGTTGAGGGGAAGGTGAACTCAAGGTCTCAGCCACCCCAGGCACAATCTGGGGAGGGAAGTCGGGTGACAGTAACACTCCCACCACCCCAGACTCGGAGCTCAGCACCCCCGGCAAGCGGGGTCTCCTCGCGCTCAGCCGGCTGTGAGCTGCTCAGCAATTTGGACCTTTCACTCCTGACCAGGCCCAGTGTCCTTTCTCCGGTCTTCCTCCTTCCTCTCCTCCCTGCAGCTGCAGGGTCACCCCCCCTCCCCCATGGGGAAGTACTCCCGCCCTCCCAGTGAGGAGGGTTCATGCCCCCCAGCAAGGAGGAGTCACACACACCCCCCCCCGAGTGGGGAAGGACCCCCGCCCCCTCCGCGAGACAGCAGGGCAGTTGGAAACGAACCCTCTGCTGGGCCTCCTAAAACCGTGGGCAGGAAGAGGTGGGGACGCGGACTGCCCCTAACCGCCCTTCCAGAAGTCCGATGACTCGGCCAGAAGGGCAGCCAGGAGCCCCCCAGCCCCCGGGCAGCAGCCCTGCACAGGTTTGGGTGAGGAGCCGGTTTCGGGTTTGCACCTGTCGGTGCGGCCCTGCGGTTGGAGCGGTTCCGGGGCCCCTGCCCAGCGCTCCCGGGCCCGGCCGCCACCGAGCTAATTGCTTCATAACGGATGTGCGAGAACAGTCAGCAATCCGGCACCGGTTCTCTGTCCACAAGTTGAGATTTGATGACTTTTTTATCACTAAATTAAATTCCTTCTCTTGCTCGTCTCCTCACATTAGATCTCTTTAAATCTTAATAGAGTGCAGCCTCTCCCTGCAGCTCAGGCCACTGATAAGGCACGTGGGCTCTAGAACCCAGGGCTGGAGGGGCGGGGGGCAGGCGAGGAGGAGAAGGAGACGGCCGGCTCCGGAGGCCGGGAGGCCCAGGGGCGGAGAGGCTCCTCGAGCCGGGATGATTCTTGCAACTCAGAACACAAGCTGGGACACCACAGACGTGGCCAGAGGCCCCTAACGGTGCTCCTGCCGCCTGCACCTGGTTTCCCTCGCACCTGGCCCCACCCGGCCCCGCCTGGCGCTCCCCGGGCCCAAGCAGTCAGGCGGAGCCCAGCTCCCCTTGTCTGCACTCAGGCGCCACCTTGCGGTGGGGCGCTCCGGGGCTCGTCAGGTGTCCGCGGGGCGTGCAGGGTGTGGCCACCAGGAGCTCGCTGCAGGCGTCGCAGCGCGTCTGGAAGCCCGTCTGCAGATGCGAAGTGTTTACTCCCACAAGCGACGAGGGTCGGGGCTCGTTCTCAGGGCGTGTCCGCTTGATCTTCTTGAAAACCAGGCTCGGTGCTGGGGCGCAGTGTCTCGGCAATCACGCACTCCGTGGCTCGACGTGATCGGTCCGGTTCTCGCACGGGGACTTCACGCACCGTGAGCGCGTCCCTTCTTCAAGCCTGCAGCAGCTTCGGGAAGTTGCTCGAGTGCGCTCCCTGGGAGGATCCGGCTCTGCCACACCTGGACCCGGACCCCATCACATCTGCACCTGGACCCACACCACACCTGGACACGAACCACCTCCACACCTGGACCCGGACCCCCCACCACACCTGCATCCGGACCCACCTCCAGAGCCCCCTCCACACCTGCACCCGGACCCCCTCCACACCTGCACCCGGACCCCCCTCCGGAGCCCCCTCCACACCTGCACCCGGACCGCCCTCCACACCTGCACCCGGACCCCCTCCACACCTGCACCCGGAACCCCTCCGGAGCCCCCTCCACACCTGCACCTGGACCCCCCACCACACCTGCACCCGGACCCCCTCCACACCTGCACCCGGACCCCCTCCACACCTGCACCCGGACCCCCTCCACACCTGCACCCGGACCCACCTCCGGAGCCCCCTCCACACCTGCACCCGGACCCCATCACATCTGCACTTGGACCCACACCACACCTGGACACGAACCACCTCCACACCTGCACCCGGACCCCCTCCACACCTGCACCCAGAACCCCCTCCACACCTGCACCCGGACCCACCTCCGGAGCCCCCTCCACACCTGCACCCGGACCCCCCTCCACACCTGCACCCGGACCCCCCTCCACACCTGCACCCGGACCCCCCTCCACACCTGCACCCGGACCCCCCTCCGGAGTCCCCTTCACACCTGCACCCGGACCCCCTCCACACCTGCGTGTCCACAAACGTGAACCACAACGGCAGCCCCGCATGCGGAAGGGAGAAGACGGTGTGGGCTGGGGTGGCCGCCAGCAGGGATGCAGAGGCAGGCACACGGATCATGGTGCAGAGGAGGGGAGGGACCCCATGGACTCCGTGGCAGGGGGGAGTGGGGGGTCAGATGCGCTGGCGGCAGGAGTCTAGGCGTGGGACGGGCCACGCTGCCCAGAGGAGTCAGTGTTTGGGACCGGGGAGCAGAGCCAGGCGGGGGGCGCGGGGGATGGGGGGGAGGAGGCGGGGTGTGCACACACGGGGTGTGACCTGTCAGAGAAGCCACCGTCACCGCCCGGGGAGGTGGACAGCCGGAGCACAACCGTGTCCTGGCAGGATACTGACGGGGCGGGAGGAAGGAGGGAAACATAGTGGGGGGCGGGGGGAGCCCTGGCGAGGCGATGGAGGGGGGGCGCCCGGACCCGTGAGCGGTGCTCTTGTCAGGACAGGATGTGCAGTGTGCTGGGGCGGTCACTGCCCCCTTCTTGCAAACAGAGCCCCGGTTTTGTCGGGACAGCAAGTGCCCAGCCCCGAGGAATAAATCATGGTTTATTTAAGCCAATCCTTACAACAGGACTCTATTTCCCATTGCCGGATGTGCACTGTTTCAAACTTCTCTTGAGCAAAGCCGGTTACGTTCATGAGGAAGTGTGCTGACAGATTCTAGAAAATTTACCCCGACAGAGGAAACCACTTTTCCGCTCGGTCCCCTTCTCCTGCCTTAAATCTCACTGCAGGAGAGTGTCAGTTCTGGGGCTGTGGCAGCTATTTTGTGTTCGTGAGGCAAGCATGCTGAGGAAAAGGAAACGCAAGCCGGCCGGCAGAGCCACCGGGCTGCCTCACGGAAGGTGGGGCTGCTCCCGTTGAGACCAGTGTGCGGTCTCATTAAAGCCTGTGCTCGGTGGTATCCAGGGGTGGGGTGAGAGGGGCAGCCTGCCCTGCGTGAAGGCAGCGAGGGGTGAATTTCCAGGAGGGAATTCAATGCCAGTAACAAAGTCCATTCTTGTCACCATTATGCCCCAGTCTACTCACTGCCAGTGACGACCCCCCCCTCCCTCCAGTCCCGTGCCCTGCCAGTTTTACTGGCTCGTCACCATCGGTCGGGTTTCTGTTCTGGGCATTGTCATTGACGTCCTTCCATCTTACAGCCGTCATGTGTTCGGTAAAAGCAGGAACGGGGCTGTCTAGTGAGGGTTCCGAGGAGAGAAGAGGTTTGAAATTGTCTCTCTGAGCTGAACGGAGGTCCCTGGTCAGTGCCAAGAGCCCGTCAGGTCGGCGATCACGAGTGTGGAGCGGACCTGTCTCTGCTTCTACGTGACTTTCTCCAGCGGCCGCTGGGTCCCTGGGGCAGAGAAGGGGACCGGTAGGAGTGCATTAGTCCCGGTCAGCTTGCGAGGATCAGAACGTGGGATGCTCTTTCCAGACCACCCGGGGGTGTCCCGCAGCACGGAGGGCAGTGGGGCCAGGCCTACAGCACAGAGAGAGCACACAGCCTGGACGTGACCGGGGGCCACGAGAGGAGCCTCGGGAAGACACATCCCAGGGGACAGCGTGTGCGAGATGGACCGCGACAGTGAGTAGGTGCAGGCCTAGCCCGTGACTTGGAGAAGTGAGGCGAGAGCTGGCCCCTGGCGTGGTGAGGTCAGGGGCACAGCTGGCCCTCTTGCGCAGCAAACCCCCTTTCGGGGGACCCTCGGCCCACAGAACCGGGGACTGCCTCCCACGTACAAGGGCAGCCTGCACACCAAACTAGGCCAACGGCAGAGCGCTTTTTCTCCAGAGGCAGCCTGGACTCGTTGTGCTTTGGTATCGATTGTAAGACATATTTCTCCCTCTCGTGGATTTACTGAGGTACTTGGGCTGAGGAATTTGTGATTTTTATAACATTCATTAAATTCTTACTTTTCACTCTCACGGTCTCCTGGGACTTGGCCCTATTCCTTTTTCTCCGGCTTTCTCTTCAGGAAAGCCAGTCCCTGTACCCTAACCCGAATCTCATCCCAACCCAGAGCCCGTGCGCCCCGCGCGCCCCTCCCCAGGCAGCACCCACCGTAACCAGTCTGCAAACGGATGCAATGACAAGTTTGGAACCGTGCCACCGCGGTCCTGCGCCTCCTCGCAGACAGAGGGCCCAACCCTACCCAGCCCCACCCCACCCCACCGCGGGAGGGATGACCTTGGGTCAGGGCGGCAAGGAGAGAGCCTTTTCCTCTGAAGGTGCCAGCCGCCCGCTACCAGCAGGGGTGCATTGGCAACGTAATGAACTCACCCGGCGCTGTGCCCACAGCATGCCGGCTGCAGACGGAACTGGAGAGCTCTGCCCACACCCGGGTTCCAGCATCCCAACGTGCCCCAGGGCTTCAGGGAGGACAGACAGCCGCCAGCCCAACCACCACCTCTGTCCCATACAAACCATCATGCTCTAACACAGGGCCACCTCATCTGCCCCGCGGCTGCGCCTGCACGCACGAGTTGGGGGGGGGGGGGTCCATGGGTCACCTGGGAAATGGGTCTGGCTTGCTCTCTTGGCATTTCCGAGTTGAACCTCCACCCCAACGGTCTCGAATGCATCTGTAATTATCAGAGGGGAAGCCACCCGCTCAGTACAGAACATTGTCCCTTCTGTTGAGCTGAATGGTCTCCGGGGACCCGACCCCAGTGTGCCCTCTACATCCCCAGGATGTACACCCCGTCCCGCCCGCTCAGCCCTCCCCCCTCCCCGTGAGACCCCGCTCCCCTCTCAGCTCTCCCCCTCCCCTTGAGACCTCCCACCGCCCTGCTCAGCTGTGTCCGTCCCAGTGAGACTCCGCCCCCTGCCCAGCTCTGCCCCTCCCCCTGACACCCCGCCCCCTAGCTCTGCCCCTCCCCGTAAACCCCTCCCCCCGTCCAGCCCGGCCCCTCCCACTGACACCCAGCCCCCCCCAGCTCTGCCCCGCCCCTTGAGACCCCGCCCCCGACCCAGCCCCGCCCCGTGAGGCCCCGCCCGGCCCCTCCCCTTGACACCCCGCCCCCCACCTCTGCCCCTCCCCGTGAGACCCCGCCCCTTGCTCAGCCCGGCCCCTCCCCGTGAGACCCCGCCCCTTGCTCAGCCCGGCCCCTCCCCGTGAGACCCCGCCCCTTGCTCAGCCCGGCCCCTCCCGTGAGACCCCGCCCCTTGCTCAGCCCGGCCCCTCCCGTGAGACCCCGCCCCCCGCCCGGCCCTGCCCCTTCTCGTGAGACAGCTCACCACCGGGACCACCTCCCAATTCACAAAAGTCACGTATTGGAGCATCCGCCCCAGGGGTTCTCCAGGCTGCTAATTCATTCCGAATCCTTTGAGGAGAACAAAAGCAGACTGGGGGAAAACATGACAAATTGCTTTCCCAAAACTCGGGAGAGACCAACAGAGCGCCGCCAAAGGAGGCTGTCAGAGGCTCGCAGCACCGGGGTTTCGCTTCTGAGAAATTCCCCTTCTTGCTCAGAAAGCTGCAGTCGTTATTTCTTTATTCCCCGGTTTTTGCCTTTTGGTATTTCAGAGTGAAATGCATTATCCAAATGAGCCCCCTTTTCAACGACAGAAAACACAAAGTGACATCAATTTCCGTGTTTAGGGTGGAGGAAAACGCCAGCCGTGGCGAAAAACGAGGCTCCCGGTGAGCGCAGATAACCACCGCCCCCCTGCACGGGCTCCCCTCTCCACAGTCACAGCAGAGACGCGCGGGACAGGCCAGAGCCACGCGCCCTCATCCTGAGTGCGAGGGACAGAGAAGGTCGTCCACACCTGCTCACTCGTCGGCCCCTCGTGGGGGATCAGCTGTCGGATTCGCTCACACCTGGGTCTGGCTGCAGGGTCAGGGCCCTGGGCTGCTGCCTGGTGCCCACTCCTGTGAGTCCTCCGTCTGGGCACCGGCTCCCCCCCACGTGGTATCAGACGCAGCAGAACCCCGAGGGGCTGCTACCACGTCTAGTCCCAGAATGCGGAGGGACAGGAGGAACCGGGCCCCACCTGGAACCACTGGGCTTGAGCCGAATCACCTGGCCACGCCTAGCTCTGTGTGTGGGTGGGGGGGAGGCTGGGAAGCCTGTCCTTCCCACAGGGGCCACGTGCCTGGCTGAAGTCACAACGCCGCAACAGCGGAGGAGGGGAGACGGGTATCAGAGACCATGTCAGACGACGGAGGGGTCACTGTTCACGGAGCAGAAAGCGAGCCCAGACCAGGTTTGTCCGTCCCGCTGCCGTAACAGAACACCACAGACTGTGAGTGGGGGCCTCATCAGCAACAGACATCGATTTCTCTTCATTCTGGAGGACAGAAAGTCCAGGATCAGGTGCCAGCGTGGTCACCTTCTGGAGACCTTCCTGTGGGTCACAGCCAGGACCCCTCGCTGTGCCCTCACAGGGCAGAGGCGGGGAGCACCGTGCAGCCTCCTTGAAAAGGGCGCCGATTCCCTGCACGGGGCTCCACCCTCCAGGCCGCGACACGTCCCGGGGACCCCACCTCCAAAGAGCATCACCTCCACGCGCTAAGACTCATTGGTACGAATTTGGGCGGGCACATTCAGACCACCACAGACCAGACCCCGCAGGAGGGGGTCTCCGTGCTGGAGCGGGGCTGAACTGGTGTGCATGAAGGTGGTGGGAAACCCAGAGAAGCCACAAAAGTGTGAGTCGTATCCCCTCCAAGCCCAGCCAGCCCCCAGCCCCCCAGCCCCTTCCAGCCTCAGAGTCCTCAGATGCCATTTGGGTGGCAGTCCTTTCCGCATCCTTCCTCTGGTGCAGCCCCACAACCGAGGGAGCCCTCTCCCCCGGGGCAGCCCTCTCCCGAATTAGCTAATTGCTGTCTACGGAGTGGAAAACACATTCTGACCACAGAGGATGTTGTTTCCCGCCTTTGACAAAGCTCTCCCAAGGTGGCGGGCCAGGCTGGCCTTAGCCTAACGCTAAGCCCAGGGGCAGCCGGCCACAGTGGGTGGCTTGCACCTGGCTCTTCTCCTTTGCCCACCTAGTGTCCCCCCCCCCATTCCTGGGACACCAGCTCCCTAGGGCCAGGTGAGACCGAGCAAAATCACAGCGTTGATTTAGGGGTGGGCAGGATGGTTGTTCGGGCCCTGTAGGATGCCCTGGAGATCTCTTGGACACCATGAAAACAGGGAGCCCCCTCCGCTGAGCTGTCACCTGGCGGGGTGTGCAGGTGGGGGCCCGGGGAACAGGGAGTCCCTTCCGCTGGGCTGTCACCTGGCGGGGTATGCAGATGGGGGGCTGGGGGCCAACTGAACCCCCGCTTCAAAGTTCGCTGGAGAAGGAAACCAACCTAGGAAAAGAGCAGCGTCTTTTGACATCCTCGGAGGGCCTGGAACCAGTCACAGGGAGGCCTGGGGCTTCAGCTACCTGTGCAAATGAGGTGAGCTTTTACTGCCCGATTCTTAAGCTGCTCTGAGTTGTATTTCTGTCCCTTGTGGCTCACAAAAGCTCTGTGACCTCAGGACTTCCTGCCTGTGTGCCAAGAGACAACTCCTGGCTGGCCCGGAGAGCTGGAGAACAGGCCGGTGCGGCCCGGGGCGTGCCCAGACCACAGCCTCTGGCAGAACCTACCCCCTTTCCAAGGGGTCCCCTGCCCAAGGGGACGAGGGGGTGGCCCCACACCAGCCGCACGCGTGCATGGGAAAGACGCATCCAGATGCTGACCCAGGAAGCTCAGAGGGCACAGGACCGGCTGCAGGTGCACAAACCTGCCGACCCGCGTAGGCCCCAAACCACAGCACGGAGGAGGCTCCGGAGGCCTGTCAGACAGGACTGTCCTCACTGCCAGGGGCCTAAGTAAAACCAGCAAGGTTACAGACTTAGGCCGCGGGGGGGGAACCCAGCGGCGCGGAAGCCGGGCCTCACACAGGGTGAGCAGGAGGGTGCCGTGGGCCCCGCTCTGCCGCTCCCGGGCGCCAACCTCCAGCCGCACCCCACACCCCTTGAGCCGGTCCCGCCGCAGCCCTGTTATCGGCCCCTGTGTCTGCCTCCCTCGTCCGGGAGATGGGAGGTGCTCACTGTCAGGGAGAGCACGTGACAATCATGAGAGGTGCCACCCCCACTCCGGCCTGGCGGTGGACAGCTGGACAAACCCCCACAAATCCCCCTCACGCGGGGCCCCACCCACCTGCTCCCACTCACACGGATTCCACCGTCCTAGAACACCAGGTACATGCGTGATCGGCATCCCCGAAGGTTTGCTTGACACCTGCCATGCCCACTGTCTCTCCCCTCGACTGGCCCACCAGCTCCCCGGTCCATAGGCCCCGAACCGCAGGACCCTGCAGGCTCAGAGAAAGTGCTGAAGAGGAGGGGTCATGTGGTGGGAAGTGGACCTCACAACCCCCGTGTCCTGGGGGGAGCAGAGATGACAGGTGGCTTCCTGGGGAGGAGAGGTGGGTGTCCTTTGACATGAGCAAGAGCAGCAGAGGAGGTGGTGCAGCCCTTCAAGACGTGTACATGTGTGCATATGGGTTCTCTCCCAACCCCCAGATTCCAAAACTAGGTCATGACTCCCCATATGGTACCCCAAACACACATGCATGCACACAGGTGCAGGTACACACGCACACATATACACATACACACATACGCACATGCATGTGCACAGGTACAGGTATGCACGCACACATATACATGTACACGGGTGCGCACACATAGACATGTACATGCACGCACACGTGTGTGCACATATATGCATATATACCTATACACACATGCATGCACACCTACGCTTGTACACCCATGTGCATGTATCTCTGTGCACGTATGCATGTATGTACATGTGTGCGCGCGTGCACATATATACACGTGCGCACGAATGCATGCACACACATACGCACATATGCACACAATAGACATGCACCACACACATACACATGCATGCATGCACACACAAATGTACACACAAACACACATGTGTTTGCCTGGTACACATGCATATACACATACATACACATGCACACCTACACACATACACAGCAAATCAAGCGACCTCTCAGGGGAAAAAAATCCACTTTAAGATAATCTCTGCCTATGTGGGGGAAGAGGCCAGTAATTTTAAGACAGCAGCTTCAATTACAAACAAAATGAAAGGGCTGCCCAGAGCCCGCTGCTCCTGAATCAGGATGGGGTGCCCAGATCTGCCCGCAGACTGGCGTCCAGCTTTGTGGGAAGCTGGTGTGGACGAGGGTGTCAGCTCTGCTGGGAAGACCACCTGGTCAGGACCTGGGCTTTGCTGGCTGGCTTTGTCAGCCAGAGGTCAGGGGGCATCGGGCAGGAGGTCAGGCGGCATCGAGCTGGAGGTCAGAGGGCATCAGGCCAGAGGTCAGGGAGCATTGGTGGGAGGTCAGGGGACATCAGGAGGGAGATCAGGGGCATCGGGCAGGAGGTTGGGGAACATCAGGCAGGAGGTCAGGGGGCATCGGGAGGGAGGTTAGCCTGCTGTCTCATCTAGTCAAGGAGGAGTCTGATCGGAGTCGGGGCTGAGGGCAGTGCCCGGCACATCCCAACACTGAGCTTGGAGACAAGGACCCAGGGCCCAAAGTGGGGGACCTGGGGCTCGAACCCAGTCTGACCCCGGTCTGGAAAAGGGGGTCAGGAGATCAAGAGACAGAGACAGAGACAGAGAGACAGTGGGACAGAGACAGGGAGATACACAGAGACAGAAAGAAAGGCCTGTGCCGCTGACCCTGAAAAGCACAGGTTTTCGTATGAAGAGGCCCTCCCGGTGCCTCCCGCTGCACTCCAGATCAAAGCCTGCCCTTCACAGTCGCCCGACCCGCTGTGTGTGGCATGGAGGGCAGGCCAGCCCGCCACCCCACCGGGCCCTGACCTGCGGCAAGGTCATGGCTGGGAGGTAGTCCAGGCTGTGGGGCGCTGTTGCCATCTAGTGGCCATGTGTGGTTCTGCAGGCCCTGGGAGCCCCGCCCCTGCTCTGCAGGACCTGGAACCCCGCCTGCCTCTTTTGGACGCCTTACCTGTGTGTAGGTTCACACCTCACTTCCCACAGTTCATGGTCAAAACAGTAAGTGACAGCGGTGACTGCTGTTCCCTAGAGTGGAGGCCACATCTCCACGCCCGTCCTGTGCCCAGGGCCCAGTGCACCCCCTCACACCCAGGCTCAGGTCCCGTGCTCTGCCCTCACCTTGACAGCTTTGAACAATACTGGCCAGGCATTTCCGGACCACCCTCAGTCTATTTGGGCTGCTCCGATGCTCCCTCGTGATTCTCTGCGGTGTGCATTTGGGGATAACTGAGCAGAACTAAAGCACCTTCTCACTGGGGCATGCTGACAACGTGACCTTGACCCCAGGGCTAGGCCTCCTCTTCTGTCAGAAGTGACTCACCCAGTCAGCCCACACTCAAGTGGAGGGGCTGAGGGCTGTGACTCCAGGGCCTTCACGGGGCCCATGACCCCCGCCGCGCCTCCAAAGGGGCGTGGCGGCCGTAGGGCCTCCAAAGGGGCTGGTAGCTCACCCGGGTCCCAGAGCTGCAGTGAGAAGGTGGCTCTCCACCCCACAGGTGCATCACCTGGAGAAGGCACAGGGTGGGCTGAACGCAGCTCTGACACATCCATTCAAGACCCGGGTGGAAACAGGAACAGACCAGGCGGGAAGGACAGGGGAAGAACAGGCTGCCGGCGTCTGGTGATGACCTGAGCGGGAGCCCGTCTGGGGCTGGAGGCTGGGAAAGTCTCCTCAGACACCTCCTGGCAACACAGAGCAAGCCATGCATCCCAGCCTGGGGATGCCCCTCCTGCCAGCCCTGACCCACCTGGATGAACCCCTGGAACAGCCCCCACACCCTGGGTGAGGGTCTCAACCCCCCCCCCCATCTTCAGGCCAGGGCACGCACACCCTGGGTGAAGAGCGCAGCCGAGTGCCCGTGGGTCTGGGGACAGGACTCAGTCTCCCAAGTGGCCAGGCTTCCACTATTTCTCCCCAAGGAAAGGTGAATCCCGAAGCCTGTGGTGGTTGCTTCTAACATATGCAGCCTATCTTCCCATGTCTCATCCCCCAACAAATAGATGGTTCTGTGAGAGGCATGAACCCTTGGACACGGTCAGGCTGAAGCTCCTCCCAGACTGAGGGTCCACCCAGGATTGAGGCTCCTCCCAGGCTGAATGCTCCTCCCGGGACTGAGGGTCTTCCCAGTCTGAGGGATCCTCCCAGGACTGTGACTCCTCCCAGGCTGAGGGTCCTCTCAGGACTGTGTCTCCTGCCAGGACTGAGGCTCCTCCCAGGACTAAGAGTCCTCCCAGGCTGAGTGCTCCTCCCAGGACTGAGGCTCCTCCCAGGCTGAGGGTCCTCCCAGACTGAGGGTCCTCTCAGGACTGAGGGTCCTCCCAGGACTAAGGTTCCTCCCAGGCTGAGGCTCCTCCCAGGAGTGAGGTTCTGCCAGGCTGAGGCTCCTCCCAGGCTGAGACTCCTCCCAGACTGGGGGTCCTCCCAGGACTAAGGTTCCTCCCAGGCTGAGGGTCCTCCCAGGCTGAGTGCTCCTCCCAGGACTAAGGTTCCTCCCAGGCTGAGGCTCCTCCCAGGCTGAGGCTCCTCCCAGGCTGAGGGTCCTCCCAGGACTGTGTCTCCTGCCAGGACTGAGGCTCCTCCCAGGCTGAGGCTCCTCCCAGACTGAGGCTCCTCCCAGGCTGAGGCTCCTCCCAGGCTGAGGGTCCTCCCAGGCTGAGGGTCCTCCCAGGACTGTGTCTCCTGCCAGTACTGAGGCTCCTCCCAGGCTGAGGCTCCTCCCAGGACTAAGGTTCCTCCCAAGCTGAGGGTCCTCCCAGGACTGTGTCTCCTGCCAGTACTGAGGCTCCTCCCAGGCTGAGGCTCCTCCCAGGCTGAGGCTCCTCCCAGGACTAAGGTTCCTCCCAGGCTGAGGCTCCTCCCAGGCTGAGGGTCCTCCCAGACTGAGGCTCCTCCCAGGACTAAGGTTCCTCCCAGGACTGAGGCTCCTCCCAGGCTGAGGCTCCTCCCAGGCTGAGGGTCCTCCCAGGACTGTGACTCCTCCCAGGCTGAGGGTCCTCCCAGGCTGAGGCTCCTCCCAGGACTAAGGTTCCTCCCAGGCTGAGGGTCCTCCCAGGCTGAGGCTCCTCCCAGGCTGAGGGTCCTCCCAGGCTGAGGGTCCTCCCAGGACTGTGTCTCCTGCCAGTACTGAGGCTCCTGCCAGTACTGAGGCTCCTCCCAGGACTAAGGCTCCTCCCAGGCTGAGGCTCCTCCCAGGACTAAGGTTCCTCCCAGGCTGAGGGTCCTCCCAGGCTGAGGGTCCTCCCAGGACTGTGTCTCCTGCCAGTACTGAGGCTCCTCCCAGGCTGAGGCTCCTCCCAGGACTAAGGCTCCTCCCAGGCTGAGGCTCCTCCCAGGCTGAGGGTCCTCCCAGGACTGTGTCTCCTGCCAGTACTGAGGCTCCTCCCAGGCTGAGGCTCCTCCCAGGACTAAGGTTCCTCCCAGGCTGAGGCTCCTCCCAGGCTGAGGGTCCTCCCAGACTGAGGCTCCTCCCAGGACTAAGGTTCCTCCCAGGACTGAGGCTCCTCCCAGGCTGAGGCTCCTCCCAGGCTGAGGGTCCTCCCAGGACTGTGACTCCTCCCAGGCTGAGGGTCCTCCCAGGCTGAGGCTCCTCCCAGGACTGTGTCTCCTGCCAGTACTGAGGCTCCTGCCAGTACTGAGGCTCCTCCCAGGACTAAGGCTCCTCCCAGGCTGAGGCTCCTCCCAGGCTGAGGCTCCTCCCAGGACTAAGGTTCCTCCCAGGCTGAGGCTCCTCCCAGGCTGAGGGTCCTCCCAGGCTGAGGGTCCTCCCAGGACTGTGTCTCCTGCCAGTACTGAGGCTCCTCCCAGGCTGAGGCTCCTCCCAGTACTAAGGCTCCTCCCAGGCTGAGGCTCCTCCCAGGCTGAGGCTCCTCCCAGGACTAAGGTTCCTCCCAGGACTGAGGCTCCTCCCAGGACTAAGGCTCCTCCCAGGCTGAGGCTCCTCCAGGATTGAGGCTCAGCCCCGCCTGCCAGACCACTAGGAGCCATGTCCCGTCTGTCCGCTAGGTGTCACGCTTGGCCGTGCGGTGTGCTGGCGCCCCGGGGGCGGGAACCGCGTCGGGCGCCCGCAGGGGCGCACCCGCGGGGCTTGGTTACTGCTGGCCTGGAGCTGGAGGTCTGACGGGCCCCGCCTCCAGGGGCACACGGGGGCCCTACGCTGTCAGCAAGCTCTTCCTGTGGGGCGGGCCGTCTGCTCCCCTAAGCCCCGTGGGCTACCTGCCCCGTCCTCGTGAAGTGAGCCGTTCAGACTGGAGCCCAGTCTGGTGCGCCTTGTCAGGTGGACATGGGAGGGGGAGCCCCCGGTTCCCTCTGTTAATCCAGTCGGGACCAGGCGTGAAAACTGGGTGCTGTGGGCCCACCGAGCACTGGCGTCCACTGGCGCCCGCCAGGTGCCCAGGCCGTGAACCGGGCCCACGCTCCGAGTTTGCCAACCTGCAGGCCTGTCCTCGCAGCCCGCAGAGGAGAGACAAGGACAGAGGCAGGTGCCCTGGGGCAGCCCTGGGCGGGCAGAGGAGGCCGGGCGGGGGGGGGGGGGGCGGCAGGACCCGTGAGCTGCTGGCCAGCAGGTGCGTCGTCTGTGTCTGGGCACAGCAGGCGAGAGAGCCCCAGCCCGCAGAGCATCCGACGTGCACCCGGGGAGTGTCCGGAGCCAGAGCCTCCCCCGGGGCTGCAGACCCTCACATCCCTGCTCTGCCTCCCGCGGGCTGCGTGACCACGGGGGCTCATCAGCTGCTCCGGCCCCACGACCTCCTCTGCGGGCAGGGGCCAGTGGCATCTACACCACAGGCCCTGCGATGAGTCCACACCCTCGCAGCCCTGGAGCGGGCAGAAGCCTCTGCAAGCACCTGCCAGGCCCCGTCACCCGCGAGCCTCCCGAAGCCCACGAGGGGGTAGACGTTCCACGTGGACCTGGTGTGGGCTGCAAAAGGTCCACTGTCCTGTGAATCTGGACATGGCGGTCATCTCCATGCAGGGGGCCAGGCATCGGCAGGGAAAACGGGCTATTTTCATCGTTTCCTCTTTTGTATTGCTTTAAAGAAAATGTTTTAAACCAAGTCTAGGTACTGCATTTTCAAGAGGACGTCATCAAGGCAGCCTAGGGGCCGTGAAGAGGGCGGACAGCTCACACTGTGCCCCCTCTGGGGCCAGGTCCAAGCCGCGGCTGCAAAGCCCGTCTGCACGCTGGCTGGGGTGTGCGTTTGGTCTGCCCTCTAAAAGGTCAGACCGGCCCGACAACTTAGGGGCAACCTAGGGCGGCTGGGATGAGCCTTCCACGTGAAGGTGCCCCCCTGAAGCCAGGCCCCGAGGAGCTCCCAGCCGTCAGCCCAGGGAGTAGCCATCTGGGCGTGGGCCCAGTGACACTTTCCGATGATGGGTTATCTCGTTTTCACATTTGCTCCCGCCTGGAATCTACGGCAGAGGGCACCAAGAACAGTGCCTGGCACACAGTAGGTGCTTAATAAGCGCTTGCGGCAAGAACTCCCTGCTCCTGTTCTGACCGTGAACCTTGGGTGACCCTTAGCAGCCCGCTCCTGTCCCCTCCCAGCCTGCAGCCCGTTCCAGGAATGCCCTCTCGGCCTGTAGGGTGGGCAGGTGACCTCAGGGAGGGGAGGAACACCACGGGCCAGGGGCAGGCAGCCCGCCCACATGTCCCGGAGGCCATGACCCTCGACCGCTGGCTGACACCGGGTCAGATAACATCCAGGGTGATCTAGTCATGTAAGCTGGTGAAGCTGGATGCCTGCCAGCAGGTGGGGGAGGTTCCCGGCCGAACTGCTTCACCCCTGGGGGTTTGCAGGGCACGTCGCTGTGCTAGGTGTGCAGGGCTATGGCTGCATCCAGGCCAGCACGGGGGACCGGACATGGGGAGGGGACACGGGAGGCAGGAGAGGAGCACGGACAGACGTCCCACTGGCCTGCCCCTTCCCTTCCCCCTCCCAGCCCGCCTCCCCTCCCTCTCATCACCAAGGGGCCATAGTGGAGGGGTGCCCCTTGGTCTGGCTCTGAGTATACTTTGCAAATAGACCCGACAGGATTTTCTGACGATGAGACACAGAAGGTGAGACAAGACAGAATCAAGGATGACCCAACCCACACCTTGGGGAGCCATTTCCTGAGATGGGGAGGGTGGGGAGCAAGGGGTTCTGAGGGATGTGCAGGAGCTCGGTCCGGGGTGTGTTAAGACCGCGAGTGCTGAGCTCGTGTTTGCAAGAGCAGCGGGGACGCTGATGTAAAGTGGAAACACAGAGCTGCCTCACAACCGCCTCAGTGGAAGGGGCCACACCAGGGAGGGCCCAGAACGGGTGACGGAAGCGCCTGGCCTGCCGACCACCATCCTTCAGGACCCACTCTGTTCAATGGCACAGCAAAATTAGCAGAACAGAATCCTTGACTTGCATTTCGCAAACGACATGAAAGGAACGCATTCCCTCCATATTTTAAAAACCCATTCCCAGGGGCTCCTGCGTGGCTCAGTCAACTGAGTCTTTTTTTTTGTTTGTTTATTTATTTTGAGAGAAAGAGAGAGAGCACACAAGCAGGGGAGAGGCAGACAGAAAGGGAGAGAGAGAATCCTAAGCAGGCTCCACACTCAGCAGAGCTGAGCTCGAATGGGGCTCGATCTCATGAACCACGAGATCATAACCTGAGCGGAAATCAAGGGTCTGTTCCTCAGCCGAGTCACCCAGGAGTCCAGAGCCTCTGACTCTTGGTTTCAGCTGAGGTCATGATCCCAGGGTTGTGGGGTTGAGCCCCGCGTCCGCTCCGAGGTGAACGTGGTGCCTCCTTGTGATTTTCTGCCTCTCCCCTGCTTGCACACGCTCTCTCTGAAATTTAAAAAAAAAAAAAAAAAAGCTTGTAAATTTAAAAAGCAGTAAAAGTTTAAAACTGAGCTCGAGTTCCAAGTAGAATGGATATACATTTAAAAAGACCTAAGACTTTCTTTTCACCCCCCAACACCCTACCTACCGCAGTGCCAGCGACCCTCGTGCCCGCACTGCATGGTCCGCGCTCGCAGGACCACCAGGGAGGAGAAAGCCGCAGCCGGCACTAGCCGAGCCTGCGCGCGCGCGCGGGGGGGAGGGGTCATTGTCCCCACGGTCCCCTGGGAGCCAGCACTTCACCACTCGCGGCCCCAACCGGCTCGCCTAATCTGTGCAGTCTCGCTGGGCTGGGACAAGTGCCTTGTGGGGCAGAGACTACAGAGCCCAACATCAAAGCGCCGGCAGGGCTCGCTCCTTCTGGAGTTCTGATGGAAGCTCGGTCCCCTCCCGACCCTCCCAGACCTCCCAGCCCCTTTCGGCCCCTTCCAGGCAACCCCCCTCGCTTCCAGCCCGTCGCCACCTACCCACCTGCTTCCAGCCCCGCCCAGCATTCCCCGCCCCGCTTCCAGCCCCTCCTTGTCCTCCCACCCGCTCCCAGCTCCTCCCAATCGCTCCCAGCCCCTCCCACCCGTTCCCAGCTCCTCCCAATCGCTCCCAGCCCCTCCCAGCATCCCCCCCTCGCTTCCAGCCGGTTCCCACCCGCTCCCAGCCCCTCACCCCCTCTCACCTGCTCCCAGCCTCTCTCAGCCCCTGTTGTGGCCCATCCTTGGTGTCCCTCCCCTCTCTGCCTCCATTGCCATGTGGCCCGCTCCCCATGTGTCCTGTCTGTGGGTCTTTTCTTGTAAGGACCCAGTCATTGAATCAGGGCCCATTCCATCTTAACTAATTGCATCTGCAAAGACCTATTTCCAACCCAAACCATCTTCTGAGGTTCCAGGTGACATGAATTTGGGGGTATGCTATTCAGCCCACTGCAGCACCCCTGAAATGGAGAGCCCAGCCGGGTCCCCACGGGAAGCGTGCGGTCAGCCGGGCCTGAGCAGGTGTCCTAGAAGAGAAGGAAGGAGAGAAGGCAACAATTGGGGCAGTCCTGGAATACTGCCTGTAGGAGGCAAGGCTGCATCTGGCCTTCCCGGAGAAAGGGCAGTGCGGGTAGAGACAGGAGAGGACCCCTCACAGCGGGGACACCCCGGGGAGAGTGGAAGCCCTGAGATAGGAAGTGGGCCAGGCTGCGGGCACGGCGAGGAAGGTGGGGGTCCAGGACACCCTCCAAGAGCAGCAGGTCAGTGTCCGTACACAAGCAGAGTCCAGCCCAAGAGGTCCGGCCACAGTGACAGGAGGCTGGCCCCCCTCCACGGTCCCCATCCTGCTTGCTGACCCCACAGGCAGGAAGAGACATGGTCTGTGACCCCCGAGCCAGGAGAGGGACAGTCCTTGGCAGCAGGTGAGGGGCCGTCTAGGCTCCTGACCTTCCCTGCAGCCTCCCTCCCGCTCGCTCTGCCCCTGAGCCCCTCGAGCTGCCCCCGCTGCCCCCCACTGCCCCATGGGGCATACACGCCACCAGGTGTCACCGCCTCCTGCTCTCTGCCTGGGTTCTGGCCCCTTCCCGATCCTGCGGTCCCCACGCCCTCCCCACTGCCCTGGGAGGACTCCCCACAGTCCTGCACCAAGAGGCCTAGATGGTCCGAGGGTCTGCCTCTCTCAGCTCTTGTCCACCTCGGATTCCCGTCAGTACACCTGAGCCTCACTGGTCATGGCCTCGGGCAGTGACTCCCTCCCAGGGCCCTGCCCGACCTCTGGTTGACCTCGTCCTGGGTCCTAAAGCCCCATCAGTCGTGGAGGAGCACAGGCGGCCGGTACCGAGGCCGGGGCACCCCCATCCTGAAATGGAGGCAGGGGACAAGAGCCAGAGCCGGAGAGCGGGAAGGAGAGAGACGGCGCGAGGGCTGAGCCGGCCTCCTCGGCCCTCGTGCTGCCCTCCCTCGAGGGCCATCAGGGAAAGGAGGGGCCTCCCCGGTGCCACGCGTGTGCGCGCGTGAGCGCTGCGCCGTGACCCCCGCCTTCTCGCCCCCTAACTGGAACAGAAGCGCCGCCAAGCGCGCGCTGGCAGCACAGCCGCCGCCCGTCCCAGCTGATGGGGCTGCCCGGCGGTCACAATGAGCGTCTGGAGAACCCGCCGGCAGAGCGGCCTTCCCGCGAGACTTCTGCATCTCGTACCCGCAAACTGTGTGCCGCCCACGTTTCGCAGCAGCGGACGCGGACGTGGGAGCAGCGTGCAGACTGAGGTGCGGTGGCCGCAGGGGGGCTGCGCTCCCGTGAGGGGGGTCGTGAGGCTGGTGGCGCGCTCTCCCCGCCCCTCCCTCACCTGCCCGCTCCGTGGGAAACCTCTGTCCCTTCCTTCGTTTACTGGAGGAGGCAGGGACTATTATGGGTCATGTCACCGCCGTGGCAACCGCGTGGTCTGAAGCGCTGGGAGAGGACAGACGGGAAGCGACGGGGACAGTACGTCAATGGGTCTTGACGTGGCTGCACAGAGCCGGCCGCTGGGACGACTCGGGCTGGGGAGTTGGGGGGGCGGTTAATGCAACCCCACCGGAAGCTGACCCCAGGCGGAAAGCTGAGGAGGTCGCGCGACACGTGGGCCTCCGCCCGGCCGGGAACAAGCAAGCCTCCTTCCGGGGACTCTGTGCCGCCCCGCCCCTCCCAGGCCCCGCCCCACACGGGGACGCCATGCCGCCCCGCCCCTCCCAGGCCCCGCCCCGCCCCGCACGGGGACGCGGTGCCGCCCCCGCCCCCTATGCCCCGCCCCACACGGGGACGCCCTGACGCCCCGCCCCCCCAGGCCCCGCCCCGCACGGGGACGCCGCCCCGCCGCCCCATTGGCACACTGCGCGTCTCCGGTGGGGCAGTGTCCACCGAGGCCCCAGTGTCCCAGCAGCTCCCCGCCGCGTGAAACATCAGGAATAAAACCCACACGTGTTATAAAATCACTAAGGACTCTTCAGTACGAGAAGGTCCGTCCCCTGTCCCGTTCTGGGGACACATCGTTACCCTCCTGCTCCGGGACGATGGTCTTTCCCAGTGACGGGAGTAGCAGCTGACACCTCCTGAGTCTGGCCCGTGTGCCCGGGGTTAAGTGTGCAGGCGGAGAGGCCGACGAGGGGGTCCCGTCGTTCTCTCCACTTCGCAGAAGAGGAACAGCCCCCGAAAATTAAATAACTTTGAGAGGTCGCAGTTAGTGGGGGCAGAGGGCCGCCCGGTCTCCGGCTGCCGCGGTCCGCGCGTGGACGCCCCTGGCCGGGGGTCCGGACCCGCCTGTGGCCCCGAGCTCGCTAGCTGTGCCCAACTCCGGGCGGCCTCTGTGAACCACCGAGCTTTTTGGAACAGCGCCCAGGAGAGAGTGGGCCTGCCCGGCTCCCCTCCTGGTCGGCTTGCCCCCAGCCCCTGGCTGGTTCTCTGCCGAGGGTCCCAAACAAAGCAAGAGGCAGCCCCTCTTGGCCTCCCTGCCGTGGCCTCCCCACGTGGCCCCTCCACGTGGTCCCCCACCTGCCTCACCATAGTCTGGGCAGCTGAACTTCTTACGTGCCAATTCAGGGCTCCCAAGAGGGTAGGCAGGAAGCTGCCAGACCTTCTGAGTTGCCACAGTGTCACTCCCGCACCTTCCTTTGTTTAGGGGACTGTGTCCTGAGAGGCTGAACGTGCCAGGACCCAGGGCCCCAGACTGACCTCGAACCCTCCCCACTGTCCCTCCCCTAGACTCACAGGTTTTCCCTACATGCCTGGGATGCGGCGGTAACACGACCAACCAGGCTTCCAGAGGGCTGGGTTCTGTTTGGCGAGCTCTCCAGACACGGTTACTCGCCAGGAAGCTCCTTCTGGCTCAGCTTTCCTGTAAACAGACATGAGGGAGGAAATCAACGGGCTCAGGGAGGTGAGTGCAACCACATCTCCTAAGGGGTCCCTCAGCACCCTCGACTCTGGCCAGATCCTAAGTGGGAGACTGGCGAGACATCTCGGGAGCCTGGGTGGGCGGGCGGTGGGGTGCTGCAGACGGCCGCCCTGGGGTCTTCCCGGAGCGGCTCTATGGGGGGCTAACTCAGAGGTGATCACTCGGAGCGCTCCAGCTCTGCGCACAGTCTCGTGGGCGCATGTGAAGGGCCCACCCCGAACGTCCTGCCCGCCCAGCGCCACTCGCACCCAGACACTGGTGCACACGTACGTGCGCACACACGCACCCACACTGGCACGTGCACAGAGTAGCAGGCTGTGAAGCACTAAGTCATGCAGGTGCTGAAGCAGGAGTTACACGGGGGACCCCGGGCAGTCCCCCCTGCCACACCAATCCCCCCTGCCTGCTGCCCAAGGGCCCCTCCTGTCAGCCCCAGCCAGAGCCCCAGGCCCGACTTTGGTTGGTGCCGCTTGGATCGTGGGCTCCAGACGGGGGAGGGCGACCGCCAGCTCTGAGGCGCCACCCAGTCAGCAGAGCAGGACCAGGGTGTGTCCCCTCCGGGCATGACTGGCCCAGAGGGCAGAGGTGGCTCTAAATGGGGACACTGGAGCTGTTAGCAGAAGACAGGACAGATACGGCCGGGTAAATGCAAGGGCTGTCCACGGGCCACAGCACGAGACAGGACGGCATGGTGCCCCCAGGAGCTAACGAGACTCCAAACTGCCTCTGGGTGAGCACCGCTCAGCTCTGACGCTCGCTGTGTGACCCGGGGCAAGTTACTCACCCTCTCTGTGCCCGTTTCCCATAGGTAAATAAAATAAATAAAATGGGGGCAATGACATACGCACATCTCGGGGACGTGTGGCTGTGCCTCTGTGTCATTAGCACTGCAGCAGAAGCTTCCTCTGACCAAGGACAAAAATCCACGTGGCAGATCCGGGGGGCCGAGGCCTCAGACGCTGCTGACCCCCAGAAGACCCCGGAGAGACCTCCTCCTGACTGGGGCGGCTGGAGAGGTGGCAGTGGCCTGGGGTGGGCAGCCCCCAGGAGCATCCTCCAGGCCTCAGGCCTGCTGGTCCCAGCTCGGTGTCCCCTTTACACCTAATTAGATTTCGTTGTAAAGAGATAAAGGCTGTTACTTTGTATCAGCACATGTTCCTCTGCAGGACCGAGTTCCTGAGAGAGGAGAGACAGGCAGGGAGATGAGGAAAAGAGCCGGCATGGGTAGACTCCGGAATAAGACCCTGACAGGCTCAAATTGATTCTGCAGCCCGGTAAAATTGAGCGCAGAGGGAATTGGATTTGTGCCCTGTTAAATGTAACTGCCTCTTGCTGTCTATACCAGAAGCTGTTAAAATGGTAATCTTTAGAGGTGTGTGGAAATTGTGTGAGAACAGACCGGTGAACCATCCTGGGGCGCAGGCTTCCTCCGCGCACGCAAAACGGCATCGTTGTTCCTAGTAACATCATAAACACCTTGCGCTTGTAATGTAAGCAGAATCAAGGCTCCCGGCAACGTCTCCAAGCGTGGGGTCACTGGGGCTTCTGGGGGCTCCGGAAGCAGGCCCTTGGGCTGCCGGTCCCGGGCGGCTGGTGGGCTGTGGGGTCTCACCTCCCCCAGCCTGGGGCAGGGAGGCGGGGGCGGGGGGGGGGGTGCTTCACGTCTCCGCATTCATCAGCCTGGACCCAGGACAGGCTCAAAAGAGGACTTGCTTCTCCCTCGGGACAGAGCCCAGGGGACTCTCGCAACCTGGAACCCTCGCTCCTGCCTCTCCCCGCCCCACCCTGCCCTGTCTTGCCCCGTCCCGTCAAACCCCCTCCGCCGGGTCCCACCCCAATCCCCTGTGCCCATCCCCCAGGCCCCATCTGCCTCTCGTTGTGTCTGAAGGATGTAGGAGTAAGGAGTTCTGAGCCTTCCCGAGAAACAGCCCTGTGCCCACTGTCTCCAAAGCAGTCTCGAGAGGCCGACCCCACTCACGCTTGGGAAGCGCCCCAGTCCCGCTGGGCTGGGCTGTGCCTCAAGCCACCGCCACCATGATCCCACACGTCAAAGGTGCACCCTCACTCCCTGGGTGTCCAGGGTGGGGCAGCAGAGTTCACGGGGCGGGGGGGGGGCACTGGGAACCCCAGCTGACATACCTCTCGGCCACCAGCACAGGAAACCCCGCGAAATGGCCTTTAAAGGTCACTGGCCAAAGCGGGTCTGGAACAGCAGGCCAGGTTCTCTGTGCACGGCTGGGAAGGCTCACGGGTGTGCCTTCCAGATCACTTAATTCTGCTCACCGTCCCTCCTGTCTCCCCGGCGGGTCGGCCCCGTATTTCAGCCCTACCGAGCCGGGGCCTCTGGGGGACGCCTGCTCGGGAGGCCCCTTTCCGGGCCTACGAGGGACACCTCTCATCTGAGGTGGATTCCTCCGCCCGCTCCGTGTCACCCGCAACGTGCTGCTGGCGCCTCCGGCGTCCCAGAATGCACGTGGGCCAGCCGCTGCGTCCAGGGGGCCACCCACACCCTGTCGGATCTGGCCGGACTCGGGGAATCTGGAAATCTGCCAGCGTCCCGGTGTTGGGCGGGACAACGTTTGGAGCCTCGTCCTCTCTCGCTCTCGCTCCACACGGGCAGCTCCCGTCTGGTGTGGCTCCTCCTCGCGTCTTGGCCGACGCAGGCGACGGCCGCGGGCACCTTCCTCCCCGCTTTTCCCAAGGGCTGCCGTCGTGCCGGGCCTGCGGCCTGGCTTCCTCCCTGCACGTGGGCCCCTGCCACGCGGTTCTCGCGGCGGGCAGGGCGGCCTGCGCCCCGCGGCACCGAGTGACCCCCGCACATAGGTGACCTGGCACGGCAGGGGCTGCTTCTCACTCTAGCACGGCGGGCCCTGGGGGGCTCGTGCGCTCAGGGGCCAGGCAGGCAGCCGCTCCTGTCAGCACATCGTGATTTTCTGCGGAGAAGGGAGGGAGGGAGGGCTGGGATGCTTGTTGCAAAGGGCTCCCTTCCGCACAGGACAGCGCGAGGGACGCAGAAGACCCGCCGGGAGGCGGCCGCCTCGGCCCCGCGGTCACAGGCTGCAAGGGCTCCGACCACCCAGTTGGTGTGGGTGTCCAGGTGCCACTGGGTCCGGCCCCCTCCTTCCTTCCGGTTCCTCCCCGGGACGTCATGGGAACAGAAACACGCAGGGTAGGCCTGTGGATTAAGTTTCCTCCAATATGCTCAGAATTTCGAACCCCCGTCTGCATCCCGTAGGACACGGAGACTGAACCCAATAAATACGTGTGCGGGCGCCTTGGGTGGCTCAGTTGGTTGAGCGTCCTACTCTTGATTTAGGCCCAGGTCGTGTCTCAGGGTCGTGGGTTCGAGCCCTGCGTCAGGCTCTGTACTGACAGCAGAGATTTTCTCTTTCTCTCTCTCTCCTTCTCCCACTCTCTCTTTCTTTCTCTCAAGATAAAAAGTAAATGCATGTGGAACACCTGATGTCAGCCGAGCCCCAGAAGTTGGTTTCTGCTGGGCTGACTGGATTCAGCCTCTGTCTCCCTGTTCATTCAACAGACATTTACTGAGCGTCTGCTGACCCTGGTCGGGTGCAGCCGCGGGGGGACTGGGCACGCACGGAGAACCGCCTGCCATCCCGACACAGGGCAGGGAGGCAGAAGGCAGCGCGGGTGCCGACGAATGCCATGGGGACCGATACGCAGGGGAAGGAAGGCGGTGATGGCCCGGAGGGGGAGAGGGAGCCAGCTACTCGCACATCTCGGGGAAAAGCATCCCAGGCAGAGGGAACAGCCAGCGCCAAGGCCCTGAGACAGAAGCACTTGGAAGGTCGAAAAAGCAGAAGGCATGGCGTGGCTGGAGGAGAAGGGGCACCGGGGGGCAAGCAAGCCAGAGGCGGCGGCAGGAAGGACTTTGCTGGGGTGTGAACGGGCACTGGGCTGTGTGAGAAGTGAGTAGTTGTGTCTGGAAGCTGTCCATTGCTGTGTAGCAAGTGACCTCAGACCAGCAGCTCCCGTGCCTGTATCTGCTGGGACTACCGGCTCCTCTGGCTCAGGGTCCCTCACGGGCCGCAGCTGGCGTCGGCGGGGCCGAGGCCCGTCCGAAGACTCCACCGGGGGGGACCCCCATGCGAGCTTACGCACAGGCCTCGAAGCAGGATTCAGCCGGACACCATCCTCGGTCCCCTGTCTGAGGGCCTCTCCCGGGGGCCTCTGTCAAGGCGGCGGCTGCCGGCTCCATCAGACGGAGGAAGCAGAGCGGGAGGGACAGACAGACAGAAGCCAGAGTCTTCATACCCTAACGTGACTCCCATCGCGTTTGCCTTCTGGTCATCGGGGGCGAGTCCCAGCCCCACTCGGGGACCAGCACCAGCCAGGCCCAGGCAGCAGGAGCACGGGGGCCGGTGGGTGTCCTGGGAAGAGGCTGGATTTGCACACTTTTTTTTTTTTTAATATTTATTCATTTTTAGAGGGAGAGAGAGAGACAGAGTGTGAGCGGGGGAGCAGCAGAGAGAGGGAGACACAGAATCCGAGGCGGGCTCCAGGCTCTGAGCTGTCGGCACAGAGCCAAACGCGGGGCTGGGACTCACGGACTGTGAGATCACGACCTGCGCTGAAGTCAGACGCTCAACCGACTAAGCCACGCAGGCGCCCCTGCCCCCCTTTTTTCTTTTTAATGTTTGTTTATTTTTGACAGAGACGGAGAGAGAATCCCAAGCAGACTGTGCCGACAGTGCAGGGCCTGGTGCGGGGCTCAAACCCACGCACGAACTGAGAGATCACGACCTGAGCCCAAACCAAGAGTGTGGATGCTTAACCGACTGAACCACCCAGGCGCCCCTGGATTTGCACCCTTTTTGAAAATGCTGGAAAAAACAGGATCTTTGGGCCAAGGGACCAAGAGAGACGCCTTGGTTTTCGGCCTAGTGATGGGGCCGTGCCGACCTCAGATGGGGCTGACCAGCCCCACCCACATGGGGCCCCTCAGCAGAAGAGGGAGGTGAGGAGGGAGGGGGTAAAAACCCAAGACCCAGAGCCCCCAGCGCAGACACCCCAGGGCAGACGCCCACCCGACGCCTGTTAACTGCAAGCCGTCCCTGACCTGTCCCTGACCTCCAGGCCACAGTCCCTGCAACTAAACTAGCCAATCGCTGCATGATTGCAGCCGCTTTGCCTCGGAGGCGCCCGGGTCCCTGAACCCGCCAACCCTCCCATTTAATCCTCTTTAAGACTGGAGGCAGTGGCAGGGCCAGTAATCAGGTTAGGGACAATATCCCACTGCTCAGGGCAATGGTGGGGGTGGGGTGCCAGAGACTAGGTCCCTGCCCTCTGTTCACCCGGGCACGGCGGCTATCCTGCTCTGCCCGTGACCGTGACCGTGACCGAGAGGGGATCTGGGGCCGACAACTGGCTTCCTTCCGTACCTTCCTTGCAAAATAGTCCCGGACTGAGCGCCGAGTAGAGACACAAACACCTGACTCCGAAGACGAGATTGCAGGGAAACTGAGGCACCACAGCACCCTCTCTGTTCTCCGGAGGCCCGGAAAAGCAGAAGCAGCCCTCGGCCAGAGCAGCAGTCCCTGAGGGCCGTCACCCAGGAGGAAAGCCTTTTGTCCTTGGCGCCTGTGTGCCCGCCGGCCCCTCCCCACCTCCCTGTTCTGCAGGCCTGCTCTCCCTCACTGGTCACCTCCTTCCTGGACCGCCCGCCCAAAGCCTCCCGGTCACGTCTCAGGGCACTTGCCCCCCAGACTGACTTGTAATGAGCCTCCCCCCCCCCCCGAGTGAAAGTCCCGGGGGGAGACTGGCCTGTGTGCCAGTCACGTCCCGAGTCCCAGGATGGGAGTGAATGGGGGCGTGGGGGGCATGTGGGGTCATGACGGGAGGAGGTCGAGGAGGTCGAGCATGGCAGGAAACTCCCGCTGGGCAAGGTTGGAAACGCATCCTGAAGCCATCAGCACCTGTTCGTGGACGCATGCCCAGCCGCCCACCCTGCCCCGCCCGGCCTGGCCCCTGGTCTGTCCTGTTGGCAAGCGGCTGCTGACCTCTGCACCCTGCGTGAAGAGTCGGCCCATCCACCGCCCGTCAGGAAGGGAAAGGCGGCCTGGAGAGGCGGGGGGGCCCCCGAGCTGTGGCAGCAGGGACGTCAGCCCTTCCTCTGTGGGGCTTCTTCCCTGTTTGGGGGTCTGGGTGCCTACAGAGGCTCCCGAATTCTTCCCTACAGCTCCTGGGTGACAGTGCCCAGCGCAGGAGGAAACGGAAAGTGAAGGAGCCTGGGGGGTCCTGAGACCCCCAGAGCAGGGCTTGTCCAGTCCACACCCTGGGCCTGGAGAAGCCACAGGCGTGCTCTGGACCGGGGACCCGGAATCCCCCTGTGCTGGGGCGGCGACCACCAGGTGGCAGTGTGGGACCGTCCCGCCCACCCCCGCCTCTGGGCCCTGGCTCTGGGCTGGATGCCAAGGATTTGGAGGGTCCTCTGCGCTCCGTGTGGGCGCTTGGTTAGAGACCTCCCACACCAGACTTCGGGCAGCAGGGGCCTGAGGCAAGACAGGCTGACGTCCACGTATTCCTGGGCCTGGCACCCAGCACACCTGCTCACACCTGGGCGCACCTGGAACAACGGCCAGTCTCCACCTGCTTTTCTCTCTGTGCCACGGACGCTTGTGCCGGGAACCGCCTCTCCACGGGGAGAGGCCAGCGTCCTGCTGAGGCCGCTCTGACAGCCAGCTGCCCCCGAGAGAGGAGCTTGACCCCAGCACGCAGCAGCTCCCCGCCCCCCGCCGGCCCGGCCCAAGTTCATGATACAAGTCAGCGCGCTCGTGGTTCTGCGCCACCAGCCCGGTGGTTTGTGGTGCAGCCGGGGGTAACGGGAGAGTGTCTGCCCCCGAGGGGCCTTGGGCAAGTCGCTGCCCCTCTGCGCGCGTCTTCCACGTCTGCGCCCGTCCCACGGAGCGCCGCGCGGGTAAGTATGGATGTGTGTCCTGAGTCGGGTCGGGTGGTGTCTCCCCAACATGCGTGTCCCCTGGGGTCCCAGACCGTGACATTATCTGGGAGATTTTGCAGATGCGACTGGTTAAGATGAGGTCATCTGGATGAGGGTGGGCCCTGAATGGGACGAGCGAGCGAGCGAGCGAGCGGCGTCTTACCGGAGGAGGAAACAGAAGCACAGAGGAGCCACCGCACGAAGCCAGAGGCAGAGGTGGAGGGAGGCGTCTACACGCGGGGGACAGCAAGGCCACCGTAGCACCGGGAGCCGGGAGGGACGGGAGCAACTGTCCCGGAGCCTCCAGAGAGAGCGAGCCCTTGATTTGGGGCTCTGGCTCCAGAGCGGCGGCCGGGATGCGCACACCGGTAAGAGGGGCCTCGTGAGCCTGCTCTGCCACTCGTCCCGTGCCCACGAGGACCCTGCCACTCGACTCCGGCAAGACGAAAGTGTGGACTTTGAAGCAGCAACGACAGACAGTCCCACCTGCTGCTGTGAAAGCACCTTCGTCCTCGGGTGGGGTGGGGGTGGGGGGTAGATGGAGCTGTTCTCATGCCGGTGGGCACAGCGCCTGGGTCCCGCCACCAGTGGGGGAGCCACGCCCCGGACCAGCGCACGGGGCGCAGGCTGCCCGGTTTCCCCGATGCCCTACACGGAGCCCGTGTCCCAGCGGGGAGGCTCGGCCCCTCGGGCAGGCGGCCCCCGGGGCCTCCGCTTCCCGGGCGCACGGAGGGCCCTCGGCCGCCACCTGCGTTTCCAGAGCCAGCAGCTCAGAGGCCGCCCCCCACCCGCCGGGAGACGTTGCCAAGTGGGGCCCAGGGGGCTGGGCTGCAGCTGTTTGGGGGCTTTTCTTCCAGAGCAAGGCCTCAGAGCCTCAGAGGCTCACTTCCTCCCTGCTGTTGGGCGCCTCGCCAAAGGCCTTTAAGAGGAGGCCCCGCCTCGCGACCTGCCCCCACCTCCACTGAACAGAGTACGGTTGTTCAGTCTGGGCCCAGACAGAGCCCCGCGGCAGCCGGGGGCCGGGCCCCGCGTGTGTGCAGCCGTGCGCTCGGGCACATTACCCACACATGGGCACGCTCGTGTGCACAAGAGGAAGGCCTGCCTGGGGCGGGTCTTCCGAGGTCCAGGGTCGGGGCAGGTCCCGTCCTGCGGGCTCCTGGAGTCCGGGGCGGAGGCTTCTCCCGGGGTGGGGGAGGGGTGGCCGATCTGTGCTGCCCCCAGGGCCTGCCAGAACCCACAAGTCCCCCTGCACAGGTCCCCCCCCCCCCCGCCCCGGCTTTCCTGGCCTCCCCGCCTCCAGAGGCATCTGCCTCTACGGGGAAGCTCTGGCTGGAGGAGAGAAGGAGAGGAAATAGAGAACCCTCCAGAGAACCTTCCGGAGCACGTGCGGGTTACAGCATCTTCCAGAGGGCTCCCTTGTCCTGTCCGCAGCGTCCTGCCCCAGCCCCCGGATGGCGGTGACAGCAGCCCTGTTCACCAGCAAACACCCCCCACTATGTGCTGCCCTTCGGAGTAACTTGATAACCTGCGCTGTCACTGCAGGGATGGGTCTACCATCGTGAACAATAGTGATTTGCCACATTTTCCGTGTTACACTGCTGAGCTGTGGTCGTGCCTTGAGGAGGAGCTGGCAGAGCCGGGGGAACCCTGAGGGCTGAGTCATTAACGGAGTGATTAACAGTCCTCAGCCTGGTGGCACGACACGGTGGGGGGGGGGGGCAGGTGGCTTCCTGAGGTCTCAGGGTGGGGGCCCAGCTCCAAGCTGGCAAGGCGTCGGGCGGGGGACTCCCGGAAGCTGAGCTGAGGTCGTGGGGCACCTCTGTCTGCCCTCCTCCCAAGCGGTGACCCCAACTCCCCCAAAGGCAGATAGGATCTAGTGCTGTGGTTGGGGTATTCGGAGAGCACTTTCTGAGGGTGTCTTCCCCAGACGTATTCCAGGTTTTGCCCCCAAAGCTGCAGGCTGTGCAGAGATGCTGGGATGGGTCCTTCCTGGATGGGCTGGCGTGTGGCTGGTCAACATGGGACCCACCCTACTGCCCAAGCCCTTCTCCACCTTAGGCCACCTTGCTGTTCGGGAAACGCTTTACGGCCGCATCTCCCGGCCCCCCTGCCCACCGGCTCCTGTGCTGACCGCCCAGTCTTGGTGGGCGTCCCCTCCCGGGTCCCCAGCCCACAGGGGGCTGGAGGAAGGAGTGCTCCCTGCCTGTCGCTTCAGGAGAGGTGAGGCTCCCGGCTCTTGCCTGTCTCTGGGGGTCCCTCAGCCTTGCCCGCACGGCTGCAAATTTTCGTGTATGAGATTCCTTTATGTGAAGCCTGTTTCCTGCCGGTAGCCTGGGAGATACAGCGGCAGGAAGCGAGAGGGACCTCGCCACGGCCCCTGAAGACAGCCGTGAGCCCAGACGCACACGGGCCAGAGGCGAGAGGTCCTCCCGAGTCCTTTCCCTGAAAACCCCTCAGACGCCGGCTCTGCTCAGCACCGCCCACGCCGTGCCATTGGCAACAGCACCCAGTGCCCACACGGAAGCCGCACCATCACCACGGCAACGCCCACCGGGCACCGAACGCGGTGCCGTGGACTGGCCGTGTAATCTGTGGGGCCCGGTGCAAAACTCGAAACGTGGAAACGGTGCCGTTACAGGCACCAAATGAGAGGGTTTTTTTTCTCCCACAGCCTTCCTCCCTCCGTCCCTTTCTGCTCACAGAGGGTTTTCCACTCGGTATCTGATGCCGTTCTAACTAAATAAAATCGAAATTATAAGCACGAACTGTGCTGTTCCGTTACACCCCGTGACGCCAGTTTCAAATGCACGCGGCAGAGCCTCTGATTCACAGCCAGCGTCACCGAAACCGCGTGCTTCGCGTCGTGCGGCCGGTCCCCGAGGGTGCCTCGACCTGCCACAGGGAAAGCACACACCCGTCCAGGGAAAGTCACAGGAGGAACGGGTCCCCCAAAGCTTGGAGCCTATTGTCAAGCTGCTCTCCGGGGGCTGTTGCCAAACAGCGAGATTTGATAGGAAATGTGAGGTTGGGCCAGGCCGGCAGGTCAGGGCCCGGCTGCCTCTGAGGAGAGGGTGTTCCTCGGGGGCCCAGAGGTGGGGCAGCCAGGCCACGGGGGGCATTCGGGGCCAGGAGGCCAGGAGGCCAGGGTGGAGGAGGCTGGGCCGGAGGCTGTCCCGGGCCGGGTGGTTTGCACGCCACGGGAGCCCCTCAGGCAGGCTGTCTGCTGCCCCTGGGAATCGGCTAGTCCGGGAGGACGGTCCCTCCACCCTCAGGACAGTGAGGCCCCCGGTGCCCAGCTGACGAGAGGGAGAATCCCAGGCCTGGGGGTTTCTGTGGGACCCGCGTGGCCCCTCCCGGGCGCCCAGAGCCCAGCCCTTTCAACGTGGGCCAGCCCTGGGACCGGACAATCGCCAGGTGCCCCGAGAGTCTGATGGCTGGGGCAGGAATAGGGGGAGTCGGATTAGGCATCTCCCCCACAGACCCACACCACCACCCAGAACGGGTGGGTGACCCTTAAGGAATGAAATCTCCGCACCGGGACACGTGTGGTTCCCGAATCCGGCACCAAGTCACAACCTCCTGCTGACACCCTGCCCTGCAGGGGGAGCCCCCAGTCCTGACCCTGACCCTTGCCCTGACCCCTCTGCCCTCGCCCAGGCCCCCGTTGGGGCGGCCAGCCAGGGTCTGGCAGGGGAGATGGTGGTGGAGAGCCTGTGCCGGGGAGGCTGGGCACACGCTCCTCTGTCCCATCGACCTCGTCACAAAACAAACCCCAGGAGAAAATCGGTGCGGTTGTCACGACTTCGGCCAGGGAGCATTCAAGTACGGCGAGCTCCCCTTCGGGACAGGCTGGTGCCGGTGCAGGGCTCTCGGGCCGTGGCTTCGGAGAGAGGGTTTGGATGAAGGATGGAGCCAAGGAACGGCAGTGCAAAGACCCTGTGGTCGCAGGGGAGTGAGCGAGGGGAGGCTGTGCCCTGAGAGGCCGCGGCAGGAGACCACAGGTGCACCTCGACCTGGAAATGCGCGGCAGCTGGAGGGGGTGTGTGGGGGCCAGGGCCTCCCGGAGCTGCTGCCAGCCCATCCCCCCAAGGGGCCGGGGTTCACGGGCACAGGTCACAAGGCCGTTGGCTGCAGGGCTGGGAAAGCCCTCTTTCAGCAGCTTCTTCTCTTGTGAAACAGGAAGCGAGGTCTCAAGTCGGGGGGGCGCGGGGAGGGGGGCGTTCAGGCGAGAGGAGAGCCGGCCTCCAACACAGCCCGCAGCCCAGAGAGCTGCCTGGAGCTCTGTGGCCGTGAGCCTAAAGCGAGCCCAGTTGGCACATCGCTCCTGTTTCCCTGCAGTGACTCAGCCGAAAGAGGCCAAGAACAGAAAGAGACCTGGATTTAACCAGAGTCGCCGATTTTCAGCAAAGCAGACGCAGGGTGTCAGGACACAGGAGCGGCAGCAAGCCAGAGTAGGAGCCCCGAGGCCAGGCCGATGGGGTGCAGCCTGGGGACAGGAGGCGAGGGTCGTTCGTGGTAGCGGGACCCGTGATCCAGGCGGGTGCTTGAAACAGGCGTCGAGGGACCCAGAGGATGCCGGAGGGTCACCACCGTCGACCCTGAAATAGGGCCAATGGGGGCTGCCCCTGCACACGGGGGAGTGGGGACCTGGGAGCTGTGCCCCGTGGGACGTGCCCAGGCGAGCGCGAGCCCAGCTCGGGGAGGCTGCTCCAGGCTCCGTCTGGCCACGCTTCATGACACTAATCATTGTTGGGGACACAGGGGCTGCCCTGCTCCTGCCCATTCTACCAGGAAGGTCCCATCTCCTGGCCCGTAAGGGTCTGTGGGAGAGGCTGCTGCTGCCCGCGCTGACGGTGGAGAAACGGTGGGGGTAGGGCGTCCCCAGAGCCCAGACACTCCCCAGGCCCTCCTGGGGTCAGAACAGGGCAAGCGCAGACCCCATACCCGCGACCTCGGTGCCCCCACTGACCTGATCCTGGTGCGCACGTGGAGGAGACAGCATAATTCCTTCCCTGTGACCTGCAAAGTTGGGGGGGTCACCAGGACCACTCCATTTCTGACCCGTGTGAAATATGCATTCACTTCGCTGTCTGTCTCGGGTGCGAAATCGGCTGCCTCCGTGGGTGGGGATCCCCCAGGCTCTGTGCTGCTGTCCTGTCTGCAGAGGGCCATTTGTGGGCTTTGTGGGGGGCATGTGAGGAGCTGGAGAGGTGGAGGGCTCAGCAGGTGACGAGCCCGCACCCCATCACCGGGGGTCTGCAGAAGTCCTGGCTGGCATCCCGGCTCAGTCTTGTCGTCCGGGCACCCCTTGGCCACCGACCCATACCGGGCCGGGCACTGACGGGTGAGCCACGCACGGGACTTCAGGCTGTCCCAGGGGCTGGCCTGTGTCCGGTGGGTCAGGATCTGAGGCCGTAGACAGCTGCTCCTAGGGAGGGAGGCGGGTCGGGAGAAGACAGCAAGATATGGCCCCCCAGCCCATGAGGGCCCCGGTCAAACCTGCTGTGCTGTTGTCCCCAGCGGACCCTGGAGCCTGCTGGGTGGCTGTCAGGATGGCCCTGCACACTGGGAGGCACAGCAGGGGGTGGTGAGTCCTGTCAGCGAACCGTGCCCCCTGAATGCCCACCAACACCCTCAATGCCCCCCCCGTCCCCTGCCAGTCCCCCCCTGCATGCCCACCAACATGCTCAGTGCCCCCCCCCATCCCCTGCCCATCCCCAGACAGGGTGCCCTCTGCCTGTGGTACCAGGTCTCTCTGAACCCCAGAGGCTCCAGACTGACGTGGGATCCCAGCGGTGGCTCCCATACAGGGTCCTCCAGCGCTCACCGAGTCCCCAGCCATCACACTCCTGTCTCACAGCCACAGTGCACAGAAGGGCACAGACTGGGTCTCCCTGCAGGTGCCCATGCAGCCGGCCCACCCACCACCCAGAGCCACAGGCCCTAGAAACAGCCAATAAACGCTCCTCTTGTCCTAAACCCCCCAGGACAAGTACGGTCCGCCAGAGCCCCAGAGGGACTGATCTCCTCCTGGAGACGCCTGAACCCGCTGGCCCAGCTGCTCAGCCCCGCTGGACGTGGGGTGCCCCATCTGCCCTGGCGACGTTCCGGCACCCTGGCATCCACCACACGCTGCTGGCCCCAGAGGGCAGGGGTGGCCAGGAAGGCAGACCGGCCTGCGTGGGAGCAGCGGAGCCTGGCGTCAGAGGCCACGAGGCTCCCTCACGGCGTCCGCTGCTGAGCACGCATCGATCAAACACCGGGCAAGACGCCCAAAGTACACACGACCTGCGTCTACCCAGCTTGGAGCAGCACCAGTACCCCCCAGGAGGGACAACTAGCCACCAGGAAGGCTGGATTTTCAAAGCAGGCCACCCGAATGGGCTGATGTAAGAGGTTCTGAGCCCCCACCCCACTGCCTGGACACCTCCTGGCAGGGAGGGTACCGAAGGCCTGCAGTGCGGGGGTAATCAGACCACCCCGGGGGGGAGGCCCCCAGGAGCTGGGCCAGGCCTCATTGCCCCTGGGAGCCCAGCCCCCAAGGCCTGTGCCCCCCCCCCCCCCCCACCCAAGAGGCCAGTGGGGAGGAGAGTGAGACTGGGAGGGGCGGGGGGGGGCATCCTGACCTCGCCCTGGGGCCAGAGGGGAGGAGGGTGAACCTGGGGGGTGGGCAGCGGGGGCAGGGAGGCATCCTGACCTCGCCCTGGGGCCAGCCTGCAGGGCCATGGCCGCCCCTCCCCGGGAGGCTCCGGGGCCTGCCCCTGCCCCTCCTGGCCCCAGGACCACATCCGCTCCCTGGTCTCCAAGTGTCTGAATAGAGAGCATTTCCCAGTGTGTGGTCTCTGGGGGTTTCTACAGGATTTCATTGATTTTCTACGGCACGCAGCCTGAACATACTCTTAAATGGGAGGGACTGAGAAAGCCACGGGCCAGGGTAGTGGGAGGGGAATGAACGTGGCAGGGGGAGCCTAGAGGCCGCTGCACACCCGCCCCCCCCCTCCCCCACCGGGTGACCCTGTGACATCAGTGAAGGCAGGGAGCAGGGTGGGATCATCCACGGGGCGCTGGGCCACTGAGCACGCTGGCCCCCAGGGACAGGCGGAGGCCAGGCAGGGCCACCTGGGCAGCCCAAGGCACACGGAGGACAGATGGACGGCTTTGGAGGTCAGGCCCGGGGGTCCCCAGACAAGATGTCCACGGCCGCTGGTCCCTCCAGCCCCTCCCCGAGACCCTCGGGTCCCCGGAAAAGGTTTCCAGGGCTGCAGCCCCCCAGCTACTGAGGCCCTCGGGGAGCAGGTACGGAGCATGGAGGGAGGGACCGAGGCCCGGGCTCGGGGTCCCCAGCGCCGCCTCTGAGGGGTCACCCCCAGCCACTCCCTCCACGAGAGCTACACGGCACACTCTTGCACGGGACGGACACCTGCTTGTTGTCTCCATGGAAGGCGCCCTGACTCACTTAGGTTTTCACCTGTGGGCTCGGTAACCGTCTGGGGACTCCGGAGGGCCCTCTTCTCGCAGCCTCGTTGCGTCCCTCCTCCCCTTACAAAGACCCCGGTGCCTGGATTCAGGGCCCACCCTGATCCCATACGACCTCATGTTAACTGGCATCTGCGAAGACCCACTTCCGGCCCCTGGCCTCAGGCCGCTCCTCAGCCCCCAGTCCTAACACGGCCCCTCCCCCAGGAATCCTTCCCGGGTCACCTCCCCTGCTCACCCCTGAAGCCTCGCAGGCCCCTAACGAGGCACCAGCCACCACACGACACACGGCTTGGCTCCCCCGGGCCACGAGGCCCCGTCTTGCTGACGGTGGCCTCCGCCTGGGTCATAACCCCTGAGGGACGGCCTCATCTCTTGCGTGGGCCCAGATCCTGGCACGGCGGGGCCAACCGTGTGCCCCACCGACATCTCGGGGTCCTGTGTGGAGGGCTGGGGGCTCCAGGGAGGGCTGGCCCCAGCAGCCAGGTTCCCGACCGACCGGCCTCTCACCAGCCAGCAGCAAGAGGACGGGCACTGAACTGAGTCCCCGAATCCCCGCGGTGACTCAGGAAGTGCGTTCATCTGCAATGAGTGCGGCTGAGCTGAGCAGGCCCTGTTACTCCCCCAAAGGGGGGTTTGGTGAAGCCAGGGAGACCCGGGGCCGGTTCGCCACGGGCCCTGGACGGCCAGGCGTGGGGGCGCCCCACCCGGCCTGGCCCTGCCCCCAGCCTGCAGGCAGCGGCCCCGGGTGAGGGCGAGCGGGCGCCCAGCCCCGGTGGTCAGGGGCCCCCATCCTTGGCCTGCGTGGGAAGCGTTAAGGAGACATCCGGCCCACAGCGTGGGGGCCCGGGGCCCGGGGGCGGGCCTCCAGAGACGTTCCTGAGGACTGCGGCTTTTCTTCTGGGAGACGGTGTGCGGTGTGGAGGGGTCCCCAGATCTGCACGGGACCCACGACCCACGTCCGATCTCGGCTTCCTTCCCACTGCCGGGGAGGCCCCTCCTCACCCCTGCCTGCCCCTGAAGGCACTTACCCTTCTCTGAGGGACAGGGGTGAGAAGCCTGAGGTGGGAGCGGGTCTGGAAAGCCCAGCTTCACAGGGACGGTGGGAGAGGGCTGAGGCCACCCAGGGCTCCTCCCCGCAGATACAGGTGTCTGCAGGGCCAGGAGAGCGCTAGATGCAGATGGGTGGCCAGTGTCCCGGGAGGGTCCCTGGGGAAGCCGGAGACCCTGGCCCCTTCGTGACAGCGGAGGCCGGTGGTGGGAGACAAGGGTCTGGGCAGCGCTGCCTCGGGGAGCAGGTGGGGCAGGGGTCTCCAGGGGCCTGGGGCTGCTCAGACAGGAGAGCTGCTGACTGGTGTAGGGCCCTGCCTTCTCTCTGCTCCAAGGCCACAGGGAAGAGGCCAGGGATGCCCAGGGGCCCCCTGCAGAGACCAGGGGTGCCTAGGGGCCCCCAGCAGAGACCCAGGATGCCCAGTGCCCCCCGGCGGAGACGAGGGGTGTCCAGGGGCTCCCAGCAGAGACCCGGGATGCCCAGGGGCCCCCGGCGGAGACCAGGGGTGTCCAGGGGGCCCCGGCGGAGACCAGGGATGCCCAGGGTCCCCCGGCAGAGACCAGGGGTATCCAGGGCCCCCTGGCAGAGACCCGGGATGCCCAGGGGCCCCCGGTGGAGACGAGGGGTGTCCAGGGGCCCCCTGAGAAGAACAGGGATGCCCAGGGGCCCCATGCAGAGACCAGGGATCTCCAGGGGCCAGGCATGAAGGGGGCACCAGGAGGGTTGCTGAAGACTTGCTGCCCTGAGCATTACACCAGCACGCAGGCAGATGGCCTGGGCAGGAGAGCCCTGTATTTGGAATAAACATGGGTGTTTGAAGTCTTAGGGTTACAGCTTTATAAGGAAAGTCCTGGGTCTGTGTGTGAGTGCGTGAGCACGCGTGTGCAGGCGCACCCCCAGCAGACTGGGGTGGGCTATGAGGTCAGCCAGGAGCAGAGCTTCCTAAAGTTCAGAACAAGGGCCCACACGCAGGCCCTGCTGGGTGCGGGGCGAGGCGAGACCCGCCAGGCCCCGCTGTCCCCTGGGCTCAGGCCCCTCCCAGTGCAACTTTGCCGTCTCCCCGTCAGCTGGGGTCCACGTGCCCCAGCCCAGATCAGGGCCCGCCTTGTGTCCAGCCTTGACCATTAGGACGTGGGGAGGGATGCCACACGAGCTCCTGGCCCAGATCTCAGGGGCCTCAACAACCCTCCTGTCCTTGGGGAGCCCAGAGGCGGCTGCCGCAGAAGCCATCGGGTTAGCGGGCTGGAGAGCAAGAGACGGCGGGGGCGGGAGGGGCCCCTCGACGGCTGTGAGCTGGCAGCCGGGTCAGGCTTACAGCCGTCATGCTGGGAGGCTTCCTTCCAGGTCCGTGCAGAGACACCAGAGACAGGTGAGGTGGCTCTCGGAGGGTGAGGAGGCTGGCCCCAGGCCCATGCGCGTGCCCCGCCGGGCCACCCAGCGCACACTGAGCTCACGGCGTGTCACACGCTCACCTAAGCTCTCATCGGGGGGCAGACGGCCCCCAAAACAATGTGCCCAAGCCCTCACCCCCAGCACCTGAATGCAACCTTATTTGGAAGAAGTCTCTGCTGATGTGATCAAGTTAAGCCGAGGCCTGGCTGCCGCACTGATCCCAGAATTTATGAATATATTAGGTTACACGGCAGGGGGATTAAGGCTGCAGATGGAATTAAAGCCGATAATCAGCTGACCTTAAAATAGGATTATCCCGGATGAGCGGGTGGGACCACTGTCTTTGCAAGAGGCCTCTCGGGGAGGCAGAGGAGCCCAGAGGGGGAGAAAGACGCCTGATGTGAAAACCAAAGTGTCCCTGGCGGCACGGTCACCCCCGGAGAGACCCCTGCACCGATCTGACGTGCTGGCAGGTGTCCACGCCGTCCACAGGCCCAGGGCCGTGCGGGGCTCTGCTGCAGAGGCGGGGGCCACAGGAAGCCCTTCTCCCCTCCATCCGAGGGCCCTGGGGGGCGGGGGGCCCGGGAGAGTAGACCGTCGCAGAAGGGAGACACGGCGCCCCAAGGAAGTCGGACACGAGGCGCCCGGAAGACAACGTCCCTCGAACCCCCCGGTTCCGCGTGTCGGAGGCGCCTCTGCACGCCTTCGCCCGGTCCAGGACCCCCAGGACGCTGGCGGCAGGCGGCGCTTGCTCCCGCCTCCAGGAAGCGTCGTGTGGTGTCACGGGACCCCTGGGACGGTAGTGACCCCGGGCCTCCCGACCAGAGCGGCCAACGTTTGCGAGCACTGACCTCGTGCTCACACCGTGCTCGGTGCTCCGTGGTGCGTCGCTTTTCTGCCGCCGCTAGACCAGCCACCCCGAAACCCGGCGGCTCAGTCCGCCACACTCATTTCTTTCGCTCGTGAACCCGCACGTCTCTGCCCGGGACTCGGTCACCAGAGGAGCTTGGCCAGGCTGAGGGTGCACGTCCGCGGTGAGTGGCTGGGGGCCGAGGGCTTGGTTCCTCCCCCACCCCCGTGGCCTCTCCCCACGTGGGCTGCTGGGGCTTCCTCTCAGCAGGGTGGCTGGCCCTGAGCGTGGATGTCCTAGGAGAGGAGGCGTCGAGGGGCTGCTCCGGCCAGGGCACGAGCCCGCCAGGTTCCACTGCACGCGGACGGGAGGAGAGCACACGGGTGGGGGGGCTCTGTCGACGTGCCAGTGTCACCCTGCCTCAGCCCTCGCTCCCCTTCCGAGGCAGACTGTTCCTGGTGAGGAATCGGGGACACAGGGCGGTCACTAACTCATCCGAGGCCACGCGCAGCACGGCGCCACCTGTCCTCAAGGTGGGAAACGACGTTGTTGGCACGGCCCTTGGGTCTCTCTCTGGGGGACCCACCCCCCCACCGCCTTCATGACTGGCACAGGGCGGGGCCGCGCCTCCCTCCCGCCGGCCTCAGCGGCTGCAGCTCACCCCAGAACACGTCGAAAGTCTGCCAAACATACTGCTAAAATGCACGTGGTTTTTTCTTTTTTAAAAAAATGTTTTTCTTTATTTTTGGGACAGAGAGAGACAGAGCATGAGCAGGGGAGGGGCAGAGAGAGAGGGAGACACAGAATCCGAAGCAGGCTCCAGGCTCCGAGCCGTCAGCACAGAGCCCGACGCGGGGCTCGAACTCGCAAACCACGAGATCACGGCCTGAGCCGAAGTTGGAGGCTCAACCGACCGCGCCACCCAGGCGCCCCTAAAATGCACGTGTTTCAATGTCCAGTGAGGCTCTGTGTCACTCAGGTGTGGTGGGCAGAAGAGTCCCAGGGACACCAGGTCCTGCTCTGTGTGCTTATAACGTGAATACGTCAGATTGTCAGGCGAAGGGCCTTAGAGGAGATTGTTAAACTAAGGTTCCTCAGTGGGAGACTGTCCTGCATGACCGGGGGAAGGGCCCAGTCGCCCAGAGGGCCCTTACCGTCGGAGGTGGGAGGGTGAGGCCCGGAAGGGGTCGAGGCCGCAGCAGAGGCTGGGGTGATGCAGAGCCGAGGATGAGGGCAGCACCCAGAAAGCACAGGGGGCGCGGGGTGCGCTCCCCCCAGAGCCTCCGGAGGGACCAGCCCGGCCCACGCGTGGGCCTCGGACGGCTGACCCCAGACGCGCCGCTCCGAGCCACAAGTCCGTGCTGATTAGGTAGGCAGCAGGGACGGTGACTGCTCCCTCTCTCCGTGCCCCGGAGCATCGTTTCGGGTGAGAACGTCGCCTGAGGCCCGTCCGTGGGCTCCATGCCCTGTGCCCTCGTGGACACGGGAACCTCCCTCGGTTTTCTCTGCGTCCCCAGCCTTGTCTCCCCAGCCAAGAGCCCTGCTGGCACTGCTGGGGTGGGGGTGGGGGGGGGCACGTGGACAGCCCGGGGACATGCAGGGCCGTGTCTGTTCAGAGAGCTGGGGAGCCGCCTGGCACCCCCTGGCCAGAGGTAGCGGCCGGGACGAGAAGGAATCAGGGAGGCAAAGGCAGAGCCAACCCTCAATCCCGGCCCTTCTGGGGCCCAGCGCCCCACACAGCAAACCCGGGGAGCCCCGCCACAGAGAACCGCCGCCTCAGCGCCTCCTGCACCTGCCCCCAGCCGCCCCCCAGGACTGACTTTCGGGGGACACCGGGCCTCTCTTGTCTGTAGGTCAGGCTTTAAATTAAATTTTCATCTTCGTTTAATTACCTTCATCGTCCGCGTATGTGTGTGCTCGGAAATGAGCGGTGCCGAGGAGCAAGGCGAGCACGGGTCGCCCCGACATCCGCTGCCCTCAGCCTACCCCCCGCACGTCCTAAGGCCCACGTCTTGATTTGCAGCGGTGACCAGTGTGCGCCTAAAGCCCGGCATGCACCAGCACCTCCCGGCAGGCTCGGTGTTTAGTGAGTCGTTACTCGTGGGCTAAGGGCCCCGCCTCCCCCGGGCCCAGCCCTTGCTGACCGTTTGGTGGCCCCAAAAGAGGTGTCCATGGGGCGCATGGACTTCATCTGGAAAAAGGGTCTTTGTGATGCGATTATGTTATGAGCCCAGATTAGGGTGGGCCCCAAATCCAGGGACACAGAGGCGGAGGGCACCTGACGTCGAGGCAGAGGTGGGCCGCGGCCACGGGACAAGGACGCCAGCGGCCGGGGGGGGGGGGGGAGGGGGGGCAGCGGCCTGTGACACCAGGATCTCAGCTTCCGGCCCCGGAACAAGGAGGGGAAGGAAACTCCTGGGCTCTTCGCCCCCGGGGCTGTGGACACTTGTCTGGGCCGCCTGTCCCGGCTGCCCGGAGGGAGGGGGCGTGGGTGGCGGGCACGCCGATCTGCCCCGGACGTTCCTTCGGCTTCTGTGTTTGAAAGCTTTCATGACGAAGTGTTGGGAAAAAATAAAACTCTCCCGCCCCCCGCCGATCAGTGGAACCTGAACGGATGTTGAGAGTCTGCAGCGTGAGGGCAGCTAAGTTCTTGCCCGGCCGGCCGGGGCCCCACCAGCGGGTGGAATCCAGGCCACCAGACTGTCCCCTGCAGCCTGTGCTCCCCAGCCCCTCCCCTGTCTGCCCTCAGCCTCGCCCTCCTCTCTCGCTCCCAGCCCCCGGGTGCCCAGGTGAAGGAGCTCCTGCGGGCCTGCTCCCCAGCCCCGCCTGGCCCCATCGCATCTCCCACAGAGGCTGCAGTGTCCCTGGCCTTGCGAAGCCTCAGCAGGGGGCCCTGTGTCTCCCTCTGATGCGTCCGGCTGGACATTCTTGGAGACAGTCGCCCCACGCCGGGCAGGGCCCCTCACGTCTTGGCCTCTGCTGGTTACCAGCGCCCAGAACGGGGCCTGACCCACAGCACACGCACCGTCACCCTCGCTCACGAGCGGATGCGGGGATGAGCAGGTGACCTGGCCTCAGGCGGCTGTGGTGCCCAGGCCTCCCCGTGGCCGTGCAGACAAGCCCCGTCGCGGGCAGAGGAAGTGCCGCTGCCCTCTCCTCACGCCACAGCTGGTGTGGCTGGGAGCCACAGTCGACGCGACCCAGGGCGGCTGGCCTCCTGCCCCCGCCCTCCGAGCCCGCGGCCTCTGCCAAGTGCCTCTTTGGCTGCTGCCCCGTCTTCGTGCAGAATGGCCTGGAAGGGGGAGCACGGGCCGCTGAACCTCAGCAGCATGACTTGCAGCTGAGTGATCCGGGCTCCGACCGTCCGCTTTCACGGGAAGCCGGGCACGGTGACGCCTCCTCGGTGGTCTCGCGCCCCAGGGAGGTAACTGGATAAGGCGCCCACAGTGCGCGAGCCGCAGAGGCTGTCATTGTTACTCCAGTGACCACGTGGTGTTAGACATTTCCTCCTGAACAAAGTCCATGTGGGGGCGGAGGTGGCCTTAACCCTCCTATTCAAACCCGGGGACGCCCACACCGCAGACACACTCCAGAGCCTGTGATCCCTCGGGAGGGGGGGTGGGGGGGCCACAGGGCTGCACGGAAGGGGAAGCTGAGCTGGGCGCAGGTCAGAGACCCGGGGGATACGACAGAAGTTGGACGGGGCAAGAAGGACCCTCCCCGGGGCTCTCCGGAGGGAGCCCGGCCCCGAGGACACATTGATCTCGGATGTCTGGCCTCCAGAACTGAGACACCACATGTCTCTTGTTTGAAGCCACGCGGCTGGTGGCGCTTTGTTACTGTGGCCCCAGGACACAAACGTAGCGCCCCAAACCCGCCTCTCCCCCGGCGCCCCCGGCTTGAGAGCTGGCCAGTCCTTCCGGGTAGCTTAGGCCAATAGGAAACCCTTAAGGCCTTCCTGCGCGTCTGTCCTCTGGTCCACAGCCAGCTCGGCGGCAAAGGCCAGCGCCTCGCCTGGAGGGGGGTGCCGATGTGCACGGCAGGTCAAGGACGGGTCTCCGACCACGCCTCCCCTCTGGGCGGGCACCGGCTTCCCACCGGGCCTCTTGCCTTTGCTTGTTTATAGGACTTGGTTCCCTCCACGCCGGAGACTCGGCAGCCCCCGGCCGGCCGGCCGTCTGCGCATGGGAGGCCTGGGCAAGTCTGTGCCGCGATGCAGGCCGAGTTCTAGGACGGCCGGGGTAACCGCGGTCCCGGCGCAGAGCAGCAGACACGAGGCGCCCCAGCTCACGGCCTCACCTGCTCCAGGCGAGGTGCCTCCCAGCGGGCCCTTCCCTGCACGCTCGCCCCCTACCCCTCCCGCCTTATTTCTCTCCGTGGCACCTGACGTGACACCCAGCAGGCCGGCTGGTGCAGCTGCGTCCCGGGCCCAGAACGCGGGCCTTCGGCAGGGGCTCCAGCCATGTCCGGGCAACCAGGGAGCGTGCAGCACAGCCCTGGGGCATCAGGAGGCCCCACACCGTGTGCTCGCCGTATGAGTCCCCGGTCCCCACCCTGGCCCGGAGCACGGACCGATCAGTGAGTGGCCTGGTTGGATGTGAGGGTAGGAGAGAAAAGGGGGGGGGGGGCTTCCAGATTCTAGGAAAGCTGTCAGGTCTCGACAACAGAGAGCAAGGCTGGAGCTGGGCTGAACCCGCTCTGCCCGTGCCCAACCCCCCCCCCCCCCCAGAAAAGCTTTGGTCACGGGTGTGAGCCAGATGTCACATTTCGTCAGGTCTGTGCAGACATCGGGTCCCCCCCAGGCCGCAGGGACACCCCGCTTCTGCTTCGTCCGGATCCCGAGCACGTGGCGGGGGGCCTCCGAGGCGCTGAGGGCCCCGTCACACGTGGGTCTGACCTTGACTCAGATCACACGGGGCGCTGGACTGTCCACCCATACCTTCCACGTCTGCCACACCCTCCCCACATACTAGCCACTCACGCTCTCTACACGCCTCACCTCACACAGTCCGTTCCCTCGGGTCCCAACACCGTGCCCTGCACTTCAGAGCTCTGCCCCCTACGGTCCAGCCTGATCCCACCATGCGCCCATCCCCCAGCGGCCACCCTGCGTGGAGCCGCACAGCACTTGCCCTCCAAGCCCCTCCGCGAGCCGACCGATGTCCCTCTCTGGCCACCGCGCCCCCCCCCCCCCCAGGGCGCCTGGAAGGACACAGCCTGTGGAGCCCTTAAGCAGCCCAGGCCACCCACGTAAACTGTGAGGGTACACAACCCCCCGGGGCCCCCAGGGCCTGCTCCCTGGATTCACCCTCTGACAGCCTCCGAGGGGCACCTGGGACCGGGAATCGGCGCAGGCCCTTGGGCCCGACTGCCGTAGCCACTGGTGCCAGGAGTCGCCCCAGCACCGCCCACAGCCCCCGGGGGGGCCCGGGGCAGCGGGCCTGCCGTCTGTCGGCCCAAGGCCGTCGTGGATGGAGAGCGATTGGAGTTTTCAGGTGAGTAACATCGGTTCGTAAATTTTATCAAATTTTCGGGGCTGGCTGTTTGCACACCGCCGTTCCCAGGGCGGGGTCGGGGTGGGGGGGGGACGGGACAGAGCACACCATCGTTCCCCCCGGGGGTAGGGGTGGGAGACAGAGCTCAACGCTGCTGGGGGGAGGGGGGGGGCAGACAATCTGTCCAAGGCGGTTACAAGGGCGGTAACTGGACACCCCAGGGGCTAGACCCAGACCCACAGAGAACAGCCTCCAAGGACAGGTCCAGCCTCCCCGAGGGCTCAGGACAGGCGCAGGCCACTCGCCTGTACTTGTCCTGGAACTTCTGTCTGGACGTCCCAGCCTCCAGCCTCACCGTCCTGCTCGGCCCCAGAGCTGACGAGCTGAGTCGGGGGCCCCTGCCCTGGTGGCAGTGCAGGCAGGACAGAGACAGAAGGTGTTTGTTCCCTGGACCGGCTGCAGCCCCGTCCCCCCGTCCTTCCCTCCCTGCTCCCGTGTCTCTGCTCCAGCGTCCACGGCCCTGTCCCTCGTGTGCCGGCCCCCCCCAGGGTGGTGCCACCCTGGGGCCCCCGGCACCCCAAACACACCTGTGTCCCTTTCAAGCGTATCGACAACATCTCTTGGAAAAAATTTTTGGTGGTCAGCCTAGAGTTTGCCACGTGCCTTTACAGCGAATCCGGGCCCACTGCCGGTAACCTGTAGGGGTCCCACCGGCAGCGCCACACCTTCGACAACCGTCAGGAGTCCCTCCCTGCCCCCGGCCCGTTGCACTCACCCGGGGCGGTGCTCCCGGCTCCGTCCCGAGGAGACCGAGATCTGCTGGATCAATTAGGAAGAAGGGAGGACTCGGTTTGCTTTGCTTCTCCCCAACACGCCTCCTCTCTTAGACCCGAGTCCCTGCCTTCAGTCGTCTCCGGGCGCCCGCATCTTCCTGCCTGTCCTCAAGGCGCCCAGTGGAGGAGCCCGACGACGCCTCCATCGCCACACCTGGCCGTGTCCCTCACCCTAGGGCGTGGGCGTGATTCTTCGTGTTCTACAGATGGGGAGCCCAACACCCAGACCGCTAGTGCTTGAGGTCATCCACCCGCAAAACGTCAGGCCTGACCTCAGCCGTGCTCGGCCGCCCGGGAGAACCTAGGTGTCCGCGAGGAACGAGCTTCAGCCTGTCCCAGCCCTGCCCGGCCCTCCGTGGAGTCACCGTGGACGCGCCCCCGGCCTGGCGCCCGCTGTCCTCTCCGGGACGTGGGGTGTGGCCTCCTCCGAGAGGCTCACAAAGTGACTGCCGAACCGAGTGGTCGGCTGGTGCAGCCGTTGCCGTGGAAAAGCTCGGGGCGCGGGGGCTGTCTGGCAGCCTGACCCCCCCCTGCGGCCAGGCCGGGCTGCTGGCTCAGCCCCCAGGGCGTGCGTGCGGCAGGGAACCCGCTCCGGCCAGGAGCCTCCCCTGGGAGGGGCAGACGGGGCTCCGTCCCCGCGTTTGTTGGGGGCACGGTAGCCTCTTTGTGGGGGACAGGGGCTCTTTCTGCCTGCTGCCTCCCTCCCGCATTGGCTAAAGGCCCCTCAGCCCGCTTTGAGGAGCACCCCCACCCCCCCCGTAAGTACAGTCTCAGGGGCCCTACCCTCACCACGGCCAAAGCCAGGTCTGGTAAGTCAGTGGGGGCCTGTGTCTCCCCCATTCGTGACCTGGATGGCCCAGGTACGGGCAGGTAACCTCAGTCAAGCCAGCAATGCCCCCGGGTCAGTGCAAACAGTCAGGAAGGAACAGCTGAGCACAGAGCCAGGGAGATCCGGACATGTCGGCCCAGGCCGCCCTGGGAGACTCTGAATAAGTGCCCCCCTGGGGGCCTTGGTCTCCTTTGCCATGGGGACTGATGCCGCATCGCCCCTACTCTGAGAGTTCTCCACTTCCGGGCTGTCAGGACCTCGAAAGCCCTTCCTTGTGACGCCAGCCTCTCTCCACCTTAGGAAAGTGTCAGGACGCACAGATGACCAAGGAGGGCTGAACACCTACCTGTTTAGCAGAAGTCTGAGCCTCCGGCCCCGCCGGGGCGAGAACGGCGCCGTCTCCGTACGTAACCCGCCGGGAAGTTCTTCGTGGTGACCACCCTCACGCTCCGTCTTGGCCCCGCTGTCTGCCCCGGAATTCACTCCTCGCCTCGTCCTGACCCTGCCGTGGAGTTTCCCGGGCTGGCTTCTGCCTGGGCCCAGCCTGTGGGAGTCTCATGTGGGAGACGGTCTGGGAGCCTGGCTAGGGGCTCTCCCACACCTCAGCACTTCCTCCTCTGGTGCGGGCGGCCGGAGGGGGGGCTCAAGGGACGGGGAAGGGGCCGCTCCATATCCAGTTTGCCCTGTTGGAGGACAATTCTACCACCGCCCCCAACTGCCTTATGTGAGCCAAGTCCTCCGGTCTCCACATCACGTGACATCAAGAGAAGTGATACTCTAGAGTAGGTGAGCCTGAAGCCAACATACGGATCCCCCAGCAAGGGCTCGTCCTAGCTCTCATGTTTCCAACGTGCTCCTCTGACTCTCCCCGGGCGGTACAGCACGGTTACTTGACATCAGGGCTGGAGGCCCGTGTGGAGGAGGAATCAAGTTATTCGAACTCATTTGCTCCAGTTTCTTCATGTAGAAAACGAGGATTAAAAAAATTGATGTAATTGGGCTGTGGTGACAAACGTCTGGATGGAAACATGGTACCTTTGCACTTGATAAACACTAAAAACTGCTAACTCTTACTGTTATCATCATCATCTCCCTGTCAGTGTTTGATCCAGGATGGGCACGAAGCCCAAGTCAGTCCAATCAGAGGGAACCCTGGGATTTTAGTAGGACTGTCTTGCTGGAGTCACTGCCCTGAGAGAGCGTGATCCTGGAGCTTCGGGTGAGGGCCGCGTTGCCACCCCAGGTGTGAGCCTGGCTAAGAACAGGGCCGACACAGAGGACAGTAGGACGGATGGAGGCGGGCGGGGTCCTGCTGGCACCATTTGAACCCCTGGGTCAGGCTGGGTTTACGCTCTACGGCCACATGAATCAAGTCTCTCCCTGTTACCTAAGCTGGTTGAGTTGGGTTTATGTCCTTCCCAACAGGAAGGGCCCTATGCAATTGCCACGAGCCTCTACAGAGGGCAGGTAAGACTGGGAAAGCTGAGCCAGGCAAGGCCTGAAGAGTGAGGTAAAAGGCGGGGGGGGGGGGGGGGGGGCTGGCACCGGGTGGTCACGCGGTGGCCAGGCTCCTGAGCGGGGCCGGCATCGCGCCCACGCTGGTGGTGCTCTGCACAGCTCCGGGCATGCCGAGCACTTAGGCTCCAGCCTGTATCCCGAGTGACGATCCTCAGCCTGAATCTCTGAAGGTCATCTCGGAGCAGGCTAAGTCATGGTTTGGGGAACTCTCTGGAAATACCTGAAACGAGGCCTGGAGAGTAACTGAACAGGCAGGTAAGGGATCCAGCACCACAGACGCCTGTGCAGACGCACGGGAGACAGGCAGGCCGGGCACACGGGGGGGGGGGGGGGGGGAGGGAAGAGGGAGGGGTGGGGACTGCGGCAGAGGAAGGTCCCATCTGCCCGCGGGCGTTCAAGCACCGTGGCGAGCGACCCCCTCCTACCAAACAGGCGAGCCTGCGGCGGAAATCAGATCAGGTTCGGAAGCTTTGAAACAGAGACTCCGTGTCCCAGGCGGGGACGGTGTCTGGTGTCTCCCACAGAGGGCCCAGCGCGGAGGGGGTGCTCAGGGGGAACGCTGACCTGAACCACCCTGAAGCTCAGGCCTGAGGGCCCAGAAAACAGAGCCTCCGAGTGTGAGCTGGCGACTTACAAAGACGGGAGAAGCAGGTGGGGTGCGTCGGGGCGTCCACCCACCAGCACCGTTACCCGCTGCTGCAGAGGTAGCCGCCGGCCCCCCGGTTCCCGGCTTCCTCTTGTATCCGGGGGGCTCCTGTGGCTGCTCTGTCACGTGTCACCTCGGGGACCAGGCGTCGCACGCCGGGGGGCTCCCTCTGGCCTCCCTTTCACGGCTGGGGCGGTGGCAGACGCCCCATGTGCCCGGACCCCTGAATCACCGCGTGGTAGCGGAGCCCCGTCGCCTCCCCACCCCCCGCCCCCGCCAGGCGAGGGGTACGCTGTCACCCGGGCCACCGGAGCAGGTGGCCACGGCGAAGCCCGGCCCCTCGCAGCTGCATTAGGTGAGCCGTGAAGCAGGAAACAGCTAGCAAGGAGCCCTGACGCCGGCAGCCCGAGGTGCCCTCACACCCACGTCCCTGACCCACGCCGAGGCTGGGCGTCTGGGAAAAAAAGGGCTGGCAAATACAAATGCTGTCCTGCCGGACCTCAGAAGCCCCACCGAGCTCAGGAAGCATTTGCCGGATAAACGAAGAAACAAAAGCCAGCCTGGTGCCTGACAGCTGCAGGTGCCCGCTCCCCGGGGGGCCAGAGCAGCGGCCCTGCCTGAGGGCAGTCAGGGGCCTGGGGAGGAGCATCACGCCTCGAGGCACAGGAAGTAGAAAACCCGGGCCCCACCCCCCCAGCCCCCACCCGGGCCCTGTGGCTTGCAGGGCCGTCTGACGGGCGACAGGGCCGTCTCAGACAGCACCGTGCCGTGCTCGTGGTGGAAAACTGACATAAACCGGCCTGAACGAAAAGGGAAATGTATCGAGTCGTGTGTCTGTAAAGTCCACGGGACGTTCTGGCCTCAGGCACAGCGGGATCCAGAAGTTAAGAGCGCCTTCAGGACGTGGTTCCCTCCGTCTCCCTGCTCAGCTGTGCTCCGTGCGGGATCCCTTCCGGAGTAGGCACTCCTCCCCTCGTGGTGGCAACGTGGCAGCCAGAAGCCCCAGCTGACGCCCACCTGCCTCCGAACCCTGACGCAAAGAGCGATCGTCCCTTCCGAGGATGGCCGCCCACGCCTGGACCCATCGCTGGGGACAAGGAAATGGGATTTTTCCACCGGCAAAACTGAGTGATGAGCTTACACCTGGAGCCAGGGATGGAATTAACACCCCCCTAATTTCACCAAATGGGTATAGGAGAGAGTGACGCCAGAGGCAAATGAGGGCGCTGTTACCAAATCAGCATGATGGGGCAGTGCGCCCTGTCCCCAAACGGCCATACACACCCTGCCCCCCTGCTCCCCTAGCCCCATGTGTTCCCTCAGAGGCAGAAACCCCTTGACCACAGGAAAGATGGCCGTCTTCCTTTGGCCTTATGACGAATCACACTTGGTTTAAGGCAGACATAGTAGAGTCCTCCCCCACCCCGCCCCTTGCCAGATTTTCATTTTCCCAGCCCCCTTTACAACAATTAATGTCCACGAGACTACGTTCTGATCCATGAGAACTCCTGGGACTGGCACCCAGTTTGCTTTCCTCTCTGCGTAGGCCTTTGGAGTGCGGACATGATGACTGGTGCTGCAGCAGCCATGTTGTATCCGTAAAGCAGCAAGTAAGAAAAGCAAAGCCAGTGCCGGGAGCAATGTTCTGTTTCTTGCTTGTTGCATGGGTAACATGCAACGCTTTTCTGGTAGGAGACTATGAAGAATTGCTTATTAAGAATCGGTTAACACCACGACCTACCAACTAAAAGTCTCGTAAAGGTTAAACGAGTTAACATAAGGAAGTGTTTGGAATCACATCTGGTAATAATAAGTTCCCAGCAACTGAGAGCCGTCAGTATCATCAGCGTCATTATTGTCACACGGTCCCACGGCCCCACAGTCCCGCCCAGCTACCGTCCACGTCATGTTCTCCCTCACGGTCGCACTCCCTGGAAGACGGGTTTGTGCTTCCTCGCTCACTTCCACAAAGTCAAAGGTGGCTTTGTCACCTCTGCCCTGCGGAAGCTGAAAGATGAAAGGAATCGGTAACTTGGAGTGCAATGATCTGCTAAGTACTTGCCTCGGCAAAGCCAATCGCAGGGCCTGGGGGGCCAGGTCCGCCTCTCTTGAGATCGCCACTCCCTCCGTGGCACAACATAGATGTTCTGAAAGTCACCCATGGCTGGCTTGTCCCCATAGCCTAGGCTGGCAGAGCAGAAACGTTTCGGTCCCCGAGAGGTGGGCTCAGCACAGTCTATGCCCAAAGGCACCCGGCCACCTTGGAGGAGCTACGCAAGGTCTTTCCCCACATGGCCGCCCGGCCCCTCCATGCCTCACCCCCACCTGCACCTGTCGGCAAGCCCACAAAAGTGCTGAGTAACAAGCACCCCAGGATCCTGGCAGCTTTGGACAACCCATGTCTATGGTTCATATTTCTGAAGGTGGGCTGCGCCCATTCATGTCAACTGGACTCACTCCAGGGTGAGGCCTGGGCACCGTGACCACAGCATTAGTCCCTGGTGTCTGGGACCAGCGGGCCAGCCTGGTCACACCCTCCTCAAGGCTGTGGCAGAGGCACAGGACAACAGGCAGGAACACAAGGTCTCTCAAGTCTGGGCTCAGAGTGGGCACACAGCTGCTTCTATCCCTGCCACGGACCAAGGCAAGGCGTGGCCAGGCCCAGGTGGGGGCGCCAGGCAGGTACAGGCCTGCGGTCATCTCCCGTGGCCACAGACTGGGTGGCTTAGAACGAGAGACACCTGCTCTGTCACGGTTCTGGAGATGGAGGTCCTAGATCAAGGTGTCAGCCAGGCCGGGCTCCCTCTGAAGGGTCTGAAAAAACTGTGACCATTGACCTTGAACCTGGCAGGCCGACGCCACGGCAGCCCTCACCTCCCCGGCAAAGCCAGTCTCTTGAGCCGGTCCTACTTATGGCCCAGGTGTACTCTGAAGCACCACTGTGGACTCAGCCAGTTCGGGTTTGGGTTTTCTGTCGACTTCCACGGTCAGAGCCCGGTGAGTCCAGGGCGTCTGTCCCTCTCCTGCCTCTCACAGGCCCAGCCTGCTGTCAGCACCACTCAGACCACGCAGGCGGGGACCTCCCTGCCCTGCAAACACCCCCTGCAGACACTGCTTCCTCCCAGGAACCTCTCTCTCCTGGCCCAGGGCAAGGCCGGCTGGAAAGCACCGTCCAAGGACGGCCAGAGAGCCGCGATGACCGCTCAAAGCACACTTTGCTTACGGCCCCCGCTGTGCGCTGGCACCGGGTCGGGCCCAAGGCTGCTCTTCTGGAGCAGACGCGCTCACAGAGGAGAGCAGGAGAGGGCACTCGTGCTGGAGAGGCCTCGGGGGTACCGTCTGTGGGACTGGGTTCCTGGCCTGCTATGACAGAGGGACCAGGCGGTGGGGACAGGAGGCTGGGCGTGGGCCTGTCTCCAGGGTGGCCGGCAGCCGCTGTGAAAATACTCCAGACAAACCCAAGCCGCCTCCACCCACATGACAACTACCCCGCAGAGCCCTCACCTCATGGGGACCGAGAGGCGGCAGGAGGTGGACGGGAGCCCTCTGGCTGCAGGCCTGGAGCTGCCCTGGCCAGCTTGGGGGCAGGGCACCGTGGATCCCAGCTCCGTGTGCGACTGGGGCAAACCTGGGTGCCTTGCGGGCCCTCTGGGGTGAGTCGGCCCTGCTTTCGCTTCTGCCTGCCAGGACGTGCCGGTGGTGTCTCACGCGGGGCTCCCTGCTCAGCGGGAAGCCGGCCACCGGCCACTGGCCTCCGGGAGGGAATGCGGTGTCAGGACCGGTGACGGAGGGTGTGGATGGGGGGGGGGGAGGGGCAGGATATGGGGAGCCCCCAGGGCAGGAGCAGCCTCAGAAACCGACCACAGAGCAGATCCTGAGGAGCAGGAATTAGGGGAAGGGGAGCATTTGGGACGGGTGCACCCCAAAGTTCAGTCTCTTGAATACAGGGCTCAAGACAGATTGGGATTCCAGGAACAGGCTGTGACAAATGGGAAAATAGTCCCCAGATGTTTACTTCCTCTGTCACAGAGCCACACCCATTCCCTGCCACGTGACTCTGCATTACCAGCCCCCCCCCCCCACCCCGGCCCCCCCTCAGCGGCAGGCACGGGCTTCCGACCGACCGCGTGGGACGGTCTCGGCCACCTGACTTGCTTGGCGTCGTATATGAACAGACAAGACGCCAGGCTTAGAGAAGAGGCTTTCAGGGTATCTGTGTGGTTTGCTTGGCCCTGCGGGTTTGGCAAAGAGAATGACCCACGTAGCTCATCTCTTGCCACCTGGGTCCCAGAGAGAGAGAGACAGGGAGAGAGAGGAGAGAGACCCTTGGGGGTCTGAACCCGACCCACGGCCTGGAGCAGAGCCCCTCAGGTCAACCTACAGCCCCGGGAGTAAGAAAAACATGTTGATGTTTTCAAGTCCTAGGGCTTTCTGAGCAGTGTGTGTTCTGCAGTTTTCTCAGAGGAGCTGTCGTATCTGCCCACCCTTGGCTAGGGGACGGCTAGGAGACAGAGGGGAATGGCTAGGGGACGAGGGGCATCTCAATGAGCTAACCCCCCCCCCCCCAACCGAGACTGCAGCCACAGAAAGGGTCTCAAATACACTGCCGTGCCATGACCTGAAGGAGGTGGGACGCATACCGGGAAGGCTCTGCAGGGTGGACCAAACCTCTGGTTCACAGATGCGGCACCAGGGGCCAGCCTGTTAGCCAGAACACGTTTTCCAGCTGTCACCCTGCAAGCAAAAAGCATGTCTGAACCCCAAAGGAGCAGCTGGCTCTGGTGATTTATAGGGCCTGAATCGGATCTGTGAGAGCAAATTGAATTTTGAATACAATTTCATGTCAATTAACTTTGCTCCCAGCCTTACAGAGGAGCAGTGACTCTGAAGCAAAACCCAACCGCGAAGATTGATGGGGCTGACGCGGCCGGGCCGTCCTGGAAGGAGCTACTTGTCGGCAATGCCTCCCGGAGCTCTGCTGGGGAGGGCGCAGTGCCACGTGCAGTGACCAGGTGAGGGCTGGGCTTCGGGGCCGCAGTGCCGGGCCAGCGCTCCTAGGGCAGAGGGGGGGAGGGGTGGAGGGGTGGTGGCGGTGGAGACAGCGTTCCTGCCTGCGGGGAGGGGAGGGGAGGACCCCTCTGCCCTTATTGCACTGGGAAGGACGGTCCTCAGGGAAGCGACGAAGGGACAGCAGGGACCTGGGCTGGCAGTAGGGCAGAAGCCAAGCCCCAGGGGCCTGGGAGGGAGCCAGCGAGATGCCCAGAACTAGGGCAGAAAGAAGATGCAGGCTATCACGGTCATCAAGAGCCCGGCCCTGGTGCGGATGGCCTGGGGGAGGTGGGGGCAGGGGGTGAGTTCCAGGATCCCGTCCTCAGGGACGCTGGTGGCTTCACATGAACGAGGGGCGGCACTCATGTGCAAGCCCTACTATGTGCCAGGTGCTCCGGTGGTGCCGAAACCTGTGTTTCCCCAAGTGTGCTCCCCAGACCTGCCCACTGCAGATTCTCAAGCCCCACGTGGGACCGGATGACCCTGGAACTCCGGGGCCCGGAGTCTCCCAGGCCCACGTGGTTGACAGCTTCAGAGCTGGGGAGCTCTCTGAACCCGCAGACAACCCGCTGCAGGGAGCAGGGTCATCACCGCCCGCCCTGTTCAGAGCAGGGACCCCGGGCCAGAGGAGTGAGATTGTTCACCCAGTCTGCTTCTAGGCCTGCCCTGCCCAGCGCAGCCTCATTCTAGGAGGGTGGGGAAGGGGAGACGGGAGAGGTCCCATAGAAAGCGCCAGGCTGGGTGTAGGTGGGTCTCTGTACCCTCCAGAGCAGGTATGGAGCCCTTGGAACAGGCCATGGACCCAAAGGCCTGTATCCAAATGAAATCCTAAAGCGCTATCCTGGGACACCCTCCCACACCCACATTTTCTGGTCTTCTGTCTTCGGGGGGGGGGGGGGGACTAAGGAAGAAGAAACAGACATTCGGGTTCCATTTCTGTCTTCCTGATGAGGTTCTTACAAATCACTAGGGATGATGCTGATGGAATTCAGAGTTTTCATAACAAAACCCGGAATGCGAAGAAGGGAAGGGGAGCCCTGCCCCCACCCTAGGAAGGTTAGGAGGGGGGAGGGGAGGGGCCGGGGTGGATTGGAGGCTGCCAGTTCAGGGGCCTGAGAGTCCTGACCCTGCACCCAGAGTGTGTGCAGCTGCCTTCCCAACTGCCCCCAGGGACAGCCCGGCCAACAGGGCCCCCAGACCACACACCTCCCTGCCCCTCCCCCCCATGTCGGGATCAAACGGACTGAAAGCCCAAGCTCCTGTAGGGGAGGACAGTAGAACATCCCTCCAGCCTTGCCCAGGGCAGCGCTTCCTCATCAAGCAAAGGGGCGCCTTCCAGAGCTCATCCATTGTGTTTCCTTCACTCTCCACGCACACCAGCAAATGCTTCCCCGCCTCAGTGCCTTTGCAGAGGCTGTGCTCTCTGCAGGGAAACATGGTTCCCCAGTTCTGTGCACGGCCAGTCAGCTCCTTCCCATCTTGCAGGTCTCAGCTCAGATCCTCACTCGGAGGCATTCTGGGACCACCCAATACTCGCTTCCTATGACAGCTCCCTATTCAGTTTTCTTCATGTTATCATCAGATATTATCTTATTTGGCTCGGTGCTCATGTTCCCTCCCACTTCTGAAAGGGCCATCTGTCGCCTCCGTCACAGCATCACAGACGGTGCTGGTGCCTGGACTGGACGTAGTGCATTTGGTAAATATGTGCTGAATGAATTAATGAGCTTACGCTTGAAGAAAACGGACGGCCTCTCCCCACCTGCGTGTCCCTCCTTACCCCAGGCGGTCTCTTGTTGGGGAAAGAGGAAGCTCACCGTTCTATGTAGCTTTCAACTCTTCAGCCGTCCCTTCCCCTCAGTTCCTGCTCCGCCGTAGCACCCAACCCCTGCGGCCCAAACTGCTATCTCTATGCAAACCAGGCAGCCCTGTGGCATCAGTGAGGCAGTCTCTACGGGTACATTCTGGGTTCCTCTGGCCTTGGGAGAGCCGCCTTACTGTAAAGTCTGAGCAGCCTGACCTAGAACCGCAACAGGAAGTCAGGGCTCCACCTGGGCGGGGAGCACTGGAGGCTACCTGGAGCTGAGAGCCTGCAGGAGACCCCCAGGGAGAGGGGCAGGGGGCACACGGAGAGGCGGCTTAGACTGGGGGACGGAGTAGTGGAAGGCTGGGAAACGTGCACTGGGCCTTCACACACTCGCTCTCTGGGCCGCGGCGGTCCGTTCCCCTTCCACGCACATCCCTACACACGTGGGCAGGACTTCTAGGGTCTGCGAGAACTCCTCCAGTAATACCCCACCCCCGCCCCCACATCAGCGGTGGCATTGATGATGCCCTCCCCATCGGGAGCGGGGACTAAGAAGCCCCATGCTTCGCACCCCACCACAGCCCTCAGCCCGGGTGTGACGGTGAGCTTGCCCCATCGGCCCACGTGTCTGGTTTGGCTGGAGAGGCCCCACTTTTCCGGCACGAGACCCAGCCTGGAGAGGCGCGGAGACCCCCTGGACCCGGCACCTCCCACGTGAAGACGCGCCAGTCCAGGTGCAGGCGTAGGGGCGGGAAGAGGCGGGGCCTCCCAGCTCCCTCCCCGAGAGGCGGAGCCTGAAAGGGCGGGGCGGGGCATGGGGGGGCGGGGCCTCGGGCGAAGGGGGCGGGGCGGGGCGGCCGGGGCGGGGCGGCCGGCGCCTGGGGCGGAGCCTTGGCGCGGTAGGGCCCGCGGCGCGCCGAGGGGGGGCGGGACCGGGGCGCGGTCGGGGCGGGGCCTGGGCGGGGCCGGCTCTGGGCTCCGCCGGAGCGCCCACTTCCTCTGGCGCTGGCTGCCGGGCGGAAGTACGTCAGTTGTTATCTGCTCCAGGCTCCGCCGCCGCTGCCGCTGCCGCCGCCGCCGCCGCCGCCGCCTCAGCCTCACGAGCCACGGCGCCTCAGCTCGGGACCCGCCCCGCCCGCGCTCCGCCCGCCGCCGTCGCCGCCCGCCGCGCATGAGGCGCGCCCCCGGGGCCGCGGCCGAGGGCCGCTGAGCGCCGGCCGCCCGCGCCGATGCGCGCGGCCGCCCGCGCCGGGGCTCCCAGGCCGCGCCGGGCCCGGGGCTGAGGAACCCCGCGCGGCATGCCCGGCCCGGCCCGCCGCCCGCCGCCGCCCAGGGCCCGAGCCCGCGCGGCCCGCACCGAGCCCGGCGGCGCCGCGTAGCGCAGCGGCAGCGGCAGCGGGAGCGCGGGAGCCCGACGGCGCGGCCGCAAGGTCACCGCGCACCATGGAGGCCAAGGTCCGCCAGAGCCGGCGCTCGCGCGCGCAGCGGGACCGCGGCCGGCGCCGGGAGGCGGCCCGCGACGCCCGTGACCAGAGCGCGTCGTCGGGCGACGAGACCGAGCCCGGGCCTGGCAAGGAGAACGCGGGCCTGCCACGCGCGCCCCCGCCCCGCGCCGCCGCCGTGCGCCCCCCGCGCCGCCGCCGCCGCGAGTCCAGCTCGCAGGAGGAGGAGGTCATCGACGGCTTCGCCATCGCCAGCTTCAGCACGCTGGAGGCCTTGGAGGTAGGTGGGGCGGCGGGCGGGGCGCGCCTGGGGCGGCGGCACACCCACCCCGCGGGGCCGCCCGGGGCCCGCGCGCCTCGCAGGTGGCTCCGGGAGGGCCCGGCCGCCTGCGGTGGGTGCAGCGGGTGTTCGTGTCTGGAGCTGCGAGCGAGAAGAGTGTCTAAATTACACTGTCCAAACCGAAGGCCGTCTGGTTGCACACTCGCCTGTTTTCAGCTGTTTCTTTTTCCAAAATCTCACTTCATCCGGCTCAGGACGTGCCGGGGAGGGGAGCGCTGCTGGCGGTGGTGAAGGCAGTCGTGGAATGGATACTTTGAGGTTCTTCCTGTTCCTTTCGTCCTCCTGGAGGTTTTTGTTTAGACGGAGGGGGAGGGGTAATATCTAAGACCTCCCTCCCGGTTGTGTCTTCACCGGCTGGTAAATAGGGTGGCAAAAAATATTGCTTGTATGGCCGAGTTATCCTCCGAGTTATTTGTTCGGCAAATACTGCCCTTCTTGCATGGACCCAGGTGAGTGGAGAAGGACATGAATGCTGACTGTCAGAGATCTGGCGAGGGGGGCGAGTGGGGAGCCCCTGTCTCCTAGAGCGATGTAGGCGTGCTGGCCAGCCCCACACCCTGCAGGGGCCCCATGCAGCTCTTATTTGGGAAGGCCGGCATCTGCTGCGTTTGGGGTCCCAGAGATGGCTCAGTTCACAGCCCCCTTCCTTTTCCTGGGCCTTGGGGCCAGTGGCCTGGGATCCCCAGTCAGAGGCTGAGCTTTGGGAGAGGGGACGGGCCTACCTTGCAGGCCCCTGCAGCGCACCCTGTCCCTAAGGTCCTCCAGGTCTGTGGACAGTCTGAGTGTCAGGGGCTGGCCGCCAAGGAGAGGTGGCCCAGGGACAGGTTTGCTGCTTTCTGTCTGGGCAGGTGGATGCACAAAGGCGGGGCATTTACACCCACCACGCACCCCCCCCCCCCCCCCGCATCCCTAGGGGGCCTGACATCATTCCCGGATCAAGGGGTCCCCAGCTAAGACGCTTTTTGGGGGGGTGGCACATGCCACAGCTCCGAACTGAGAAGGGGTGGCCAAGTTGTGTCGTGTGGTTTCTGAGAGTGCTCACGCCAGCCACCTTCTGCACGTGTACCTGCCCCGCCAGGTGGGGAACAAGCAAAACCCTAACTGGTCCCCGAGGCTCCGCAACCATCCAGTTGGCCTCTCCCACCCCACGTCCTCTCGAACCAGCTTGTTAGCCCCTGTGAGGTTCTGCTGCCTCGGGGCCCCCGTTCCTTCTGTCCCCTCTGCCGAGGTCTTCAGGAGCCTTCATGTCTCAGCGTAGATGTCACCTGGAGAGACCCCCTCCTCCCCACCGACCTTCTGAAGGGGCATCCCTCCTCCCCCACCTCTGCCCTGTCGACCTCCCACTTTCCTTCCTTCAGTGGCCACTCTCTGTCTGAAGCCATCCGGTGATTTACTCGCTCTCCGTGTTGGCTCTCTCCCCACCAGAACTTGTAGGCTGGAAGAGAGCAGGCAGCACGTGTGTCTTGTGTGTCGCTCGTGAGTTCCCCTGCCCCGTGCATGTCGCGGAGTGACGGAGCGAGAGCAGGAAGGCTGCGCCAGAGGCCCCCCTGCACCCCGCTGACATAAGCCCGCCAGTTGCACGCGCTGCCCGCGGCGGCTTTGGCTGTTCCTACCCCTCTGGCATCAGGAACACTGGACGTGTGGCCGTGGGTTTGGGGGCTCAGACCCGTCCCGGTCAGGTCACAGAGGGCCTGAGCCTGCTTTCGGCTTGGCGTTCCTACAGCCACGTCAGCAGGCCCCTTTTTCTGCCCTGCTGAGCCAGGGAGGGATCCGCCTGCCTTGGAAAGTACGGGGCTTCTGCACAAGTCACAGCTTCTAGATGGGTTCTGTTGTTCGGGCTCTTTTCTTGCTAAAGCGTAGTGGTTTTCCCCAGAGTTCAGATAACTCATAAGCACATTGAGTGACTAGCACACGGCGAACACGTATCCGAGCGGACACCGTTCTGAGTCTGTCCCCGAACTCCGTGGTACAGTTGGGGACACTGAGGCCCAGTGCCGTGAACGTCAAGCTGCCAACCCCCGGGGCACGAACGACCAAATGTCGGGTAGACCTGCCCAGGACGTTTGGAGAGTGCCGATGTCCAGGAGTCCTCCTTTCTTTTGTCCTGAGGGTGTGGCCTGCCCTGCCCCCGCAAGCCCCAGCCAAGCCCCTGGCCCCACCCTTCCAGCACCCCCCCCCCCATACACACCTGTGTTTGCCCCTGAGGGAGGACGAGTCCTTGCCCCGTGTGGCTGAGGATCGTAAGCCACTTCTGTGAGATGCCGTGGCCACACGCGTGGGGCAGTAGTGTTGTTGGCTGAGGAGAGGGCTCCCGGGTCCCGTCTGGCTCACGGTGTTGTCCCCACAGGAGTCCGGGGCTGGATGGCCGGAGCTCGGTGTCCGAGTCCAGGGTGTGCACTCCTGAGCCCTCGTCCTTCGTCAACTTTCTGATTCTCTGCTTAACAGGGTGGGAGCAGGAAGCAGGTGGGGGTGGAACAGGGGTCTTGTGGTTTGGTAGCGGGACAGAAGCTGTCTTTGCTCTCACCAGCCAGGAACATTGGGGACAGATAGATGTTTCCTGCCATCCTGGTTCCTGTGACATCTCTGTCTCCAGAGGTGATGGGAAGGCCCTTGGAGGACAGACAGGCCAGGGCAGAATTGAAACGCTCTGCCTGGTCTTCCTCCCTAATGCAAAAGGTAACCCTTAGGCCACAGGTCACGTGGTACCAGCCCCTAGGTCCCCTGGGAGATTCACTTTGCAGACCTGCCGTGCGCCTGCCAGCACCTTCCTCGGGGTGCCTGTGCGCCGGCCCTTCCCTCCACACCCTGTCGGTGCCCAGCTCTCGAGAAAGCCGTGTACCGCTGGCACCCGGCGGAAACCACCCTTCTGGTTTGGCACCTGTGTGATTCTTTGTTAATGTGATTTCAGACAGCAAGACACTTGCCCCTGGTTCAAAGGTCGGTATCAGTGAAAGGGGTTGTCCTGAGAAAATTCTCAGCCCCGGCCTAGACGTCCGCAGTAACTATTCTCACCAGCTCCTGGCCTTTCCAGAGCATGTTGTGTAGATGTACTCACACAGATGTGTACTCTTACATCCCTCCCTTTTTGCTAGACAGAAAGGGTTATTCACCACTCCTGCGTGTGTGTCTAAGAGGTACGTACCCGAGAGTAAAGACGAAAAGGAAAACACCCAAAGTTCTAGCTGTGGTTAACAGGTGACTTCCTTTCTCTAATTCTGTTTCCCCCACCGATCACTACGCCTTGTCTAGGTAACCCGACCAGCCGTACACAGAGCTGTGCTGAGAAACCCTGCCCCGGCCTCCCTGTGGCCAGATCAGCAGGTGAATGGCTGTGCGGGCAGGTGGTCCTGGCCTGGTTGCCCGGCTCCCAGTGCTGTCCAGGGGTGTGCTGTGCATTTCTGCCAGAAATAACCAAGTTCTTCCAGCCTTAGGATGCTGGGGCCACTGGCTTCGAGGCGGGCAGGGGAGGCTGCCTCAGTCCTGATGGGCGGTGGCCCCGTGGGAGGGGTGTGCGGTGTGCCAAAACTCCCCTAGGCCACGTGCAGGGGGCTACGTGGTAGTGATCTCTCTGCAAGCTGGGTTCAGTGTCCCCCGGGGCGAGGGGCACACAGTCATGCTAGGTCTGGTTGCTAAGGGCCAGGAGTGCGGGGGGTCAGGATGTGGCCCCGCTGTCCGTGTGCAAAAGCCCACGCTGTTGGTCCCGCAGGTGGGGGCCTTGATCTAGGGGGCCATGTGCCGCGCCCGGCCCGTCCCTCCAATAAGGGGGACAAAGGAGAGTTGGTGCTGAGAGGAGTGTCCATGCCCACCAGCCAGAGCACCTCCTCCAGGCTGCCTCCTACTCTCCAGATGGGGAAACCGAGGCCCAGAGAGGGGGAGCATTTTGCCTGCAGTCACGGGACACAGGCACAGCCCCAAGCCTGGGACCTGCTTGGGCCAGCATTGGGTTGCTCCCCCGTCCTCCTGAGGGCCACTGCTGTGGGGGAGGGGCTGCTCCCGCCAAGGTGGGACACCCCCCCCCCCCCCCGGCTGGGTGCAAGTGGAGCCGTGGCGTGGCCTGCTCTGCCCGCGTGGACACCCGCTGCCTTGCCTGGACAGCAGCAGTGTGCTGGGCGTGGGGTGGGAGCGTGGACTGGGCTCTCCTGTCCTGTGGGTCAGCGCCCTGTTGTGGGAAGGTGTGTCACGGGAGCGGCGGTGACGCGGACGGCCGAGGGCGCTGTCCTCACACAGCCCTCCGTAGATGCGGAGACTGAAGCCCAGGGTGGCCGAGCTCTCATCTGGGATCTGCCCAGCATAGCACCAGACCACAGACACCTCCTGAGTCTCGACCGAAACTTGTGTTGCGTCTTCTAGACGTTCTTTGGGATGAATCTGAGCTCGAGCAGAGAGGGCAGTGACTTCTAAAGGGATGGCCTTTCCGGGCTGCAGGAGTGGCAGTAGGTGCCCACGCCGCCCTGGGTCCGCTGCCTGACCTCTGGGGAAGGGCCGCCCCGTCTGAGCTCCGTGGGCATCGACGGGCTGCAGAGCCTTTGACTACGCACGGGCTGGGAGGGGTCCACTCCTCGCCGCACTCCTGTCGTGGGCGGTGAGGCCATAGGGTGAACGCTCACGCACGGTGGCACAGCGCGGCGGAGGTGGCCGTGGTCCTCCTGACACGTGGTGGCCCTGTGTAGCTCGCTGTCCCTGCCACCCCTGGGCACAGGTGAGGGTCTTGGGCCTCAGTTTCCCTGTCCTGCCCATACTGTGGCCCCGCACGGGACCGATGGCGGCAGAGGCGGCTGACCTCGAGTGCCCGGAAGAAGCCGCGCTACACCGGGAGGTGGAGCCTCCCCTTCCAGCCAGTGGGCTTGGCCGGGAGGGGCAGCACGGGCCGTGGGGGCACCCCTGCGGCAGGCCACAGCCCACTTTCCCTCTGCCCTCGCTCTGAGCTTCTAGACAGAGTTTCAGGTCCACGGCACGTGCGTGTGTGTGGTGTGTCCACATCCGAGGTATATTCGTGTGTGTGCACGCGCACATGTGGATACACACGTCTGGGGTGTGTCCTTGCCTGGGCACGTGTGTAAATCCCTGTGCACGTCTGTGTGCTCCAGACCCCGTCTGGGGCAGCAGCTCTGTGGCGTGGACAGAGCAGAGGACAGGCCTACACGTAGGGAAACCCCGTCCTGGAGCTCCAGGACAGGGCCTCACCCCCTCCATCCATTGTCCTGGGCCTGCTGCAAGATGGTCACCCCCACCCCCGCCCCAGCGGGCAGCAGATGCTCATGAGCTCACAGAGCTGGCCCCTGTCCCCACCGCCCCCCTGGCCTCTTGGGCCCATCAGCTTCTCTGCTCTAAACCTCTAATTCAGTAACCTTGCCCCTACTGGGGCCCCTCCACACCCCACCCCAGCCAGCCCCTCACTCCTGACCCCCCTTCCCCCCACCCCCCGAGAATCCTCAGACACACACATTGGCACACTTCTGGCCTTTGTTGTCTGCTCTGTCCCCTGCCCAGAAGATTCTTTCCCCAGTTGTCAGGGGTGACTCACTGTCCAAACACATACCCCCTTCCCTGGCAGGGAGTCTTCAACTCCTGCGTCCAGGCTGCCCCAGCCCCTCCCGGCTTACCGTCTGTTCCCCCCCCCCCACCCCGCCCTGCAGACTCAGGTGTCCCCCACCCAGAACCTCCTGTGTGCTTGTTTCCTGAGAGACGCTCCTAGACCTGGGGCGGGGGGGGGGGGCTGTGGCGGTGCTCTGTTCATTTTGATACGTGGGAGGCCGTTGTCCTTGACCGTGGTACGGGCCTCTTCCTGCGGAGGGTCTGTGCATTTGCTGACTTGTCCTGCCTCGGGCCTGGGTGGTTCTGCTTTCTGATTGGCTGCTTCAGTGTTTGTACCTGGGCACTTTGTAGAATTTCCTTCTCGGTTCTGACAGTTTCCCGGCAGAGCGTCTAGGTTTCCCGTTGGCCACTGAGGCAGCCATCCCTGCTATCTCCCTTCCTGCCCTGTGGCGTCTGTCAGCACCTCCACGGCACTGCGTGGGAGCCCCGTCCTTTCCGGCTGGGCTCCTGCTTCCCCTGGACTCCGCGTGGCTGCTGTGTCCCGCCTGGGAGGGGTCTGCGCTCACACCAGAAGTGATCCGTGTGCTGTACTCACCCTTCTGTGTGATGATTGTCTTCCTTCTCTGGCCCCGTGACAGCAGGCTGTCCCTGAGTGCCTTGCCATGTGGTCTCGTGCCCGCTGCATCTTGCCTTGTGCTCCGGAACAGAGTGGCATGAGAATCATCAACTCCTCCCACACCTGGAAAGAACACTTGGGGTCCCAGCTTTCCAGCCTCGTTTGCTGGTGGCTGGGTCGAGACCCGTGTCAGCTCCCTTTGGGATGGGGAAGCAGGTGATGATGGGTAAGGGCTCTGTGGGACCAGCTTGCCGGAAACAGGGTCAGCAGGGCACTCCACCCCCAACCCCCGGAGCAGGCTGGCATGGGACAGGAGCTCCTGAGAAGGGCTGCCTGTGAGCTGGCAGGTGTGAGACCTCAGGCCCTGTCCCCCTGCATTCTGTTCGGGAGGGCAGTGGCTGCTTTCTGGAGGAAGGACACCAGAGTCCGGAAACTGCTCCCACCGTGGGCTTGGGCATTGGCATGTTCTTGGGGCAGCCCGAGAGGCAGCAGCTGCACAGTGACTGGGCAGGGCGTACACGGGAGCCACCATCATCCCGGCCTTGACCGCTGTGGTTCGCATGCCCTTCACGGAGCTCCCAGAGGCGGGGGCCGTGGTCGGCCCTTTAGGGAAACTGAGGGGGAAACTGAGGCACCAGGCTTGTGTTTATGGCCCCTGGTGGAAGAGTAGCTGCGTCGGGCACAGGCCTGACCAGGGTGCCCTGACGTAGTCACAACCAGATTGGGATGCCTAGAGAAGGTTGACGGGGCGGCCGGGCTGGGGTCCCAAGGACACCCGAGGCACTTTCTCCCTTGGGATCCGGAATCTGAAACCCACATGGAATTGAGTGCTCCGGGGACTCTGGGCAGGTGTGGCATCTGGTTCCACGTGGAGCCTGTTCTGGTGCCCTGGTTCACCCGAGCAGCTAAAGAAAGGAAACCGACCAGCGAGTTACCGGCCTTGTTCAGCCCCCCAGGACTGTGTACCAGGACCCTGCTCTGCTGCCCAGCCCAGCACGTGAGTGGTGTGTGCGCGGGGAGAAGGATCCCCCTGCAGAAAGGCCAGGGGGGCACATCCACGTCCCTCCCCACACCCTCCCGGCAGCCCAGCGTAGACTCCAGCCGAGTGAGGCGCTGCGGGGGCCCCGGCTCTGCTGTTTTCTCGGAGCAGCTGTTCGGGGCGGGCCGCTCCCTGGACTCCACGCGGCTGGCCGGAGCCGCAGACGCTCTGACCGAGCCGCAGGTGCCCGTGGGCCCTGGACGAAGGCGGGCGCTCTGGTGAGAGCGGGGTGTCAGCAGGTGGTCGGAGAGGCAGGGCAGCCATCGTGTGGGCACGTGGGTGGCCCTGCCGGAAGGCTGCCGCCTGTACCCCGTTGCCAGGGAGGAGCAGGAGGCCAGAGCCCCGCCTGAGGTGCAGCCATGCTGAAAGTCACGAGGGTCAGGAGGACGGTGACCAGGGCCGAGGTCAGGGCAGAGTGCCGTGTCTCCTCTGCACCAGATGAGGCGTTCGCTCATTTCACCTCCCTGCAGCTCCTCCAGCAGGAGCCGTGCTGTCGCCGCTGTATAGACAAGGACGCTGAGGCAAGGGGAGTCAGTCTGCAGCCGGCATGGGATCGCAACCAGGCATGGGGCACGGGTGTGTGCACCTCAGGGGGGCTGGGGTTGGAGGCCACGGGTGCCGTGCTGCCTTGGGTGGCCAGCACCTGCCCCCCCCCCCCCCCCCGCAAACACTCCCCAGCCTTGGGGAAGGCTGTTCATGTGGCCCTAGGGCTCCCACCCCTCAGACCTAGAGCCCCCACGGGGACCCTCGGGATCTGCCATGACCCATCAGCTCTCTGACCTTACCCATTGCAGCTGTCCCCTCTGACCCCTTGCCCCAAAGCCACGTACTGGTTGTCAGACCCTGACAGGCCTCTGGCTAGCCCTCAGCCAGTGCTGTTCCACACGCTGCATGCCTCCCCCTCAGCACCTGGTTCGGTCTGTAGCCCCAGTGGGGATTTGTCAGGAATTCATGTAGATCGTCTCCTGGATAAAGCCAGGGGCCCCTTGCTCCTGAGGTCATCTCTCTGCCTGTCCCAGATCCTCTAAGGGCAGGCCCCTGTCTGTCATCCATGGAATGAACCCACATTCTCCGTGAGGCTCGGCCCTGCCCACCCCCTCACCTGGGGCCCCACACACTTCTGCCTCAGGGCCTTTGCACATGCTATGCTCGGGCCCATCTCCCAGGAGCAAGTTCAGGGTGCTTCCTCTGACTCCTCCCCTGTCCCCCACCCACTGAGTGAGCCCAGTCCAGATGCCCGGTTTAAATTCAGTTCTCTTTCTCACCATGTGGCCCCTAGGTAGCCCCCTGCCTGCTCTGGGCCTTGTTTTCCTCATCTGGAAACTGGGGGTGATGAGCTAAAAGTTTTTCCCATATGGTCCTGAGCCCCTCCCTGTCCCCTCTCCAGAGCCCTTCTCTGAGCTGCCCCTGAGGTCTGTTCTCTTTGTCCCCCACCACAGGACAAAACAGAGGCAGGAGACACTTCAGCAACAGTGGCCCTGGCTTTGGCCTCCCTGGGCAGCCCCCACCATGTGTGACAGCTGAGCAGGTCCCAGAGACTGAGGGGGGCTCGCAGGGCAGAGAGCCTGGGGCCGGCTCCGGCAGTCGTGGGCTGGTGCACGGCGTGCTGTCTGTGTGTGGAGGGCTGGGGGGGAACTTGGCCAGAGACTGACCTCCGAACCCGGTTGCCGGGACAGCGGTTGTGAACGCAAAACTCAGTCGAATGTGGGTTAGATGGCGGCCTGGGGGGTCGGCACAGGGTCGCAGTGTGGGGTTGCAGCAGGGTGTGCGTGCGGGGCCGTGGGAGGGTGCGTCTGTGGTGTTCAGGTGCAGACCTGGGCGGGTGGCCCGGAGCGCGGTCTGCCTGTCCGTTATCCGGGTCCCTCTTTGCTTCGGGCTCTGTGCCCGCCACCCTCCTCCACCTCCATGCCTCGGTCAGAGTGCCCGTCGCCGTCAGCATCTGATCCACTTGTCCCTGGCCACGGGGTGGGTCTCCTCTGCCCCAACAGCCACGCAGCGTGTGATGGCTGATGGGCGCTGGACAGACACGGGAAGGATTGAGTGTTTTCACAGAGCCTGAGGTGGGGGGTCCCCACTAGAGTGCAGGGCAGGCTGCAGTGGTTCTGCGGGCAGCTGTCCTGCCCCTGCTGGCCCGACTCCCAGCTCCCGGCTCTCTGCCTCGCCGGGTGTCCCAGCGTGTAGGACACCCTGTGAGCGGCGCCTGGAAGCAGGGTGCCGAGGAGGAGTGCTGTGAGCCAGCAGGAGACTGACCCAGAGGGACCAAGGCTCACGAGGCAGGCTCTGGAAGGTTCTGGAGCAGCCGAGGTGTCTGTGAGGCCTGCAGGGGACGGTCCTCGAGGGCAGGGTTACACTCGAGTAGCCACGGCACCGGTGGGTTGAGGGGCCTCTCAGGCAGGGAGCGCTGTCCATCTGGTGTGGGTGTGCACCGAGGAGGGGACGGGTCAGGGAGGAGTGCCGTCCCAGCATCAGAGCCCGAGGTCCCCATGCCAGGGCGGAGGCCGCTGCCCGCAGGGACTTCCAGGCCATCTCCGTCGGCCTTTGAGTCTGGACGGTGGTCAGCAGCGGGTGTCAGCGGTGCCCCAGGCCTTGCTGCACCTGGACGCGGGGGGCCTGGGGCGGGACGGTGGGCCCGGCAGAGGGACCCTGTCACCCCCTCCTGTCTTCCAGTTCTTTGTGACTCTGCTGAAGGTGGTCTGTAATAGGAGGGTGCTGCCGTTCCGGTTCACGGGGCCTCCCGTTTCTTTGGGACCTCCCCGGTTTTAGCACTGTGAGTCCCACATCCAGGGAACCCTCTCGGTCCCAGACAGCAGGGATGGTTGGTCAACTCGGGGGGGGGGGGGAGGGGTGCGGGGCGGGGGGCGGGGGCAGTAGACAAGCTGCCTCCTTGGTAGCTGAGGTGGGGGAGGAAGGTGGTCCTTCTTGGGTAGAGACCCTGCACTGAACCATGCGCTCTCTTGACCATATGGAAGGAGACACCTGTACTGTGGTCTCTGCCCTGGGGCCAGAGAGGGGGACTCATGGCTCCGAAAGCAGGCAGGGCGTGGGTTTTACTTGCGGGCGGGTGGAGAAGTTTGATTCAGAACTTAACAGGTGAAGGAGAGTGAGCCACATAGACGCCAGGGTGGAGGGAACAGCTGTGCCAAGGCCCTGGGGCGCATGTGTGCCGAAGGGCTTCCAGGTTAGGGATGACGGCCTGCCAGGTGAGCAGTGGGTGGAATTCGGCCTGAGCTTTTGGAACAAGGAAGAGCTGCTGACAGAACTGTGAGCCAGCAAGGTCTGCTGGAGGCCCTGAGTCCCAGAGGTTCTGGGAGACCAGCAGCCTCGGCCAGGCAGGGTGGGGAGGTGGGGAGGTGGGCCGGGGAGGGTGAGTCCCAGGTGGGCCAGGCCTTCCACTCCACCGAGGGGGTGCCCGTGCTTGGCAATGAAGGGTGGGTTCTCTGTGACCCTGGGGGCTCAGACCCAGGTGCCAGGGGAGAGGCCCCAGCGCAGCTCCGGGAGCGGAGGGGGCGCCCACCTGGCTCCGGCACCATGCCTTTGCTGCTGGGTCTGGGAGCTGGAGGGGCCCGGCCCACGTCGGAACTGGCAGCCTCAGCCCTCGGTGAGAGAGAATCTGGGTCTGTGTTTGCCGGCTATAATGACTCGTGTCTGTGCGCGGTCGGTTTACCGAAGCGCAGTCAGAGATCTTACGGGTACTGCATAGTGAGAACGGTTAGGGGAGCTAAAAACAGTGCCGTAAAATTGCTACACGAAAATCTAATCACTGGTCTCACGTCACCGAGCACCCCTACCCCCTCGTGGCCCGGGGGGGACCGGGGGCCTCGCTGCTGCTGGGGGCGCTGGGAGCATCGCCGTGGGGCCGTCGCCTCAGGCCTCGAGGGTGGGGGACCGCCGTGTTTGGCCGCATCTGCCCTTCTGTCCGTGCGGCTCACAGACGGGTCCGTGGGCGGAAGGCAGCCCGTGAACACATGACCCGGCCCTGACCCTGACCGCTGGAGGTGGTCCCGGCTCGCCCCAAACCATCGCTGCGGCCTCGGCAGGGCGCGCGCCCCGCTCCTCCGGGTGCGTGGCGTGGGTCCCCGAGCAGCGCACCGCGTGTCCCGTGGCTCAGACGCCAGCCCACTGCTCGCCTTGGCCTCCCTCCCTGCGGATCTCTCCAGAGGGTCTCTCTGCTTGCGGACGTGCCCTGGCCCTTGGTGGGGCCGTCGTTGCTGTGACGGCTTGGCCCCGCCCAGGGCGGTCGGCACAGTCCGGGCACAGCTGCCCCAGTCGGGTGATGAGGGGGGCCCCGCGGTTGGGACCAGGGGCAGCACTACCACCAGAGCAGGCTCAGGGGGCGCAGAACTCTGGCAGCGTGCACCCGGGCTTGGGCGAGCCTCCAGAACTGGCCCAGCCTCGCGCGGGGCCGGGGTCAGCATGGCGAGGGAGGGCCAGCCCCGGCCTGGCGGTGGTGCCGGGAAAGGGCCAGCCAGACGTCGCAGCAGTGCCCCGAGGCAGGGTCTATTGAGCCCTGTGGCTGGGAGCCCCCAGGACGCACAGCTCAGAGATGCCTGGGGCCACTCTCAGGGCGGTGGCTGGGTGGGGAGCGGCCGGCCTCTGGATCCCGGTGCGGCACCGGGCCTCTTGCCTGCTGGAGCCAGGAGGGAGCCTGTGGTGTCGCCGGGGCCTGCCGCCTGCCGGCTCGCCCTCTGCGGGGCCCCGGCTAGGCGCCTTCCCGGCTCCCGTGCTCTTCCGGACACGGGAGCTCCTGCCCGAGGGCCTCACCTGCCCCCACTGGCCCGTGGCCTCCAGCCCAGGAAAGCGAGGGTGTCGGGCTGTGGGCGGGATGGAGCTGGACCAAGTCCAGGTGGGGGGGAGGCCCCGTCACTGATACTTCAAGGGTTCTGACAGTTTAGTTTCCCGGTTTGTCGTTCAGAAGACACAAGCAGCGTCATAGCGGGTTTACAGAAGGTGTGAGGCGTTGAATGGCTTGTGGCTGACCGATGCGCGTGAGAGATGTGGTGACTGGGTGTGTCTGGAGAGGTGGCCTGGAGTTGCCCCGAGGCCATTCCGGAACCCACAGAGGGGCGGAGGCAGGGCCTAGACGGAGGCCTTCGTGGAGCTCACGGCCCGCTCTGCGGTTGACGGTTCACCACACGTGCTCTGCAGCGCGTCTGCCCTTCCGTCCATCTATCCTGTTGTGTCTGTTTTTTTTTTTAATTTTTTTTTATCAACGTTTTTTATTTATTTTTGGGACAGAGAGAGACAGAGCATGAACGGGGGAGGGGCAGAGAGAGAGGGAGACACAGAATTGGAAACAGGCTCCAGGCTCTGAGCCATCAGCCCAGAGCCCGACGCGGGGCTCGAACTCACGGACCGCGAGATCGTGACCTGGCTGAAGTCGGACGCTTAGCCGACTGCGCCACCCAGGCGCCCCCTGTTGTGTCTGTTTTGATTACAAGTGCTCCTTAGAAAGACGGATCCCAGCCCAGCCCAGTGTCCCCGAGGGGCAGGCCGTTCCCACGGGTTCCGTGGTCCGTAGTGAGACGTTAACGCGTGCCGGGCTCTGCTCGTGCCGATGGCGTGCCCCGTGGCCGGCCTGTTCTCTGCCCAGGGCTCCAACGGGGGGGGGGGGGGGCTTCAGAGGCCGGCCCCTGGGCCAGAAACCGTGTCTGTGGGCTTACCTGGTGGGAAGGTCCTAGAAGCCGTTCCTGCTCCTTCCGTCAGAACAAGCAGCTGCGGGGGACTCCCCTCACCGTGACTCAGGAGCGCGCCGTGTGGCCGTGTGGAGTCACGCAGTGGCAGGATGCCCACCTCTCGCAGGAGGAGGCGGCCCCCGGGAATCTGGGGCGGGGGGGTGGGGGGGGGCTGGCTGCTCTCTGCGGCGGTACGGAGGTGTGGGTGGCACATGGCGGGCGCGTGGTGTGCGCACACCCGGGCATGGAGAGCTTGGGGTGGGGCCCCGGAGCCCATCCAGTGGGGCTACGGCACAGGGCGGGCCTGGCAGAGACCCCGCCCCCCCGTCCTGCTCGGGGACTCCCCCGGGCTGTGCGAGTGTGCACCTGTGTGAGCATTGCGCGTGTGCGTGCGTGGTGGCATGCCTCTGACTCCCGCCCTCCTCGTCGTGTCCACACACACTTGGGGTTGTGTCCGCACCTGCCCTGTCGTGGTCAGCATCCCCCAGGGGCCCGGACGTTCGGTGAGGGTGTCTCTGGACGAGGCTAGCATGTACATCCGTGAACCCTGCCCCGTGTGTGTGCGTCCCATCTGATCGACCGAGGGCCTGAACCGAACAGAAAGGCCCGGCTTTTCCTGCTGCCTCGAGCCGGGACAGGGGTTTTCTCCGGCCCCGGGAGGGAATCCACACCAGACCTCGGGGCATCCGGGCCCCCACAGTTGTGTAGCCGGCTCCCCCTAGCGAGGCTCCCCACGTACACGTGCCCTGCCGCTCTGTTTCTCCGGAAAGCCCTGGCCGATACGCCCCTGCAGCATTGCGGGCTCTGACCCAGCCTGCTGGGCCCACCCTCTGTCCCGCGATGGGAGGCTGGGGCCGGGCAGGGTGTCCGAGGCAGGGGCGGTGAGGTTCTGAGGCTCTGGCACCTGCAGTTGACTGGCAGCGTCCGGTGGGGGCCTCGCTGCTCTCTAGGGCCTGTGTGGGAGGGAACGGCCTGTTAGCAGCAACGGCGACCCGGGGCAGGAGGCTGAGAGCTACGAGTTGGAGCGAGACTATCTGGAAGGAGGCACGGCACTCGTGTGTTGTGGGGGCACCAGGAGCCCGTGACCGTTCAGAGCCTTGCACGTGGAGAGCGGGCTGCGGTCTTTACCGAGACCTTCCCGTCCCTGGAGGGACTGCCTCGGTTTTCTTCCCCAGGGACGCCTGTGGCTGTATGAGCCAGGGAGGCAGGCACGAGAGAGGGAGCGTGGAGCTCCTTGCCACCTCAGGGCCTTTGCACTGGCTGCTCCTCTCTGGGCGGCTCCCACGGGTCCTCCCTAAGCAGCTCTCAAGTGGGCCCTTCCCTTCAGCTCCCCTGCTTGGGTTGCCCTCCTGTCCCTTGGGGCCAACTCCCTTCTGAGCTGGTCACTGGTGCCTGGACTGGCATAGTCAGTGCTGAGCACCGGCTTTGTGTATGCAGATGTGGGGGGGGGGGCACGGAGTCCAGAGTCCGCCTGATACCCACGGGTAGGGAGGGAGCGCGGAGGTCTCGGCGTGAGCAGGGCCGCCATGTTGGGGTGTGGGGGAGTGGCCCCTGTGTGCTGAGATAAGCAGGGGCGCCAAGAGCTTCAGAGGGGCACGAGGACTTGTGACCAGGACTCCAGGACAGGCTATAGACACGCCAGCGACCCGCGGTGTCCCTGGGGTCTGAGATTCCAGAGGGCGGGCGTGGGAAAGGGTCTGTCCCGTCTGGGAAGTGAGGGTCCACCCGCTGCTGTGGCACAAGCCCGCGGAGCTCTGGGCAGAGCCCTATAGGCTGGGCGAAGGTGGGCATCAGACTTAGGGCAGAGCTTCAGCGAGGGACAGTCCCTGACCGAGAGGTGTCCCAGGACGGGTGCCAGCTTGGTCTCCCTCTCCCTTCCCGTTGCCCCTTGGCCCTAGGGAGCGCGGAGGGGCGCAGGAGGGTGCACGCTCGGCCTTTAGCGTCAGTTCAGAGGTGAGAGGCTTTGAGGGGCTGTCCTCCCTCCGTGTGACTGTGATTTCGGGCCCCTCAGGAGAGTCCTGGGGGCGTGGGGCGTCCCACCCTACGTGAGGGGGAGTCTGCCGCCCCCACATGTGCGTGGTTGCTCTCGGCCCAGGCTGTGGAGTCGCATGGGGCGGGACAGTCACGGGAGCTTCCGTGCCCGGACAGACGGTTCTAGTCCGGCCAGCCTGGTGGGGCCGCTGGCGCTGGGTCGGAGGACCTCGCCGGACGAGGAACAGCGTGTCCCTGTCTCCGTCGCCAGGCCAGGGCACCGCAACAGACTGGGAATTTGGTTCTTGCTGCCACCTACCCGGGTGGGCTGAGGCCTCTGAGGCCTGGCGGTGGCCGGGTGCCCACCCGAGAGCAGAGGCCTCAGGAAGCATTTCCTGTGGGGACGTGAGGGTGTCACCTGGGACGTGGGGGAGCCTCTCCGCCATGGGCATCACTTTCATCCGGGCCCTCTTCCCCTCCCCCTGGGGTGAATGCTTTCACAACCCTCCGGCTCCCTTTTTGCGGTTCCCTCCCTCTTCTTCGGCAGCCCAGTGGGGACGGTGCCTCCCACCCCACCCCACGGACCCAAGCAGGAGGGTGGTGGGTGACACTCTACCTGCCCACCACCAAGCAATGCCAGGCCCTCCTGGGCTCTGGGCTCACTGGCCGGACTGCAGGTGTGCTGGGTGCGGGACCACCTCTGCAGAGCAGGAGCAGTGCACGGTGGTGCGGGGACCCCGCGGGGCATGAGAGCCGGCTGCTGTTGTTGGCATCTGCACGGCACATGCTCAGTAAATACCCGCTGCGTGCCGGGCCCTGCCTTGGGCACCAGGTGCAGCTAAGAACGAGATGGGCACAAGTCCCCGTTCTAGGGAGGGGCCTGGGGTCCCCGGAGGTCTGTACACCCGGCCGGGTCTGGGACTGATTTCCTGAGACGGGCCTCCGTGATGTCAGGGTGCCAGGCTGCGTGCAGCTGGGTGGGCAGGTAGATCCCCGGGTTGCCCCAGGGGCCGGTCGTCACGTGCTGTGGGCACGGCCTGCAGTTCCGGAACCCAGGGCACCCTAGGCGGGGGCTGCGCCTCACCAGGGCCGGCGCAGCCATCAGTCCCGGCACCCACCCAGTTCTGGTCCAAGGATCAGGGCCCCCCCGTGACCAGGTGGTGCCCCTTGGGAAGCCTGCTCCCTTATGCAGCTTTGTTGCAGCTCCCCCTGCCCCCCACCTGTCCTGACAGGCCCACCCAAGTGCCCCCCCCCCCCCCCCGCCGCCCCCCGCCCCCCGCCCGCCCCGTCCGCCCCTCCTCCTGAGCTGTGATCCCAGCAGGGGAGCCTGGCGCCTTCAGGCAGGTGCGGTCACACACCCGGGGCCCCGCCCTCAGCACAGCATGGCCTGACACGGTGTCACTGGAGGGATGACACTGCCAATTAACCGGCCTTGTCCTTCTTCACTCGCAGAAGGACATGGCCCTGAAGCCACACGAGCGGAAGGAGAAGTGGGAGCGTCGCCTTGCCAAGAAGCCCCGTGAGTCAGAAAACTGCCCGTCTGCAGAGCCGAGCGAGAACGGGCGGCCCCTGGAGATGGGCAGCCCTGAGCAGGACCTGGAGCCTGCCTGCGACCGGGGGAAGAAGAAGGTCCCCCTGCAGCCCACCAAGCAGGTGAGCCCCGGGCCCCGCCCCCACTCAGAACCGTGGTCTCTGTGCCCTCGGGGCCACACCAGCACCTGGACACCACCGTCGGCATCCGGGCCCGCCTGGCAACGTGCTCCATCGTTGTTGGGCAGGGGGTGCGGGGCACACGTGGGCTGGGGCCCCAGGCAGCTGCTCACCGTGAGCCCGGGGCCCGAGCAGACGGAAGACCCGCCCCCGGTGGGTCCCAGCCGGAGAGGCCGGGCTGGGAGCGCAGGCACTGGGGGTGGGGGAGCGTGCACTCGGGGCAGGAGGGCGCACCCGCTGCTAGGCCGGCCCCGTTTCCCCATCGCGTCTGTCAGGCTCCGCCGACCACGGGGTGTCCGGCGTGTCTGTAATGCGCGGGGGGCCAGGTTCAGTGCTGGGTGCTCTCCGCCTGCCGGACGTCTGTGGAGCGCAGCGTACCTGTGGGGGGAGGGGGGGCCACGTGACTTCGCGGTCAGGGGTCCAGGTGCGGGGAGCAGCCCCCCCGCAGCCCCTCCCGCCCAGGGGCCTCCCCCCGTGGCGGGAGGGGCCGTCCTCGCTGTCCCCAGAGCCCAGCCGGGATGGGACGGGGAGCCTGGGACCAGGGGCTGTGTCCCGGCTGCCGGCTCGGTCCTGCAGCTGCTCTCCTCCTCGGGGACTCGCTGGTTTGCGCCTTCTTTTCAGAGAGGGGTTCTTCTCGCTGTTCCACGCTCCCCTTCAGCTCCCTTGGGGATTGGGCTGCTGGTGAGGGGCAGCATGTCTCCGGGCCCCGGGCTGGTCGGGGGGTGTGCAGGCACGCCTGCCCGGGTGGACACGTGCTCTTTCTTCCAGCAGGTGTGCTCCCCAGAAGGGGGGCCGCTCCCAGCCAGCCACTGGGACCAGAACGGCCCGGCCCAGCTCCAGCAGCAGCTCCAGCCCAGCCAGCCCCAGGGGTCACCCCCAGCCCCGTGTCAGCGCTGCCAGCCCCGTCGGGCTCTCCCGGACCCCGGGCAGCCCTGCCGGCCCCAGCCGCCACTCCCGGGTCAGCGCAGCTGGCCCCAGCGGTCACTTCTGGGCCCAAGACAGCCCTGCCGGCCCCGGCGGTCACTTCTGGGCCCAGGTCAGCCCTGCCGGCCCCAGCGGCTGCTTCCAGCCCCAGATGAGCACTGCCGGCCCCAGCGGTCACTCCTGGCTCAGCCCTGCCGGCCGCGCTGGGGGCTCCTAAGCCCCAGGCAACGCTGTCGGCCCCTGCGGTCCCTGCTGGCCCCGTGCCACCTCTGCCGGCCCCTGCGGTCCCTGCTGGCCCCGTGCCACCTCTGCCGGCCGCTGCGGTCCCTCCTGGCCCTCTGGCACCGCTGCCGGCCCCTGCGGTCATGGGTGGCTCCCTGTCTCCGCGGCCAGCCCAGCCGGGCGTCCTCAGGACAGCGGGGCCGGCCCCCACAGTCACTCCTCCTGCTGCGTCCACGCCGCCGGCCCGCCGCCTCACTTGCGGGCCAGTGCTGCTGCCCCCGGCGGGTGCTCCTAGCCCCGTGCCAGCCCCGGAGGTCCCTCCTGGGCCAGCCCAGCCACCCCCAGGGGTCACTGCTGGGCCTCAGTCAGCCCCAGCAGTTAGTTGAGGCCCCAGAGCACCCTGGCCCCCCGAAACCTTCGCTGCTGGGCCCCGGACAGCCGTGCCAACAAAAGCGGCCACTCATGGGCCCAGAACAGCCTCGTCCGCCCAAGCGGCCGCTCCTGGGCCCAGAACAGCCCTGCCGACGAAAGCGGCCCCTCCTGGGCCCAAAGCAGCCGTGCCAGCCCCTGCAGTCACTTCTGGGCCCCGGCCAGCCCTGCAAACCCCAGCCTTTACTCCCCATCCCTGAGCCCCCGTCACTCCTGGGCCGGCCTGCTCCGCCCCGCCGGCCCCTCCTGGGGCCCCTGAGCCAGCCGCGGCGCTCCCTGCTGGACCTGGTGCGGGCCCATCAGCCCCAGCTCTCACTCCTGGCAGCGGGCCGGCCCTGCAGGCCCCTGAGGTCACGACGGACTCGGTCCTCCACCCCTGCGGTGGCCCGCCAGGCCCCATCTGTGAGCCCTGGAGCCTGATGCCCGGTTTCTGTACCACCCTGGGTGTGGCTGTGCTGGGCACCTATGTTGCCAAGACTGGCCAGAGGCCTTCGCCAGACAGGCCGGGCCGTTCGTGGTTGCAAACTGAGGTTTCAGCAGAGGCAGCCCCCTGCAGAGCCGCCACTGGGCTGAGGCCCACCTGCACCAGGAGGAGGGGAGAGGACCCCCAGCATCTTCCCCCCCGCCCCCCCCCCCTGCCACACCCGCCCCCATCGTGCCCGCTACCCTGTGATGTACACGCCCCTAAGAGAGCGAACACGGCTGCCCCCCGAGGGCTCAGGCTTCTCGCAGGGGGTCTCGGTGCCTCTGTGCCTCCGAAGTGCCCACGTGTCCTTGTGTGTCGGAGTCTTTGTGCACACCCGCCCCAGGTGTGTGCTGCCCCTCAAGTGTTTGTGTGCAGCGTGTGCGTGCATGTACGTGGTGTGTGTGCATACGTGCCGTGGGGCTTGCCAGCTGCAGGCCTGGCGCTCCTTGGGCCCCAACCCAGCTGGCCAGCGCGCATCCCCCACCCCTAGGCCGGAAGCGGGCTCCGCTGGGGCCCGGCCACAGGTCCCGCTCGCCTCCCCTCTAGCCCAGGGTGGGGATGTGTGTCCACCTCCCGGGTTCTGTGAATGCAGGGAGGGGACGGACGCAAGGGCGCTCAGGCTGTCTGTGGCCACTTAGGAACTGGTGGTGACAAGGAGGGCCCCCCCCCCCCCGCCCCGCCTCCACTGAAGGAGGCCAAGCACTGAAGCAGAGGCAGAGTGTCCCATCCCCCCCCAGCTCTGGACCAGGAGGGCCCCGGGCTGTTCTCGGAGCGCCTCCTCCCGGCCTCAGCTGCCAGCCCCCCGGGGTCTTCCCTCTTGGGACAGACCTCACGCTACCCCACACCTGTGCTCAGGGGTCGCCCGTTCCTCACCCCAGACCCCTGGCTCGGGGCAGTCCCACACTGGTGCTCCCGGAGTCCTGGGCGTGAGGCGAGGGCTCGGCTCTGACTCTCCGGGATTTGAGGGTCCCTGGGAGAGGGGGCCGCAGCCCTCTCTGGAGAGCATCAGCCCCCCGAGGGTGGCCCGGCTGTGCTCCCGCCAGCCTCCTCTGTGCCCCTGTTTGCGAAGGCCTCGGAGGTGCCCCGCCCCACCCCTCTTGCCCTTTGGGGTCCTGGCTGGCTGGGTGTGGGGTCCGCCCTCAGGCATCTGGTCCTCACCCGGGTCTCCCTCCCAGAAACGCGGGGCTTATTTTTCTGATTAAAGAAAATAAAAAGTGCCGTGCCATTATTTTTATACCAGCATCAGTGAGTGTGTGTCATACGTGAACTGACTTTTTCCCGCAAGTGGTTTTCTGCACATCTGGACTTGCCTCCCTTTACTGCACACCTGCTGAGCACCAGGAGAGCAGCCTGGGGAGGGGCTGCCCGGGGAGGGGTGCAGGGCCTGGACACGGCTCGCCATGCTGCGTGATGTGTGTTCGGGGGGCGGGGGGGGCGGGCACCGCGCTCGCCTTAATTGCTGTCCAGGCCTCCGTGGCCGGCCCGGCCCTCACGCCATTTCGTGTTCCTCAGAGTCCCTGCTCTAGAAGGGGTCTCCCTCTGGGGGCTGCAGAAGAGGCCTTGGAGGCTTGTCGTGGACTGTACCGCCCCTCCCTCGCCCCGCCCCGGAGCCCTGCTGACCTGAGGGCCGCAGTGCTGGAATCTTCCCTGTTGGTTCTGCGCAGGCTCGTGGGTGGGGTCAGGCAGGTGTGAACCGTGCCGCCGCCACCTTCTAGGCCTTTCCGCTCTGGGAGTGTTGGCCCTGGCACTTGAGTGCCTATGTGGGGGAAACGGTGCTGGTCCACAGGAGAGGGTAGGCGACCACAGCCCCCCTGGGCTGGGCCCACTTCTTCCCCTCTGGAGCGACGCCGCCATGGGTGACCCACGGCGCCCTCGGACCCGTGCTCTTCTTTGCCTGAGGACGTGCTGAGGAAGCAGCTCTTGTCCCATGAGAACCCAGAGGGGCCCCTGCAAGGCCCTAGGGCACCCCACCCCACACCGTGGACGGCTTTGGGTTCAAAGTGACGGGTCCCCGAGGGGAGTGCATTCTGGGGAGACGACCACGTGCTGGGGGGGAGGGGGCTGCACCACGTGGGCTGTGTCCTGGGGCGGGGGGCTGTTGGCACCCTCGTCGCCCTGAGGAAATGAGGGTCCTGTGTGGCCACACCTCGGATGTGTCTGGCAGCTGGTAATCTGGGTCTTTCTGTGGGTTTGGAGATCGTGAACCGGCAGCTCATTCTAATGTTACGAATCACTCGTTGGCCAAAGGACACACCTGCATGGGCCCCTGCGTGGCCTGGGGTGGAGAGAGGCTTGGGCTCCAGCGGAATGTGGCCCCAGGGCCAGAAGTGTGGCCCGCCCTGTTGTGGGGAGCGTGGGGCAGCTCTGCCTGGCGTTTGGGGGGTGGGACGAGTCCTCGGGTGCCGTGGGTTCCAGGGGACCCCTCGGATGGGGACCGGAGCTGGGCGCCGTGCTTTGCGGGGGCCTTCCTCCAAGCCCCACAGCCCGCCTCTTGCAAGCCCGCACCTCCCCGTCAGCCTCAGCGGATGGGGCGCTGGGGAGGAGACCATACCCCATCCCTGCTGTGCCCCGGGGAGCAAGGGCAGCGGTGGCGGGGCTGGGGTGGTGGTTCGCAGGGAGGGGAGGGCCCTCCTGAGCACGGGGACCCCCTGGTGGGCCTCATCCAGCGCTTGGCCGGGTCGCCCCGGTCCAGGGCCCCCTGGAAGAGCTCGTCCGCCCCGCGCGCACATCTGTGCGTGTGTGTGTGTGTGTGTGTGTGTGTGTGTGTGTCCGTCCGTGTCCCCGTCTGAGTGTGGCGGTGCTCTCCGAGCTCAGGTGGATGCCCGAGCCCTCCCGACACGTCCTGCCCCGTCACGCAGACGCCCGGGGAGGAGGAGCCCTGGGCCGGCCCGCCGCTCGATGAGTGAGGATTGCACCCGCACCTCCGTTACCAGGTGCTGCTCCGGGCCCTGAAGAGGCGTCCGTCCGTCCGTCCTTCCGACGCAGACCCGCCCTGCCCCCTGGAGCTCAGATCTAGCCGGGCGGCCTGTGGCTCATTCACTCACTGGCTTAGAAGGGGCCGGCGTGCATCCAGGCTGCCCCTGCCCTGGCCTGAGGCTGTGGGGACCACCACCCATCCGGGCAGCGTGCCGAACCCAGGGAGCTTGAGGAAGGTGGCGTCCGTGTCCCGCCGCCCACTTGGCCCGGGGGGATTCGGCAAGAAGCCTGCCCCGGGCCTGGGTTGGGGCCCCCTCACTTGAGGGGGCCCCCGGCCTTGTTCAAAGGCAAGTCTGGTCCTGCGGGTGGAGCCTGCCGGCAGCGTTGCGTGATGGGGTGCTGGCCAGACCACGCAGCCGTGAGCACTCTGTGGCCATGTCAAAATTCGAGAAGGAGCAAAATGCATCTAAATAACGTATTTTCACGTGGTGTGTTCTCAGTGGTATCTTTTCGACGTGCAATCAACGAAACTATCAGTGGGCTGTTTCTCTCTCTCTGTAGCAAGTCTCGGGAAGGGGTGTGGGTCTTGCCGGTATAGACCTCCGCGGGTCAGACGGGTGCGTCCACACGCTCCGTAACCGTGTGGCTTCCGGCCTGGGGGGAGTGGAGGGCGGCCTGGCCTGGGAGGGTCCCCAGGGACCTGTCTCCCTGAGGCTCTCTCCTCACGCTCGTGACTCTTGCTGGATTGCTCACGCTCAGCCAGCCCATGGTTTGAATCCCCGGCACTGGGCCGCAAGGCTGAGCGCGGCAGCCCAGAGCCTCCCCGCGAGCTCTGAACCTCCCCCCGTCCCAGGGGTGAGCTGGCGTCTGCGCGAGAGCCGTCTTGTGCCGCTCACCCCCACCCAAGGCCGGTCCTTGCTTCTACCTTCCGAATGTCTGTCGATGAGATTTCATGAGAAAATAATTCAAAGCGAACGGCCGTCAGGATGCACCATCAGCCGGGGAGCGTGCACTAGGCGGTGTCGGAGCGACCCAGTGCTTGTGCTGGAGGACGAGATGGGCCCGAGACCGGTGGCCACGAGGAGCTGGAGAGGGTGGGCGCGAGGAGGGGAGTGGCGCAGGGAACAACAGAGAGAATGACCAGGCCGGAAGCGCCACCGAAGTGACCCCGATCTGGACTGATGAGGAATGAAGAACCCCAGACTCATCCGGGATCGGGCCTGAGACAGGAGACGCCGACACGCCAGGGACGCACGGGGACCGCTCATCCTAGGGAGTCGTCAGCAGGGGGGAGGTGCGCGCTTCCCGAAACGTACGGCTTCCCCAGCGGACCCACGGCGAAGCCGACGAGCTGAATGGTCTCGTGTCCGTAACACGGGTGTCACCGCGCCCCGCCCGCCACCACGGCCCCTGGGCACCTGACAGAAGCTGGCCTCCCCGCCGTCCAGGCCCAACACCCCTGACCCGCTGACGTAGCTGGCCACACCTGGGAGGTAGCGGGCGTTGCTGTCCCTGCGTCTCAGACGAATATGCTGAGGCCAGACCCCAGAAGCAGCAGCTGACGCGCCCAGGACGAACAGGACAGCAGGCAGCCGGGGTTGGAGCCCAGGCAACTCCGTCCCTGGAGTCTGTGTCCTTGACCTTGACCCTCCTCTGCAAGACCGCGGCGGTGGCAACTGCTGGGTTCCCGGGCTCCTGTCGCCCTGCCGTCTGCAGCCCATCTGAGCATGTCCTTCCCCTGCCGAGAGTGTTCTGGAAGGTCCCCTCTACTCCTGGTGACCTGAGTCACCCTCCTCCCCCGACTTGCCTAGTTTCTGACTGACTGCCGTCCACATTCAGCTGCTGCACTGTGCACCCCGCGAGCCCTCCCTGCCGCTCCAGGCCCCTCCAGGCCCCTCGTGCCCTGTGCACCCGTCCTCAGCTCACAGCCAGGCCCCGTGACCCCGAGCCTGGCAGAGGCAGGCGCTCGGGGAGGCGGGTTCTGGATGCCCCACATGGGCCGTCTGTGCTGTTCCCCATGTCCGTGTCACGTCAGTACTGCGTGCCAGGGGACTGGCGTCCTGGCAGGGGCCTCCTTGGCACTCTGGGCAGCTGACTCCGCCCCTCGGTGCCTGGGTCTCCTCGCCCGTGTGGTGGGGTAAGGACACTGCTTCCTCAGGGTGGTCGGGAGCGGAGCCTTAATTCAGTGAAGTCTCAGAACAGCGCCGGGTCCCGAGCCGATGGGAACGGCTGATTCCTACTCGGGGAAGTGGTTGTTCCCACCCGACTCATTCTCACAGCTGGCTTGCGGCTCGGGGGCGCTCGCGGTCCCCAGGCTGGGCTGTGCCGCCGTCGGCACGTCAGCGCACAGGTGCGGCCCCTCGGCGGGGGCTCAGCGCTCCCCCCACCCCCGTCACCCTTCTCAACCCCCAGCCCCGCCTGCCTCTGCCTCTGGGCCCGTTTCCTCCTCTGTAAGGTGAGGTGCCAGCAACCCTACGCGCCTCACGTGCACGCGAGACGGCAAGCAAGTCCGTACGCCTGCCGCGTGCTGGGTCTGTCTTTGCTGCTGGCCTGGTTTTCTTACAGAAGGCTTCTGTGGCCTCCTTGCCGGACCCCCTCGGGTCCCTCCCCAGGAGCAGAAGGCTCGGGCGGGGCTGCCGCAAGCCCCGGGCTCCTGTGAGCTCAGAGGAGGGGACGCGGGGGGCCCGGGGTGGCAGGCACCCGGCCCGCCCGGCCCCACCTGGCCCTGCGTCAGAGGGAAGGGCTCAGCATTCGGCGTGAGCTCCCTTGTCACTCCCTGTGTGGGGGGTGGATCGGGGGGTAGCGGCGAACGTGACAGAAGACGGTCCCTACCTTCACGAAGCTTACGTTCCAGTTGGGAAGACAGGTGTGGAACAGGCAGAGGGATTCCGACGTGCCGACGCGTCTGCCCGCAACGGGAGAAGGGGCCCCTGTAGAGCAGGGGTCAGGGAGCCTCTCCCAGCCCGCCCGGGGAGGGCCCAAGTGCCCGGCTGTCCTGCAGAGGGGCTCCGGGGGTTGTGAGCAGCTCAGGGCACGGGCTGATGCACTGCCCCCAGTGGGCAGTGGATGGGTGGGAGGTTTCTGCAGGTGCAGGAAGCTCTGGGTGGCTTGAATCAAGTCCTTAGTCTTTCAGGTGATGGGGACGACATCCGAGTGGCTCAGTGGCCCAGCCAAAACGAGCCCAGAGAACCCCACTCCAGCTTGGGGGCACCACTCCTGAACCCACTCTGATACGTTCTGGGGGCCAGACATGGCTGCCCATCTTGTCCCTCTGGCAAGGGAGACCACGCCCAGGCACAGACGGGGCTCACAGGCAGCTTGTGTCCCCCAGGGCCTCCTGGCCACACGTCACCCGGGAGTTGGCCTCAGCAGCATCCCTTATAATCTGTTGTGCATCTTACCCATCTGTCCATCTGTTGGCCCATCCATCACCCACCCATCTACCCACCCAAGTCTCAGTGGAAGAACCTGGCACAGCGGAAGGGGTGACCAGCCTCAGATAGCGGCAGCCTGCTCCCTGGCACTGGGCATGGGGACACTTGCACTGCCCGAGCCCCCTTCCCTGCGCCGGACCCCGGGCGTGGTCATCGGGGACAGAGGACAGCCTTTCCCACTGAACACTCAGCATGATGCAGGGAGACAGACAGGGCAGCCGAGGTCCTGCTTCACTTTCAGAGGGACACTTGGGGCCTTTACGGTCCCTCACCCAGCCTGGTTGATGCAGGAGCGGACAGAGTATTGGGAAGGATTTCTGGAAGAAGCAGGGCTCAAGCTTATCACCCAAGTAGGTGATAGCCAGCGGAGGCACCAGGTTGCATCTGATCCCACGTGCAACCCCAAGAACTCCCCCTGTGAGTCTCGGCCGGCCCCACGACCACCCTCCAGGGGACACCAGCCTGAACACACCCAAGCTTAGCCATGACTCGTTTGTCACGTTCTGAGAGGGCTGTTTTAGGTGCACAGCAGTGGAGCCGGCGGCTGTGTGTATGTGGGGGGGGGGGGGGTGGAGGCTGTGCAGGCAGCCGTGTGCGTGTGTGTGTCGGTGGGGGGAAGGGCTTGGTCGCACACCCCAGTGCTCGCCTGCTCCCACCCCGTGCACCGAGTGTGCTTGCACTGTCTGTATGAAGGGCGCCTCCCCGGGCTGGCCTTGCTCTGTGACCTTGCCCCAAGGCGGGGCTCCCTGGCAGTTTCTCGTTCACCGAAGAACTGGGCTGGGAGCACAGGCCTCTGCTGGGCATGGGTTTAGGCCCTGGAGCTTGGAGGGTGGGCACGTTGAATGGAACACAGGTTATATGGCAGGGGAGGTGCGGGTGCAGGTTCTGCGGGGTCAGGGGGCCCCACTGAGCCGCAGGGAACTGGGTACCTGTTGCTGGTGAGACGAGCAAGTGGTAGGGGGCCCAGGGGGACAACCAGGCCTGGAGACACTGGAGGGGGCTTCTGGGGCAGAGCTGTGGGTTTGCAGCTGGGACAGTGAGGTCCAGGGACTGAGGGGCACACCAGCCATGGGCAGTCTGCTGTTTCCCCGGTGGCACTGCTGGGTCCTATTCCTTGGGCCCTTTCTCAGCAGCACCCTCTGGACTGGCCACTCACCCCTCACCCCTAACACCCCTGTGGCCTGATCGCCAAGTGGAACCACATGTTGCCTGTCTGCGTCCGGCCCAGGAGGCGGACACTCGCTCCTGGGATGTGCAGTGGAGCCCGGGCTGGGGGGCCCTGTCGGGGAGAGGTCAGGGGAGGCACACAGCTGGGAGGGCACAAGATGGGGTGGCAGCCTGGGAGGTGTCTTGGAAGGGTGAGTTGCCACGGCCTTGTTGTTACTGCCAGAAAGCTCAGGATCCCAGGTGCCCCTGGTACGCCCCAGTCTGAGAGTAGTGTCCCTCACCCCACTAGTCTGATGGCAGTGACCTAAACATGCTAGTTTAAGGGAATTGTCCTCTCCCCACCCTTCTGAGAGCCGTGACCTGGCCCTGCCAGGCTGAGGGCAGTGCCTTATTTCTACGTATCCCTCAGCCTGAAGGCAGAGTCCCAGCCCCACCAGTCCGAGGGCACGCTCTGGTGGCACACCACCGTGTAGGAGCGGGCCGTTAGATTTGCAAGCCAGTTTCCAGACTGTTGGCAGCCGAGCCAGCCATGGGGTGTTTACACACAGAAGCTGCGGGTGCCCCGTGTCGGGGCTCTCCCCTCCCCCAGGAGGTGCCGTCCCGTAGTTTTCCTGTCAGCCTTCTGATGCCTTTACAGGTGTCCCCTCCCCGGCTACCCTGTCCTTTTTCAAAATGCTGTGTTTTTGGTACTTGTGGCTGTTTGCCAGCCATGTGCCAGCCTCTACTTTGTAGGCTTCAGGAGGTGGGGGTGTGCCTGATGTGTTCACTGCCCAGAACAGAGCCAGCTCCTAGGCCTCCAGTAAGCATCGGGTGGGTGGGTGGATGGATGAGTGGATCAATGGGTAGATGGATGGATGAGTAGGTGGGCGGGTGGATGGACGGATGGATGGACGGACGGACGGGTGGATGGACGGGTGGACAGGCAGACATACAGGTGGACGGACGGATGGATGGATGGCTGGACGGATGGATGGGTGGACGGATGGACGGACGGATGGATGGGTGGATGGACGGATGGATGGATGGGTGGATGGACGGACGGACGGACGGACGGATAGGTGGATGGATGGATGGATGGATGGATGGATGGATGAGTGAATGGAGAATGGGTGGGTAGATGGGTGGTGCATTGATGGCTAGATGGGGGATGGACTGATGGATGGACGGACGGAGAGACGGATGGGTGGATGGACGGACGGACGGATGGATGGGTGGATGGATGGACGGATGGATGGATGGGTGGACGGACAGAAGTAATGGACAGGTGGATGGATGGGTGGACGGATGAGTGGATGGACAGGTGGATGGATGGACGGACGGGTGGATGGATGGATGGACAGATGGACGGGTGGATGGGTGGGTGGATGGGTGGATGGGTGGGTGGATGGATGGATAAGTGAATGGAGAATGGATGGGCTGATGGGTGGATGGATGGATGAGTGGATGGACCACAAGGCCCAGTGGTGGGCACAGGCACAGGGGCTCTCACCTACTCTCCCAGGGCAATCAGGGCACCCTCTGGCCCTGGACGTGGACTTGAAGGCCCAGGGACTCTGATCTCATCTCTCCAGCTCCAGCTGGAAACAGAGGTGTGCCAACCCTGACCCCCTAGCATGATTGGCCAGTGGTGTTTCTGAGCAGCTAGGGAAGCAGACAGGGCTACAGGACAGCCAGACTGCAGCTTGGGCAATTTGGGGTCCTGACCTGGGGACACAAGTAGGTGACCAGCCATCCCACTGTGTCTGGGATTGGGGTGGTTCCCAGGATGCAGGACTCAGTTTTGCAGGATTTTCTGGGAAATGGGGCTTTCAGAACTAAAACTGGCCACCTGAGGAAGGGTGACAGACCCAGCCTGCTCCTCCTGCAGGGTACCACTGAGGAGTCTGGTTGAGGCACCCTTTCTAGGGCCCAGCTGAGAGAGGAGACAGTCTGTATGAGTGTATGAAGTAGAATTCAGGATCCTCCTTCCTGAAATTTCAGCTGCGTATGGGTTGTAACGTAGGCCCTCCTTCCCTTTTCCCCTAACCAGTTGTACTTGTGCAGTGAACAGCCTTCACAACTGTACGTGGCAGCCCTGTGTTGGTCCTTTCCTGTCCCTGTAGTGTCTTAGGGTTCAGCTCTTCTCTTCTGGGGCAGGGACCCTGACCCGAGCTAACCTGAACTGCTATCCCCCAGCAGTGAGTGTCGGGCTCATGGGGGTGATTACTAATGATCAGGGCCATGAGTCTCAGCTGGATCCACACCAGAGTCTCCCTCAGGGCCTGATGACACACGGTTTGCGTTTCAGATTCAGTAAGTCTGGGGTGGGACCTGGAAATGTGTATTTGCGTTCCTGACAAGTTCCCAGGTGTTGCTGATGCTGCAGGCCCAGGGACCCCACTTTGAGAAGCACTGGACTATGGCTCTTGGCTTCTTAGAGAGGCTCCCCCAAACAAGGCAGAAAGGAGGGTCCCCTGTCTGTCCTGGGGTCCAGGGCAGTTAGAGCCCTGCAGGTGACAACAGTGACACCTGGTGGCTTCTCAGGGCTGGCCCTGGGCCCAGGCTGACAGATTCCTCCACCCCCCACACCCTCCACCCCCACCCTCCCCCGCACGTGTGAGGGACTCCGTTGGCTTCCCCATTTCACAGGTGAGGAAACTGAGGCTTGCCGACAGTCAGAAGAAGCCATTCTGGCCCAGGGTCTGTACATTCACTGCCCACTGAGGGCTCGTGCCTGGGGTGGGGCTAGGACCCTGCCCTCGGCCTGGCTCGGGGAAGGAGGGTGGGAGGCTGCTGGCGAGGCTGGGCCTCCCCTGGGCCTGGGCCCCGGGCTGTGGCTTGTGGATACTAGTTCTATCTTGTCATTCACGCTCTGTTGGCCAACAGCATGGGGCCTGTGGCTTTGGGGGGCTGCTCCCCCATCGTGGGACCTGGGGTGGCCCTGGGGAGCCAGGGCTCTGAGGAGAAGCCTTGAGAGAGGCTGAGCCTGGCGTGGGGTCTGCAGGAGGAGGGGCCCAGGCCTGAGGGAGCTTCCCTGGGACTCAGGAATATTTCAGAGCATAGGCAGTGCACCTTGCAGTCCCGTCCTGACCTTTGGCCCAGTCGGGGTCTCCAGGCCGGAGGGTGCTTGAGACGAGAGGGCCGGCTGTAGAGGACCGGCTGCAGGCTCTGAATCCTGGCCAGGGCCCCCCGACCCTGGTCGTGAGGCGGGTTCTGAGGGCTCCTGGAGGGCGCCAGTACTGGGCTGGGAGGCCTGGAGGCAAAGAGGAGGGTAGGACATTCACATGCCCTGCGGCGTCCCCACACTGTCCCACAGGGTCTTGAACAGCACCAGGGGGAGGGGTCGGCTGGATGGTGAACCACCAGCTGCGTCTCCAAGGAGACACCAGGCACGCAGACGAGGTGCGGTCAGCGTGTGTCCCACACACTGACACAGAGGACAGGGCTGCCGGGATGTTCCAGAACCGGGAGGCTGGAGGGGTAGGGAGGTGGTGGGACGGCAGACCCCAGCTGGCGAGCCAGGGAGGCTGAGAGGGCAGTCAGGAGCCCAGGAAAGCTGGGCCAGGTGGTTCGGGGCTGTAGGAGGTCAGGGTCGGGGCTGTGATGTCTTCATTGCCACGGCTCTGTGAGCTTTGACGTTATTTCCAAGCAAAAAAAAATAGGAGCGAAAATTCCGGGTCTCCTTAACCTCTCGGGGCTTGGTTCGGTCCTCTGTAAAGTGGGCACAAACGTCTCATCAGGGCTTCTGGGGGAGAAGCAGAGAGCTGAGCACCACAGGCCGGGGGGGGGGGGGGGGGACGCCGGACAGCGTATGACAAAGCAGCCGTCCCGCCACGGGGTGCTGTCTGCCTGAGGCGCAGGGAGGTCTAGGCCCGGCCGGGGTCCCGCGGTGGGGCGTGGCCCGCACACACCCAGCTGGTGGTGCCCTGGGACCGCCGTGGTGGGCGTGGACGCAGAGAGGGTGGGTGAGCTGCCCTGGCCTGTCCTGGAGGCCCGGTGACCAGCTCCCTGGTGTAGTGAGATGGGGCAGGATGACCCGCGGTTTCCGGGAAAGGGGACGGGGCTGGCGCTTGCTCTTCTGGGTGTTTCTCTCCATTCTGAGTAGTAAATGGTTAGCTCTGTCCCCGCTGCCCTCGCCCTGGGTGGTGGCCAGGGACCCTGTGTGGGTGAGCAGGGCAGGACAGGGGTGAGGAGCCCACAGGCAGAGGGTGGGTCTGTGTTTGCTGAGCCTGCCTCTCCCTGTCCCCAGATGAAGGCCACAGCGTCCAGAGGGGGCGACCGCCACAGTGGGGATGACAGCTTCCACGAAGCCACCAGCTCCCGGAGGAGCAGTTCTCGGGACCAGCTCAGTGACGTGAGTGCCCCAGCCACTTGCTCAGCCGCTCGCTCCCGAGTCTCTCGGGTGCCCCCCCCCCCCGCCTTCAGCAGACGCTGCAGGCTGCGTGCTTAGGACCCCGAGAGGCTCACGAGAGGGCTTTGCCTTTGCAGTTAGCATTTTGCCTTCATTAAAACGTGATTTCTCACTAATTAGGACTTCCCCACTAGGAGGGGTTTAAATGAGGAACGCCGATTAGGCCCCAGCAGGAGCCGCAGGGGAGGCCCCTCTTCCGCGGGCCGCCCTCTCCCGCGGGTGCTGCTGGGCAGGTGGTGGGCAGGGAGGCGGGTCTGTGGGGGGACAGCAGTGGGAGATGCTTCTGGTGCTGAGGCAGCCTCGGGCCCCCTGGGAGCACGGTGCCCCGCGGAGGCACACTCAGTGCCTGATCTGGGGGACAGACAGTGTCCCAGAGGACAGGTCCCCGGGCCTCAGGCATAGTATGGGGGCGACCCTGGCCACACGCAGAGATTGCACTTGGGACTCGGCAGGCAGTAGGGGTCTGGGCATCCTCCTGGGTCTCCCTGGCTCCCTGGCCACAGCCACCTGGAGGAGGGGGTGGGTGGGCACAGCAGGAACTGGGATGGGGACAGGGGGATGGGGGTCCCGGGAGGAAGCCCCTCCCCCTCCCAGAGGCCTTTGTCTTCCTGGACCCTCAGCTGCAGATGCGGGGCGGCCAGGGCCTGGTTTCTGGGTGACTGAATGGAGTTCGCCTCTCTCATTATCATCTCAAAAGGGGCGGGGGTGGGGGGGCGCGGCCAGCAGGGGGAGGCCTGGAGGAGGGCCTAATTGCCCAGCTCTGAGAAGCTTGTCGCCACAAGATGGGAAAATAGGCTGGTAATTGTCTGGGGCCCAGGGCTGCCCTACTTCGGACTCTAATTGCTGGTGGGACCAGTGAAGACGGATTCTGAGCACAGTAGGGGCGGCCCTGAGGGCACGGGCTCCAGGGCAGTCAACAGCACCCCGCCCGCCCCCGCCCCCGTTAGCGGGGCTTGGGGGTGGCCCTCCCCCAGGACCTGGCAAGGGCCTGCCTGGGCTAGGAAGGGTCCCAGAGCCCCAGCCGAGGCTGCTTTGTGCAAAGCGGTGCAGGCTGGGCTGCACTAAGAGGGGACCTCGCTTCCCCCCCCCCCCCCCGTGTTCACCCACCCTCCCCGAGGAATCTGCAGCCAGATCCCCCCCCCCCCCCCCCGTCCCCCGCAGCGCGCTCTGGACCCTGGTGTGCGGGTTCCAGCCAGCCTGCCTGGCCTGCCGCGCACGCGCCCCTCGCGCACGCGCTACACCTACCCCCACGTCCGCCCGGCCCGCCCTCTCCTGTGCCCTGTCCCCCATCCTGCCAGCCTGTGTACTCGTGGAACGCGCCTCCCCACGCGGCTGCCCCACGCTCCCTCAAGTGCTGTTGGGGTCACCCTCGGGGATCTCCCTGCGTGGCCGCTGGCCTCCAGGCACAGCTGGTCCTGAACTCTCACTTCCCTGACCCCGAGGCTACCGGTCCAGCTCCCTTGCCAGGACCCTGGGAGGCTGGGGGTGGTAAGGACCAGGCCAGCCTGGACGCAGGGTCGTGGGGCTGCAGACCGGGCCCCAGGAGGGGCCTGCCTCCCCGCATTCCCGAGGCTACAAGCTGTGAAAGGGGGTGGGGGGCCTCTTGGACATGTGCCGGAGGGCGGAGCCCATCACTGAGGGCACGCGGGGAAACCGAGTCTCCTGAGGAGAGTTCGGTGCTCAGGCACAGCACCAGGCTCCTGGGGCTCCGTGATGCTCTGCTCTACCCTCCCCTGCGGCTTGGAGTCACAGCGTCTGCACCCAGGGATGGGGGCTCCGAAGGCTCAGGTCCTGGGTGGAGGGAGTGGTCCTGGGGGGTGGGTGGGTAGGCAGCGGTTCTGGGGCCCTGACCCTCTCACTGACTGTCCTTCCTTCCGCACAGAGCTCTGCACAGGCGGTCTCCGGCCGGGGCTACTCGGTAAGTCCGTCGCCTCTCCTCTGCCGTCTGTGCCCTGCATGCCACATCTCCCTGGAGCCCCCGACTGTCCCGAATGCTTCCCCCGGGGCTGGAGAGATGTCAGGATGGTCCTGGCCCTGCAGCGGGGCTGGGGGTAACTTGGTACCGGGCTGGGGTGGGGCCAGAGCCACCAAGATAGGGAGGGAACACCGCGCCCGCTCAGGGCCCTGCCCTGGAGAGACCTCCTCAGGGAGTAGGGGCGGGGGAGACCCTGCCTCTGGAGGCCTGCCAGGAAGCAGTTGGAGTGAAGGGCCCTGGGGCCTGAGTGACTGCTCCCCCCTCCCCCGGGGACTCGACTCCCCGCAGCACAGCCGTGCTGGCAGGCAGCCCTCTGGCCTTAGCTCTGCTCGGGGCCAAGGGCGGGAGGGGCTGGCCTTGCCGAATGGCTCCAGCTGTGTGGCGACCCCCACTCTGCCCCTGGTCCAGGGGAGCAGCCCCTGCCCGGTCCTCACGACTTCATTTCATTTCCCCTTAAGTGTCAGGAGGAACGTTAATGACACCATAAAACCCAGAGCTCCGTAAAAGCCATTTCTGCAGATTTACGGCCATTTGGGCTCACTGGAGGGCGGGGCCGGGGCTCCGCCCGCCTCATCGCTGCAGCCCCTGATTTACTGCGAGTTCCAGAGTTCCAGGGCCTGCTGGGCTGGTTACATAAATCACAGCGGCTTTTTATAGGGTGTCATCAACCCGCTGACTCGCTGTGTGGCAGGGCCACCCCGCACCCCTGGCCCTCCCTTGACCCCCGGCCATCCAACTCAGGGTCTGCCGCCCGGGCGGCTGTGCCTTCGGGTTCCGACCCGGATCAGGTGTGGTGCTTTCCAGCTTTGCCCATGAGGGCCGTACGCTTCTGGGTGGTGGTCGCATCCAGACTCCAGAGGGGCGTCTCTCTGGGGGAACCCTGCCCTCCTCAGGCAGTCGCGACTCCCTTGCCCCCAGTCACAGCCACGGGTGACAGCCTCCTCCTCCCACGGGCCTGGGCAGTCCCCACGTCCCAGCCACTCTCGGAGGTGACCACGCTGAGCACGCAGCCTCTGACCAGGAGCTGTGCAGGCACTGGGCTCCGGTGAGGGACAGGGCCGGTGGGCCTGTGGTACGGGGCAGCTGGCAGTAACGTGCTGTGGTCGGGATCAGAGAGAGTGAGGGGCCAGAACGCCCACCAGCAGGTGAGGTGAGGGATGTGGGCTGGTCCCACAGGGCCCCCTAGAGAGGCCAGGCCCAGGGATGCCCCATTTGGAGCCTCCTTCTGTGTCCAAGTCCCCCTGGGCTGCTGGGGTCTCCCTGCCCTGAGCTTCCTTGCCAAGCCACTGGACAGCCCTTCTGCTCCCAGATTGCGTGCGTCATTCACGGTCTTCCCCCCAAAGAGCTTTTTTGAATGTTTCCTGGAGAAGAACCCATAATTAAGGTGCCAGCTGCTTGCAACTTAACCCCGCACGGCTGTTGCACGGGAGTGACAGGTGGCGGCAGGGACAGGCTCCGCCTGCTGCTGGGGCCGTGGGGGTTCCTATGTGTGCACGCCAGGCCCTGGCACGTGCCTGTGGGCCCTGCAGGGTGTGTGGGTGGTTGGCCCCATCCTCCCCGAAGCAGAGGTGTCTCTGGCCCCGGGGAGCCGGAACTGACCCAGGTGACCCTCGTCCAGTAGGAGCAGGCAGAGTGGGGCGGGTGGGTGGCCGGGCCCAGGCCTGGAAAACACAGTGAGTTCAGCACCCAGATCTCTGCGTGCCTCGGGCCCTCAGGGCTGTCTGTGGTGCTGGCAATGCCCGCCAGGGGTGTGAGGGCTGGGCCAGCTGGACTGGGCAGAGGGGTTGCAGCCCTGCCTCTGGATCTGGGCATCACCATGGGAGCCTGGACGCTTAGGCGTGTGCGTGTGCGGGTGTGTGCGTCATGGGACCCTGGACACTTGAGTGTGTGCGTGTGTGGGCATGAGCATCATGGGACCCCTGGACACGTGTGTGTGTGTGGGTGTGTGCCATGGGACCCTAGACTCTTGAGCTTGTGTGTGTGCATCATGGGACCCTGGGCACTTGAGCGCATACGTGTGAGGGTGTGTGTGTCATGGGACGACCCCGGACCCTTGAGCGTGTGCGGGCGTGTGCGTGGCGTTTCAGTGGGTAGGTCGTGTGGCTTCTGCGTGCCCTTGCCTTGTGTGCAGCTCCACGTGGCTCTCGGTGAGAGGAGGGTGTGTACCACGTCCCCCCCTGTGTTGACATGTGTCTGGCAGGTGGTCTCTCCGTGTGGCTGTGGTGGGGCTGTGCACACCAGCACCTAGAGGTGTCTCGTGTTTCTCCGTGAGCCGTGTGTAAGTGCCAGGTGTGGCACAGATGCGTCCCATTTGTGTGTGGCTGACTGCAGGCGGGCCACACGTGCCTGTGTGTGACCCGTGGCCCCTGCCGCTCGGGTGTGTCTGCAGTTGGGGCCTCAGCAGGGCTCGTGCCCGTCTTTGCCCGTCCCTGACAGCGTCCCTGCACTAGGTGCTTATAGACTGGACTTAAAGGGGCTTAATTCTGTGAGGGTCTTACCCCAGCGAATCCCCAATTATTGCCCATCCTCAACAGCTCCTGTCCCGAAAGCTTGGTGCAGCCTCCCCGGCTCACCATCAGATGCTAGTGCCATGAAATTAGTTGGAAAGGAATTCTCTCAATTTGGCTGCTTGCAACTGAGAGCATGATGACCCATCTCCCTCCCCAGCAGGGACTTGGGGTTTCCTTTATTAGAGAGAAGCGAGGGTCCAGATGGCTACTGAGGCCGGGAGGCCGGCCCTGCCCTCTGCATCCCGAGTGAGTGTGGTGGTCGGTGCTCAGAATGTTCTGGAAGGGGTCTGTGCTCACAGAGGTATGGGGGGCCTGGCAGAGCCCCGACAGGTGAGGCCATCAGCCAGGCAGGTCTCAGGTCTCTCCGTGGTGGACATTGTTGCCATGGCGATGACCCCCCCCAACCTCCAGGTGAGGACGTTGAGGCGCGGGGGGTCAGAGAGCCCCCCCAGGTACCCACTGAGGGGTCCAGCCGAGACGCGGAGCGCAGCCGGCGGGCCAGTCCTGCTCTGGTCTGTCACCATCAAGAGGGAGCCGCCTTCCCGGCACCTTGTCCCGCCCCTCGCTCGCCGGCCCCGCCCCCCGCCCGCTGGGGCTCGCAAGCCTGTTCCGCCCTCGGTTCGGGCTCGGGCTGGGGCGATTCTCCCTTCTCCCGGCCCACAAGGTGCTTGCGCGTTGTCCCCCCTCGACGAGCGCTTATAGTCTGTTCTGCACCCGTCACTGGTGCTGGGAAGGAACCGAATGGCCAATGTCCCTGCCCCGCGGGCCTCACGGTGCCGCGGAGAAGACAGTGAATAGAGCAGATAAGTACCACTCCCAGGTGGAGGCCGTGAGCGCAGCGGTGCGAAGGCGGTAGGAAGGTGAACGTGGTGCGGCAGGGGAGGCGTCTGCACCACGCCCGTGGCACCGGGAGCCCCCGGGGCCACGGCCCTGCCGTGGGAGGGGCCCACCTCTGTGTGTGAAGGGGCGCGGGGCGGCAGCTGCTGCGGGAGGGGTCCCCACCTGCAGGAGGGTCCAGGCGAGGCTCTAATTGGACTCCGGGCAGGATGGGGAGGAAGGGGTGTCTGCCAGGCCAGGCAGCCGGGAGGGGAGGGGTGTGTGTGGGAGAGCCGGCTCATCTGGGTTGAGTAGCGCCCCACCTGCTAGACCTGCCAGGGCAGTAGCCCCTCACGCAGGGTGGAACGAGCCGCTTGGCCTGATCGCCTGGGGGGGGGGGATTTCTGGAAACTGGCTGTAAGACTTTGGCTGGGCTACGGACCGCCGGTCTCAGCACCTCCTGCCACGGGCCGGGCCGGGCCGGGCCGTGGGGGGAGGCTGCCTCGGACTGTGCTGTGCCCCAGGCTGTCCCCTTCACCTCAGTGCCTGGGCAGCCGGGCAGACCTGAGAGCACCTGGCAGGGCCCCAGCTGGTGCCGGGCCGGTGCCCGTCAGTTGCTGAGGAAGCCCGGAGGGGCTTGCCCGGGCCTCCGCTCCCCCGCTGTGGGCTTCCCTGTGCGGCCCCTGCGTGGGCCTCCTCACAGCACTAGGGCGCCTTAGCGAGAGCTGGGAGGAGGCAGTGTCGGCGGTGTGGCTTCCACACCCTCTCCCGTCGCCAGAGAGCCACTTGGACTCAAGGGGCAGGACCGAGGCCCCCTTCCTCGGCAGGAGGGTGCCCACGCTTTGTGAGCGGACACGGGCTGATGGGCACACGCACCCCTCACCCGTTCCGACCCGGCCTCTCCTTCCCCGGGGGGCGGGGGCGCAGCAGGTCTGTGCCGGCGAAGACAGGCGCGTGCGTGCACGAGGCAGCTAGCGCCTGCAGCCGACGTCTGCGAGTGCCTGCAGCGAGCCGGGCCCCGTGTGGCTGCGAATGAGGCTGACCCGAGCTCCGGCCAAAACGGCAGCAGGGCCACACGGAGGGCCACGTGTGTGTGATTCGGCACACGCGTGGGGTCCCCCCGTGGCCTTGGGCCACCACTTCCTCCCGGGACAGGGGTGGTAGCTCCTGGCTCTGTGCGTGGTGTCCCGCCCTCCGTCGTGCCTTCCGGGTGCCGAGTCCAGGTGGGCCCTGTGCTTGCTGGGGCCAAGCAGGTGGCCCCCCCCGGGGACCAGGGACAGAGCTCGAGGTAACTGACGGGTGCGTGCAGGCCGCTCGCCGGCTCTGCCTCCTCGAGCCAGGGCCATCTGTGGTTAAAGGTGGGGTGTAGCACGAGATGGGGTGGACCTGGGTCCCAGTGAGGTGTCAGATGGCTGGAGGGTGGGTGGACACGTGCAGCGGAACCCCGGACGGCTGTCCTCTTTGGGGGAGCTGGCGGAGAGGTGCCCGGGGTGTCCCACGCCGTCCTGAGACCTGCTTGCTCCCCAGGAGTGGCCGCCCCCGAACAGCGTGGGCTGTGTCTTCACGAGGCAGGTTTACGACATCCATTACCCTGCTCCTTGGGCCACTTCTGAGCGGCCGTAATTTGTACAAAAGCAATAAAAACCAGTCAGCCTGTCCCTGGAGTCAGGGAGCTGCATTCTCCTAACGACCTCTGAGCACAGGGCAGTCCTTGAGCCGCTGCTCGGGGGACGGCGGGGACGGTGGGGGTGTGCACTGAGCACAGTGTCCTTCCCTGTGACGCAGCCCCAGCCAGCGCCTGGTGTCTCTTTTCAGAGGATCCACTGTCTACCCACCCTCCATTCACTCAGCCCACCGCCTAGGGCCCTGGGGTGCAGCCGTGGCCCACGTGTGTCCAGCTGGCAGAACACGGAGGCCCCTCCCTGTGGGTGGGTGAAGAGCCCCTGTGTCCCGGGCGCCTGTCACCCAGCGCTTCAGCCCGGCTGGGTCAGGGGGTATCAGCCCCAGCTGGGCAGGGCCACTTTCTCAGGCTGGTTGTGAGATTCCGAACGTGGCCCTAGGGCACCTCCAAGATTGTGTTCCCAGGGAAGCTGACCCCGATGTGGAGGCTGATGAGGGTTTGACCCAGAACAGCCAGGCTGGCCCTTTATTGCTGTGCAGTCTGTGGGTGGGGCCCCGGGAGGGGCGTGGCCTTAGGGGCCTCTGCTCCCGAGCTGAGCTCCCTTCCTGTGCCCCAGGGCTGCAGGCCCCACTCCCGGAGCCAGGTAGCAGGATGTTCCTGGAAGAGGGCAGGGCAGTGAAGTGCTGTGCACTCCCAGGTAGGGCAAGGACAGGACAGAGGATGAAATGATGAACAGGCGACCTACCCAGTACTTTAGTTGCTGGCGAACGGTCTTAGGAAAGATACAGGCAGAGGGGGTGCCGGGGTAGAGGGGGAGGGGTGCCCGGGTAGGGGGGAGGGTCCTCAACCTCTGACTTTATCTTGTGTGAGCAGGTTCTGAAGGTAACTGTGTGTGTCTGACAGGTCCTACCTGCCTGGACAGTCACGTGGGCACATTTCTGTACCTCGTCTCTCTGTGGCCGTTTTCTGCAGGTAGCCTGGGCCTGGTCCCCTTGCTCTGCTGTCCCAGGTGAGGTCAGCCTAGCCAGGGCAGGGTGTGCCCCAGGCACACCAGGGTTGCATGCCCTCCCCTTCCCGGGTTTCTGGAGACTCACCCTGCTGGACAGAGAAACTTCCCACCCCCACTCCTTTGTCGTGCCAGATGCTGGAGGTGGGAAGGAACAGTCCCCCTGGAGCGTCCACCCCCACCACCGCCCCCCACTCACAGAGCAGCGCTGCGTGTGCGCTGAGCTGGCCAGTCACCGTCGGGTCAGGGCAGCACAGCCCAGGACGGCCATGAGCGCCTCCGCCCCCAGCCCTGGGACCTGGTGCCGTGGGCAGCACCTGCCGCCAGCACCTGCCGTCCTGCTGGGGCCGCGCCAGAGCTGCCTGCAAGGGTCGCGTGTGGCCCCTGCGCGCCGGGATGGGGGACAGGGCCGGCCCCTGCTCGCATTCCTCCCCGCGCTCCACAGCGCCACAGAGCCCTGTCCTAGAGGGAAGGGCCAGCTGGGTAAGGTCAGGCCAGGGTCTGCGCTGCAGGGGAGGAGCGTGGCGCTGCCCTGGGGCTGGGGGCCTCAGTGTTCTCTGGGAGAGGGCCGGGGCGGTAGCCCTGCAGGGCCACGGAGACAGAGTGGAAGTGTTTGCTGCTCCTGTGCCAGCTCCGAGTGCACACGGTTCTGGAGCTCTGCGCGTCCGCGACGGTGGCCCCGGGAGCTCACCCGCACCGAGGGTGCAAGCAGAGCGGATCTCTGGTGCCCGCCCTTCCGGGCAGACGGCAGGAGAAAGCTAGACCCGACAGGGGCTTTCACACAGTGTTGGCCACCGGCAGGAGCCCCTCACTCAGAGAGGGGCAAGCACGGGGTGCCAGGCGGGGGGCAAGGTAGGTCAAGGTCCGGACAGAGAGCTAGAAGGAGAGGGCCACGTGGAAGCTGAGGGGGCCTAGCCGGCTCATGGGGCCAAAAGGGGTGCCGGCTTCAGGCAAGGCTTGTCCCAGCAGCCCAGACACGTGCAGCCCGTTGGCACTTCTCTGGGCAGATGGCCGCATGAGGGGTGGGGCGCTGTCGGCAAGAGGGGACTGGGTTCTGGGAGGCATCAGGGCCCTCCAGCCGGGGGCCTGGAACCCTGGGCACAGTTGTCTGTGCCTCGGGGGTCACACAGTTGTGTCACGGCCCTCGTGCTTCTGTCAGAGCAGGGGCCGGATTTAGTGTCAGGAGAGCGTACGTTTGTGAGAAACTGGCTTGTCTCTGTGACGTTTTCCAAACGTCTTTAAAACTTCCTCCCCCGTTGTCATATTTGAAACTGGCAACAGGCGCATAAAAGAGGCTTCAGCCCCACTACAGGGGGAGCGCCTGAGGGCAGGTGCCCAGCCCTCCGGCCTCGGGGAGCAGCTGACGGAACGCCCCTAACTGGGCAGGTGGGGGTCTGGCACACGGGTGGGCCACGGATTGGGGCCTGCCCCGGTCAGTTTGCAGGGACTGCCAGGAGAAGCCATCCCGTGTGTCCCCTGCACCCCGTCCCCAAAAACTCCAGGCCTCGCAGAGTCTATCTTCCTACCTGCTCTCTGTAGGGAAGGCCCCACCACGGGCCACACATGTTCCAGCTGTCCCCTCGCTGCCTTGTGGACTCCAGGGCACCCACTCGGGCCACTTGGGGACATTTGGCCGGGGGAGTGTGAGCCTCGGACACTATGGTCACTCTGCAGTGTCCTCTTGGCTGGGACTACACATGGTGTGGACTCCAGGAAGGCTTGTGGGTGCCATTGCAGCCCCCGTGCCTGTGCCCTGCCTACGTCGCCCCCCCCCCCCAAGCACGCGGGACACCTCAGAGGGGCAGGGAGGCTGGCACACTCCCTGCCCGCCTGGCCTGGGGTGCGGGCAGCCCCTGCCCTCCCTTCAGCTGTAGGTCACTGTGGCTTCCCGCCTCTGCCAGGCCCTGCACTTTGGTTCCCCGTTCCTGTGTCCGGCCTCCAGGCGGGTGTCCGGGAGGGTCCGCCTTCTGCCCGGGACCCTGCTCGGAGCCACTGAGCGCGTAACTGCCCCGGGGCAGTTTGGTGCCGAGTCCTGGGACTCCCGTCCGCCCCGTGACCAGGCCCCAGCCCTGCCCCCAGAGGCCGGACACAGACTCTCTGCACAGGCCCACAAGGACGCCTCCGGGCGGCGGCCACACGCACGGGAGCCGTGGCTGGAGGGAGGGCGACAGGCCGGGCCTCTGGGAGATTCAATTATGTGGGACACGCGGGGCTGCGAGGGCACAGGAGGTTAGGAATTAATGTTAGCGCTGTTCTGGTTGAGACTTTTTGTGTTGATAAATAATTCATGAGGCAGTTAGTGCTTTGAGTCTGACAACACGAGAATATATTAATACAGTCGACGCCGCGAAAGGTCAGCCGTGTGCGGCGGGGCTGCGGCCCATCTTTTATTCTCCTCTGACACGGGCTCGTTAATGATGCCAGCCCCGCGAGGGCTGGCGGGGGAGCCGCTAACGAGGGACAGGAAGAGGGGGTTTGTGCCGGCCGTGGGCACGGAGGAAGACACGGACCTGAGGGACTGGCGAGGCCCCTGAGGCGGGAGCAGAGGGTCCCCGCCATCCCCTTGAGGCTCGGGAGAGGCGAGCAGGGACCTGATCGTGAGGTGGGGCTGTTTGCTGTCCCAGGTGTTTGTTGAGCGCTTAGTGCGGGCGGGGGGGGGGGGGGCGGCTCCAGGCCCTGTGGTCAGGGGATTGGAGGAAGCCCAGGAACCCCCGCTCTCATGGGGGCCATGGGACAGCGGGACGGGGAGAGAACATGGAGGGGCTGTCGGGCCGGGGTCCAGAGGTGTCACTGAGCACACTGGGGGAGGGCGTTCCACGGGGATGTGTGTGTGTGTGTGTGTGTGTGTGTGTGTGTGTGTGTGTCAGCGTGAGTGTGCAGGCATGCGCGTACGTGCGTTATTACCCTCACAGCGTGGCCTGCAGGTAGGGGAGGCAGGGTTAGCAAGGGGCCCTCGACACCTGTGGGGAGAAGGAGCTGCCGGTGGGAACAGAGGGGCCCAGTGCGGGGCGCAGCGGGGTGCACGGGCAGGCAGGTTTGGCCCTGTTGGGGCTCGGACTCCCGAGAGGGACAGGGCCACCCCGGCTACGACGGGAGATGGCGACCCAGAGCAGGCAGCAACCGGGGCGCCGGGCCTCGGTCCGTACAGGCAGCAGTGTCCCCCATGCTGCCACCACCCTGGGGCACCGCCCGAGCATCCTCTGCCCTGGTAGGCGATCTCAGACAAGCTATCCCACGAAACAACACCCAGCTCTCCTCGAGATCTTAGGGAACTGCAACGAGGGAATATTAAAAGTAATTTGCGTTTTTCACAGTGGTGTTGTGGGTTGGCCCCCACTGGGAGACCCAGAATCCCTCAGGAGTGCCATCCCCTCGAGACCCTGCATCAGGAGCGGGAGGAGGACAGGACAGTTCAGACATCAGCGGTCAGAGCCCAGGTCATGCCTCCGTTCAGTCATCCGTCCATCCGGGCATCCGTCCATCCAGGCATTTGTTCCAGGCCTGCGCTGTCTGGGTTCTGTCCAGGGGCAGCAGGTGGGTCATGGGCCAAGCAGTGGAAGGATCAGAATGTTGCCCCAGGTCCTCTTGAGATTCAGAGGCTTGGGGTCTGGCTTCCCCTCTGACCGCGTGCTGGATCTGCCTGGCGCCCTGTGGCCCGGACTTTCCTCGCTGATGTGGGCTCGTGCAGTCGGCTGCTCAGAAGCTGCCGCGTTTCCCGCCTCAGCTCAGACTTGGGGCTCAGGGATGGTCCCAGGCTGCCACCAGGCCCCACACTTGTCACCTTGGTGACTGCTCCCAGCCAGGTCTCCAAGGAGGCCTGGGAGCAGGAGACAGAACGCCAGCCCACTTGTCTCTCAGGGCCCCAAAGAGCCCACTGCCCGCCGCTGCCCGTGAGGAGGCCTCCAGATGGGAGGCCGCCCGGAGCTCCCCATTGCACCCGAGACGCAGACTCCCTGGGTGGGAACAGCCTGGGGCTCCCTCCCACTGCTCCTGTCTGTGAGGGGCCGCGGGGCTGCCTAGGGGTGCGGCCCAGGGGAGGCAGCCCCGCCCTCGATGACCCCCCTGCTCAGGGAACGTGGCCCCGCCTCCCCCCTCCCGCGCGCGCCTGCGCAGCTCCAGCCGCGCGTCTCCGCTAAGTGGGTCTCGCTCACCATCAGCCCGTGGAGGCCGTCCGCGCTCGGGCTATTAGGCCGCAGTAACTTAATTGCTCGTTAATTGGGTAATTAGTGCTTTGTTTTGCTTTAAAGCCTAAATACTCATAAAAGTGAATTAGCTGAGTAAACAAGAATGGGATTTTCAGGGTCCCCATCCAGCTATCGTGCATAATTAATCAGGCTCACTGTGACTTTCTGGGCCAGAGTGGCCCGGAGCCCTTTGCAGGGTGATACTGTGTGATACCCAGCCCTGTCCCAGCTGCCATGAGGGCGTCCCCGGCTTGGGGTCCTGACCAGAGGGGTCAGATGGAGACCATGGGTTCCAGAGCCCCCTCACCCACTCACCTACTCTGCCTCAGTTTCCCCATCTGTACGCAGGTGGGGCCGTGGTGGCGCTTGAGTTGTACAGAAGTGACCTCAGTGAGCAAATGTGCCGTCAACCTCACCCCCCATACCGTCCCAGGCCTCCCGCTGCTGGGATGATGCAGGGATGCCTCTGTCCTGCCTGCCCTGCCGGCCCAGCGGACCCCCAGGTCCTAGTGCTTGGCTCCTGCCTCTGGGCCACACGACGGCAAGCAAGTCCCTTTAGCTTCTGAGCCTCCACTTTCTTGTCCGTGTAATAGGCTAATACCACGGCAAGCACTGGTTGGACAGCTCCCACCTTGTGTCGTGTGACCCACACTTGCGGTGCCATTCAGCACTTGAGACGGTCACCCAGCTGGTCCTGTGGCCGCCCCGGAGGAGACTGCGGCCCCCACCCCACTCCTGGCACCCTTGCCTGCCCATGGGGTCCCGAGGCATGGCCCTGCATTGGTGGTGCTCACTCACATGACTGGGGCGCCCCAGCCCCAGTGCCCAACCTGTCCACGGCCCCTTGTTTAGCTTGCCCTGCTTACTGGGCGTGCGTTCTGAACCCCCGTGGAGTGCGTGCAGCACGATGGAAGGGAGTACCCTCATGTCCTCCACGGAGGAGGGACACCCACGCAGGCGGAAAGGCAGCCGCTCCCTCCCCCAGGTTCTTCAGAAGCAGTGCCAGCAGGCACAGTGAGACCCGTGAGGGGCTACGGGAGGGTGAGAGCCCTAAGCACAGATGAGCTGTCGGCACGGCCACACGCGTGGGGACAGGTGGCTCTGTCAGGTCCCCTGGGTGCACACGTGGCGTGCGGTGGGACACCCATTGGACAGGATGCCCAGGCGCTCACGTGACAGAGGCCCAGAGCACACCCTGACACGCGTCGCAACATGCACACGCACGCGTGAGCCATGATGGCGCGCCCAAGGAGAACGACCACAGCAAGGATTCCTCGGGTGTCCCCAGGGCACATGGAAAGTGCATGGGCACACCTCAGGGCGCATGGGTCCGGTCCAGGTGGGGTCAGCACTAACTGTCCAGCAGCTCAGTCTTGAGTTTCTGCCTCCACGCTCAAGTGAGCTGCATAGAATGTTCCGTTGCCTTCCACCCCCACGTAGACCATGGACCCTGCTGATTTTTCTGGTTTGCAGCTGCTTGGGCCTTTGCGAGCGACAGTGCCCTTCCGGAGTGAGTCCCAGACCGGTGAGAAGTAAGGTTCTCCTTTGCCCCCGGGCAGCTCTGCAAGCTGGACCTCCAGAGGCGGTACCCCAGACTGTGGACCACACCACACGCCTCCTGCTTCGCAAGATAGAGTGGGGCACTGAGTGGGAAGCTGGAGCGGGGAGGACTTTCAGCATCCTCATTCAGGACAGGGCCCAGGACAGCCTCTGGGCCCCACGTGAGCAGGAGGGACCCTGCCCCGGCTCCCCGCCTCTCTCCTCTCCACTCCCCGTGGGCACCTCTGGGCCAGGCCCAGGTGCTGGAGCAGCTGATGGGAGCCGGGGGCTCAGCGTCAAGTTTCCCCGCCCATGAATTTTTCGTGCCTTTGTTTGAGAAATGGAAGGCCAGCGGCCTTCCCCTAAGCTCCGCCGTGAAGCGGTAATTACGTTCGCACTGAGACGAGAAACAGGCACATTTCTGTTCCTGTCGAATGACCGTGTTGATTTGCGTCTCCCAATTCTGGAGGGTGACAAGCAGCCCCACCTGAGCAAGCGACTGCCCGGGTTTCTGGAAGAAAGGCCTGGTGATGGAGGCCAAGTTCTCCAGACCTCCTGAGCAGGTGCTCGTAGGGGAGCAGGGCACTGTCAGGTGAGAGGTGTCTGTGCCCAGACCCTCTGGGGGGCTAGACGCCTCCAAGGGCTGTTCAGGTGATGTGAGGGAAGAGGCTGAGGCGGATGATAGCGATGGCAAAGATGCTGGTGGTGACGATGCGACGATGGTGGTGATGGTGATAAAGATACCATCGTGCCGTATGTCACGCTGGCTTCGCACCCGGCACTGTTCTAGTGCTCTGCACGGATTCACTCACGGAACCTGCGCAACAGCCCTGTAGGTGCGCCGTTGTCTGTGTTTTGCAGAAGCACAGACTGAGGCACAGAGAGATCAAGGGACTTGCCCAGGCCTGCACAGCATAGGTGGTGGTACAGCGTCCCAGCGGGCGTCTGCTCCGGAGCCCGTGTTGTGGCCTCCCAGCTATAGCCAGCACGTCTCCTCGGGGCCTGGAGTCTGTCCTGTGCTCCGTGGACTCCCCGCCTCGACCCCCACCCACGCTGGGGTCACCCGGCCCAACCCTGTGAAGGTCACCTCGCTCAAGCGGCCCCTGTAAGACGGATGTGGCTCTTTTTCCCTCCTTGCCCTGATTAATTGCCTCATTCAGTTCCGACTCTATTGCAGTTAAACATTAATTCAGTAGGACTTAATAACGCGAATTCATTTACGACGTGGCCTGTGCTGGCTGACAGGGGTGTGCTGTTTGGTTAATTATAGGATCCGTGCACTCGCCGCAACGCACCCTCACCCCGCCTTGATTGTCGGGCCATTAAGCTCTCATCGCGACACCAAAAGCCGTGGGGAGAGGTGTGAGGCGGCCCGGCCTGGGGGGTTCTGGGCGCCCCAACGCGGTCTGGCCGCACACGAGGCCCAGCCCTCCCGGCAGGGTGAAGGGCCCGCGGTGTCCAGCCCAAGGGCTTGGTGCCACTAACGGAGAAGGAAGAGGCCCGGCGGGGGGCCTCCCACAGCTCTGCCAGCAGCGTGGCTGTTCTGCGCCAGCTGTGCACGGGCCCCCTTCCAGGGCCCCCTCCCACAGGCCACGACCCTCTGGCCCCCACCCCTTCTCTACCAGCACAGAGACCCTGGCCTTCCCGGTCTCTAGGCCAGGGCTCCCACAGCAGAGTTCAGTCCCAGCTCACTGGGACTGCACAGTGACACTCCACGTGTTCTGGAATGTTCCAGCCCCTCCTCGCCTTCCCATATGCCTCCTGAGTTTCAGCCCCTCTCCCCTCTCCCCACCCCCGGACCCGGCCACGCAGGATTGCCCTGGCCTCTAGTAGCCATGTGGCCAGCACACTGTGGGCCCACCGGTGCCTTCTGTGAAAGGACCTCCCCCCGATGCCGGGGGCCGGGGGGCCTCTGTCCAGGCCCTGCGGGGTGGGGGGGGGTCTGTGGGGCTGAGGGTGGGAAGCTCGTGGCCTCAGAAGATCCCCCCCAACGTGCCCAGCCCCCAGGGTCACTTTAGGCTGCGGCGAGTGGCACACGTGCGCAACTCTGTGAGCTTTGTCGTGGAGCGCACCCCTGCCCTCACCCCGGCCCCCTCTCTGCACTAACCAAGTGGAGGGCACCGCGCGAGCAGTGCGTACCCCTGACTCCCTCCCACCCTCCTGCGTGGCCCCCGGAGATTTCTCTTCAGCGGGATAATTCATCTGACGGGACGTGTCGTAATTGCAGTTGCTGGAAAGGGATTATTTTTCTTTATGTTCTTGCAGGGGGGCATTGCTGTGGTTTCTAGAGGAGCAGTCTTTCTTTTTAAAGCTCTGCGTACTGAAAACGGAAAACAAAGATTTGTTCGCGTGATTGCCAGCCTTCCTTTAAAGCAGCCAAGCTGACACGTGGAGTGGTTTATGCCCAGTCTGCGGCGGCTCTCCCGCAGGCCGTGCTGTGGCCACAGCCTGTCCTGACCCCCTTGGCTGTCCCAGGGGTCCGGGCTCGCTAGCCCCTCGCCCTCCCTGCCGCCCCTTCAAGCCGGGCCAGGCTCCCGTGTCCTTGCCCAGAGGACACCCCCGATCCCTTCCCCGGGCCCCCACCCCCGTCCGTGGGCCTCGTGAGGCATGTGGGGTGTGGCCTGTGCCCGCCACCCAGGAGACCAAGCTCTTCCCGCCTGGAGACCAGCATGTGGGCGGAGGCCTGAGGGGGTCGCAGGGTAGCAGCTCTGTCCCAGGACGGGGTGTGGCCGGGGGCTTCACGGCTCACTCTGGGCCCCGGGGTCTGCCTGGCCGGCCCCACAGAGCCCTTGACCGAGGCCCCCCCCCCCCCCGCCCTGCCTAGGGGTGCTGCGGGGCTCTGACTCTCCTCTGTCTCTCTCCCCGCAGTGTGACAGCGAGAGTGAAGGGGACGACAAGGTAAGCCCCCCCCCCCCTCCTCCTGAGACCTCCACCCACAGGGGTGCAGAGGACACAGGTCCAGGCCCCGGCTCCACCAGGGCTCCCTGGGATGGAGACCGCCAGCGGCAGAGCAGGGTGGGAGGGCAGCTTTCCAGGCTGGGGGCTGTAAACGTCACCAGAAAATAGAGACTTCCGTTAATAGCAGTGTGCTAGCACCTCATAATTACCCTCCTTTTCAGGAACAATGAAATTCCCATTAACTCAGGATTTATGCAGCTGGAGAAACCACAGCGCAGGCCTCCTTAGGGCCCTCGGTCCTGGTCATCTACCGGCCCTGGGGTGTTTTGTGGGGAGCAGGGAAAGAGGCCGCCCAGAGCCCTGGGCTCAGCAGCTGGGCGCCTTATGGGCAGAGATGCTCCCCGGCCCCCACCGGCCCAGGCTCCTGCACTCGCTGTGGGCCTCTCCCCCAGCCCCGGGAGAGGGGGAGGGCACCGAGCCTCCCTGACGGATACCCGGGGACACCGAGGCAGAGGGAGGGTAAGGGTCACACGCCTGGACCCCAGGCAGGCCGGGTGCATAGTCCTCCCGGACACGTGAACGGCCCACCTGGGAAGAGTCGTAGCTGGTGATGAGGCTGCAGGTGATGGCCGTGCACCAGGCTGCAGCAAGGGGCTGAGCGGGTAAGGGGGACGGACGTCCAGGCCACGGGACGGTGCGATCAAGCGCTCTTTTCGGCAGGTGGGCCGAAGGGCCCCCTGAACACCGGCTCTGAGGCAAGTTGTATGACACGGGGTAAAGTCCCACGGGACGTCTGTGTGCTGTGTGACCTTGGTTCCCGCTTACCTGGTGTGTCCCCGCCTGTCCCGGGGGGACAGCCAGACGGCCCCTCTTGGGAGACAAATACGTGAGCAAGTGTGCAAAGGACTGGAAAGCCGCCTGGCAGGACAGGCCTGCAGGGGACCCCTGGGGGTCCAGGTGACCAGCCTTGGAGCCTGGGAGGGGGACAGCAAGGGCCAGGAGTCACCACGGCGGTGGGGGCGGGGGTGGAGAGAGGAATGGTGCGGACGGGTGAGGGCCGAGTCCCAGGGCATGCCATCCGAGGCAAGTCAGCCTGGAGGTCCCACGTGGGCTTGTCCCTGCGGTCTGGATGGTTGGGGGAAGGTGGCCGGAGGCTGGGCAGCTGGGAAAGAGCGCCATCGCCGTCGGGGTCCCCTGAGGCACTTCCGTGGCTGTCATGGGCCCTGGGACGGGCGTGCGTCCACGGGAACAGTCGTTCCGAGATCTCCTGAGTTAGATTATGCGCCTGGGCCACCACGTCGCCCTCGGCCTGTCCTTGATCTAAAAACACCTTGCAGGCAGCTCTCTCTGAGGCCAGGGCCTGCTCGAGGGGGTTCCAGAGGCCGCCGGCCGCCGCCATTAGGGCCCCTGGCCTGTTTCCACAGAAGAAACCGAACCGCTACCCCCACGTTGGTTCCTTCCATCTGTCCAAGCCCTGACGCTGCTGCGGTTGGTACCCCGCCTCCTAGAACCACTGCCTCCTTCCCTCCGGCAGCACAGGGCCGACCCTGGCCCCCTAGGGGCCTCCAGAGCTCGGCCTGGCCCCTTGGCCGTGCCCGGTCCTGCCTGTTCTCTGCTTGTGAGTCCAGCCCTGCTACAAGAGGTGGAGACCGCGCCCCAGGAACGAGAGGTCACTGCTGACGTGGCCGTCGGTGCCCTGGAGCGGGTGGCAGGCCACGGCCGAGGGTAGCAGGCGGCCGGAGCTTTGGCCTCCTCCGCACTCACATCCAGCAGGGAGCCCACAGGCCGGTCCCGGCCGGGGAGCAGGGGAGAGCAGGTGCGGGGCGGGCAGTGGGGTGCACTGCGGACGGGAGCAGGGCAGGGCTCAGAGCTGACGGTTCTTGTCTTCCTGCGGATCCCCTCGTAAACTGCTGCCCTTAGAGGGTGTTAGGACGGCCAGAGTCTGGGTTCCAGGGCCCCCTGCCTGGAGGGGCTGGCTGGCGTCTGTGTTGGGGCCCATGTCTCTGCCGTGTGAGGTGTGGTCACTTGGCCCAGACCCGCCTCGGGCTGTGACCGGGGCCCGTAGCTGCGGGTCCTGGGAAGGAAGGGGGATGGCGGCCATGGGCAGGGCCAGCCTCCCCCACCGCTGCGTGCTGGGCCCCAGCCATGGCCGTGGTCTGCACGGGTGATGTGACCACACATCCCGCCCCGGCGTGTGACGGCCTCTGGCTCCATCGCAGGTCAGGTGGCGGGCCATGCCTCCCCTTGTCCCCAGCTTCAGGGAGGCTGGGGCCAGAGGAGGAAGCAGGGCCCCCCCCCCCCCCCCGCCTCCCCCGTCTCCCGCCCCAGCATCCCCGCCCGTGTCAGGGTCATAGAGACACCTGTCTTGGGCCACGGCAAGCTCTGAGTCCGTTAACTCAGAGTGAGTGAGCCACCGTGTTTCAGCAAGCCCTCGGCTGGAGGGCCCGGGAAAGGGCTCAGGTTGGTCCCTGGTCACCCGGGTTCGCCGCTCCCATGAGTGTCTGAATCGTCTGTGACAGTAGGCCGCGTCCCCGCGCAGCTTGGGCTGAGACTCCACGCAGCTGACCCTGGTTCTGCACGGGCTGGGCGGGTGAGGGCCCGGACGGGGCCCTAAAGCTGCAGGATTGCTTCCCAGAGAGGCTGCCTGGAGCGAGGGCTCCCCGAGGAATGGTTCGCCATCCACCGCCGATGCGTGTCTGCATCTCTGCCTCTCTGCCCCTGGGGTGGGCCGTGGCCGGTCGGCACCGGCTGGGCCACTGTACCTGTGCTGCAGAGGTCCGGCCCCGCCTGCCCCCGCCCTCACTGCCTCGCATCTGGACAGAGCACAGGCCCTTTGGTCCCCTCCCAAGTCTGCCCTCATCCGACGCAGAGACCCATACCGCCCGCACACCGGAGCCTCCCAGCCCTCAGTCCTGGCGCTCAAGGTGCACATGTCAGCTCAGCCACATGGCCCACGTTGGTTAGGGCCCGCGTGGCTGCCGTAGTGGAAACGGGAGTTAACAGCGATTTGGTAGAGGACTTGGTCTCTCTCACCTGAAAGTGCACGCTGGGCCCTCAGGCTGCCGTGGGCTGTCCATGCTCAGCAGGCTGCTGTCTGTCGGCCTGGCCAGACTTCACATACGGCTTTCCCCCTCACAGTGACCCCTTGCCCGTGAAGGCCGCGGTGCCACGTCTCCCGCAGCTCGCCTCCCACCGCACTGATCGCCTCCTGCGTGGTGAGGCGGGGAGTGTTGGTGCAGAATGTCCGGTGGGGCTGGAGCAGAGGGAGAGAGGGAGGGAGAGCGCGTGAGTTCACAGGGGCCCGTTGTGTAGATCATAGTGGGAAGCTGAGGGGGAACCACTGTCCCAAGAGGTCCCTGTCCCTCCGGGCTGCACGGGGATACCGTGCCCGGTGGGTGTTGCCTGCGGCGCAGACCCCTTAGTTTCCCCCACGGCAAGGACACCCCTTTACTCAAAACCGCTTGGTTCTGGAGTTTAGGGGGGTGAGTAGTGAGTTCGGATAGCAAGAGAGACCCGACTTCCTTCTGCCTTCCTTTGCTGACCCAGGCTGGGTTTCTGGGTGATGGGTAACTTCCTCCCAGCCCGTCAAGAGGCAGGTGCAGCTCAGAGGGTGTGGTGCACGCTCCTCCCCCACCCACCCCCTGGTCCAGCTCACCTGCACACTCAGCTCCTCCCCCCCCCGCCACCCCCCCCCCCCATCCAGCTCACCTGCCTCTGCAGCCCCGACCTGTCTCCAGGCGCACGGCAGGGTGAGGTCATTCGCCCCTTCCAGGAGGAGCTGGTCAGGGGAGGAAGGTCAGGTGTCCCCACAGTATATCTGGAAGGGCAGAGCCCTGATCTTAGAGGACTGTAAGAGCACGGGAGTGAGAGACAGAGCCATCCACCTGGGGCCTGGCCGCGGGGTGCCTCCCAGACACTCGCTCAGCCCCGGGGCACTCGTGTACCACACAGCGTCGGAACGGGCTCCACTTGTCACTCTGCTTGCTGTGTGGCGGGCAGAAGACGCCGACGCGGCTCTGGGGCTGGGGGGGGGCAGCTGCACGTGCAGCCTGGGCAGGAGGGCGACAGTGTGCGGCTCGGGCCCTGGATCTGTCCGCGCCGGCAGGATGCGCGCCCTGGGCCCAGGAAAGCATGGCCGGTGGGCAGCACCCAGGGAGGTCACCCCCCGGCCGGGGCAGCGAGCGGGCCAGGCTTCCTCTCTGCCAGCCTGTTTGCTCCTCCTAGACCTGCCGGGGTCTGAGGTCAGATGCACCCGCACCTTCCGTCGGCCCCGCCACCCCTCCCTCACTGGTCCCCTGGGCTGCTGCCAACCCATCCCCCGCTTCACCCCTGGCCTTGGGCTCTGTGTCCGCCCAACAGCATCCCTGGAGGAAGGCCTCCCCGTCGCCTCCCCCTGCGGGTGGCCACCCCCACCCCTCCTGACAGGCCAGGCTCTGCCCCTGAGCACCCCATCCCGGCCCTACTGCGGGCGCCGGCTGCTGGCAGGGAAGAAGGCCGTGGGTGGTGTCTAACCGCGTTTTTATCGGAAAAGTATGGGGTGAAAAACTGCGTGGGGCTCACCAGGCAGCCTCCTGGGCCTGGACTGGCTGCCGTCTGCCCAAGTGGCCCCCCCAGGTGGCCGCGGCCGCGCGCTCCCTCGTAGGCAGGCTGTCTGTCTGGCCTGCCAGATCCCCTGTGAGGACACACCCCCAGCGCCAGGCCCTGCCTGCCTCTGAGCAGCTGGCCAGCCGGTGGGGGCAGGGGCCGTCTGCGGCCGCCGGCACCTGTACGGCCGGCCCGCACCCTCCGGGCTTCACTTCCTCTCCGCTAAGTGGGTGCCAGTGGCGTGGGGCGGGTGAAGGCGAGCGTTCCAGGCATAGGTGCGAGCATCTGGCCCGTACTCGGCACGTTGGGGGCTGCCCCAAATGAGCCAAGCGGGCATCTGTGCTCCTGGGCCAGCCTCGCTCCTCCTGTGCTGTCTGCAGGGAGCACACGCTCTGGACCAGGCTCCTCTGAGGCCGACTGGGGTCCTCTCTGAACCTCTGCTTCACAGAGTCCACCTCCCGGGCCCCCGTGAACTGCAGGGAGAGGGCACCGTGGACCAAATAGCGGGGCCCCTGCCCCCCGGCCCGTAACCCGAAGGATCCTGGGAGGAGGAGGGCCCGTGCTCAGAGCAGCACCCGCTCGTGTCCTGGGATCACCCCCCTCTGGCGGGGGCGGGGGCGCTTGTACTTGCCCCCCAGGCCAGCTGCCTCCCGAACTAGCACCTGCAGCCCCTCCTACAGGAAGCCTCCTGGCCCTCGGAGCTCCCTGCTTCCCCACGTGGCTCTCCTAGACCCGCTCCCGGGAACACCTGCCCAGGAGTCCGTAGGAGGCCCTCCTGTTCCCCTCAGCTGCCGTCCTGCCTCCCAGCCAGCTGCCGTGGGGACGACGGTGCAGGGAGCCTGTGCTCCCCTGCACCCCATGCGGGTGCTGGGAATGCCGTGGCGGTGGGGGCGGGGGCAGTGAAGCCAACCCCTACTCTGAGCTGTGCCCACAGTGTCTTTCCTGGGTCTGTCCAAGGCAGGGTCTCGGGCCGTTTGCTTACTGAGGGTCCAGGCAGGCACTGGGTGTGGCATGTAGGTCCCAGCAAGGACCATCAGCTCACCTGGCCCCAGATAACCCTCTGTTACCCGTTCTGAGCAGGGCATCTGAGGGACAGAAAGCCTCAGTGATATGCCCCGGGTCCCCCAGAGTGAGGATCCGCCAGGACCGGAGGCCCCCCCGGGGTGGTCAGGCCATGGTGTCCCGGCAGAGGTGGTGTGGCCTGGGCTCTGGCTGCAGGGGTGGGGGTCACCTTAGCACCTGCTGTGACAACTTGTCACAAACTCGGTGGCTTCAAACAGCTCAAGCTTTATAGTTGTGGAGGTAGTGAGTGTGAAATGGGTTTCACAAGGCCAGAACGGAAGCGTCAGCCTAGGCAGCTCCTTCTGGAGGCTCCAGGGAGCACACGACTCCTTTCCATTCCAGCCGTGTGGCCTCCCCGCCGGCTCCTCACATCAGGTCTCCACCTCTGCTGTCACGTCTTCTCGGATCTGACGCTCCTCCTCCTCCTCCTCCTCCTCCTCCTCCTCCTCCTCCTCCTCCTCTTCCTCCTCCTCCTCCTCCCTCTTGTAAGGACCCTTGTGACCAGGTTGGGTTCGCCAGGGTCCTCCGGGCTTGCATCCTCCTTAACCCAGGGTGTAAAGCCCCGTGGCCTTGTAGGGTGACCGACATGTTCACAGGCTCCGAGGATTAGGACACGGGTGTCATAGAGACCGCCGTTCTCCTCCTACTACTGGGGTACGATGCCCAGGTCTCAGGCCACAGCACAGGGTGGACAGTGCTTTTACGACCAGGGGCCCAGAAGAAGCAGGGCAGGGTGAGGGAGGTGAGGGAGACCAGGATGCCTTGGGTTGCAAGTGATGAACACTCACCTCACAGGAGCCTGAGTGACACAGGGTCTGGGGGAACAGGCTGGGGAAGAGGACGGGTTTCCCCTGCAGCCAGATGATGCCTCAGGGCCCTGCTGGTCTGGGACAGCCGCCCTGGGCCGCCCCACCGGGGCCAGCCTGGCCCCAGCGCTAGGGAGCGCGCCCCCACAGCCCCGCCGGGCCCCTCCGTGGGTGCACACACGGTCCCGGCTGGAGCCGGCAGGACACAGCAGATGTGGAGCCGCTCTCCAGGGACAGAAAGTGGGGGCGAGCACTGACCCCGGGACCCACGGTGTTCAGCAGAGAGCAGAGGTACTGAGGTCACGCAGCTTGCGTGCAGAGCCGGCCTGGAACCTGTCCCCTTCCAACTCAGTGGAGCGACAGGCCCAGATGGTGGGGGCTGTGTGTCCCTCTGTCCCTTCCAGAACTAGCTAAGCAGGACGTGGAGGTGTGGGGCCTGGGGCACCCCCCACGTCCCCCCATCCCGGGGGTCATACCGGGCCTGCCTGGGGTGGGGGGCCGAGAGAGGGGCCATCTGTCTGTTTGGCCGCTGCCCCTGTGGGTCTGCTCCCCTCTGTGCCCAGAGGGATCATAGTCCCTCCACACCCCACCTGCCCCACTGACCTCACAGGCCTGGTGAAGGCTTGAGGGTGGGTGGTGCTCACCTCCGGTTCAGGTGGGGGCACGGTGGGAACCCCAGGGTGTTTCCGAACCAGGTGTGGGCTGGGCGCAAGTCAGCCGGCCGGGCTCTGGAAGAGGTAGTGAGAGCTTGCAGACCGAGGGGTGGATGAGGCAGGGGTTAGCGGGGGATCGAGCCCTGCGCCTGCTGGGGCCTCGGGTGGTCGGAGCTCCCACGCCCACCCTGGCCCCACCACAGTCCTCTGCCCCTTGGGGGTCCCCCAGCCCCACCCCCCCCCCCGGGGACCTGTAGCCCCCTAACCCCAGAGGGGAAGGCCTGAAGAGCCAGGCCTCCCTGCCATCTGGTGACAAGGGCAGTGGCCAGTGCAGGAGCGGAGGGGGTGGGGGGACAGTGAACAGCCCCTCTCCCACGGGTCTGGGGCCAGAAGTCCAGAATCCAGGTGTGGGCAGGGCATGTGCACCCTCGGGGCTCCAGGGGAGGGTCCCTCCTGCCTCCTCCGGCCTCGGGGGTCTCCGCTCCACCCTCCCGTCTCTGCCTCCGTCGTCACATGGCTTCTCCTTGTCTCTCCTCTTGGAGGGACAGAGTCCTTGGATTTAGGGCCACCCTGATCCAGAGTTCATCTCGATACCCTTATGTTAATCACCCCTGCAGAGACCCTGATGCCACCGTGGTCACATTCTGAGGCTCTGGGTGGGCGTATCGTGTGGGGCCACTGTCCAGCCAGTGCGGCGGGCTGCCCCGTCCCTCGCGTCCACCTCCTGAACGGCACAAGCCACAGGGCTGCCACGGCCACGGTGTTCGGACGGCGGACGGCCCGGGCCCCCTGCGCCCAGGCCGGGCGCCTTCACAGCCTTGTGGCTCCGGGCAGCATCCCGGAGGCCGTTCTCCCGGTGCTGGCAGGCCCTCCATGGCCTTCCGAGGGCGTTGTCTCGGTTCTTTGAAACGCCGTGTCGCTGGCACCGTCTGGACCCCCCCGTGGCTGTTGGCACTGGACTGGTGGCTCCCGGTCAGTAAGGAGGCAGAGCTCGCTGTCTGAGCGGGGTCTGATTTCAGCCTCTGTCAGCCCGTCGGTGAGATTTGTGGGCTTTTCTCTCCCAACGCCGGACGCCACCCCCGCCCCCAGCGGGGTCTTCCAGTCCTCCCCCAGGGGTTCTCCCGTGCCAGGCCACACTCCCAACATGGCCAGGACGACCAGGGAGGGAGGAGAGGGCACTCAGGCCCGGCCAGCCTGTCCCCCTCCCTGAGACCCCCCCCCCCCCCAGCCAGGGCCCTGTCATTGGTCTCCCTGTCACGGGCCCCACGCCTTTTTATCTGCAGCCTCAGCAGCCACTTACCCCCAGGAGGTGGCCTGGGGGGCGGGGGGAGGGGTGGTGGTGGCTGTCACCTGCACGGGGCTGATGTGGCTCCCAGTGCCCCCTCCAGGAACTGCCTGGAGCTGCCTGTGACGACAGCTGCTTGTTGAACCCGGGGTGAGCCCTGAGGGGGTTACGTCTGATTAGGTCTGGCCGCTGCCTCCCTGCCTCTCCGTCACCTGCCGCTCTGTTTCCTTCTAGGTTTCCCCCCTTGTCAGACCTTTCATGTCGCAGCTGCCTTCCTTCCTAAACCCAGACCTGCCCTGGGTTCTCAGGCCACTTGTACCTCCAGACTGGAGGGGGGGGGGGCGGCGGCTCTCAAGAATAACTCAGTGCCCGAGGCGGCCTGGGGGGCGATGTTTGAAACGAAGACCACATTTTATAGGAAGACAGGCTTCTCCTGGGGCCTGGGGCCTGGGGCCTGGGGCTGTGCTGGGCAGGCCGGACAGAGGAGCGGGGACCTTGTTGAGACCTCAGCAGCGGCCGGATGGCCAGACCCCGGGGCTCCCCCTCGGACAGCACATCTCCCGGCTCTCCTGCCAGTGCCTGAACTGGCCCCACAGTGCCACGTGGTCCCCACCTGCTCTCTGCACCCCCACTGACTCCACCAGCGGTAAGGTGTCCGGCCACCTGGGTCCCTCCGCTGTAGGAGGCACAAGGGCAGAACACACCTCTGGGGGCCCCGAGGGTTCGTGCTCAGACTGCGAGGAGTACCCGACTTGGCATATGTCTGCCTCCAGGAGGGTGGGGCCTGTCCAGGGTCCCGAGGAAATGATGCAGCCGGGGCTCCACGCAGGCCTGTGTGCGCTGTCGTCCCCTCCCCCTCCTGCTTCCACGCAGGCCTCTCTGGGCCTCGGCAGCAAGCCCCTGGTGGACAAGAGTGATGGCAGGGCAGGGCCCCACGCAGGCCCCTGGCCAACCTCGCCCCGCGGAGGTCCACGCTCCTGTCACCACTGCCACCTGTCACCTCTGATGGAACAGTCCCGTCACCACCCACTCCCTTTGGCCGCCATACCACCTGGCTTGTCACAGCAGCTCCCAGCTGGGCTCCTTGCTCCCCCTCCACCCGTCCCCCTCTCCCCCGCTAAAACCTGGAACCACTTCCTCTTGCTCCCTCAAGGCCCTGCCAGGTCGTTCCTGCCTCAGGACCTTAGTACTGGCTGTTAGCTGCCCGAGAAGAGCTCTTCCCCAGGGTTCCCCTCAGCTTGGTCCCCGCATCTCTGCTCAGAGGCCCCTGATTGCAGGGGCTTCCCTGACAGCCACTCGGAGGAGGACACCCATCTATCTCCCCGCCCCGTTTGCCCTTCCTGCCCACCGTGTGTGCATCATCTTGCCTGTTTCCCTGAGCGTTGCCGGCTGCTCCCGCTAGGCTGTAAGCAGGACCCAGGCCTGCCGATGGGCATTTACATGCAGACTTGCGGGGGGCACCAGCTCTCTGTGGCCCAAGGGCCCGTCTTTCTGCATTCCATCCCCTCATCGGGGTCTCGGTCGCAAACCTAAGGGTTTCCTGTGGCTGCAGGGACAACCTACCTGCACTTGGGGGCTGAACACCCCACAGACTGGTTATCTCACAGTTCTGGAAACCAGAACTCCCAACACACGTCACGGGGTTAAGTCAAGGTGTGGCTGGGCTTGTCCCTCCGGCTCCAGGGGAGGATCCCTTCCCTGCCTCTTGTGGCCGAGGATGGCACCCACACTCCCGGCTCCTGGCCCTGCCTCAGTCTTCACAGCCACTGGGGTGGCATCTTCCCATCTCCCTCCACTTGTGAGGACCCTGTGATTACACCGCCACCCCCAAATCATCTGCCCACCTCAAGGTCAGCTGGTTAGCAACCTTAATTGCACCCTGTCACGTGGGTACCTGTTCACAGATTCACGGGGTTAGGGCATGGCATCTCTCAGGGCTCTTTAGCTGCTGAACACGGAGAGGCAAATTGGGACACTCCACTGCCAGAGGCCTTGGAGCCAGGGCTGAGCGGGGGCCCATAACCCTCTGGGGCACGGTGTGGCCGTCGAGAGGCACACAAGCCCGCAGACCCCCACCTGGGAGGCAGAGCCCCGCCCCTGACTCTCCCACCGGGTCTGGCCCCTGCTGCCTTCCCAGAGGAAAAGAATGTCTTGGCTACACCCATGGAAAGCAGACTGCTGGGGTCCAGACCCCAGCTCTGCCCCCGAACAGCAGCATGACTTCGGGTGGGTCACCTCACGTCTCTATCCCGGTTTTCTCATCGGTAAAATGGGGATGACGGGGTGTCCTTAACGGGTATAGGCATGAGGGCCTGGCGATTTCGTAGTTGCGAGGCACTTAGCGCGCTGTCTGACCCGCAGCAGTGTTTGCTGGCTTTATGGCAGGAACCAGCAGGACTTCGGGGGAATGGCGTTAATTTGCGGGGAGAAGGGAATACATGTATTTGGTAAATAATCCAAACAGAACAAAAGGACTTACGGCCCCCACCTGAGTGTCACCGTTAGCCATTTATTCTGTACCCTTGGAGCTTTCCCGCGCCCTATTTAAATGTGCACGCTGTGGATATTTAGCCGCTTCCTGAAAAGAAAGCTCGGGCCCCAGCGCATAGGATCCTGGAGCTGGTGACCGAGGGTGTCTCCCAGTGGCTACGCAGCACTCCCCCTCACGGGACTCAGACGCTGATTCTCACAGCCTGGGCCGGGTGTTTGCGAGTTCTGAGCCGCATCTTGGCGTCCTTGGACGTCCCACCAGAGCTGATCTCCTGGTGCCCCCGAGCGTGTGGGTTTGCGTGGATTCCCTCACAGCGCTCTTCGCGCTGGGAAGCTGTACCCCGCCGGTGCGCCCGGGTCAGGGCCCGCGCCTACTGGGCGTCGCCAGGAGCGGTGGTTCTGCCTTGATCACAGGTGGGCTTCCTCCCACCGAGGGGCCAGGCGGCTCCGGCGGCGCGTGCTGCGCAGCAGACGTTTGCACGTAAAGCAACTGCTTGGATCCTTCCCCGCGGTGCATCCCCGTTTCGCAGGACGGTGAAACCGAGCCCCAGCGACGGCGGGGCTCACGTGGACGGCCGTGCGAGTTGTGTCCTCTTTCCTCGCGGCTCAGTGACTCAGTTTCCCCCTTTGTAAACTGGGCTTAGAAGCCGTGCAAAACTTGCCGCGGGTAGGAGGGGTCGGGCCCATAAAGTGCGCAGCAGAGCGGGCGCGGCGCGCGCCGACCCAGAAGCGGAGAGGGAGCGGCGAGGCCCCGACGGGTCTACGGCCCGGCGCGGGCAGATCCGCGCCTCGGGGCTGGATTAGTCGGGCCTGCCCGAGCCCCGCCCCCGTCCCGCCCCGCCCGCCCGCCCGCGCTCTCGCCGCCGCCTGCGCGCCCGCCAGCAGTGCGCCCGCCGCCGCCGCCAACGCCGCCTTCTCCGGCCCGCGCCGCGCCCGACGGCGCCGGGGGCCCAGCGCGCCCCGAGAGCCGCCCGGAGCGCGCCGAGGCGGCGCGGCGGACATGCGCGTCCCCGGCGCGGGCTCCGGCTAGGCAGGGCGCGCCGGGAGAGGGGCCACCTCGACGGGCAGAGGCGGCGGGGGCCCGCGCTCCGCCGCCCGCGTCCATGCCGCCCGGCTCCGGCTCCGGCCTGAGGACTAGCGGCAGCTGCCAGCACAGCGCTTCTGACCCGGGGCGCCCGCGCGGTGAGTGCGCGCTGGTGGCTCCGGGGAGGGATTCTGGACTTTGGGGGCCAGGGACAGGAGAGCGACCGCCCCCTCTAGAGGCGCGGGGGCCCAAGAGAGGCCCTCGGCGCTCTGCCCACCCCGTCTCTCCCGCGAGCCAGGCGCGCGGAGACCCCGTGTCTGTCCGGCGGCGCCCCCGCGGCCCACGTGGCGGCAGGCGGGCAGGGGGTGCATCCCCGCAGAGGGTCCTGGGCCTTGGCTGGCGGGGGGCTGGTGGGGCCCGCGGCGGAGGCGGGGCCGGGCGTCGTGGGGGACGCGCGCTTTTGTCTGCGCTCCGGCGGGGTCCCGGCCACCCCGGTTCCCGGCGCCCTCCGCGCTCACCTGCCCGGAGTTGGAGTTCTTTGTCTGGGGCGGGGCGCGGCCGGCGGAGGCTGTGCCGCGTGTCTGAGCCGAGGCTGCCCCGCGGGGTCGGGTCCTCGCAGACAAAGCGCGCCGTGACCTCCGCCTGCGGCCGGGATTGTGCACCCAGGGGGAGTTAGTGCCGGGTTTTGACACTCACCCTAACGGGCGTGCCCCCTTCGCCGAGACCCTGAACCTGCAACCCGGAGACCTCCCACCTGTATTGTGGCCCTGAGTGACCCCTTCCTTCCACCCCCACACTGGCTCAGTGCCAGGTTTGGAGAAGATGTGGCTGCCTGGGTCACGTCCCAGTAGATAATCCTTGGGAAGTTATTTGCACGGCTCTGGGGGCTGCCCACCCGCCTCGGGTCAGCCGGCCAGCTCCAGACCCCTCCTCCTGGAAGGGAAGGAACGGAGGGAGTGTGTGCTGGGTGGGATCCGGCAGGAGCGCGCGCCTGTTTGCCTGCCCTGGGAAGGGGGCTGGAACCTGGGCCACGCACGGCCCTGCAGAGGTTGTGAGCGCCCAGCGTGCCTGCCATGTCTGTTTAGAGCCTTCCCAGATGGGCATGGCTGTGCCTGGCCAGATGTCCAGGCCCCTTCCCAGGATCCCTGCAGGGACTCAGTTCCCTCAACTTCCCCCAGCAAACTTTGACTTGGGTCCGTTGTGGCAGTTGGGGGTGTGGGGACCGGATGGACCTAGGACAGCGGCCTCCCTTCCTGCCTCTGCCAGGCTGGCATCCAGGGTTGGGAGTGGTGGGGAAGGCCCTCCCCCCTCCCCCTCGCCTCTGCTCCCCTTGAATTTCCCAGAGCCTGTGCGCCACCTCCTGGCCCTGGGAGTGGGTACTCGAGCCCCAGGCCTTGAACTGAACCTGTGCGGCCTTAAGTGAACTTGCTCTCCTCCACCCCCCCACCCCCACCCCAGGCTGGGACCCCTGGTCAGCCGGCCTGTGCTGGCTCTGGGCACCGCGGAGGGGGCGCCGCTGGAGCCTGAAGAGAGCAGGCCGTGCAGCCAGTTGGGTCCCAGATCAGGGAGGGGGCCCGGGGTGAGGTCTCGGGGCAGACGCTCGAGTGTTGAAGTCTGGGAGTGACTTGTGCTGGCTGACTCGATGATAGAAGGTGCTCTTAGCTTGGTGAGGAATCAGCTTGTGAGCATGTTCCCAAGCCCTGGTAAGGGCCACAGCGGGACGGCTGTGTGGCCCTACAGGACCTCCTCCTTGGGTCGTGGTGAGGTCCGGTTCAGGACGAATGGGGGTCTTTGGGCCGGCCCTGCATCAGGCACCTGGCCTCACGCCTGCATGCGCAGAGGTGGGGCCACACCTGCCATAAGGCGGCCTGGCGTGAGCCGCCCTCGCCCTGGTCCCGGGGCGTCGTCACTTTGCAGCCGTCCCAGGATCCAGGTGGGCTGGGGGCCGGCGCCGCCGGTCTCCTGGGCTGCACTGCCCCCTCCCCACCAGGGCTGACGGCCTGCAGCATCTTGCCCCTGCAGCCCCCCCAGCTGTGGTGGACTCCCCACCCCCATGGGGACGCCTCACCAGGTAGAATGTGCTAGAAAAAGCACACTGGCAAGGAAACAAACTTGGAAGGAGGTCACGGCTATGGTGCCCCCGTGCGTGAGTGCGGCGCGTCCCACCGGGCTGGCAGTGGGTCAGGAGGTCGCACGCGGCCTCCGTGGTCTGGCGGGCCGGGCAGGAAGGACCCTTCCCAGCACTGCTGGCCGCACCCACCTTCCTCGTCTGGGACTCTGCTGCCTTGGGGGCCCACCTGCCAGGGGGCCTTCTCCCTGGCCACCGCGAGCTCCGTGACAGTGCATGGTGTGAGGCGTCCTGGTGCAGGCGCCCAGCTCCTGGCACGCCAGCCTGTGTTGTGGGGGCTGCACTCACCGCTCTCTTTTCTTCCTGGTACCGGGACACGATTAGAAAGGGCTAACCTCCTTCCGGTGTGCTCGTGAAGTGTCGCGCCGACACGTTTCATCTCGCATCTGTCGTTCCGTGTTTCACGTTTACATCCCTGATCAGTCTGGGCGGGGGGGGGGCGCGAGACGGGGGTCTCGGCTTCCCCTTTTCCCAAGCAGCAAGCTCCCGTCACACACCATCCGTTTGAACGACGTGCCCTTTCCCCACAGACGAGCAGCGTCCGGCCTGGGTCCCACATGGGCCTGGGTCTGTTTTGGATTCTTGTCTCTGTTCTGTCCACCAGTGGGCCTATTCTCGGGTCAGTGCCACATCTTGTGACTGTCTGGCACCATAATTCACCTGCCATGAGGTGCTCTTATTTTTTTGAAAAGCTTATTTCTCTTTGGGCGCCCGGATGGCTCAGTCGGTTGAGCGTCCGACTCTTGATTTTGGCTCAGGTCGTGATCTCGCAGTTCGTGAGGTCAGGCCCCGTGTGGGCCTCCAGCAGCACAGAGCCAGCTTGGGATCCTTTCTCTCCCTCTGTCTGCCCCTTCCCCACTTGCACTCTGTCTCTCTCAAAAGAAAAAGAAAAATAAAGAGGGGCGCCTGGGTGGCTCAGTCGGCTGAGCGTCCAACTTTGGCTTGCGGTCCGTGAGTTCAAGCCCCGCATCGGGATCTGTACTGACAGCTCAGAGTCTGGAACCTGCTTCGGATTCTGTGTCTCCCCCTTTCTCTGCCCCTCCCCTGCTCATGCTCTGTCTCTCTCTCAAAAATAAACGTTATAAAAAATGTTTTAAAGTTTATTTCTCTTTAAGAGAGAGAGCACGAGTTGGGGAGGGGGCAGAGAGAGAGGGAGACACAAACCGAAGCAGGCTCCAGGCTCTGAGCTGTCGGCACAGGGCCTGTTGCGGGTCTCAAACCCACACACCGTGAGATCGTGATCTGAGCTGAAGTTGGGTGCGTAACTGATTGAGCCCCGCACGCGCCCCAAAGCACTCCTATTTTAAATGTACAGTTTAATGCACTTTGACAGATACACGTGTTTATGTTTCCACCACCACAGCGAGATAGAGAACGTTTTCATCGGTCCAGAAAGCTCCCTTAGTGGGTTTTTAAATTTTGTGTTTATTACACATAACAAAATTTGGCATCTTCACCATTTTTAAGTGCACAGTTCAGAGGCATTAAAAGCACATTCACGCTGCCGCACGGCCTCCGCCACCGTCCACCTCAGGACTCTCGTCACCTTTAAAGCGGACACTGTCTCTCCTAAACGTTAACTCCCCGGCAACCCCGTTACTCCGTGCGGCTCTGACCCCTCGGATAAGCGGGATCTGGCGTCCTCTGAGCAGATCCCACGGTGTTCGTGCTGGACTGGCCTGTCTCAGCATCGTGTCGTCAGGGTCCATCCATGTTGCTGCACGTGTCAGAACTGCCTGCCTTTTTAGGGCTGGTGCACAAATGGCCCACATTCTGTGTGTCCATACATCTGCTGATGGACACCGGGCCGTTTGTCGGCTGCTGTGAATACTCGTGTGCAAGTATTTGTGAAAGACTCTGCTCTCGGTTTGGGGGAGTACGTATCCAGAAGTGGGATCGCGGTATCCTGTGCTAATTCCGTGCTCCACGTCCCGAGGAGCCTCTGTCCCGTCCTCTGCGGTGGCTGCACCTTTTCCTTTCCCCCCCAGCAGTGTGTGTGCGGGGATCCTGGTTTCTCTACATGCTCCCCGGCACCAGGTGTTCCCTGGTTGTCATAGCGGCTGGCCTCGTGCCCTCCGGTGTCACCGCCCGGCCACACCCACCCACAGCAGCCGGTGGGAGTGCGGCCCGGGGCCTCTGCGCACGCTGGAGAGGCAGTGGTCCTGCAGCCAGGGGGCACGCGGGTTGGGGCGATGGCTGAAGACCTCAAGGTTTCCTTTTGGGCTGATGAAAATGTCCTAAGCCTCACCGAGGGGACGGTGCTGTGAATACACTAAAACCGCTGACTTGTCACCTTTGACAGGTAAATTGTATGGCACGTGAGTTTTAGCTCAGTGAAGCTGTTTCTTAATTTTTAACTCTGAAATCGAGACCCGAGATGAGATCAAGAGGCGGACATTTAACCAACTGAGCCACCCAGACGCGCCACCAGTGAAGCTTTTTTTTAAAAAAGGCGACTAGTGGGGTGCCTGGCTAGCTTGGTTGAAAGAGCATGCGACTCTTGGTGATCTCGGGGTTGTGAATTCGAGTCCCACGTTGGGTGTAGAGAGTACTTCAAAATAAAATCGATAGGGGCGCCTGGGCGGCTCAGTCAGTTAAGCATCTGACTCTTGATTTCGGCTCGGGTCTCGACTTCACGGTTCGGGAGTTTGAGCCCCACGTCAGGCTCTGTGCTGAATCCTGTTTGGGATTCTTTCTCTCTCCCCTCCCCCACTCGCTCTCTCTCAAAATAAATAAATCCATGATTTAAAAAAATAAAATCTGTAAAGAAAGTCAAGTAGCAAAAAAAGGTCTAGTCAGGGCAGTCTTTTTTAAAAAAAAATTTTTTTTTAACGTTTATTTATTTTTGAGACAGAGAGAGACGGAGCATGAGCGGGGGAGGGTCAGAGAGAGGGAGACACAGAATCCGAAACGGGCTCCAGGCTCCGAGCCGTCAGCACAGAGCCCGACGCGGGGCTCGGACTCACGGACCGCGAGATCGTGACCTGGCCGAAGTCGGCCGCTTAACCGACTGAGCCACCCAGGCGCCCCTAGTCAGGGCAGTCTTAATGGAGCTCCTTCCCGTGAGCCGTGGCAAAGTTCTCCACACAGGACCGCGTCCTCACCCCAATATCCTGCAACCCTGCCTGCATGTGGGTGTCTCCCCAGGAGGAGAAGCTCATAGGCGGGGTCCATCAGAAACCACTTGGAGTGGAATGCTCCTCCCTGGACAGCCGATACCTCGTCACAGCCATGGTCCCCAGACCTGCGACTTGGGCCACACTGTGACCGCATCTTGTCCCGCGGCCCGTTCGGTCCCAGGCTCTGCTCCCTCCTCCAGGCCCAGGCCCGGCGGAGTCATCGGGTTCCCGGGTCTAACACTGCCGAGAGACACCCAGGTCCCAGGTCCCAGGTCCCAGCCCCCCGCTGGCAGGGCCACCCTGAGCCCCCACGTCTCTGCTGAGCAGGGCGTCCTTGGCTCACAGGCTGAGTGACCTGTGTGCCCACTTGCTCAAAGCTGGGCCTGGGCATCCTCGCCCTCCTACCTGGAAGCTGTGGGCACAGGAGGACGCGTTCTTCCCAGCCCTCGCAGGCACAAAACCTGCCCAGACCTGTTTCCTGGGGGCAGGGGTAGGAGCCTAGTTCACCCCAGGCCCTCAGTCCCCTCTAGTTTCTGATCCTCCTCTCTGTCTTCCAGGCATCTGTGGGCTCCGAGAAGCTCTTTGCCCCAGCAGCCGATAAAGGTAAGCACGTTCCTCAGCTTCACCTCCCGGCCTCTAGGAAGGGACAGGACACACTCCTGAAGTCCTCATTGGAGGGGGCAGTGGGCCCCTCAGGGCAAGAGAGTGGGCTCCAGGTTAGGCGCTATTGTGGGTCGGATTCTGGGGATGCAGAGCCTGAGGCAGGAGTTAGGTGCTATGATTTACAGCCCCCCAGCGAAAGCCACAGGGAAAGCAGAAGTCAGGATCGGGGCCAGCACTGGAAGAGTGGTTCCCAAAGTGGGGTTCCTGCCCTTTCCCCGGGACTGTTAGTAGTGCACGTTCCCAGACCCTCCCCCAGGCTCATGGGGTCAGGTGTTCTGGGGACAACTGGCAGGTCATGGTTTGGGGCCTGCTGAGGCACCCCTGCCACAGTGTAGGCTGGCCACCAGCGCCACCACTGTGTACGTGACTCACACTGACATGAAGTGACTAGATTCCCTGCACAGCAGCCCTTCCTCTGGCCGGTAGCCCCCATGCGGGTGGCACAGGTGCACAGCATTTCATGGTGCCCCAAAGCTGTCCTGGGCAGCACTGCTCCGGACAGTGAACGCCCCAGCATCCAGCCATTCAAGGCCAGGAGAGGCCTGTGTAATCCAGCCTGCCAGTACCAGCTGTGGCCCAGGGGGGATCACTGGACCCAGCACGGAGAGGGGGCCCTTTTGCTTGGAAGACTGCCTCCAGATGTGACTGCACAGGACGGGCTTTGCGGCACATGCAGACGGGCGTCCTCAGCAACAGGTCCCATGCAGCACGGCACAGCCTCCACGTGCTTTCAAGTGGAGAAGGCTCGTCCTCGAGTCAGAGCATTTCAGCCAAGCATCCAGGGTCGGGGATGCCAGACAGGTCCAGGGAGAGAAAGGCACTCTGCTGGCATTTCACACGGGGGGGTAACACAGAACTGTCTCCTTTTCAACAAACGATCACAAACTGGGCGGCTCAAGATGGACAGACACTTACCCTCTCAACAGGTTTGGAGACCAGAAGTCTGAGGTGAAGGTGTTGGCAAGGCCACACTCTGAAAACTCTGAGGTTCCTTCCTGCCTCTTCGACTTCTGGGGGTCCTCTGGTCTTGAGGCCGTATCCCTCCCACCTCCCTGGCTGCCGCCTCCTTTTCTCTTACAAGGGCACTCATCCCTGGATTTAGAGCCCACCCCATTCCAGACTGATGTCATCTCAGAATTCTTAGCTTGGTGACATCTGCAAAGACCCTTTTTCCAAATTCAGTCACATCAACAGGTAGTAGGGATTACAGCTTGGACACAGCTTTTTGGCACAGTTCAGCCCACTGCCAGGTCCCTCACTGCTGCAGGCAGAGCTCAGGAAACCAGTCGAGGCCTTGAGGGGCCTCGGCAGGTGCACACCAGGGGTGATCAAGAGTTGCTCATGCTTTCCCAGTGAGGGGAGAGGCTCCAGGAGGGCCAGAGGGTTGGGGCCACCAGTCTGCATGGCCCACACCTGCCTCTTCGGTGGCTGCTCTCACTGTGCAAGGGGCCGGCCCCCGCAGGCTGTTGTGCGTGGGCAGAGGCCGTGCCGTGACCCATGGGGCTGAAGCCAGCAGTGCTCCCTCCCCGTTTTCATGGCAGTGCTAGCGGCGGTGGCCTCCCCCTGGTTCTGCCCCTGAGCAAACATGAGGTGGTGGCTCCGGAGGGAGATGCAGGAGGAGCCATTTCCTGCTGCCGCCTGTTTCTGCCGGGGAAGAGACTTCCCAGCAGTTCCAGCAGAGTCCTCGGGTCTTGCTGCTGGCCTGGGTCCCACAGCCTTGTGGCTGCAGGGGGGATGGGCCCCTGGAGGTCGTGAGGTCCGCCAGCAGCCCAAACAGGGTGACCACACTCAGCGACCTGATTTCCACTCCTGGGAAACTGGGCTGCCATCCCCTCGAGGCAGAGCCTCCTCTGGCCTGGACACATGCCCTCTGCCTAACCTGCTTAGGGTATTTCTTAACCTACTGGGCCCCCGGGGCATGTAACCTGAGACACTGCCTGTAAAGGAGGGTTTGGAGTGAGTAGGCGGCAGTTCAAGGTCATGAGCACACCTGAGCACAAACGCTGGGTTCCCAGGGAGCGGACTCAGGTGGACCTGCCCGGGTAGGTGATGAGGGACAGCGGATGTTTGGGGAGGGGGGGGGGGGTGCAGCAGCTTCCTCCCCCCAGGTCATGGGCCTAGAGAGGGCTCAGGCTATGGGTCACCCGGGTGGTTCCAGAAAAAAGGCCACTAGCATGCGTGTCGCTCGGTCGCAGGGGCAACAAGTGAAGGTGCAGCCGAGGCAGGAAGCACAGGTTCGGGGCCGGAGCTCTGCTGGGGCCGATCCTGTGCTGCCCTTCGTCTCCCTTCCGTGAAGTGGGGTCGTGAGGCCCGCGCAGGGATTGCTGCGGGCCCTCTGCGCGGGCAGCCCTCCTCCTCCCCAGCTCCCCAGCCGCAGCCGCAGCCCCAGCCCCGCGCGCCGGGGCGAGGGCAGGACCTCGCCGCGTGGGCCCAGCTCACTCCGCCCTCTCTCCCGCAGGCCCCGCGCTGGGCGAGGAGGCCGAGGCCAAGGCCGGGGCGCCGCCCAAGGTCTCAGGCCTGGAGCGCAGCCGTGAGCTGAGCGCGGAGCCGCCGCCCTTCCTGCCTGCCGTGCGCAGCCCCGCACCCCGCGCCGGCCCCGCGCCGGACGCCCCGGCCAGCCCGCCGGTCAAGAAGGAAGCCCCCGCCCTGCCCCGCCTCACCCCGCAGCCGCCGCCAGCGCCCCCGCAGCCCCGCGCCCCGCTCCCGACGCACGTGCCTCTGCCCCTGGGCGCCTTCGCGGGCCCCGGCCAGGCCGCGCACAACGGCCTGCACAGCCTCAGGTGGGCGGGGGCGGGGGCGGGGGCGGGGGCGGGCCGGGGGCGGGGTCGCGCGGCCCCCGCGCGCGGCCACTGAGCCCTCGTCCCCGTCCCCGCAGCAGGAGCAGCAGCGCCAGCAGCAGCGCCAGCCTCGGGCTCGCGAAGCACGCGTCCCTGTCGCCTCTCGGGCCGGGCCCCCACCTGTCTACCTCACACTTGGCGCTCCGCTCGCAGGCCCAGCACCAGCACCACGCGGCGGCCATGTTCGCCGCCCCCCCGACACTGCCCCCGCCCCCGGCGCTGCCGGCCAACAGCCTGGTCATCCCAGGACACCCTGCCGGTAGGTGCTGGCCGGGGCCGGGGTCGCTGTCCCCCTCCACTCTGATCCTGGCCTCGGGGCAGGTGGGGGGAGGCCCCGCCCCGCACCTGCTGAAGGACCCCATGGACAGATGGCAGGGCTCTGGGCCCCGCGGGCTGCCTTTCCCAAGGGGGCCCCACCGCCCAGTACAGACGCGGCGTCCTGCCTGCACCTGGGTCGTGCACGCGGCCACACCGGAGCCCCCGGCTCCGCCCCGAGCCCTGGCCAGGCCCGGTCAAGGGGAGGGGCGCCTGGAGCTGCTCCACTGCCAATAGAGACTTCCAGGACCTGCTCGTCCCTCGTGTGGCAGGGTCTGGGGGGGGGGGGGGCGTGTAGAGCGCGTCCTGGAGTAGGAGGGTCTCCAGGTGAACCGCGGCCTTCTGGCCTCTCTCTCCCCGTTTGGTTCCGGCAGGGCGCCCCTTCAAGGCGGAACCTTGGGTCATTGAAGACTTCTTTTCCCATGGGTCTTGTTTCCAAGTTCTTTTTATGATTCTGAGCGGCCCAACTCAGGTCTGGGGCAGCTCCGTGCCCTGGAATGGGACCAGGATGCTGGGCTGGGGGGTGGGGGTGGGGGTGGGGGCGGCGGGGCAGGGCTCCCCTGTGGCCGGCTCTGGGGGCCCCCCCGGCGGCTCACGGTGTTCTTTCTTGCCTTTAGATGCCAGCCTGTTGATCTCATTCAGCCAGCCAATCATGTATTGCCAGCCTCATTCGGGGATTCTGATTGGTACTTGGTCACAGGCACCTCTCTTACCTCCACCCTGGGGCCCGCACCTAGCGAGCGGCCACCACGGCTTGGCCTGCCGAAACCGGGAGTGCCAGGTGACTATCCGCCTCGCCCCGCCGGGAGCCCGCGGCCGACGTGCCTCTCCGTCTCTCTCTCTTTTTCTCTTGTAGATCACGAGCTGCTCAGGCAAGAGCTGAACGCGCGTTTTCTGGTCCAGAGCGCTGAGCGGCCCGGCGCCCCCCTGGGCCCGGGGGCTCTGCTGCGGGCGGAGTTCCACCAGCACCAACACACACACCAGCACACACACCAGCACCAACACACATTTGCCCCCTTCCCCGCGGGGCTGCCCCCGACGCCGCTCCTGCAGCCCGCCGCACCCCCGCCGGTGCGTAGGCCCCCCCCCCCCCCCGCGCGGGCGGGCGGGCGGGGGCGGCCCGGGCGGCGGGACACACAGCAGGCACACGCAGACGCTCTCCGCACGCACGCAGGCCGACGCCGGCCCTTGCCGTCCATCTGTCCCTCTGGCCCCCCTCTGGGTGACGTCATGTCATGAGGTTCCCTGTCCTGGGCTTGGGCGGGTGCCCCACATCCACACAGGTGACGTGGCCTTGGGGCCAGTTGTGCCCACGCAGGGTCTGCAAGTCTCAGTTTGCAGCAGGTCCAGAGACTGAGGGCTGAGGGGCCGGGGAACCAGGATGCCCTCCCGTGGGGCCTGGGGCTTCCTCTCTTGAGCCAGCTGCTGTGTGGGGCAGAGTCTACCCCCACCAGGCTCTGCTGGGGGCCTGGGGGCGTCTCACTGCTTGACCACTGGCCCTGCCCCCCCCCCCCCGACCCCCGTCATGGCTGCGGCACCTCCTGGGCTTCAGGAATAGATTCAGACTGGCCAGACTGGCCAGTTTGCAACTCCCACAGTGGGACCATTAGAACAGGGGCCCCTTACTTAGATCCACCCGGTTTGAGAACCTGAGCCCAAGAGGCCGGTTCAAGGCCGTTGGAAATGCCCTCAGGGAGACAGCTGGCCGCAGACTACCAGCTGCAGGAGGCAGGACAGCCATCCGGGCCACTGCCTGGCCAACGGGGGCGCGGGTGCTGGGCCCCGTGGAGGGTGTGGGCAGGCTCGGGAGGCCTCACGTCCACCTCTTTCCCTTCCAGTTTGACAAATACGCGCCCAAGCTGGACAGCCCCTACTTCCGACATTCCAACGTGAGTGTCCTTCGTGGTCACTGCACTGGTCCGTGGGCTGGAGGGGGCGGGCGAAGGGTGGAGCCACGCCTACCCAGAGGCCTTGTCAGGGCACCTTCTGCCGGGTGCAGGGGGCCGGGCCCCACAGCCCCCACCCGGGATGTCCGTGCTCCTAGCGGGGCCCCCGGAACGCTCCCGTCTTTCTCTTGCAGTTTTTCCCATCCTTCTCTTCTGCCATCCCCGGACTGCCCACCCTGCTCCCACACCCAGGCCCCTTTGGGTCCCTACAGGGTGCTTTTCAGCCCAAGGTACCAGCTGCTCCTGGGGTGGGACAGGGTTCAGGGCACAGTGGGAGGCCCCGCCACGCAGTCACATGCTGCGATCCTAGTGTGGGGGTGAGCCAGCGTTCCGGGTGGGATGCGTCTGTGCAGCCCTGCGGCGGGACCCCCGGTCTAGACGGCAGCAGGGTGGGGCACCAGGGGACGGCGGGAACCATGCTTCACGCATGCTTACTCCTCAGCTGGGCATGCTCAAGGTCAGGGTGAGGAGGACCGTGAGGTGAGGTCGTGTGGGGTGGCCGCTACGGGGCTGTCTGTGCCACAGGAGGCCCCGGGCAGGACTGGGCTCGCTTCTCTGACCCTCCCTGAAGCCGGGCTGTTTCAGCCCCCCAACCCAGGCATGGCTGTGTCGGGATCCCCTTCCCACCTTTGCAGAAGCCCTTGGGCTGAGGATGTAGGAACCCAGGCCTCCCCTTGTGGGGTGGGGGGGGGGGGGCAGTGTGGAAGGTGGACTTGGGCACCTGGGGTCTGCAGCTGTCTCACACCCCGTTCTCTCCCTTCAGACTTCAAACCCAATCGAGGTAACGGGTCGAGCCAGTGCTGTTCACACCCTCCTCCAGAAAGCCCCCGGGGTAGGTGCGACAGTGCCCGACCCTCCCTGCGGTCACCCCAGCCGGCCCGGTGCCCCTCGCTGGGGGAGGGGGTGGCTGCTGTGGGGCATGTCCGTCCCCCACCGCCAGCCCTGGGACCCGGCCACCCCCAGAGCCTGGACCTAACTCTTTGTTCTCTCTCGACGGTAGGTGTCTGACCCGTACCGGACGGCAGTCAGGGTGAGTGTGTGGCACACGTCTGCGTGGACGTGCACGCCTCCTTGGGAGGAAGGGGTCTCGGGGAGGCTCGCAGCTGGGGAGGATCCTGGGTTCCGCCTGCATGGCCACAGGGGTGCCTGTGCCGGCAGGACTCTGGGGGTGGGGGGGGGGCAGGGTGAAGAGGTCCCCGCTGTGCAGCTGAGTGTGTGACCCGCCCCGTCACAGAAACCCGGCAAGTGGTGTGCCATGCACGTGCAGATCGCCTGGCAGATCTATCGCCATCAGCAGAAGATGAAGGTGAGCGCCAGCTGCCCCTGCTGCCGACGGGCAGAGCGCCAGGGCGTCCCTGATGCGCCCTTGTCTGGCTGGGGACCACGCAGGAGGACCCCAGGCTGCGGTTAGGGAGGGGTGGGTGGTGCCAGCTGGGGGACCCGCCCCCACCCAGACCGGGGCAGGGGGGCAGCCAAGGGCCTCGCCCCATCCCCACCCCACCTCCACACATCTCTGGTCACACACGCCACCTCCATGCACGGCTTTCAAAAACCATCACGTCCCGGGGGCTACGAGAAGTCGGCAGGAGCTTGCCACCAGACGCGGGTGCTGCCCTCCGCAGGTGTCCTGGCGTCACCCTGGGGGCGGGGAAGGGGCGGGGCGGCCTCCACACGCAGCAGCACTGTGGGGGTGCCCCCGCCTGGGCTGGGGTTCCCTCCCTCGTCACACGGAGTGTGCCCCCCGCTGCCCCGATGGGGAGCCGGAGGCTGGCAGGGCCGCAGGGGCTGCGGGACCACAGCGGAACCAGGAAGCGCTCACCCGGCCCCGTGCCTGGTGTGGCCTTCAGCGCTGAGGCGCGGGCTTTCTCGGTTTGTTTAACTTAGATAAATTTAAATGTTACTAGCGATGCCAAATTCAGTCACGGGGCAGCTTTTAAGCATATTTAAGACAACGTAGGTACGTTTCAGCTCAGCTTTGCAAAATCTTAACCCAGGTAAAGTATTTCCAACGAAAAGGCAACATCCAAATCGAGATCTGCTTTAGCGTAAAACACACAGCTTCCAAAGAGCAGTTCACGAAACACCTCCTGCGCCCAGCACGCGTTGTCACGGCCGCACTCCGTGCTGAGTCACGAGGCCTCACTGGGACCAGTGCCCAGGCAGCGTCACACGCTTGGTGGTGGTCAGGGGCTGACCAGGCCACAGGCCCAGCACACGCTCTGTCCCTTTCAGCAGGTGCAGCTGGAGCCCCACAAGCTGGAGGTGGGCGCCAAGCTGGACTTGTCCAGCAGACCCCCCGCCCCGGGCGTGTTTGCCGGATTGCAGTACCCTCAGGAGCTGGCCCGGCCCCTCTTCTCTGGCTCGGGTAAGGTGCCCCGTCCAGAGCACGAGGAAAGGGGGTGTCCGGCGGGCAGGGGCGCTTTTGCCTGTTCCCTCTGGCCGGTCTCGGAGCAGGACCCCTCTAGACGCTGCAAGTCTGCCCCACCCTGCCGTCCGGCGGTCTCTGCCGCTTGCCCAGGCTCTCCCTCGTCCCTGCTGAGGCCAGGAGGGCCAGGGGTCCTCCCGGCACCCAGACTGCCCCTCCCCCAGCCCCGCCTCCCTCTCAGGAAGGGCTACCGCCTTCCTCAGAACGACAGGACGCTGCCCCGAGAATTCCCGCGTCCGCCCTGCACTGGCCTGCTGTGCTGGGGCCCCAGGAGCACCCCTAGGTTCGAGGGTCACGAGGAGCCCTTCCACCTCAGTAGAGGTCACCCCCACAGCTAGCACGTGTCACAGGGGAGGGACGCAGCACGTGGGCGAAGGGGAGAGGCATGTGGGGCGAGATCAGCGGAAGCCAGGCGCAGGGCTCGCTGTCCTGTGGGGTCCCGGAACAACACGTGCTTCACAGGGGAGCCCACGGACCCAGAGCCCAGGGTGTTTGTGGGCACCTTGGCCCGCACACACCCAAACCACACTCCCAGGAGGGCAGTGCTCCGTGTGAACCAGGGTCTGCACGAGTGAGCGAGGTTCAGGAGGGACTCCTGTCCGAGAAAGAAGAGAAACCTCCCTCCTGAGACCCGAGCTCCCGGCCTCACGAGCAGGCCTTTCCCAGGTCGGCTGCCTCGGCCCAGGCTGTGTGCGCTCCCACGCGGTTCTCGTGCCTCCTCAGGGACGGGCAGCCGGTCCAGAGAGCCCGCCCTGACCACCCTCCTCCACCCCCTCCCCCCTCCCCGTCTTCACGCAGGCCCACCTCCACCCGCAGCCAGGTCGCACGGACACGCGTGGACAGTGAGGGTGGGCCCGTCAGCAGGCTGGGTGGACGGGCGCGGCAGGGTCCCCCGGGCTGGCCGCACAAGCATGGTGGCTCGTCTCGGCCCCTGGCTCCGACGCACTGGTGTTCTGCAGACCCCGTCTGGGCTTCAGTCCCTGGAGCCCCCGGGACTCGAGCTGGGTGTGCTCAGGAGCCTGGGCTCCCCATTCGGCCCCGCCGCAGCCCTGCTGTGCGGTCCACACGCCCAGGACACGCCCCCCCACAAGGGGCGCCCCGGAGGCTATGGCTGGGGGATTCCCTCTCTGCCTCTGCCCGCCCCCGCCCCCCGCCAAACAGCATGAGCTGGAAGCCTGCCCGTTGACTTGGTGGCCTTTTCTCGCTGCCCGTGCTCTTTCCAGGCGACGGTTCACCCCCACGCTGGTGTTCGTCTTCGTTAGCCCTGGGCCAGCCACTTCTCGTTTCCTGATTTCCTGTTTGGTTTCTTTGGCCCGGGGGTCATTCAGGACTGGGTTTAGCTTTCTGGTGGGGGAGCTCCGTGCCTGTGGCAGCCCAGCAAAAACATGAACACTCCCCTGTGGGGGTCTCCCAAGACGGGGGACGCCGGAGAGACCCGTGGCCTCATCACTGGCCTTCGCCGGAAACCCACCCTCGAGAAAGAGGCCGTGTGTCCCACCCTAGCGGCAAGGCCGGGCCCCTTGACCCAGAGCCCCTTCTCGGGGCCCGCGCCCCACTTGCTGCCCTTGGGGTGGGGTCAGGGGGTCTCAGGAGAGCCAGGGCAGGGCCACGGATGAGTGGCAGAGCAGACACCTGTGGGCTGTGGCGGGGGACCCCACGGGAGGAGCTGCTGTCTTCAGCCGTGACACCGGCCGCTGTGCACCAGGACACTTGCGTGGCTACGATAACACATTAGCTTCTAGTTGGAGGTTCCCGTCTGCATTTTCAGGGGCAGCCTTGAAGGCTCTCTGTGCCCCTTTCCCCAGGGGCTCCACCGCCACCTGCCCCCTTCGGCGTGCTTCCGGTGGGAGGTGTGGACATCCCCAGAGGAAGCTGGGGTGGCCCCGCCTTGGGAACGAGCCACAAACAGGCCCCGGTACATCAGGTTTCCACCACCCCGCCCCACAGGTGCAGCCCACCCCACCACCAACCCATTCGGACCCTCGGCCCATCCCGGCAGCTTCCTGACCTCTGGTCACCTGACAGGTAGGTGCTCTCGGGTCCCTGAAGTCAGCCTGTGTCTTTGCAGACCTCAGGGCTGGGGCAGGGGATGTCGGTGGGTGGGGAGGTGACCCTCAGATTGCATAGGTAGCAGTTGCTGGAGTCACAGCACAGGCCCTGGTGCACATGAGTCACATGGGAGCTCTGGCATGAGCCACGCAGAAGCCTGAGCCCCGCTGTCCCCACAGACCCGTTCGGCAGGTCAGGCACCTTCGGGGGCCTGGGGAGCCTGGGCAGCAACGCCTTCGGAGGCCTGGGGAGCCACGCACTGAGTGAGTGACCCCCGTGCTTGCTTCCCATTCACTTGCGTGCACGCCGGAGCTCCTCGTGGGTTTGGGCCACACCCTGACCCCTGGCTGACTGGTCCCCTCTGGCTGTCCCCCTGGGGTACACCTTCAGCACGTGGGAATGGAGTGCTTCCCCCCCCCCCCAGCAGCCCTGAGGTTCCACGGGGTGCCCTGGGCAGGGATGGGGCTCCTTGGGCAGAGGTGCAGTGCTATCCCGGCCTCATACCCCGCCCCCCTCCAGCTCAGGGCAGCGGCATCTTCGCCCCCAAGGAGAGCTCCGCACTGCACGGCCTGCCCAGCCCCCACGAGGCCTGGAACCGGCTGCACCGGGCGCCTCCCTCCTTCCCCACACCGCCCCCATGGCCTAAGCCTGTGGACCCCGATCGGGTCTCAGCCCTGACCAACCACGACCGGGAGCCAGACAAGGGCAGGGAGGAGCGGGAGCGGTGAGTGGCACCCAGCCGGCTCCTGTGGCCTCCTGCCGGCTTTGCAGGGCTCTGCCCTGATGACCCCCCTCGCTGCACCCTCAGGGCTGGGCAGGGCCAGGGGAGAGCCCCAGATGGGGCAGGATGTGGGCAGGGGCCGTCCAGAGGGGGGAGGGTCCACCCCTGGAAGGAGCAGCCGGGACACTTGGCTTGTTGACCACGGTAGGCCCTCTGCAGGGAGCTCGGGTTAGCAGGGCCACGGAAGCACTTGCATCATCCACGTGGGGGGCCAGGTCTGGGAGGAGCACCCATGGGGGAACCCTCTGGCCGGGAGGATGCCCCTGGGCAGCAGGACTAGGCTGGGGTCCTAGTCCAGAGTCAGCAGCAGAGTCTGGAATCTGAGGGGTTTTGAGCTGTGGCCGGCTGGCCGAGGGGACAAGAGCAGAGAAGCGTCCCCAGCCAAGGCCACAGTTCATACACCAGTCCTGAGAGCCATGACCTCTTCCCTGTCCCCGGACTCGGCCTCGTGAAGGAGAAGTAGGGTCAGCCATGGCCAAGACGGGACTCCAGGGTCCTACCCTTCCAGTGACTTCGGTTGGGCCCGACTTCCTCACTGAGGGTCTCCCTGCGGGCCTAGCGGCCTGGGTATGCGGGAAGAGCTCTGCAAAGCCGGCTTCCCAGCAGTTTATCGAGGGGAGGGAGGCGTGGGGTGTTGGGGGTCCTTCGTGAGGGTGTGGGTTTGTTACCACGTGTTGACAGGGTGCTGAAGGGACCTCCCACCCCCACACACTCACCCCGAGGGATCTTGAGGTCCTAGAGGGTGGGAACTGGGAGCAAACAGCTTGAAAGCGCCTCCTGGGCCGAGCCTGAGTGAGGTGTCTGTCTCCTCACTCCCAGGGACCTCCTGGAGAAGACGCGCCTGCTGAGCCGGGCCTCGCCCGCAGCTCCCGTGGGCTACCCGGTCAGCAGCTTCCTGCTCCGCGGCCAGGGCGAGCCGTGCCGGCCCGGGGTCCCTGCCGAGCGCGAGGCCGAGCCCCGCGTCAAGGAGAGCCGCTCACCGGCCAGGGAGGACGGCGCCAAGCCGGCCGCGCGCCCGCCGTCTCCCTACAGCAAGGCGGCCCTGGGCGACAGCCTGCGCCTGGCCGGCCTCCTGGGCCGCGAGCCGGGGAAGCCGCCCGAGGCGCCGGCCGAGCGGCCCCAGGGCGACGTGAAAGTCAAGGAGGAACGCAGGGAAGACGGCGACGCGCCCGAGCCCCCCGGGGCCGGCCCGCCAAAAGAGATCCTGACTGCAGATGACCGACACAAGCAGAGACGAAAACGCGAAACTGCAGATAGGACCAGGCCAGAGGGAGAGAGCGCCTGGGATGCGAGTGGGAGAACATGCGCGACGCAGACGCGGCCTGGAGATGACAACCGGACGCGGCCCGCCGCCGCCGCCGCCGACGCCCGCCCCGGACCGACAGCCTGTTCGAGCCCCCGAGGCCCCTACCGCGACCGCGAGCCGCACGACTACAGCCACGAGCGCTCGCGGGAGGCGCGCCGCGAGGAGCTGGAGCGGCGCGCGGGCCGCGCACCTGGGCGCCGCCCCGCACCTGCCCGACGGCGCCGCGCTGCTGCCCGCGCTAGGCGCCCTGCACTACCCGCGCCTCGGGCCCGCCGCCGCCGCCGCCGCGCTGCACAACGGGCTCCTGGCGCGGACCCCGCCCGCCGCCGCCGCCGCCGCCGCCGCCGCCGCGCTCGGCGCGCCGCCCCCGCTGGTGGCCGCGGGCGGGCCCCCCACGCCCCCGGGGCCGCCGCCGCGGAGCAGGACTACGCCGCTGGGGGGCCACGGGCCCGAGGCGCGCGACTACTCCCCGTCCCGCAACCCCCAGGAGGTGGAGGCGCGGTAGTCCCCGCGGGACCCCGCGCCGCCTGTGCAGAGACCCTCCCACAAATGCACTGCTGTAAACTTTTCTACGTGGACGTTTCTAGAACCTAAGCACAGCGCCGTCAGTCCCGGGGTGACATTCGCTTTCCGCTCGAAGCCCGCGGAGTCGGGGAGTTTCATCCACAGCCTTGCTGGGGGTGATCTTTCGTTTTCCGAGCTTGAGGTTAGGCCACTGGAAGAGAATTCGAGTTTGTACATCTTTTCCCACAGGTGAGAAGCGTTTTTAATAGATTTGTATTTTTTTCAATTTTGTGCTCTTTAGACACTTAAAACAAGAAACTTTTGCTTTTTTACCTTCAGTTCGGATTTGCAATGTAAAGGCCTCAGACCCCTCTCTAGAGCCCCAGGATCTTGTCTTATTTATGGAGAAAACACGGTCATTTTGTCCAGCGCACTGTGAGGCCCCCCACTCAGGGCCGGCCCTGGCCCTCCCTTGGTACTGGGAACCGAACTTACAGATATATATTAAAATAATAATAATGTACAAAACTTTTTTTGCCTTATTATGCAGAAGCGTAAGAGGATTTTTTTCGGATTTTAAAAAAAAATGAAATATGTAAATAGTCTGTTAATATAAATATATGGCGTTATTAAATTCTTAACCTGGGTAGACTTTATAAAAAGTTTCTAGAAACCTCTCTGGTTATTTGTTTAACACGGTCACAAAAAAAAAAACCCTCGCTGTCGGTTGGAAACGCGCGCAAGTTTAACTGCAGCACCGACCCTTCAACTATGCAAGCGCTCTGAGGTGGGGCTGGGCCGCCGTCCGGGGAACGAGGCTCGGAGCCGCCACGCCGGCCTCCCCTGTCCCCAGCCCCGGGGCCCTGCCCTCCCTGGGACTGGCCGGCTCTGGCCACAGGACACTTCTGTGGATCCTGGTTTCGTTTGCGCAGCGTTTTCGGAATCTGTACCTGACAAGCAGACTTTTAGGAGTGAAGAGTAAAAGGTTCGTCATAAAACGAAACGGTAACTGGTGTTTTCTCTCCTGCGCAAAGGCCGTCAGCAAACGTTTCTCAGCGTGGCCCTGCCCCGACCGAGGCCTTGGCATGATTTCCTTTTGCTTTCGGGTTTGCTTTCATAACCTCTCGAACGCCGCCTCGCCCTGCCCTCAGCGCCCTTTTCTGTTCCCCGGCGGCCACACGTGTGTCCGCCGCACTTTTGAGCCTTGTCGGTTCGACGTCCGCAGCCATTTGCTCCGTTCTGTACTTTCAGCCCGTTTCCACTGTGGACTGTGGTTGCTTTAAACATTCAGTTCTCGTGTCAATCGATGAAGATAAATACAGTCTTGATTTCGATCACGAGGTGGTTGGGTGTTTTGTGTGGCATTGGAGAAGGTAGGGGGTCTTTGCCGGGTGCGTCGGGCGGAGCCCCGGGATTGCCGGTCACCCCTGCCTAGGGGCGGAGCGCCTCGTGGGCTTCTAGACCTTCCCATCTCCGGCTTCACCTGGACTGGCTCCCCCAGGGCCACTCCTGCTGTGGGATGCCCTCCCGGCCTTTGCCTGGGACCTGTCCCTTGTCCCGTCCCGCCCCGTCTGCCTGCTCAGTCTTCTCTCTGCGCACTGGGTGGCGGCTCACCTCCGTGGAGGGCCGGCCTTGTCCCCGCTGCCCCGGCACCATTCAGAGCCGAGTGACCCTTCTGTGGAGAAATGAGGGCTCAGGGAGGGAGGGGGCAGAGGCAGAACTGGCCACCTCCACCCCCTGGGGGAGAACGGCAGGGGGCCATTTCCCCCGCTCTGTCCATGGTCCAGAAGTGGGGGCCCCGACGGAGCCCCCTGAGTGGATTTGCCTGTTAGGTGAGCAGCCAGGACCGGAAGTGCCCTGAGCCTAAGAGGCGCCCCCCCCCCCCCCCCCCCGCCATGGAGAGTCAGGGGTGCCTCGCACGGAGCCCGCTGTGCCCAGCGGCCCGGGCTAAACCACACCGCCGCCAAGGCCGAGCAGCGCAGTGAGAAGATGCACAGGGCGGCCGGCCCGCCGGCCCCCAGGGCTCTGGGGACGTACTCATGGGTGGGTCTGAGCAGAGATGCATTTCAGGCTCTTCCCTTGACAAGGACCACGTGCGGGTCCAGGGACGGCACGTAAATGCAGCATTTGCGTGAGAAGCCAAAACAGTCTGCACTGAACCGTAGGGTGAGGGGAGTAGGCCGGTGCTCACCCCGTCCCAGGTAAGGTCCCCTGGTGGAATGGCACCCGCGGGAGAGAGTTGGTATCTGCACCGGGGCAGGATGTAACAGCCCTGAGGGATGTCATCGTCAAGGGGTCACTTTCTCTAACGGTGTGTTATCCTTGAGGCGGGTGACTCATGATGGAGCAAAATCCATAGTGAGGTTCTGCTCCCTGGGGAGCACTGTGGTGGATACACTCCGGGAGCACTCTGGTGAAGCATCCCCCTGGGAGCACTGTGGTGGGTACTTCCTGGGAGCACCGTGGTGGATACCTCCTGGGAGCACTCTGATGAAGCACCCCCCGGGAGCACTATGGTGGGTACTTCCTGGGAGCACTCTGATGAAGCATCCCCCTGGAGCACTGGTGGGTACTTCCTGGGAGCACTCTGATGAAGCACCCCCCGGGAGCACTGTGGTGGGTACTTCCTGGGAGCACTCTGATTAAGCATCCCCTTGGGAGCACCCCTGGGAAGCATCCCCCTGGGAGGTGGATACCTCCTGGGAGCACTCTGATGAAGCACCCCCCGGGAGCACTGTGGTGGGTACTTCCTGGGAACACTCTGGTGAAGCATCCCATTGGGAGCACTCTGGTGGGCACCTCTTGGGGAGCACTCTGGTGAAGCATTCCCCTGGAGCACTGGTGGGTACTTCCTGGGAGCACTCTGATGAAGCATCCCCCGGGAGCTCTGTGGTGGGTACTTCCTGGGAACACTCTGGTGAAGCATCCCATTGGGAGCACTCTGGTGGGCACCTCTTGGGGAGCACTCTGGTGAAGCATTCCCCTGGAGCACTGGTGGGTACTTCCTGGGAACACTCTGGTGAAGCATCCCCCTGGAGCACTGGTGGGTATTTCCTGGGAACACTGATGAAGCACCCCCCAGGAGCACTGTGGTGGGTACCTCCTGGGAGCACCGTGGTGGATACCTCCTGGGAGCACTCTGATGAAGCACCCCCCGGGAGCACTATGGTGGGTACTTCCTGGGAGCACTCTGATTAAGCATCCCCCTGGAGCACTGGTGGGTATTTCCTGGGAACCCTGATGAAGCACCCCCCAGGAGCACTGTGGTGGGTACCTCCTGGGAGCACTCTGATTAAGCATCCCCTTGGGAGCACCCCTGGGAAGCATCCCCCTGGGAGGTGGATACCTCCTGGGAGCACTCTGATGAAACACCCCCCTGGGAGCTCTGTGGTGGGTACTTCCTGGGAACACTCTGGTGAAGCATCCCATTGGGAGCACTCTGGTGGGCACCTCTTGGGGAGCACTCTGGTGAAGCATTCCCCTGGAGCACTGGTGGGTACTTCCTGGGAGCACTCTGATGAAGCACCCCCCGGGAGCTCTGTGGTGGGTACCTCCTGGGAACACTCTGGTGAAGCATCCCATTGGGAGCACTCTGGTGGGCACCTCTTGGGGAGCACTCTGGTGAAGCATTCCCCTGGAGCACTGGTGGGTACTTCCTGGGAGCACTCTGATGAAGCATCCCATTGGGAGCACTCTGGTGAAGCATTCCCCTGGAGCACTGGTGGGTACTTCCTGGGAGCACTCTGATGAAGCACCCCCCGGGAGCACTGTGGTGGGTACCTCCTGGGAACACTCTGGTGAAGCATCCCATTGGGAGCACTCTGGTGGGCACCTCTTGGGGAGCACTCTGGTGAAGCATTCCCCTGGAGCACTGGTGGGTACTTCCTGGGAGCACTCTGATGAAGCACCCCCCGGGAGCTCTGTGGTGGGTACCTCCTAGGAACACTCTGGTGAAGCATCCCATTGGGAGCACTCTGATGAAGCACCCCCTGGGAGCACTCTGGTGGGCACCTCTTGGGGAGCACTCTGGTGGGTACCTCCTGGGGGAACACTCCCCACCAAAGGCCGTAATCCTTTGAGTGACCCACAAGGGACTGTCCTCTGTAACGCAGCGGAGCATCACTCCCTAGGAAGTGTGTTTAAAATAAAAATAAATGTTTTCAGATAAACGTTCTCTCTAAGAGTTAAAAGAGTTTATAAAATTTGTAAAATCTCCGAGAAGGTAAAACAAAAAGACAGTGAGTTGAAAAATTGAGGAAAAATAAGACAGAGGCTTTCCCGGGATGCCCATCCCCGACTCTTAGAATGTTCAGGAAAAAAGGCCTAACGACTTGGGGCATTGAAAAGAAGTGGTAGGAAGAACACCCCAGCCAAATGCCAGTCAAGAACAAAGGCATCTTCAGACATGCTGTTTATTCCCGTGCCTTTTCTTTGGAAGCTACTAGAGAAAAACTCAGGTGGGAGAAAGGCCGTAAACCGACAGAAAGGCCGCAGGTCAGGAGGGCAGCGGGGGGGAGACCCAGGATGACATCTGCATGGCAGGTGCAGGAGTGCTCTGGCCCGGACGGTCTTGGGGGAACCTGCGTGCCGCGAGCACTTCGTCCTCCTTGCTGGCCCTTCTCCGCGTGAACTCTAGGGTTAGCTTCTCGGGGTTTTGTTCGTTTTTTTCCCTGTGAACTTTATTTTGGAAGAGCACCGGATTCGTAGATTAATTTGGGGGGAGAACAGACATCTTTAAATGTCGATTCCTCCCAAGCCACCACGCAACTCACTGGGTTTCCTTTTCTGTTGTTTGGTAAAGGTTTTAAATCCCCAAGTTTTGCACCTTCTTGCCACGTGTAGTCCTGTGTTCTTTAGGCTTCTAATAAAGTTGTGGGTTTGCACTGGCTTTCACGATTGCACCGAACTGCTCCTGGCCACATACATTTGTGGTACGCCTTGCTGTGGCGGATCAGCACTAGCTCCCCGGTCCTTTGGGTGCACGATACTCCTGGCCCTTCGCAGCCAGGGGCGGGACTCACCCCGGTCAGTGCATCTGCCGTGGAAGTAGGCGCCGAGCCACCGGCGTGGGTCCCCTGCCTCCGCAGCCGGGGCCGTACGGGTGGCCGCTGTGGGCGAGGGGAGCACAGCCCAGCATTGGCTGAGCCACGCTGGGCGTGCAGCGTGGCCGGGAAGTGACCTTGGCCGTCAGGAGCCCCTGTGGCTGGGGTTTCCATTGGGGCGGCACAGCTGGCCTCTCCTGACCTTTCCCGTTTACTAACCCTCCTACCGGTTCCTTACTTCCCGGGAAGAGGTCACCTTCGGACAGGGACAGCCCCGCGCCTGCTTCTCGCTGTGCTCGCCGTGCTGCCGTGTGAGCCGGGGCCTCCGGGACAGCACTGGCAGCGGGCAGTGACCTTCCTGTCCCTCGCCGGGGACCAGCTCCACGGTCCAGGGTGGTATTCGCTGTTCAGATGTGGCTGGAGCTTGATACCCAATTACTAGCTTTTCTTTTCTTTCGGCTTCCTTTTAAAGGCTTAAATCAGTCACGGGCGCGTAGCCTCACGGCATTTTTGACGTCCGGGGCTGGAGCACGTTCCTCCTTCAGTCTGGGAGCACTTGAGACCCCACACGTGGGCCTTCTAACACGGTCCATCTTGGATTCACTGGTCCACGTTTTTATGAAATGACCCACACCGGTCACAGTGACCTCGGGTCCACTCGGGCACCACATCACTGCCTTGATTCAGGCACTCTTACTTTAGAAATGGTTTTAAGGGGGGCGCCTGGGTGGCGCAGTCGGTTAAGCGTCCGACTTCAGCCAGGTCACGATCTCGCGGTCCGTGAGTTCGAGCCCCGCGTCGGGCTCTGGGCTGATGGCTCGGAGCCTGGAGCCTGTTTCCGATTCTGTGTCTCCCTCTCTCTCTGCCACTCCCCCCGTTCATGCTCTGTCTCTCTCTGTCCCCAAAACAAATAAACGTTGAAAAAGAAAAATTTAAAAAAAAAATTAAAAAAAAATGGTTTTAAGGGGCGCCTGGGTGGCTCAGTCGTCGAGCGTCCGACTTTGGCTCAGGTCATGATCTCATGGTTCGTGGGTTTCAAACCTGCGTCGGGCTCTGTGCTGACAGCTCGGAGCCTGGAACCTGCTTCGGATTCTGTGTCTCCCCCTCTCTCTGCCCCTCCCCCGTTCATGCTCTGTCTCTCTGTCTCAAAAATAAATAAACGTTAAAAAAAAAAAAGAAATGGTTTTAAAAGTTGTGCACGTGACCACTTTAAGCAAACAAGTTACTCCACGTCTCTGAATCCAGAGGGGGAAACTGGGACTCAGTTCTCCCGTGTCGACATGGCTACTTAACACAATGCCTGTTTGGCGACCTTTCTGAGGACTGCGCACTTTTGCCCCCGACACTGGCGGCCAGCCTGTCTGTGCCGTTCTCCCCTGGCCTGGCCTTGACACGCGGGGACGCCCCCCTGCTTGCCGTGTGCTCTGGCGAAAGCCCAGGAGGCCGAGAGCCGAGAGCAGGGCAGGGCGAGTGCGGCCGGGCACTGGCCCTGGTTTCGACAGGAACCAGTCTCCTGGGGGTCAGGCCCTGGTCCTAGGCTCCTCTGTCGTCGCCCCGTGTTCACCGCCCAGCGTCCCCTCTGCTCCGTCAGGAGCCCGGGCTGCAGAGCAAGGGGGGTCACTGGCGAGGGCCGGTGGGGGTCCCGCAGGACCAGGAGGTTCTGCTGAGCTCTGGTTCCCTTCTCTTTCCCGATGTGACACCCCGTGTCCGGAGCGTCCGGGCCCCCCGCCACGTCATATCAAGCTGGTCCAGAGCGGACGCCTCGGGATAGCCGCGCTGGGGGACGCGAACCGGGGGGCTGATGCCTCTCGTTAATCCTCAGTGGTTTATTCTGGGGGGAGAGACCGTGTGGAGTAAGTTCCCGGAAGCGCCCGCGCCCCCAACGCCGCCCCGCCCATCCTGCGCTCGCAGAGGAGGGGACACCCTGTGCCCCCCTAGCGCCGGCTTCCCAGAAGCGGGACGTCTTCCCCAAGCCGGGGTCTCGGTCTCAGCGGAGCGGTCCCTTCCTGCCCGCCCCCCGCCTCCATCTCTTCCATCCTGGCCTCACATCCTGCGGGAATGTCTGTTGTGGGATCCGCTTGGCTCAAGCCGGAGCTGTTGAGCACGGAAACGTGAACGTGCCAGCGCGACCTCTGTCAGCAGCACTGTGCGGAGGGCGGCCGGCTTTCCCCTTCCCCTTCTCCTCACGGGGGCTGGGGGCCGCGCCCCGCCTTCCCCGCAAAGCCCCTCGCTCACGCCCACACGTCCCACCCGGCGCCGCCTCCCGCTCGCGGCCGGGCCTGGGTGTCGGTGGATCCTGGCGGGTCCCCTCCTCCGAGGGGCTCTCGGTCTAAACCGAATAGGGCAGCCGGGTCCGGAGGCCAGAGTGGGGTGGCCTCGGTACTCGTGGAGCTGGCTGACGTGGCCTCGGTCCCCGTGGTGGCGGCTCGTGGCCTCGGTCCCCCTGGTGGCGGCTCGCGGCCTCGGTCCGTGTTGTCGAGGTCGACGTGGCTTCGCCAGATGTGGCACGTGCTCGCGTGGCTTGGCTGGTGCGGTCTTGGCCGTGCAGGCGTTTGGGTTAAGGCCTGTTTCCACGGGCGTGCGGGGTTTCCTAAGGCCACGCCAGATGATGGGGTGTGGACGGTCTGGGCAGCCGGGAGCTGGGAGAGGACGGTGTGGGGCCGGGGTCGGGAGCCAGACCCAAGCAGGTGAGGGGGGACCAGCCTCTGCCTTCTTCCGGGGCCTTGGTAGCACGGCCAGGCCCGTCACCCCCGAGGGCAGAGCAAGGGGACTTGAGTGTCCCGCTGGCTCAGCGCCTGGGCGGCCGGCCCCAGGAGATACAGGGAGCCTTGAGCTCGGTAACAGACGTCCACCCCTTCAGGCAGCCTGTGCATGTGGGGGGTGACGGTCGTCGGTGGAGAGCTGCCCCCCCCGAAAGATGCCAGCCGCGTGTGGTCACTGCACGCTTGAGGCTCTGGGGGTGTGGGGCCGGGCCCTAGCTCCACAGGCCCGGACCGCCCAGGCTCCCCAGGCCGCCCGACAGAGCCCCGCAGGGACCGGCAGACCCAGACACCCGCGAGGGGGCGGCTGCAGGGGCGCCGGACCCAGGAGGGGGCAGGTGGGTGCCGCTGGCTTCTGCCCAGCTCCAGCCTCCAACTCCACAAACGTGTGTGTCCGCCCTGAAGGCACGCCTGGAGGAATCTGGACCGCCGTGGCACGGCCCCATGGGAGGTCGGGGGTCCCCTCCGAGAAGAGACTCCCGGAGGCCTCGACCGCTGAAGAAGCGCCCAGACCCCGCAGAGGGACCCAGTCCCCACAGGGACCGACAGGCCTTGGTGTCCGAGGAAGCCCAGAAGGCCGTTCGGAGTGTGGGCCCTGCGTCCTGGAGGTTAAGCCAGACCCCGCTGGGCCCGGGGCCAGCTCCCAGGGTGCTGACTGTGCGGGGGCGGGCCCGGGGAGGGGGGTCGGGGAGCCAGGCCCCAGAACAGGGCGTGTCCAGCCAGGCTGGGGGGCAGTGGGAACGGCTGGGGGGCTCGTGGCAGCATCCGCCTGTGTCCGAGCCTGGGCCTGCACCAAGGGAGGGCAGACTCAGTGAGGACGGCCGCGCGAGTGGGCACGCGGGTGGGGAGCCGGGCCTGGGGCAGGGCTGATGAGGCCCGGCGGGGGGTGGGGGGGGGGGATGGGGAGGAAGAGGGGGCTGGCGGGGGGAGCCTGGAATCCTCGGTTCCCAGCGCTCAGCCCGCGGGAGGACTCGGATTGCCCCGCAGACCAGGCCCGGCTGCTGCGGGCAGGCGGCGAACGGACACCCGGGAGCCCATCGGGCCTCCCGAGGAAAGGCCGAGGGCCCGCGGGCAGCTGAGGGCTGCTGCCTCAGAAGGGGGTGCGCAGCGGGCTCCCTCCAACCTGAATTCTGCCCGAGACGACAGGCCGGGAGGGAGCTGGCGGACAGAGGCCTGCAGGGGCCGCGACACCGGGGGGCCGGCTGTGTGCGCGTGGACCGCCGGCCACGGGGGAGGCGTGGACCCGAACCGGGGGACTCGCAGGGAGAGCCCGGGCCCCGACTGACCCCGACCCAGGCCGGATAGCGCTCCAGTGATCTGGGAGGCCCCGGGGCCCACCGGGCATCCAGCGTAACGGGGACTGGCCGTCCCCAGCTTCCAGCTCTGCCTCTGACAGGATTTGGGGGTGTGACCCCTCTACAACCTGGGGGCCGACCTGAGCCCGACGGGCCGGGAGGCGGGCGGGGGACACGGGAGGAGAGAGAGGGGCCCCCTGGGCACGCTCAGCCGAAGGCCCACTGGGGACCCGCTACACTTGTTCCGGCTGCCGGGAGGCGCGGGGGTCCCGGGCCCCAAAGCGGGGGCAGGAGGTGGAGCCCGGGCCCCGTCAGGCAGGCAGCCGCCACCGTGGGGGCTCAGTGCCCCCTCAGAAACATGTTGTGGGGGGAGGGCTCCGGCCCTGGAAGGCCGTCCGGGTGGTTCTGGTGCGGACGGAGCTCCACAAGCAGAGGGCCCCGGCTCCACACACGCGGGAGGGGGGCCTGGTGCGCAGGTGCGAGCCCCGCGGGTGGCGCAGCCCGGGGCCCGGAACAGGGCGGCTGTAGGAAGGGGCCAGGTCACAGGAGGAGGCTGCTTGGGGCCTGGGTCGGCCTCGTTCAGAGACTTAGTTCACACCCGGGCACATGTGCCCCCCCGAAGGCCGGTCTAGAGGCAAGTGTACTACCTTTCGAGGTCTGGGCGGGGCCGGCGGGCTGGTGAATCCTAGTGAATCCTCCCCCAAAGACCCGGGGAGGGGAGCCCATCGCACAGACAGGCCGGGGAGGACTGACTGCTGCTGCATTCAAGCTGCTGGCTCAGAGAGATTCTCGGGTTGGGATCTCTCCTCCTGGAAGGCCGTCCGGGTGGCTCTGGTGCGGACGGAGCTCCACAGGCAGAGGGCCCCGGCTCCACACACGCGGGAGGGGGGCCTGGTGCGCAGGTGCGAGCCCCGCGGGTGCCTAGAACGGAGCGAACGTGCGGAGAGGTCTGGGGAGGGGAGGGGCGCCCGGCTGTCCCAGGCCTCTGCCTGATTCCGCGCCCTCCGCTCCACAGTTGTGCCTGTTTCACCCCAAAGGTAAGGGGGGGGGGGGGGAGGGAGCGCGCTGCCTCGGTCGGAGGGGCAGGGGTGGCTGGTTTCCAGCCAGAGACGCCCGGGAGCCTCGATTCCTGGTAACCCCGGGACCCCCCCAGGCAGGCAGCCAGGTGCAGGGGGCACGGACTGCAGCGTTTCGTCGCCTGAGAAAGTGTTTGGGTGGAGGGGGTGCCCGTTTTCATCGTGGAGGCTGCTGGGTGATTCCGGCTCTTCCGGATTTCCACCGGGGGCCAGGGCTCCCCTGGCTGCCGGGGTGTGTATCCCGCTTGTACGAGCTGCCCCTGCCCGGGTCAGGGGAGCCCAGGACAGCGGGCGCGGCGAGGGTGGGGTGTGGCCGCGTCTCCAGGCTCGGCCGTAGGGGGTCCATGTGCCCTACATACTTGCGCCCCAGGTGGGTGCAACCTGCCTAGCTGGGTGTGCTACCCTTTCAGCCGGAGCTGGAGGAACTGGGACTGTCTGGCCCGGGTGGCCCTGAGCCCCCGGACGGTGCTGTCCTTTGATAAGACACACCTGGGAGCCTTGAGGAGGGTAAGCCCGGAGCCTCAGGCGGCCGTTCCAAGCTGGGACTGCGCTTGGCCGCTTGAGAGGGGCACCCAAGAGAGAGGTGTGGGTGGTGGCCCCTCCAGCCTGCAGGCCGTGCATGTGGCCCCAGACCCCCCCCCCGCGCTCCACAGGCAGATACCCCCAGCTGCCCTCCGCGGGCCGACGGGGCGCCTACTGAGCAGGCTCCAGCCGCACAGGCGAGGGTCTGGAGAGGCCGGCTCGCAGGCGTGGCCCGGTGGGGGACGTGGCACCTGCCTGTTTGCAAGCGCCAGTCCGCACGAAGGCGTGGCTCCCTTCTGCCGGAGGGCAGAGCGGAGGGATCTGGAAGCCTCGCAAGCACCGAGGCCAGCGCGCGCACCGTGGTACCCCTCCACGACAGGCACCTGGGAGCCTTGTTCGCTGCAGAGACCCGGGACTTCCGAACAGCGAGCTCACCTGGGGACTGCCTCTCACCCACTTCCGGGCCGCCAGCAAAGCGATTTCAGAGGTGGGCGGGCTCCCTCCGTGTCTGACGCAATTGACGCAACGCAGAGGTGGGGGGAGGTGGGCCCTGGCTCCCAAGGCGGCGGGCGGACGGACGGACGGACGGGGTGAGTACCGTGCATGTGTGAGCCTCACGGGTGGGGGTGCGGGTAGGGGTGGGGGGAGCAGGGCCGCGTGGGGCGAGGTCGGGACACGGTAGCGGGCTTGTGTGGACCCGAATCTACCTAAGGCCAAGCCCTGACCTGCACCAGTGTCACGTGCCCCCTGAAGTCTGGTGGGTTTGCGGACAAACAGTGCTGAGACTGATTGTCTTCGCCACCAGTGCCTTTTTGTTGTTGCTGTTGTTTGATACATTTAAAATATTTTTAAATTCCAGGGGCGCCTGGGTGTCTCAGTCGGTTAAGCCTCCCACTTCCGCTCAGGTCTTGATCTCACGGTCGGTGAGTTCGAGCCCCGCGTCGGGCTCTGGGCTGACGGCTCGGAGCCTGGAGCCTGCTTCGGATTCTGTGTCTCCCTCTCTCTCTGGCCCTCTCCCTTCATGCTCTGTCTCCCTCTCTCCTGCAAAAATAAACATCAAAAATTTTTTTTAATCCAGCGTAGTTAACGTAGTGTTGTATCAGTTTCCGGTGGGCAATGTGGTGATTCACCTGTTCCGTCCATCACCCGCTGCTCATCGTAAGTACTGTCAATTCCATTCACCCAGTTCACTCATCCCCCACCCACCTCCCGCCCGCAACCACGGGTGTTCTCCACGGTTGAGTCTGTTTCTTGGTTTCTCTTTTTTTTCCTTTATGTTGTTTCTTAAACTCCACATGGGAGTGAAATCATATGGTATTTGTCTCTGACTTATCTTGCTTAGCATAATACACTCTGGCTCCATCCATGTCCTTGCAAGTGGCCAGACTTCGTTTTTGATTGCCGAGTAATATTCCGTTGCCTGTATCCGTCTTCCTCTCCGTTCGTCAGCTGATGGACACTTGGGCTGTTGCCGTATTCCGGCTGTTGTAGGTAATGCGCCTATAAAAGGCGCACGTATCCCCTTGAATTAGTGTTTTTGTATTTTGGGGGTAAATACCCAGTAGTGCGGTTACTGGATTATAGGGGACTTCTATTTTTAACTTTTGCAGGAAGCTCCACTCTGTTTTCCAGAGCGGCTGCACCTGTCTGCATTCCCAGCAACAGTGCACGAGGGTCCCCTTTCTCGCATCCTCGCCAGCACCTGTGTTTCTCGTGTTGTTACGTTAGCCGTTCTGACAGGTGCGAGGCGGTATCTCGTCATGGTTTTCATCTGTGTGTCCCCGATGAGTGATATCGAGCATCTCACGTCTGTTGGCCATCTGTGTGTCTTCTTTGGAGAAATGTCTATTCATGTCTTCTGCCCATTTTTTAAAATGTCATTCATTTTTGGGGTGTTGGGCTTGAGAAGTTCTTTATAGATTTTGGATGCTAACCCTTTATCCAATATGTCATTTGCAAATATCTTCTCCAATTCCTACGCTGCCTTTTAGATTTGTTGATTGTTTCTTTGCTGTGCAGAAAGTTTTTATTTTGATGTAGTTCCAGTATATTTTTGCTTTTTTTGTTTCCCTTGCCTCTGGAGACGTGTTGAGTAAGAAGTTGCTGCAGCCCATGTGACAGAAGTTCCTGCCTCTGTTCTCCTGTAGGACTTGTATGGTTTCAGGTCTTACGTTTAAGTCTTTCATCCATTTTGAGTTTATTTTTGTGTCTGGTGTAAGAAAGTGGTCCAGGCTCATTTTTCTGCCTGTCGCTGCCCGGTTTTCCCAGCACCACTTGCTAAAGAGACTGTCTTTATTCCATTGGATGTTCTTTCCCACTTTGTCAAAGATGAGCTGGCCATACGTTTGTGGGTCCATTTCTGGGTCCTCTATTCTGTTCCATTGATCGGAGTGTCTCTTCTTGTGCCAGTACCATACTGTCTTGATGATGACAGCGTTGTAATACAGCTTGAAGTCTGGGATTGTGATGCCTCCTGCTGTGGTTTTCTTTCTCAAGATCGCTTTGGCTATTCGGGGTCTTTCCTGGTTCCGTACAAATTTTGGGATTGTCTGTTCTAGCTCTGTGAAGAATGCTGGTGGTATTTTGATAGGGATTGCATTAAATGTGTAGATGGCCTTGGGTAGTAGTGACATTTTAACAATATTTTTTTCCTGCAACTCACGAGCATGGAATGTCTTTCCTTGTGTTTCCATCATATTGAATTTCTTTCATCGGTGTTTCACGGTTTTCAGAGTACAGATCCTTCACTACTTTGGTTAAATTTATTCCAAGATGATTTATTGTTTTTGGTGCAATTGCAAATGATATCGTTTCCTTAATTTCATTTTCTGCTTTGTTATTAACGTATAGGAAACGAACGTGTGTCTGCATATTGATTTTTATCCTGTGACTTTATTTTTTTTAATTTTTCAATGTTTATTTGGGTGGGGGAGGGTGTGCAGAGAAAGAGGGAGACACAGAATCTGAAGCAGGCTCCAGGCTCTGAGCTGTCAGCACAGAGCCTGATGCGGGGCTCGAACTCACGAACTGCAGGATCATGACCTGAGCTGCGGTCGGACACTTAACTGAGCCACCCAGGCGCCCCCCCATCCTGCGACTGAATTCATTTATATCAGTTCTGGAGATTTTCGGTGGAGTCTAGGGGTCTGCTTTCTGTCAAAGTCTGGACATAGTGTCCGTGGATCGATGGCTAACGACCCAATCGGGGACTGTTGTTTTCTAAGCTCCTTGGGGGCTTCCCGGATGTCATCTGAACCCGGCCCCTGTTCTGAGGGCAGGGAGAGACCAAGGGTGGGGCCAGCCCACTCTGGGTGGGGAGGTGGCAGGTTTAAGGAGCGTGGCTTGTCTGGGGCGGCAGTAAATGGAGTAGATCTCCACACCCGCCTGCCTCCTCTGAGAGGTTCACACAGAGGCCGTGACTGAGTTCAGTCACAGATCCCGTCCGGGTGGTCTCAACGCCACATGACTGTCTCCAGGCCACATGCCTGGAGCGGCGTCTGGGAGTGGGGAAGGCAGGGGAGGCCCCCGTTCCGAGGGCGGGGAGGGTGAGGGCCCCCCACCGCCCGGGGCCAGGTCTCAGCCAGTGGTGGTCACAGCCTCTCGCCCACCTTCTCCGACACCCCACCCGCGTGCCCGGTGCTCGCGGACCTCTGTCCTGCGGTGAGCCCGAGCGGCCGGGAGGGGGCGGCACCGGCACGGACGCGCCTCCTGTGGCAGCTGTGTGGCTGCGGGGGACGCGGAAGCCACAGCAGTGATGCGGCCACGTGTGGGAGAAAGCACAGACTGGGACGGTGATTCCCAAAATGAGCCACACGTTTTCCCAAGAGGCCCGTGATCCCGGCCGCTGGTTTATGAGATCCCCAAGGCTGGGCTCGGATCGCCCAGGGCACTCACGGGGTCCTCGTGAGCCTCGTCAGGTCCGAACACGCAGCGCTCTGTTTGGAGCGGGGCACGGGCGCCTCCTTGGGGGAAGCACAGATGTCTGCGGCCATCGCGGTTCGCAGGACGGCTGTTCTCATTGGAGACACTCGGGTGTTCGGGGAGGACAGACTTCCCGGCCGTCCCTCGGGGCTCACTGGGTGACTGCAGTCCGGGCCACAGGAAGCCGATGGAGCGAAGGGCAGCCCATCAAAGGCAGGGTGCGCCCATCCGGCCTCCGGAGAGGGAGCCTGTGCACCGTAGTTCCCCGGGGCAGTTCTCCCGGGGGAGACCCAGGGGAAGGCCACGGCCAAACGTGTGCCATGGAACGACGGAGGCCCATTAGAGGCACCCAGTAAACACCCAGTGGGGGGACCAGTCTCTGCCCTTCATCTGACAGGACGGCCGTGGCCCCAGTGGTATCCATTCCGTGTTCCTGATATGGTTGGGTTGATTTGGTTGAGGGTGATTTTTCTGTTTCCGACATAGGGGTGACAGGACACCAAAATGTCCTTAATCCGGAGTCGGCCACATCAACCCACTCCAATTCTGAGCATAGCCACCCGTGACTGTGATGGCGGTTCTAGAGCCTTCCAGGGAGCAGTTTGATGGGCTGCATTTATAGATCGTTGGACGGAAAAGCAATACCCGTGCCCAGTGCTACGGACGTGCTACGGGTGGTGCCGGATGAGAGTGCTGGTCCTAGCTGGCCCTCGAGGCCTTCCGACTTCTCCCCCGGAGGGCTGATACCCACCACTTTGGCCCAGGGAGGTGGGGCGTGGGTGGGACGTGGCAGACTGGGACCCCCGCCCTCCCCCTTCTCCCCACGCCGTGTATCATGCCAGGTGTAGTGCGTTTCAGTAGGTCTGACTGTGGTGGGACAGCGGGGCCCCAGCAGAGACGGGGTCGTTTCCCGCCACCCGGGGTGTGAAGTGACTCCTCTGTCTGGGAACTTCTCGGCGCGAATTCCAGCCCGTCCCTCCCCTCCCAGGTGTGACGGGGCAGCCGAGCTCGCCGATCCTCGGTGGAGGCCAGGCGTCGACTATGTCCTGCGGCTTCCGTGGTTATGACGCTGGGGCCCCAGTGGGGTTCTGCCTCGCTATGGACGACCGGCCATACAGGCTGACCCTGCGGAAGCATTAGAGCCTGGACGGTGTGTTAGTTCCCGGCCAAGGTGCCGTTCCCTGTAACTCAACCTGCTGCTTTCCTGTTCCGTTGCTCCTTTCTACCAGCCCCGCACTGTGGTTCTGGGCAAGATGGACCCCGCTCACCGCCGTGGCCCCCCCAGGTCTGCACATTGTGATCTTCGAAGTGTGACCCCCCCCACCCCCGCCGATCACTGTTCAGTGAGGCGAGGCGCCCGCACGTGCCACTCAGCCTCTCTCCGACCCTAGCGGTGGCAGCCTGCTTTGCACGGTGGCACGGAAGGCTTGGGTTAGGCCGGGCGCGGTGTCCACGCAAACCGGGCATATTTAGGACCCTCACCTGGAGGGGCCGGTGTGATCAGTCCCGCCCCGGGTGGGGACTCCACGGATGGTCCTGGAACCATGTGGCAGCTGCCTTGGGCCCCGCTGAGAACACACAGGACGTGGTGGCGTGGCACTGACGCAACCACTGGCGCCCAGCGCGGTCGGCATGTGTGGCAACGCCCCCCCCCCCCCAGGCGCCGAGCGGCCGGATCTCCTGGGGGGTCGCTCGCCGGGGCGTCTGCGGCCCGACTGCCAGGCCTCGCGAGCCGGGGCAGCAACCAGGGACGGCCACGCCAGGCTCTCGCGGACGGGCCGGTCCTCCCCCGTTCCCGACCCCACGAGGGCTCCCCCCTCGGGAACAGCCCACGGCTGGTGCGGTGACCACGGCCCAGCTCCGAGTCCGGCGCTGGCTGCCCGGCTGCCGCGGGTGTTCCTGCTTCTAACCAGACGGAGTCCCCGTTGGCTGCGTGGGGACCGCGGTCCGGGTGGTACACTGCACCGACGAGACCCACTGTGCGCCAGGAGTCAGCTGGCAGGTCCCCACTCCCGGTCCGCGGACCCAGGGATGCCCCAGGCAGAGGGGCCGGGATATCTGGAGGGTTTCCTCGTGCCCACCGTTCTAGAGGCCGCGGGCCGGGGGAGAGAGTGCCCCTCCCCAGCGCTGGGCGTGACCCTTCATCCCACGGGGGTTTCAGCCCCAGCAGAGGTGAGTCGAGGGGACGTACGCTCACCCCAGCCCTGACATGCGGCGCAGCTGGCCACAACTGGGGGATGCGCCCGAGTCGTCACCTTGACCGCGTGACCCAGGGCCGGAGGTGTCCTGGGAACGGCACTGCAGATCCGGCCGAGCGGCTACCACGGTGTCACCGTTGGGCGTGGCCTCGTGGATGGGGCGCTCGCTCCCTGCCCACCGTCACCCCCGCCAGCGGTCAGGCTCTAGCGGCCACGCCGGGCTGTTGAAACCACTGCGGGGATGTGCGCGGCGGCCCCGCGGTCGGTTTCAGGGCGGCTTCCCCGGTCCCCTCGTGGCCCCGAGCAGCTTCTGCCGTTTGAGGGTGACCGGCCTTCAGGGAACGCAGGCCTCCCAGTTCCCGGTTCCCACGTCCCCCCTGCACGGCTTCGAGGACGCCACCCGGAGGTGGAATCCAGACAGAAACACGGTGTGTCCTCAGGGTCGGGGGAGCCCACGACGTCCGTGTCAGGGACCTCCCCCCCCGACCATAACTGCTTGTGCCCTGTGACCCTCGGAGCTCTCTGGGGGGCGGCCCTGTGTTCCGGTCCATCCGGCTGCAGGACCCACCGACAGCCCCCGTGAGTGTCTCCAGAGGACCGACGAGCAGCGAGCCCACTGTGAGGCCTCTTCCGGCCCCCGTGGCCCTCACCTGGCGGCAACCTGGGCCGGCGTCCCGCACCCGGAAAGGGAGGCCCCCAGCCTGTGGAGGACGGTGTCCCGAGGGCGTTTCTGGAGGAAGTGAGGCACCCGGAGTGGCAGGGCTGATGGGACTAATCTGAACTGCTCGCCTCCAGCGAGCGCTGGGGCTGCCTGCCGACCTCCGCTGTCCCCGTGCTCACGCGGTGGACGCCACGTACCTGACGTGTGGGCCAACTGTCCCCCATGGGCTCCTCCCCAGGCCTGTCCCTCCCGTCCCATCCGTGGCTTCCTGGGTGTCAAGTGTCCAGCAGCCCGAGAGCTTCTAGGGTTCATGTGAGGCCCATCCCTGTGCCAAGAACGGGCAGGGACTGAAGACAGGTGCAGGCCAGCCCAGACGGGGGGGGGGGGGGGGGTCATCAGCAAGGGACGATCTGGGGCAGCAGGGAGATGAGCGCGTGTCTGGCTGCCACATCTGGAAGGTTGGACAGACGCCTCAGGTGGGTTCAGCACGTCAGTGTCTGTTGGCCGTGGCCCGGGCACAGCATCTGGGAGCAGGGAGGCGAGCAGACCCCGCAGTGGGGGAAGGGAGCGGGCGGGAGGGGCCCGCGATCACCGGGTCCAGCTCACGGTGAAGCAGTCGTCACACTGCGTGGACAGCCTCCTCCATGGTGACTTTGCATTAAAAAGTGTGATGGGGAATCGAGAAAACCATCAATGTAAGTCTGAGATTCAACTGTGGTTATTTGTACAAATTTCTGCTGTGTCCAGACCGCCCTTGTCCAAAGCTACGGGAGCAGCACAGAGGCGAGGACACGGCTGTCCCGGTGTATTTGCTGGGTTATCCTGCCAAGATCCAGTGAGGAGCTCAGACCAGAATCCATCACCCAAGTCCGTGAGCAGGACGTACGTGGTGTCCCTCAGCAGCCCCCCGACCCTCATGCCGAGAGACCTGGGGTTTCCACTCCGGATCAGCCTCCCTGCACCTCCTGGCGAGCAGGCGGGGCGACAGGGGAGGGCGGAGGGGGTGGGCTCACCACGCTGGGGACGGGGACGGTGGGGCCGCTGGTGCGTCCTCGGGGGCCACAAGGGGTCCGGGATGGTGACCGACCACGGAGCGGGCAGAGGCTGTCGCAGACAGCGGGGCTGTATCCGGGCCGGGAGGCCGCCTTCCAGCCACGGACGGCGGGTGGCGCAAGGCCTCTCGCTGGGGCCGAGGGAAGGGTGTCGGCGGGGCGGTGAGGGTGCCGTCCACAGTGAGCAGGGACGGACGTGCGGGCCGCGGCCGCTTCGGGGTCTCGGTGGAGGCTGGAGATGCGAAACGGTCCCGCCCGTGGTCGTGAGGACCGCGTCCTGCGAACGTTCCATCCTTCTCGTTCTCGCCCCTCGAGGGACGCCGGACTCCTCAGGGCCGTCGGTGCGGGTCCCGCCCCGGGCACAACCGCCCCGCATCAGCCGAGCCTGAATATTCGGCATCCGGAGCTGCCGCGGCGAAAGCTGGTGGTGGTCCTCCTACCTGACGTGTTTATAGACCCGTCACACGATTGGCTTTAATTTCACGGGCTGTGCCTTTTGCTCAGTCCCCTGCCTTTGCTTCTCCCCTGTCTTTATCCGAGAGCGGAGAGTGGCGGCGTTCGGTCGGGCCGCACCTGTTCCCGTGCTCGCCGCGTTCAGCTGCCGTCGTGTCTGCGTGAGCTGCGGGGGAGGTGCCCGTGCCCTGTTCCGGGTTGTCGTTGGGGTGCGCGGGGACACGTGTGACGAAGCCGGAGACGGCGTCAGCCCGCGCCGTGTTCCGTGCGGGGAGCTCCGCCATCAGCTCCCGCCCGCGGGTCCGAGAGCGCACCCACGGCCTCGTCGTCCCCCCGGACGGGTTCTCCCGGGGCAGCGGCCGGTGTCACGGAGGCCGATCTGTCTGGAAAGCGCGCGCTGTGCTCGGGGCCCGGGGCGTCCCCGTGACCAGCGGCCCGAGCGCGGAAGCGCTCGCTGCGGGGAGGTTGCGGCCGGTCTGCCGTGGGCACCGTGGGGCTTCCCCGGCTGGTGCAGGGGGCCGGCCTCCCGCGTGCGCGCCCAGCTCGGAAACGGTCGGCTTCCCGGTCGGGACCCGTGGCGGGGTCGCTCCCCTCCGTTTGCCGGGGTCCGCTTTGCCGGCTCCGGAACGGACGCTGCGGTCGACCCGCCGTCGCTTTAGTCTGTGTTAGTGGCTCTGCCGGCCGTAGGGCCCCAGAGAGCGCGCAGGGGAGCCTTTCAGCCGCTGGTCCCTGTCCTCAGAACGCGGGGACTCGTTCGCCCAAAACCCACTGGTGTCCGTGCCGCAAACCCTTGGGGGTGACGTCGCTCGGGTGTGCGCTCAGAGTCCTCCTCAGCCGGCGGCAGGGTCTTCCGGGTCCTGACTGTGCTCCTCCAGTCAAGGCTGCGTCTTGAGTCTGTGTCCACGTACGTTCCCTACTCTCCTGGTTATTTCGTAAATGAGTTGCTCTGTTCTCCCCACACCCGGTCCTTGCTGTCTCCCATCAGTCCTGTGTCGCCTTTGTAGTCGGGGCTGGTCTGTAACCTATGCTGTGTGCGAGGTGGGCGATGTGGTATTTTTCTGCCTTCAGAGGAAATGCCTAGAAATTTTGCTGTAGTGTGAGACACGTGGCTCTTGGTTGGGTCGATTGTCCACCCCCTGAAGGTAGGAATTCGATTAACTCCATACGGACGTTAATCTCTTCTCCACGTTGTCACAGAAGTAAGGATGTCAGCGGTACAGGAAGCAATGGTGTGCGTTTCTACCAAAGGCCTGGATGTCTGTGGGCTTCTAGTCTGCATCCCAAGTCACAAGTAAGTGTTCTAACTTTGTTATTCGACTAGAGCTTCCCTGTTTTCCACGGAGACGCTTGAGAGGATGACCTGTTAGTTGTGGGCCAGGTTGCTGCTACCCAGGCAAACGGAGATGTTGGTAAGTCGAGCACGTGCAGAACATGATTCTAAGGCTTGATGAAGTTCAAGCCACACCATCTCTGCTCCTGGAGGGTTGGACATTGTCCCCCTTTGGTCCGTGACTCTAACTGCCGTTGGATTTCTGTGTTCAGATCAGTTTGCTGGAATTCTAATTTTTGTCATTTGTTGTGTTTTTTAATTTTTATGTTTGCTTATTTTTGAGAGAGAACATCAGCAGGAGAGGGGCAGAGAGAGGGAGACACAGAATCCAAAGCAGGCTCCAGGCTCTGAGCTGTCAGCACAGAGCCCGACACGGGGCTCAAACCCGCAAACGGTGAGATCGTGACCTGAGCTGAAGTCGGACGCTTAACCGACTGAGCCACCGAGGCACCCCCCCCATTCCTTTTTTTTAACGTTTATTTTTGAGGGAGACAGAGAGAGAGCAGGGGAGGGGCAGAGAGAGAGGGAGACACAGAATCCGAAGCAGGCTCCAGGCTCGGAGCCATTAGCACAGAGCCCGACGCGGGGCTCGAACCCACAAACTGAGATCGTGACCTGAGCCGAAGTCGGACGCTTAACTGACAAAGCCACCCAGGAGCCCCTGTTCATATTTTAATTTAAAAATATTTCACTGCTGGAGCACCTGGGTGACTCAGTCCATTGAATGTCTGAATTTTGATTTCGGTTCAGGTCACCATCCTACGGTCATGGGATTGAGCTCCACATTGGGCTCTGCATGAAGTATGGAGCCTGCTTGGGAGTCTCTAATACTCCATCATTAAAACGTGCTCTGGGGTGCCTCGGTGGCTCAGCCTTGGCTGGCTTCAGCTCAGGTCATGATCTCGCGGTTCGTGGGTTCGAGCCCCACATGGGGCTCTGTGCTGATAGCTCGGAGCCTGGAACCTGCTTCAGATTCTGCGTCTCCCTCTCTCTCTGCCCCTCCCCGCTCCCACTCTCTCAAAAAAAAAAAAAAAAAGCTAAGCATCATCCAAGTTTTCATTGGCTGTAACGTGTTTCTGGCAGAGGGTCGTCCCTCGATGCCCATGTCTGCCGGCCTGTCAGAGTGGTGCCCATGGCAGGCCAGGGTGGCCGTGGCAATTTTTTCAAACGAGAATGAAGTTGGCCACGTCGATGGACTCTTCTTGCTTTCACAAATGATTTCTCTGCAGCAGGTGGTGCTGTTTGCTGGCCTCTCACCCACAGGAGAAGCTTCTTTCCAAACGCATGCTCTCCAACCTGCCACGAGGTCTCTGATACTCTGTCCTTGTCACGTCCACAATCGTCCCAGCACCCTCACTAGGAGGAGACTCCTTCTCAAGGAACCAGGCTCTTCGCACCTCCCCAGGAAGCGCCTCCTCGTCCATTCCCGTTTGGTCCTGGGACGGCAGCAATTCAGTCCTACCTTCAGGCTCCACTCCTCACTCTGGTTCTCCTGTTTCCACCCCACCTGTGGGGACGGCCTCCCCCGGTCTCGACCCCTCACAGTCATCCATCGGGGTTGGAATCAACTCCTTCCAATTCCTGGTAATGTTGATGTTCTGACTTCTTCCCACGATTCACGACCGTTCTGTGGCATCTAGGAGGGTGACTCCTTTCCGGTTCACTCTGCCCCAGTCCCTCAGAGGAATCACCATCTATGGCAGCTGTAGCTTCACGAAATGTATTTCCTAAAAAGACGTGAAAGTTGAAGACTTATTGCTCCACGGGCTGCAGAACAGGCGGACGTTGTGTTGGCTGCCGTGGAAACACTCATCTCGTTCGTCGTCAGAGCTCATGGGTGACCCGGTGAGGGGTCAATGAGCAGTAACAGTTTGAATCCTTTTTTTCTGAGCGGTAGTCCCAACAGTGGGCTTAAAACACTCAGTCACGTTGTAAAGACACGGGCTGTCATCCAGGCTTTGTCATTCCACTGACAGAGCACAGGCAGAGGGCAGGGGGCATAACTCTCCAGGGCCCCAAGTTTTTCAGGATGGCCACTGAGCACTGGCTGCCCCGTGAAGTCACTAGCTGCATCAGCCCCTAACAAGAGAGTCAGCCCATCCCTAGAGGCTTTGAGGCCAGGCACTGACTTCTCTCTGGCCACGAAAGTCCTAAATGGCCTCTTCTTCCAACAGAAGGCTGTTCATTTACACTGAAAATCTGCTGTTCAGTGGGGCCACCTCCAGTCGCCTCAGCTACATCTTCTGACACCTGCTGCCATCACCTGCACTTGATGTTATGGAGATGCCTTCTTTCCTCAGACCTCATGGCCCAACCTCGGCTGGCTTCAGACTTGTCAGCTTCCTCGCCTCCCTCAGCCTTTGCAGAACTGAAGAGAGCCAAGGCCTCGCTCTGGGTGAGGCTTGGGCTTAAGGGAAGGTTTGTGGCTGGTCTGATCTTTCCGTCCCGACCGCTCAAACTTTCTCCACATCGGACGTAAATCTGCTTCGCCTTCGATTCATCCGCTCACCGGAGTAGCCCTTTTCAGTTCCTTCTAGAACATTACTCTCTATTCACAGCTGGTCTGCTTGGCACAAGAGACAAGCTTTTGCCCTCTCTCGGTGTTCAACATGCCTTCCTCACAGAGCTAACCATTTCTACCTTTTGATTTGCAGTGAGAGACGTGTGACTCTCTCACTTGAACCCTAGAGACCATCGTAGGGTTGTTAGTTGCCCTGGTTTTAATACTGTTTTGTCTCCAGGACAAGGGACACGGCACAGTGGGTCCACGAAGCAGGCACAGCATGCACAGTGCGTATTGATGAAGTTCGCCATCGTACGTCCTGGTTTCCCAGTTACAACGGTAACATCAAGGGTCCCCACGACAACGAGAGAAACAATGGAAACATTTGGAATACTGCAAGCAGGACACACAGACGTGAAGTGAGCAGATGCTGTAGGAAAATGGCGCCTGTAGCCTTGGCACCACAAACCTCCACTGTGTAGAAAACGCAGTATCTGCAAAGCACAACACAGTGAGGTATGCCTGCCATTTTGTGTTTTATATTGAGGTCTATGTTCCAGTTTGAATTAATTCTGTAACGGGTGTAAGGTCTCTGTCTCCATGGGTCGTTTCCTGCACGTGGATGTCCTGTTGTCCCGGCATGATTTACGGGAGACCCTCTCTGTTCTGTTGTCTTTACTCCTTTGTCAGCATCAGTGGACTGTGTTGATGTGGGCCACCTTCCAGACTCTCTATTCTGTCCTGTTGATCTGCTCTTTCAGCAGGACCACCCTGCCCCATCACCGTGGCTCCCCAGTGAGTCGTGACACTGGGTAGCATCATAGGGTCAGCTCTCCAACCTCATTCTTCTTCAGAATTGAGCTGGCTAGCCTGGGTCTCTTGCTTCTTCATACACACTTTAGAATCCATTTGTTGATATCTGCACAATAACTGGCTGGGAATGCGGAATTTTTTTCGTCTGGTTGGATTAGCTAGGGCTTTCTCTCTAGTTGTCATCACCTGCCCCCTTTCCCTCTCCCAAAATGTCGTTGTCTCTCATTATGATGTTGAAAAGCAGTGGTGAGGGGACATTTTTGCCTTGTTCCTGATTGTAGGGAGAAAATGTTGAGCTTCTCACCATTAAGTATAATGTTAGCTGCATGTTTCTGGTAGGTGTTCTTTATTAAGTTGAGGGAGCTCCCCTCATTCCTAGATTGCTGAGGAATCTACAAGTTAGTTAACATAGAGTGTAATACAACTTAATACAAGTTAGTTAACATAGAGTGTAATAGTGATTTCAGGAATAGAATTTAGTGATTCATCACTTACATAGAACACCCAGTGCTCATCCCATGTGTCTTCTTTGATGCCCTTCGCCCATCTAGCCCACCCCCCCACCCAACACGCCTACAGCAACCCTCAGTTCTCTGTACTTAAGAGTCTCTTATGGTTGGTCTCCCTCTCTGTTTTGTATTATTTTTGCTTCCCTTCCCTTATATTCATCTGTTTTGTATCTTAAATTCCACACACGAGTGAAGTCATGTGATACATGTCTTTCTCGGACTAATTTCGCTTAGCATAATACCCTCTAGTTCCATCCACGTAGTTGCAAGTGGCAAGATTTCATCCTTTTTTATCACTGAGTAATATTCCATTGGGTATATATATCACATCTTTATCCATTCATCCACCGATGGACATTTGGGCTCTTTCTATACCTTGGCTATTGTCGACAGCTATACACGTTTAGCTATAAACATTGGGGTGCATGTCCCTATGCATCACCACACCTGTATCCTCTGGATAAATACCTAGTAGTGCAATTGTTGGGTCGTGGGGTAGTTCTATTTGTAACTTTTTGAGGAAACTCCACACTGTTTTCCAGAGCGGCTGCACCAGTTTGCATTCCCACCAGCAGTGCATCTTCGCCAACATCTGTTGTTGCCTGAGTTGTTAACGTTAGCCATTCTGACAGGTGTAAGGTGGTATTTCATGGTGGTTTTGATTTGTATTTCCCTGATGATGAGTGAAGTAAAGCATTTTTTCATGTGTCGGTTGGCCATCTGGATGTCTTCTTTGGAGAAGTGTCTATTCATGTATTTTGCCCATTTCTTCACTAGATTATTTGGTTTTTGGGTGTTGAGTTTGAGAAGTTCTTTATAGAGATTTTGGATACTAACCCTTTATCTAATGTGTCACTTGCAAATATCTTCTCCCATTCTGTCGGTTGCCCTTTAGTTTTGCTGATTGTTTCCTTCGCTGTGCAGAAGCTTTTTATCTTGATGAGGTCCCAGTAGTTCATTTGTGCTTTTATTTCCCTTGCCTCTGGAGACGTGTTGAGTAAGAAGTTGCTGCAGCCGAGGCGAAAGAGGTTTTTGCCTGCTTTCTTCTCTAGGATTTTGATGGCTTCCTGTTTTACATTGAGGTCTTTCAACCATTTTGAGTTTATTTTTGTGTCTGGTGTAAGAAAGTGGTCCAGGTTCATTCTTGTGCATGTCGCTGTCCAGTTTTCCCAGCACCACTTGCTGAAGAGACCATCTTTATTCCATTGGACGTTCTTTCCTGCTTTGTCAGAGATTAGTTGGCCATACGTTTGTGGGTCCATTTCTGGGTTTTCTACTCTGTTCCATTGATCTGAGCATCTCTTCTTGTGCCTGTACCATACTGTCTTGATGATGACAGCGTTGTAATACAGCTTGAAGTCTGGGATTGTGATGCCTCCTGCTGTGGTTTTCTTTTTCAAGATCGCTTTGGCTATTCGGGGTCTTTTCTGGTTTCATACAAATTTTGGGATTGTCTGTTCTAGCTCTGTGAAGAATGCTGGTGTTCTTTTGATAGGGATTGCTATATTGCTTAGTTTTTATCATGAATTGGTGTTGAATTTTGTTGCATGTTTTATCTGTCTCTGCTACCCTGGAAAAGGGCCGGGGTCTGGCTGCTGGGGTTCCCCTCATGAAGAGACACCTGCAGCCTTAATGTGAAGCCCAAGACCTCATCGAACAGCGTCTCGAAAGGGTGGCTGACCTTTCCTAGTTGAAAGCGAACAACTCAGAAAGATCTGAGGGGCCGTGTTCCCTCTGCCCTGGAGCCATGCAGGTAGGTGAGGACTAGTCTCAGCGGTGCATGTCGGCCTTGTCCCGGTCGCCTGAGACTGGCTGACTGGGTACGTTTTTCACTCACTTGCATCGATACTCCGGGTGGCCAGGGACCCTGCTGCAGAAGCCACCTGGCCTCGGGAGCAGACAGCTCACGGCACATGCCTACTCCTGGCCCTCAGCTACACAAATGTGCTTACTCCCTGTGAAGGCCAAGCTGAAGACCCGGTTCTGCCAGGCTGGCCTCCAAAAACACACCTGGGGACCTTGTTCGCTGGAGAAGCCGGGACCCCATCAGGCAGCAGGTCCAAATGGGGAAGGCGCGTTGCCAGTTTAAAGCTGACATTTCAGAAAGATTTCCCAGGTGTTTCCCTCCACCTTGGAGGCTGTGCGGTTGATGGGAATGGGCCTGAGCTCCACGGGCCAGGGGTGTACAGGCCCCCAGGGTTGAAGCTGGAGTGTGCCCGGCCCCAGTGCAGGCCTCTCTGATTCACTTATCCCGGGCCTGAGAGAGGGCCCCTGCCAGGAGGGACTGGGAACGGAAGGGGAAATTGTGGGTCCGAGGAATCTGGAAAATTCCAAGCCCTAGCCTACACAAATGCCTGTGAGGAGACAGGACACCCTAAAATGCGCCACGCTGGCAGGCTGATGACTTTGAAGTAAGCAGCCAGCACACGAGCCCTTCCCCTGTCAGCGTCCGGGTCAAGTAGAGACAAGAGTGGGAGAACCCCTTCCCACAGCTGGAGAAAATACTTGCAGAACTCGTTCCTGGTAAGTGGTGCTAACCCTTCTGAGATTGTGTCTGTAGAAATCTATGTGAAATTTAGCATTGTGGAAGCCGTACAAAACTCCTAAAGATCTGATCGGTCCTGGTGTGTTATCACCTGTAATTCTGTCATTTGAAGTGCCCTGAGCCACAGAAGTCCCCAAATCTCCTTGTCCGCTGCATGACAGGAACTAAGCAGGTATTTAAACGTGGCCCTTTTAAGTCCTTCCTCATTTACAGCGGTTGTGCTTTGACTCCGATGCTTCTGCAAGGGTGCTTCCTTCTCAGGCAGACGGGGTGAGCACAGACCCAGGTGCTAGAATGGGCTGTTAATTTCAGATGGTACCACTGACCCAGGGTCAGATTTACAGAACTCTGCAGGGGGACCCGACAGCCCCACGAAACCATAACAAAGATCGATGATTCATTACATGGAAGTGAATACTGATTACATGGAAGTGAATACTGGGAGGGCATTTGTAACCGTCAGGACTTCGTTCACGATCATCTGTCGTGTTCCCGACAGAAGAACGTCTACTTACAGCAGTTCCGTAAGTGAGACCTTTGTAAACAGGATGGAGGCTTGTGCCCAACATGATGCCCCGAGATCAGCAACCTCTGTTACATTCCTGTTTTCACATCCATCCTGGCGTACGCTCAGCGGGAATCTGATCTCGGAAGGGGGCACGGTTGGGAACACTGCCGAGATTACCAAAGTTTGACCGGAACATATTTGAGAAAGACCTTGTTGACTCCAAACTGGCCAGCTTTTAGGAACTGAGGTTGACTTTATGGAGCCACTAAAGCCCCTTGGAAATGTCCCCTTGATGGCTTGCTTGCAGGGCCCCTGCAGCCTTCCCAGGGGATCAAAGGTCACTTCCTCACAGGAGCAAGAACTTCCGGAGACTTGGGGGCCTCGAGAAGAGAGGAAGTAGCCTCCAGCTACAGGCATTACAAAGACGGTGGGGTAGCAGGACCCTGATTCACCTCCTCCCTGGTCGGTAGTTCCTCCTGCAGCACTGAGGGAATGACTGGACAGACCACGCAGGGAAGGGCGGGAGAGTAACACCGTGACCTGCGGGGGGTGGAGGGACCAGGAACCGATTCATCCGGCCAGGACACACAGAGCCACGGTGTGAAAGGGCAACTAGAACACAAAGGAAATCATGCCAGAGCACCTACCAAAAGGTGGGGGTTTGGAGGTGCTGGCCAGACCGTGACTTCCCTGCCCCCTTCGCCTGGCCAGTGCAGATGAAGCCAGCCTGCTGCTTCAGCGAGGCTCGGGCCCCAGTCAGCCCGCCAAGGCGACCCCGGCGCAGCGCCCGGTGCAGCTCCAGCCCTCTCTGCAAGGTGACACAGGCGCAAAGCACCCTGGGACGTGCCAGGCCTGCTCCTGTGTCAGCTCCACGTGACTGGCCAGGGAACCCCCGGTGTGGAGTACCCCAGAACCACCTGGTCCACATGCCCTTGGCTCGTGCCATCCAGCCCATCCTGGGGCCTCTGTGGAGCACCCTGGGTCCCCTGCGTCTGCTCCAGTGATCCCACCAGGGGTCCCCTGCACTGAATGCCCTGGGACCTCCTGGCCTGTACCAACCTTCCCTCTGCCTGTTCCCGCAGGGCACCCCCTGCACGGAGTACCCTGGGGTCCCCGTGCCCACGCCTGCTTCAGCTCTAGCTGTCCGATCAGGATGGCCCCGGGACCCCCACCTGCACCCACCATAGTGCCAGCCAGCCAGCCAGCGCCCCAGGCATATGCAGTTTGCACAGGGCGTGTTCCTGAATAAGGCCTTTCCTCCAAGATTGGAGACAGCTGTTCCACCTAACTCACAAACACACGCAGAAAGTCAAAATGAGGAGACAGGAACATGCTCCAAATGAAAGAAAAAGACAAAGCTTCAGAAAAACAACCACGTGAAACAGATCAGCAATCTACCTGAGAAAGACTTCAAAGCAGAGGTCATAGCGGTGCTCGCTGGACTCGAGAGAAGAGTGGATGGGCTCAGTGAGAACTTCCCCAGAGAGACAGCAAATATAAGAATCAGAGAATATGGTAACTGAAATGAACACACAGGAGGGAAGCAGCAGATTACAGGATGCAGAGGGACGGATCCACAACCTGAAAGACAGGGTCATGGTCCACGTTGAGCCGCAGGGAAGGAAGACATGAATAAATAAAAAGGAGGCCGAGTTCAGAAAGCTCCGGGACAACACAAAGCCTGTGAGTGCTCACATTAGAGGGGTCCCAGAAGGAGGAGAGAGAGAAAAGGAAAGTCACTTAAATAATAACCGAAAACCTCCCTAACCGGAGGAACAGGAAGGAAGGAAACACATTCAGGACCAAGAAGCACAGACAGCCCCACAGAAGATGAGGCCCGGGAGGTCCTCCCACAATAGATGATAATCCAGTGGTCAACGATTAAAGAGAGAGAGAATCTTAAAAACAACGGTAGAAAAGCAACCAGTTGCCCACAAGGGAAACCCCCAAGGGCAATCGGCCGACTTTTCAACAGAAACTTTGCAGGCCGGAGGGAGTGGCATGAGGTATGCAAAGTGCTGAACGGGAAGACACATCCAAGTTCACTGCACTGTTCAGAACTAAAGAAAAGGGAGAGTGTGTCCCACACAAGCAGAAGTTGAAGGCATTCATCACCACTGAACTAGCCTTACAAGAAAGGTCTACAGAACTTCTTGAAGTAGCAAAGAAAAGGCTCTAGTTGGAAGAAAACTGAAAGGAAAATTGTGAGCACAAACATACACTACAGGTAGTAGATCAATCACTTTTAAAGGCGGTATGAAGGTGAAAAGACAAACGTAGGAAAATCAGTCACAGTTAAGGGACTCCTAAAAGATGTGAGATGACATCACAGGCGTGACACACAGAAGGGGGAGTGAGAACGTAGGGCTTTCAGAATGTGTTTGAACTTAAGTGACCATGAACTTCATACAGGCTGTGGTATAGTGAGGGTGGAAGCCACAAACCAAAAACCTGTAATCGATACACCAAAAAAGAGAAAGGACCCAAGCATAAAACTGAAGAAAGTCATCAGTTCTAAAGGAAGAGAAGGGACGCAGAAGAACCACAAACCCGAGAGGAAATGTGACAAAATGGCAATAAGCATATACGTGTCGATAATTACCTTAAATGCAAATGGCCTAAACACTCCAATCAAAAGACAGAGGGTGAATGAATGGATAAAACAAGCAAGACCCACCTTATGTGCTGTTTACAAGAGACTCGTTTCAGACCTAAAGACACCTGCAGACCAATAGTAAAGGTATGGAAAAGAGATCTGTGCAAACAGAAGGAAAAAAATTCAGGGTAACAATCCTTCTATCAGAAAAAATAGTCAAAGTTTGCAACCAGAGACACAGAGAGGCATTACCTAGTAATAAAGGAACCAGCCCAACAAGAGGATAGGGCAGTTGTAAGTATCTGTGCACCCAGCATAGGAAGACCCAAATACGTACGTCATTCACCGGTATTACCACACATAAAGGGAGAGGTCGACAGTGATACAATAATAGGAGAGGGACTGTGACATGTCACCTACTTCCGAGGATAGATCATCCTGACAGAAGATCAAGGCAGAAACATTGGCCTTGAACAACACAAGTCCAGATGGACTTAGCAGATACACACGGACCAATGTGTCCCAAACAGCAGACTTCACGTGCATCTCGAGTACACGTGGAACATTCTCTGGAATGGATCACATGTTGGGCCACAAACCAGGTCTCAGAAAACTGAAGAAGATCTAAACTTCATCATCTTTCCAAATCACAAGAAAAACATGGAAAAACCACTAACACATGGAGGCCAAACAACACACTACTCAACAATAAATGTGTCATCGAAGAAGTCAGAGAAAAAATTTTTAAATACCCAGAGACAAATGAAAATGGAAACACAGCAGTGCAAAATCTTGGGGAAACAGCAAAGCTCTAAGAGGAAAGCGTACAGTGATACAGGCCTACCTCTAGAAACAAGAAAACAATACATTAAAAGGACCATATGCCAGAGTGAAGTGGGGTTTATTCCAGACACGAAAGCGTGGTTCAATACCGAAATCAATCACAGTGACACATCACATTAATGACACGAAGGATAAAAACCATATGGTCGTCTCAACAGATGCAGAAAAAGCATTTGACGACATCCATTCATGATAAAACTCCAACGGAGTGGCATTAGAGGAAATCTATCACAAATGATAAAGGCCACGTGTGGCAAACGCCGAGCATACATCAAAGTCAACGGTGATAAACCGAGAGCTTTTCCTCCAAGACAAGGATGCCCCCTGTTGCCACCTTTGTTCAACATGGTACTGGAAGACCAAACCCCAGCAACCGGACAGGAAAGAGAGAGAAAAGGCATCCCAACTGCTAAGGAAGAAGTAAAACTGTCACTATTTGCAGATGGCAGGATACTGCATCTAGAACAGCCCGAAGACTCCACCAAGATTCTTTGCAACTAATAGACGCATTCAGTAGAGTTGTAGGATACCAAGTCAACACACAGAAATGTGTTGCATTTCTACACACTGATATCAAAGCAGCATAAAGAGAAGTTAAGGAAACAGTTCGGTTTACAACTGCAGCAAAAGGAGTAAAATACCTGGGAATAAATTTAACCAGGGAAGTGAAACACTTGGACTCTGAAAACTAGAAAATACGATGAAGCAACTGAAGATGACACAAACAAGTGGAAACGTACGTTAAGCTCATGGAGCGGAAGAAGGGATGTTGATAAAATAGCCCGCCTACCCAGAGGAATCTCCACAGTCAATGGGATCCCTATCAAAATACCAGTAGTGTTTTTAACGGAGCAAGAACAAGAATCTTAAAATGTGTATTGAACCACAGAGACCCCAAATAACCAAAGCAATCTTGAGGAGGGAGAAAAGAGCTGGGGGTATCGCAATCCCAGATATCGAGGCACACCACAGAGTTGCAGTAATCAAAGCGGTACGGGAATGGCCCAAGACAGAGGTCACTGGAGGACAGACAGCCCGAAACAAATCTCCACTTTCCTGGTCAATTCATCTGAACAGAGGGGGCAAGAATACGAAACGAGGGAAGAGTCTCTTCAGTACACGGCGCTGGGAAAATGGGACAGCGTGTGGGAAAGACTGAAACGGGATCCCGTGCTTATGCCACCCACGGAAATGAACTCAAAAGGGATTAAAGACCTAAGTGTGAGACCTGAAACCGTAAGACTCCCAAGAGAAAACAGAAGCAAACCTTTGCACATCAGCCGTAGCAACTTTCTGCTCGTGTCTCACTTCAGGTAAAACAAACAAAATCAATAGTAGGCTGTTGGGACTACACCAAACTGGAAAGCTTTGCTCAGTGAAGGAAACCATCAACAAAACGAAAATTCAGTGAAAATGAATAGAAGATATTTGCTAATGCTATATCCAGTAAGGTGTTAATATCCAAATATATAAGAACTCCAACAACACACATGCACACACACACAGCAATCCCACCAAACAGTCGAGGCCCTGAGTAGACGTTTTTCCAAAGACGACACAGAGATGGCCAACGGCTACTTGCGACGATACTCAACATCGCTAATCGTCAGGGAAACTCGAATCAAAACCACAATGAGATATCACCTCACACCTGTCAGAATGGCTGATGCCAGACAAGAAATGACAAGTATTGGGAAGGATGTGGAGAAATGGGAACCCTCGTGCACTGTTGTCTGGGATGCAGACTGGTGCAGCCCCTGAGGAAAACGGTATGGCGGGGCCTCAGAAACTTAAAAACACCATACAATCCGGTAATCCTACCATGGGGTATTTGCCCAAAGAAAATGAGAGCGCTAACTCAAAACGATATGTGCACCCCCCTATGTTGATTGCAGCACTGTTTACAACAGGCAAGATATAGAAGTGACCTGCATGTCCAATGACAGATGGATAAAGACATAACAGACACACAATGAAATACTACTCAGTCATGAAGAAAGAAACCTTGCCGTTTGTAAGAACAGACAGACCTAGAGGGTTTTGTGCTGAAAGAAGTCGGAGACGGGGGAAAACCCAGATTTCCTTATATGTGGTATCTAAAACGAACGAACAAAAACCCAAACCAGAAACAGACTCAGAGAACAAACTCGCTTGCAGAAGGAAGGGGGTGGGGGATGGGCCAAGCAGGTGAAGGGGCTGAAGAGTTAGAGTCCCCGTTTTGAAAGAAGTCGCAGGGAGGAAGACTGCGGGATGGAGGATGCAGTCAGCAACGGCAAATGACAGAGGACACTTTGCACAGTATTGCATACTGTGTAGACTTGTCGGACCACTATATTGCACAAAAAGTATAAATTAATATTGTAATATTGTGTCAACCATGTTTCAAATATAAAATTTTCAAAAACGTCAATCTGAGATTCCTTATGAAAAGCCGTAGCAAAGCATATTTAAAATAGCCCATATTGGGGCGCCTGGGTGGCGCAGTCGGTTAAGCGTCCGACTTCAGCCAGGTCACGATCTCGCGGTCCGTGAGTTCGAGCCCCGCGTCGGGCTCTGGGCTGATGGCTCAGAGCCTGGAGCCTGTTTCCGATTCTGTGTCTCCCTCTCTCTCTGCCCCTCCCCCGTTCATGCTCTGTCTCTCTCTGTCCCAAAAATAAATAAACGTTGAAAAAAAAAATTTTTTTAAATAGCCCATATTGACCCATCGCTAATTCTAGTGTACTGAAACCATCTAATTGGCAAATTAGTCTTACGATGGTTACTGTTGATAGAAATGGGGGTAATTGTTGAGAGGAAAATTTCACTTCCATTGGAACTATAATGTGTGCTTTTGGATATCAAATTCTAGTTCTGTTGTTTTGAGGTTCTGATTTCCATCTGTAAAAACTCTGGATCCTGAATTCTTCCAGATTCTCGCAATGTCAGACTACAACTCTCCAAACTAACATTCCAATTTCCTTCCGTCTGTTTGACTTGAAACCCTTGAACGCTGAAACTGCCCTTTTTCCCGAAGCCTTGCAAACTGAAATGAACAGCTCGAGGCGTGCTTCAGAGAGATGGCCGCAGCAGCTCACACACGGGCTCTAGGCCTGTGGCCGTGTGGGCCACTCCAAGGGGTCACCGGAGACATTCCAACAGCAGACCAGGAATGTCTTTCTGATTGCTGCCGTCTGCTTTCACTCCATCTAAAGATGCTTCGACCCTGACGTCTAGAAATCTTGACTGGCCACACTCAGAACTCAAAAATTGGTGTATCATTTGCTCCACGCCACTGTTTTTCTTTTGTTTCCATAGAAATGCCCCTTATTTAATACCAGATTACTCGATTAACTGTCCTGCAAATTCCTCACAGATTTATGCCTCTTTGTCTAAAACGTACAAACGCTGCCTGCCTCGGTCATTCTTTCTGTCTCATCGTTGGGCCTCCATGTGCACGTGATAAAACCTTGCTTCTTTCTCCTGTTAACCATGTCAATTTTTTAAAATAATTTTTTAAATGTTTATTTTTGAGAGAGCGTGCGTGTGTGTGCACGAGTGGGGGAGAGGCGGAGAGAGGCGAGATCATGACCTGAGCCGAGGTCAGACGCTTAACTGACAGAGCCACCCACGTGCCCCATTCATGTCAACTTAATTCTTGAACCAGCTAGAAGAACCTCGAAAGACAGAGGAAAAGTTTTCCTTCCCAAAACCAGTAGTCAAGGATCCTAGGTTTCCCTGAAGCAAGGTAACCCAGGAAGACACTGTAGGTGCCTCCAGCTTTGTGCTCAGGAGGACTAGGTGTACCTGTGCAGGAGAGGATGAGTCAGGGCAGATACCGTGGACCCCCGAGACGTCACCCTGGGCACCTGGCCTCTCAGACACTTGCCCCGGCGAGGGCGTTGGCTTCCTGACCTGCACGGCAAACACACGCCCAGGACACAGCCCGTCAACTGCCCGTGAGCGTCGGGGGCCTCCAGGACAGGAGGGCTCCAGTTGGTCCCCGTCAACCTGCAAAGCCTCCGCGCGCAGGAAGCCCGCCCCGAACATCTTTCCGAGTGACAGCTAACTAACAACTACGAGGAAAATTGAGCCCAGGGACATGGGTCCTAGATCCAGAACAATTGGTGACAGACCAGCCATTAACACTAAGTACCTTAAATGTCCCCATTTGGAAAACATCCTTGGAATGGACATAATAGCACATACTCAGGGGAAAAAAATCCATAAACTCCTAAAAGAGCAAATTATCGCGTGGACTATCTCATATAACAGACCAATGCGGTAGGTTAAAAACAACACGAGTCCTGTAGATTTATAATAGATAACAGGAATTTAATACTGCAAAAATGGAGGGAATACTCTCAGATACAAGTGTTACCATAAACCATATCACCACTGGATCTGAAACTTAATACCTGCTGGTTGACGCAGCCTTGACTGGAGAAGGACAGTCAGGACCCGGAAGACCCTGCCGCCGGCTGAGGAGGACTCTGAGCGCACACCCGAGCGACGTCACCCCCAAGGGTTTGCGGCACGGACACCAGTGGGTTTTGGGCGAACGAGTCCCCGCGTTCTGAGGCCAGGGACCAGCGGTTGAAAGGCTCCCCTGCGCGCTCTCTGGGGCCCTACGGACGGCAGAGCCACTAACACAGACTAAAGCGACGGCGGGTCGACCGCAGCGTCCGTTCCGGAGCCGGCAAAGCGGACCCCGGCAAACGGAGGGGAGCGACCCCGCCACGGGTCCCGACCGGGAAGCCGACCGTTTCCGAGCTGGGCGCGCACGCGGGAGGCCGGCCCCCTGCGCCAGCCGGGGAAGCCCCACGGTGCCCACGGCAGACCGGCCGCAACCTCCCCGCAGCGAGCGCTTCCGCGCTCGGGCCGCTGGTCACGGGGACGCCCCGGGCCCCGAGCACAGCGCGCGCTTTCCAGACAGATCGGCCTCCGTGACACCGGCTGCTGCCCCGGGGAGAACCCGTCCGGGGGGACGACGAGGCCGACGAGGCCGTGGGTGCGCTCTCGGACCCGCGGGCGGGAGCTGATGGCAGAGCTCCCCGCACGGAACACGGCGCGGGCCGACGCCGTCTCCGGCTTCGTCACACGTGTCCCCGCGCACCCCGACGACAACCCGAAACAGGGCACGGGCACCTCCCCCGCAGCTCACGCAGACACGACGGCAGCAGAACGCGGCGAGCACGGGAACAGGTGCGGCCCAACCAAACGCCGCCACTCCCCGCTCTCGGATAAAGACAGGGGAGAAGCAAAGGCAGGGGACTGAGCAAAAGGCACAGCCCATGAAATTAAAGCCAATCGTGTGACGGGTCTATAAACACGTCAGGTAGGGGGACCACCACCAGCTTTTGCTGCGGCAGCTCCGGATGCCGAATATTCAGGCTCGGCTGATGCGGGGCGGTTGTGCCCGGGGCGGGACCCGCACCGACGGCCCTGAGGAGTCCGGCGTCCCTCGAGGGGCGAGAACGAGAAGGATGGAACGTTCGCAGGACGCGGTCCTCACGACCACGGGCGGGACCGCTTCGCATCTCCAGCCTCCACCGAGACCCCGAAGCGGCCGCGGCCCGCACGTCCGTCCCTGCTCACTGTGGACGGCACCCTCACCGCCCCGCCGACACCCTTCCCTCGGCCCCAGCGAGAGGCCTTGCGCCACCCGCCGTCCGTGGCTGGAAGGCGGCCTCCCGGCCCGGATACAGCCCCGCTGTCTGCGACAGCCTCTGCCCGCTCCGTGGTCGGTCACCATCCCGGACCCCTTGTGGCCCCCGAGGACGCACCAGCGGCCCCACCGTCCCCGTCCCCAGCGTGGTGAGCCCACCCCCTCCGCCCTCCCCTGTCGCCCCGCCTGCTCGCCAGGAGGTGCAGGGAGGCTGATCCGGAGTGGAAACCCCAGGTCTCTCCGCACGAGGGTCAGGGGGGCTGCTGAGCGGCCCCCTCACATACACGTGACTTGGAGGAAGACTGGCCTCAACTGTTGTAAATGGCACCTGGCAGGATAACCCAGCAAATACACCGAGACAACCAGGTACAGTCTCCCGTATTTGCAAACAAATCCTACCTAACGGAATGTAGCTCGGTGCACAAGGCAGAGACTGTGAAAACAGCCCCACTTTAACTCCTGGTTGACTCTGTGTGCGAGCATTTACCAGAGCAGCTGCCGAAGGTGCATAATGGGCAATTAGATCTTTAAACAGAACAGGCAAAAAAAAAAAAACGGATCACTTACTACACTCCCAACTTGCGACATTTAATCCAGAGTCACCAATCACAAAATTAACAACAGATCCACAGACACTATATCCAGGCTTCAAAAGAACAGGGGACACCTTTAAGGTGCATAGAGGGCACACGAAAACTTAGCCTACAACACACCGTCACCTCAGAACAGGTTTCACTCTCACACCACAGATTTCCACCCCAACGATATGGGAGCCTATGTTAGGAAAGCTCCTCACAGAACAGACTGAGGGTGCTGGGGGGAGGGGGGATGGGCGTTAAGGAGGGCACTTGGGAGGATCACTGGGTGTTGTGTGTCAGTGATGAGTCACTAAATTCTCCACCTGAAACAAACACTATGCCGTATGGTAACCAACTAGAATTTAAATTAAAGAAAAAGGAGCAAAGCCTCTCACATATATCGGAACCTACAACGCAGGCCATGCCTAGGAATTTAACACACAGGACTTTGAGACCAGATGCAAGTCCCCTGATGTGCTCAGTGTTCGTCTTTCTCTGTGCCAAACGTATAACCTGTATCAAAAAGAGATTTGCCAAAAGGGAGGAAACCAATCTGTGCTGACTGGTAGGAGTTTCCACTGGGAACTTGGACAACTGCTTTTCCTCTATACCTGAGCGTCCAAAGCGCACTGTAAAAGTGTGTGAAACCAAATCATTTCCACTTAGCACACAGACCACGGCAGCTTTGTCATCACTGGGCACACAGATGGACAAGACCAGCAGTGGATTACAAAACACAGAGGAATTTCACACAGAAACAAAGCGATGAAAATTCGCCATGAAGCAGGTGGAGAAATCACGAGAAATCACGACAGGGATTTCTCTAGTGTAGACAGTTGCTTCCGTGAGATGGGCAGATAGGGGGATACTCTTAGGACAGCTACGATGTTGGGGGTGATCCTGGCTGGTTGAGATGCCAGGAAACCCGGGCAGAGTAAGGCGGCCACCACACAGCCTCGTGGCTGTGATTCCTCGGGAAACAGACTATTGGCACTTCTAGGCGGAAACAGGACCACACCTCTGGGGACCCCCAGTATGAAAAGAGAGTGGAGCGGGCCTACAGGCCACAGAGAGCCCCGTAGTGATAGAGGGAAACCTGTTCCTAAGGAGACGTTGGTGGAATGGCACGAAAATATCCTCCAACCCTTAGGCCTTTGGCTTACCTAGGACACGAGTGCCGGGGGGTATGGCCTCGATGCCTCCTCCACCAGGTATACACGACACAGGAACCGGATAGTGTGGACCCGGCTAGTACGCTCAGAGCCAAGGCTCAGCCTGACCTACCGGAGTCGAAGCAGAAAAAAGGACACAACGCGATGGGCTGCGTACAACCGGGTCTTGTGTGTGACATCGGAAGGAAGCGATATTCCTCAAGGTCAGAGGAGACGAAGGAAGCCGGAGACTCTCACACTGAACTTCCAGAAATTAGCCTCATGGATGGAAGCTGTGCGCTAGACAATAGGGTACACCTGGACTAATCAAGGAAGAGACCTTCGCAGGAGCTGAAAAGGGAGCAGTGCATCCTCTAAAATCACGAGAGCCCCGCTGCTCACGTCCTGGCCGGCGAACGTGTGCCTGACGGTGCTCTGCAAGCACCCCAGCCTCTGACACTGACCTGTACGAGGAAGGTGTCGGGAAGTCAGGGACTGGTTTCAGAAGTTGAAACCAGTGGATCGTCCGACGATTGGATATGGCTCTATGTTCAGGTTTCTAGCTGTGCTCATACTGATCACATCGGGGTCCAGTTGCTTACACGGGTCGTGAAAGTGTGGGGTGAAAAGCGTGCAAAGGAAAAACGCTCACAACATACAAGTGTCTGCGACGAATGTAGACGTGATGTAGAATCGCGCACAGGGTGGACGGAGACTTCTGTGAACTTGAATGTGTACGGGGCGTTAGGTCCCACTATGAAGTCGCGGGTGAGGGATGCGGAATCACAGGGTGGGTGGCTGTGTGTTGGTTCGATAGGATTTCACACCCACTTCTTTGTGGCAAAGAACGAGATTGCTCTCGGCAGCAAAGCTGTTTTGACACAAGAGCCTGGGAAGTCCTGTCGGGACGGCAGCGTCTCATCTGCTCTCGCCCAGAAGAACTCAGCAATTGGCGGCACGGGGCCCCCCCGGAGGCTCATCGTGCAGACACGGGAAGGAGCAGGGAGGACAAGGGGATACGCAGACCGTGGACACCCAAGCGCGGAGGACTGCCCAGCAGTGCTCCCCCTGGGCAAGCCTACAGTTGCTGATGTGAAGTGTCCTGCTGGGGAGGAACAGCCCCTCTTACAGGCAGCGGGGAAAGCCAGGCTAAGGCCCCTCAGGGAGGTACTTCTGGGCCATCAGTACCCGAACCATGCTTCCCTGGAAACGAGCTCTAACACCAAACTCTGACTCGGGCAGCTGGAGGTCAGATCTGTCGACAAGTGCGGGGGGGGGGGGGGGGTTCTCTCCAAGTGTCGATGGCTGTAAAAACACACCTCTGCTACATTTGAACTTTATTCCTTTCATTTCCCCTGGCCTGGAAACTGTGATTAATCTAGCATGAGCGTGAGTTTGCTATTTCCTTGATGGTATATTAAAAACCATTAATTGGCTGGAGATACTTGCTCAGTGAACCAGCATTAAAGACACTGGTGGCGAAGACAATCAGTCTCAGCACTGTTTGTCCCCAAACCCACCAGACTTCAGGGGGCACGTGACACTGGTGCAGGTCAGGGCTTGGCCTTAGGTAGATTCGGGTGCACACAAGCCCGCTACCGTGTCCCGACCTCGCCCCACGCGGCCCTGCTCCCCCCACCCCTACCCGCACCCCCACCCGTGAGGCTCACACATGCACGGTACTCACCCCGTCCGTCCGTCCGTCCGCCCGCCGCCTTGGGAGCCAGGGCCCACCTCCCCCCACCTCTGCGTTGCGTCAATTGCGTCAGACACGGAGGGAGCCCGCCCACCTCTGAAATCGCTTTGCGGGCGGCCCGGAAGTGGGTGAGAGGCAGTCCCCAGGTGAGCTCGCTGTTCGGAAGTCCCGGGTCTCTGCAGCGAACAAGGCTCCCAGGTGCCTGTCGTGGAGGGGTACCACGGTGCGCGCGCTGGCCTCGGTGCTTGCGGGGCTTCCAGATCCCTCCGCTCTGCCCTCCGGCAGAAGGGAGCCACGCCTTCGTGCGGACTGGCGCTTGCAAACAGGCAGGTGCCACGTCCCCCACCGGGCCACGCCTGCGAGCCGGCCTCTCCAGACCCTCGCCTGTGCGGCTGGAGCCTGCTCAGTAGGCGCCCCGTCGGCCCGCGGAGGGCAGCTGGGGGCATCGGCCTGTGGAGCGCGGGGGGGTCTGGGGCCACATGCACGGCCTGCAGGCTGGAGGGGCCACCACCCACACCTCTCTCTTGGGTGCCCCTCTCAAGCGGCCAAGCGCAGTCCCAGCTTGGAACGGCCGCCTGAGGCTCCGGGCTTACCCTCCTCAAGGCTCCCAGGTGTGTCTTATCAAAGGACAGCACCGTCCGGGGGCTCAGGGCCACCCGGGCCAGACAGTCCCAGTTCCTCCAGCTCCGGCTGAAAGGGTAGCACACCCAGCTAGGCAGGTTGCACCCACCTGGGGCGCAAGTATGTAGGGCACATGGACCCCCTACGGCCGAGCCTGGAGACGCGGCCACACCCCACCCTCGCCGCGCCCGCTGTCCTGGGCTCCCCTGACCCGGGCAGGGGCAGCTCGTACAAGCGGGATACACACCCCGGCAGCCAGGGGAGCCCTGGCCCCCGGTGGAAATCCGGAAGAGCCGGAATCACCCAGCAGCCTCCACGATGAAAACGGGCACCCCCTCCACCCAAACACTTTCTCAGGCGACGAAACGCTGCAGTCCGTGCCCCCTGCACCTGGCTGCCTGCCTGGGGGGGTCCCGGGGTTACCAGGAATCGAGGCTCCCGGGCGTCTCTGGCTGGAAACCAGCCACCCCTGCCCCTCCGACCGAGGCAGCGCGCTCCCCCCCCCCCCCCGCCTTTACCTTTGGGGTGAAACAGGCACAACTGTGGAGCGGAGGGCGCGGAATCAGGCAGAGGCCTGGGACAGCCGGGCGCCCCTCCCCTCCCCAGACCTCTCCGCACGTTCGCTCCGTTCTAGGCACCCGTGGGGCTCGCACCTGCGCACCAGGCCCCCCTCCCGCGTGTGTGGAGCCGGGGCCCTCTGCCTGTGGAGCTCCGTCCGCACCAGAACCACCCGGACGGCCTTCCAGGAGGAGAGATCCCAACCCGAGAATCTCTCTGAGCCAGCAGCTTGAATGCAGCAGCAGTCAGTCCTCCCCGGCCTGTCTGTGCGATGGGCTCCCCTCCCCGGGTCTTTGGGGGAGGATTCACTAGGATTCACCAGCCCGCCGGCCCCGCCCAGACCTCGAAAGGTAGTACACTTGCCTCTAGACCGGCCTTCGGGGGGGCACATGTGCCCGGGTGTGAACTAAGTCTCTGAACGAGGCCGACCCAGGCCCCAAGCAGCCTCCTCCTGTGACCTGGCCCCTTCCTACAGCCGCCCTGTTCCGGGCCCCGGGCTGTGCCACCTGCGTGGCCTGCACATGTGCCGTCCGCCCCTTCGGCCCCGGGGACACCCCAGCCCCGTGGAGATCCCGACCCACCCTAGGATGCCCACACCAGGACCGTCTTTCTGATGCGGCACATTGTACCTGGCACCAGTCAGTCCCCAGGTGGTCCACTTGCCCGGTGGGTGCCCCGGCCTCTCCAGCAAGGGAGGCTTCTGACCCTCCCTCTGCAGGGCAACCCGACCGTCCCCCTCGACCCCCGCCCAGGCACGCAACCTGCTCTGGATTCGGGGAGAAATGTGCCGTTGTGGGGGATCCTGCTTGGATCGAACAGATGCCGAGTGGCTCTGGGAGCAGCTCCCGGGCCCAGGTTCTGCAGTTGGCCGCGCTTTTGAGGTCAAGACCGCCCCCCGCCTGCACCGCCTGCACATGCGCCCTTGGCCTGCGGCGCCCGCACATGCGCCCTTGGCCTGCGGCGCCCGCACATGCGCCCTTGGCCTGCACCGCCCGCACATGCGCCCTTGGCCTGCGGCGCCTGCACATGCGCCCTTGGCCTGCACCGCCTGCACTGTGCTGGGGCCTCCACCGTCTGCACGTGCGCCGTGGGCTCACTGTCTGTGGGCCTCCAGCTGTACGCGAACCCAAGTGGCTGCCAGATCCCCTTGCCTGTGGTCCCTGGGGGGATGCTGTTCAGAGACCCGGCTCTACCTGGGCTTCCCTGTTTCAGGTCCAGGCCTCCCTCGGCCGAGCGGCTCACTCGTTCTCAGCCAGGCGCTGGGTACACCTGTGCCGTCAAATGGAACTCGGATGTTACCTATCTTTTCACACACGGGCCTCCAAATGCAAGCCTTCCTCTGGTGCTCAGTTAGAGAAATCTCTTCCAAACCTTCAAGAAAAGGGAACTTGGCTTTTGGATGATAGGAGCTGTGTTCAGCTGCTAGAAATACAGGCGTGGAAAACAGTGACTTTGGTCACGAACTTTGGTCACAGGGGTCTCCCTGTGAATCTGGCACAAGCAGTGGGGACAGTCAGGACTGTCACTCCGCCGTCTGTCCTGACGTGCGTTTCCCTGACGGCCAACACGTTGTATGCCCTTCTCTGCCCCCTGTGGATCTCTTTGGCGAAATGTCTGCGCAAGTCTTTGGTCTACTTTTTAATTGGGTTGTTTAGTAACTGTTAAGTCCCAAGAGTTTTTTTTAATATACCCTGGATATAAGCCCTTTGTTAGGTTAACAGTTTCCCTTAACGGTTTCTGTCCTGGGGGCACCTGCCGGCTCAGGTGGAGGGGCACGAAACTCTTGATCTCAGGGTCTTGAGTTCCAGCCCCATGTTGGGCATAGAGATTACAATAAAATGAAATAATGAAATGAAATTAAATATAAAGTAAAATATAAAATAATAAGATAAAAAAATAGCGGTGCCTGGGTGACTGTTGGTTAAGCGTCCGACTCTTGATTTCGGCTCAGGTCATGATTTTGTGGCATGTGAGTTTGAGCCGCACATCGGGCTCTGCACTGACGGTGCTGAGCCTGCTAGGGATTCTCTCTCCCTCTCTGCCTCTTTCTCTCTCTCAAAAATAAATAAACATTTTTTAAAAGCACGTGGTTTCTGCAAGTTTTAATAAAACCTATAAAATGGTATGTATCATAGAATGAAAGTTCTTAATTTTAGGGGTTTATCTACCTTTTCTCTTATGAGTGACATTTGGTCACATCTAAGAACTCTTTGTTGAATCCGAAGTCAAGAAAATATCCTATTTTTCTTCTAAATGCTTTGTACGTTATGTTTTACACTTACATCTGTTCTTTCCTTTTTTTTTTTTTTTTTTTTTGCTATACTTTATGGCTTACCTCACCTGCTCTCATTATTAGCATAGAAGCAATGGCTTCTCCTAACTTTCTCTGCAACAATCATCTTAGCTCAGGCTAAGGAGGAGGGAGGAGAGGAGAGGAAGGAAGGAGGGAGAGGAAGAGGGAAGGAAGGAGGGAGAGGAAGGGGAAAGGAAGAGAAGAAGGGGGAGAAGGAAGAGGAGGTGGGAAAGAAGGGATAGAAAGGGGAGGAAGGGAAGAGGGAGAGAAAGGGGAGGAGGAGGGGGAAAAGGAGGGGAGGAGGAAGGGAGGAGGGAGAGGAAGGGGGAGGGGAGGAGTGGAAGAAGGAGGAGGAGGAGAGGCAGAAGGGAGGAGGGAGAGGAAGGGGGAGGGGAGGAAAGGAAGAGGGAGAGGAAGGGGAGGAGGAGGGGAGAAGGAGGGGAGAAGGAGGGGAGGAAGGGAAGAGGGAGAGGAAGGGGGAGGGGAGGAGGAGTGGAAGAAGGAGGGGGGAGGGGAAGAGGGGAGGAGGAGGAGGGGCAGAAGGGACGAGGTGGGGAGGGAGGAGGCGAAATATTTTTAAGGCGCCCAGAGAAGCAGCCCGGTGTCAGCATGGGTGACGGGAGCCCCAGAAGGCAGTTGTCCGGGTGCTTCGCCCGAGGCCCTGCACTCCGGGAACGCCAAGAAGGCCCTGGCGGGAACGGGCTCTGAGTTAGCCAGCGCGTCTGCTCCCAGGGAAGCGGCAGGACCTGGGGCCCGTCCAGGGAGTCCTGGCTCCGCTCTGCGCCCGTGCTTGTGTTTCCTGTCGGGCAGCAACGCTCAGGGGAGGCTTTTCAGTTTGGGACAGTGGGCGGACGATTTCTACCCGGCAGGACAAGACGCCCCGTGGGGAGGGCACGCCCCTGCTCTGCCCCTTTCCCTCCAGGTCAGGCTCGTCTCTGCTGGACGCACATTCCTAGGCAGGCAACCTGAGCAGGCTCCACCTCTCCACGGTCTCCACGTCTTCTACAGATTTGTATTACTTTATTGTCTGAAAAAAAATAGAAGTGACGAAGCGCCTTGACTCGGTCAGCGGGGCTCACTGACGTGAGGCCATCGAGCTGCAGGTTCCCCGGAGCTACGTTTGTCCTCACGGAGCGGTCTCCGGAGCTCGCTGCTACGACAGGACGGGCGCGTCTGACACCTGCGGGTTTTCACAGCCCAGGACGGGCTCGTCTGACACCTGCGGGTTTTCACAGCCCAGAACGAGCGGCAGGAACCGCAAGCTGAGCTCCCAGCTAAATGCAGGCACGAGATCCAGGCTGAGCTTCTCCCGGGTCCGGACTGGTTCTTCCACGAGGATGAGTTTCCCCGTCACTAACGGGGCAAAGTTAGAAAAAGCACAGAGAGATGCGGGGCCGCCAGGCACCCAACACCGCCCCCACCCTCACCCTCACTGGCGGAACCAGCTCGTCTGGGGCAAGGACCACACAGGGAATCCAGCATTCACACACTGCGGTGAACACCTGCTGTGCCCAGTGCTCCCCTGGGAGCTGATCGTGCCGCAGCTCCAAAGAGGTCGTATGTACTCAAAAATGTGCCCCTTAACGCTGGGAGCAGAGACCCCTTCATAATCGGAAAGAAGTTCTGGATTCCGGCATCAGACCACGTACTTAAACACCCACACATCACTGCACCCGTGCGTTCTCTCAGCAACCCCCCAAGGCCCATCTCCAGCTGCTGTGGCCCCCTCCCCATCTCCGACCCTCCCCACCTCTGCCCACCCCCTCCCCATCACTCACCCCCTCATCTCCGAAGTCCCTTCTTCCACCCCCTCCTTCTGTCCCCCTTCTGTCGCCCTCAGCCCCATGTTGGGAATCCTGGCACCCGGTAATCCTGGCACCTGGTGAGGTGGGTTCACCACCCAGCCACGCATCAGATGGCCCTTTCCCAGGCGGGGGCACCTGTTCCCTGCTGAGACCCCGAGGGACCTGTCTGTGACCTGTTTCCTTTTCGGAGGCCTCATCCGGGCCTTCCCGCTCAAGGAAGCGGACGCGGAGGCCAGCGTCCACATGGCAGAGGACAGCCTCTCCTGGAAGGGGACGCTCCGTGGGTTCGGAGAATCCCGTCCACTCGGCGCAGGCCCTAGGGCCAGTCCAGGGCTCCGGGCAGCCCCTCCACCCGGGCATCGGGGGCACTCACCAAGATCAGGCATTGAACCAGGATCCCTCTCTGGGGGACGCAGCGGCGGTGGCTGACCTCGGTCGGAGCGAGGCAACACCTGCTCTGGCACTCGTTGTCGTTGGTGCAGTGGCTCCCGTTGGGCTGGGGACACAGAGCCGGAGCCTGGCGCCCGCCTCCCGCCCTGGCCCCCGCCCTCCCTGCCGCGGCCCGGCCGCCGGCTCACCTTGCGCCAAGGCTGACACTGCAGGAAGATGGTCATGGGTCTGCAGGTCAGCTCGGGGCCGGAGATGCTGAGCACACAGCAGCGGCTCCGGCATTCGGAGTGCTCGGAGCAGGCGTGGCCGTCCGGCTGCCCGCCGCCGGAGGGGAGACCCCGTTCTCTCCGCCGGCCCCCTGCCCCCTCGGCGGCCAGCTCTGGGCGGCGGGACCCTCCTCCTCCTGGTGCCGGCCAGCCCGCTCGGGCGCCTCCTGCCGGGCCCGGCCCTGGAGGGAGCCGGTCTGGGTGGTGCAGAGCTTCTGTGACTCCAGGCTGCTGGGGACACAGCAGTGGCTCGGGCCCTCCAGGCGATCCTCACGGGCCTCGCATCCCCTGCAGACCCAGCGCCCAGTAGGGCTTCTTGATTTAGGAACACCCTCCCCTCCTTTCTGCTTCCCTTCCAAGTTCCCGAACGTCCCAGACCTGGTGGGGCTGATGGCGGGGGGAGCCAGCGGAAAGGGAGGGGAAGAGAACTAACGTGGTCTGTGTGTGGTGAGCCACGCGGACGGGAGGTAAACCAAGGCACAGAGGACGAGAGGAGGAGCAGCGGAGCGGGGAGGGGAGGGGAAGAGCTGCCACGGACTCTCACAGCTTCTACGGGCCCAGGAGGGCGGGGCGGGGTCACGTGCGGGCAGGAGCCGTGGCTGGCCCTCACCCAGGTCCTGGCCCGGCCGCTGGAGGCCCCCTGCTCCTGAGGCCTTTGATGGCAGTTCTCGAGCTTCGGGTCGCAACACCCCTTTGCAAACTCAGCAAACTACTGAGGCCCCAGAGCCGTTGTTGGTGTGGGTCCCTCGTAACGACTTTTCCCGCGGCGGGTACTCACAGAGTTTTACGTACGTGTGTGTAAACTTAGTTAAAAATAGGAACTCCAGCCCGTGTTCACCTACAGAACAGCTTCTTATGAAACACAAGTCTATTTTCCAAAGCAAAGCAGAACGTGCTGAACACGGAGTGGCCCCACCCGGCACCTGGCACAGCGCTACCTGCCTGGCTCCCCGGCCTGTGACCGTCATCGTCGGGGACCCTGCGGCCTGGGGGACCCAGCGTCAGCTGTCCTGGGGGCCCAAACGCCCGGGGGCCTTCTTTTCCAGAGAGCCCAGACAGGATTCGCGGGGGCAGGCACCTGCGGAGAGGAGCCGGGAACCCCCGGGAGCCCGAGTGGGGGCCACCTCCGCTGGGGGGGTGGTGCTTACCTTATGCAAATGGAACACGGTCTTGGGCCTCCAGGCCAAGGACACAGGCAGCAGGTTGAGCAGCAGCAGCAGATGCCTGGCGCACGCCATGGGGCTCCGGGCCTGTCAATGCCCCAGATGGCTCTCCCTGTCCCCCCACGGCACCTGCGTGGGCACCCGCTTCCTTCCCCCCTTCCCAGTCTTTCTCTCGCAAAACAGGTTTTTTTACGGTAACAGACATTTTCTGGAGCAGTTTTAGGACTACAGAAATTGCGCAGAAAGTACAAAGAGTTCCCATACAGCCCCCTTCCCCCTGTTTCCCTAGTATTCCGTCAGCGGATCATCGGCTACAGTTGGCCAGGTGATACAGATACATTATTACGAGTTCCCGGGTTCACTGCCGGTGCAGGACGTTCTGCCGGTTGGACGAAGGCCACCACATTAACACACAGTATTTTCACTGCCCTAAACCCTCTGTGCGCTGCCTGCTCAGCCTTGCCCATGAAACCCCGGCAACCATGGATCTTTTGGGGGTTCTTTTTTGGTCTCGTAGTTGTGCCTCGTGCCTTTTCCCCAGTATCCTAGAGCTGGAACCGTACAAGATGCAGCCTTTCCAGACTGGCTTCCTTCACTCACTTGATAGCAAATCCCTGTTTATCGCTGAGTGGAGAATGAATTTTCAACACCCCTTTCTCCTGGGAAGGATCCTGCCCTCTCTGAGTTGAACAGGAACCTCTCTGCTTGGCATCAGAGAGCACCCATGGGCTGTGCAACCCTCCTGTGAGTCCAGCTCCTATGCCCTCCCCCCTCCTCCCTCCCCTCCCCCCCCCCCCCCCCCCCCCCCCCCCCCCCCCCCCCCCCCCCCCCCCCCCCCCCCCCCCCCCCCCCCCCCCCCCGCTGAGGCAGGCAGGTTGAGCCGTGAGCCCACGCGCTGCAGTTGGGGAAGCAGGCGTGGCAAACCCCCAGGCACGGGTGAGTCTCCCGCCCCAGATGGGGGAAGATGGCCAGGAGTCCCAAGTCAGCCTCAGATCCAAGCCTCAGCCGCCCCTGCCCACGCGCAGGGTATTTGGCCGATTGTCTGGCTATTCATAAAGCTGACGGTTTGGCCTCCAACTTTGCCCCTAGTTCTTTTATCTTTTTTTTTTTTTCTCAATATTTATTTATTTTGAGAGGTGGGGGAAGCGGCAAAGAGGGAGAGAGAGAGAGAGAATCCCAAACAGCTTCCGCATCATCAGCACAGAGCCTGATGCAGGGCTTGAATCCACGAACCGCAAGATCATAACCTGAGCCGAAATCAAGGGGCATAACTGACAGACCCCCCCCCCCCCCCGCAAGATGCCTCTCTTTTATCTTTTAAATTAAGTGATGGAGTACCTGGGTGGTTCAGTCCATTGAGCATCCAACTCTTTTCTCTTTTTTTTTCTTTTCTTTTTTTTTTTTTTTTGAGAGAGAGAGCGGGTAGAGAGAGAGGGAGAGAGAGAATCCCAAGGAGGCTCCACACCATCAGTGCAGAGCCTGATGTGAGCCTTGGACTCACAAACTGTGAGGTCATGACCTGAGCCAAAATCAAGAGTTGGATGCCTGAAAGATGAGCCACCCAGGCGCCCCCGAGCATCCAACTCTCGATTTTGGCTCCGGTCATGACCCCGGGGGTTATGGGATTGAGCCCCGAGTCAGGCTCTGTGCTGGGCATGGAACCTGCTTCCGATCGTCCCTCTCCCTCTGCCCCTCTCTTCTGCCTGTGCTCTCTCTCTCCCTCAAAGTAAATAAATAAATAAACAGACAAATAAAATAAAACTGAAGTGATATTCACAGAACATAAAATTAACCATTTTTAAATTTTTATAAATTAAAAAAGAATTTTCAAATGTTTATTTTTGGGAGAGAGATAGAGACAGAGAGACAGAGCATGAGCGGAGGAGGGGTAGAGAGAGAGGGAGACACAGAATCCGAAGCAGGCTCCAGGCTCCGAGCTGTCAGCCCAGAGCCCAACGTGGGGCTCGAACCCATGAACAGTGAGGTCATGACCTCAGCTGAGGTCCGAGGCTTAACCGATTGAGTCACCCAGGCGCCTCCATAATTTTTTGTAAAGTAAACAATTCAGGGGCCTTTAGTGCATTCTTAACAGTGTGCAAGCACCACCTCTGTCTGGTTCTAGAACATTCCATCATCCCACAGTACAAGCTAGACTCCTGTTCTAGAACCCTCCTCAAGTCTGTCTTCCCGCCCCGTGGCCGTGCTCCCCTCAGGACCACCAGCTCCCAGCCCAGGGCCCACGAGCCTCAGACTCAGTCCTGCCTTTGGTTTCCGTCCCAGGTGCTGCAGGCCCTTGGGGGTGGGGTGGAAGTGGGGGGAACGGCTGAGCCTTTCCAGGACCTTGCTGCCCATCTATGAGGTCAGTGGTGGCCTCTTGCTGTCCCATGTCGTGTCCCCTGAACCTCTGGTTTCCAGATGATTCCAGTGAAGATGTGCTCATCTTGCCCCTTCGTTCTTTACTGGGGTCACTTGCCCCGCAAAGCACAGTGGAAACCTGTTTGTTGTCTCCTGGTCTGTTCAGGTCCCCAGGCCAGGAGCACCTCTGACCACAAGACAAGTCCTCCTGGGGCTGGAACTGAGAAACGCAGAAGGTCCCCAGGGAGAAAGGCAGACACACCGTGTCCTCGCGCGTGGGGTGACGCAGACGGACGAGGAGAGCCCAGGAGCTGGACAAAACAGTGGAGCCACACGGGACGGCCCAGGGACAGCCATTTCTGGGCAGGCTCCCGTGGGGGAAGCTTGTGAGGAGGCGGGAGCCAGAGCCCATGGCAGGGTTGGGGTCAGGGAGCCGGCACGGGGGCCCCCGAGGACTCTGTGTACCTCCTGCTCAAGTCACATCAACAGGAGCGCTAGCAGAACCGGTGAGGCTGGTATTTTCCAGAGCGCCTCCACACTTAGTCATTTGGCCTCCACAAAAATCTCCGGAAACGACCCGCTGCCCGTGCGACATGTGAATCCCCGTGAAGACACGTTCAGCAACACAGGACATCTCAGGCCAAAGGAGGCTATCATCGTCTATCGGGCTTTTGTTTTGTTTTGGTTTTGGAAAAAATAGCAAATCACAGCACACATCAGCTGAGTTTCGGGCTTTCTGCAATTTTATACTTAAATTTATCTGCACTCCGTTTGAGATAGTTCAGAAGTCACAAAAGCATTGCTAGACCATCTTGTTCCCGAGTTTTGCTAATTGGTTTCAAAAGAGGTACAACAGCGTGAACGCGGAGCCCTATTCTGATCTGCAGCCACCAAAGAATGACAAAGACACGGGAGAGGAGAGCAGAGGGAGGCTGCGGGGCGCAGCACGAGCAGGGCCAAAGCTCTTTCACTTCTTACCTCCGGAAAAGCACTTCGAAGTCTATCTCAGCGTGCGCGTGCTACCGGTGTTGAAACGTTTTCCCCTCAAGAGCAGCAGCTGGCAGTCAGGACATACGTGTGCCGCGTGTGGCCCCAGATGCCGGCAGCTGTGATGTGTGAGCTTGTGGGTTCCCTGCACGGCCCGCACGGCGGATGGGGAGGGCGAGCGAAGCCTTGTGGGGCGGCCTCCGTGCGTTCCGGGGGCCGCTGAGGCCGCCCGCCTGGCAGCTCCTGCCAGCACCTCCCAGACCCCCAGGCCCTGGAGGCCACCGGACTTACGGAACATTCAGAAACAGCTCTTACGAGGTCGCCAAGTATCTCCCTGATGCAACCCAAGACCCACCTTTTAGTCCTGGAAGACTGAGCACGCAGACGGACAATGGCCGGACCGTCTTTGAAAGTGGGACTCGGCCCCCGGGCCGCAGCAGCCAACCTGGAAGCCAACTGCCGTCTCTCAGCTGGCCCTCGGGGACCAGCAGTGGGCCAGCGGCTGCAGCGTCCTCAAGTCAGGACCAGCCCGCGAAGCCAACGATGCCCCCTGAGCAACCGTGGGACACCCGTACCGGCCCGCTACGGCTGCGTAACAAACACCGTGAGCGGGGTGGGTTCAGCCACGGGTTGTTCCTCACGGTCCTGGAGGCTGGAGGTCCAGATCCGGGTGTGGGTGGGGCTGTCCCTTCCGGGGCCCCTCTCCTGGGGTGTGGACACATCTCCCTCTGTCATGCTTACGCGCCTGGCCGCGTTCCATTCTGCTGACCCCTGGGCCTCTGTTCTCCTGATCCGTAAGCTCCATGAGCCAGCGCTCGAGGGACAGTGGAAGGGCTGTGGGAACTCTTTTATATTTATATATATAAAGATTTTTGAGAGAGAGAGAGAGAGAGAGAGTGCAAGCAGGGGAGGGGCAAGAGAGAGGGGGACAGAGGATCTGAAGTGGGCTCTGTGCTGACAGCAGTCTGACACGGGGCTCGAACTCGCGAGCCACAAGATCATGACCTGAGCTAAAGTCAACTGACTGAACCACCCAGGCGCCCCTGTGGGAACTCTTTCTGTCCCCTCACTGCAGGTCAAGGCTCTCAGATGCCCCTAAGCACATGTTCCAGAGAAATGACACTAGACAACGGAGTCAGATAAACATTCCCGAAAATAAATGGGCAAACCTGTAGCCACGGTATCAGTCTTGAAAGTCTTGCCTCCATGCTACATCAAATGTAAAGAATATGAGTAATACAACTATATGAAAGCTGGATTTAAATCACAACTTGAATATTTAAGAATTTAAAACTTGCCAATTTTTTTGTACTTTGAACAGGGCAAAAAAAAACCTTTATGGTCTCTGATTTCTCATGGGCCCTTGAAAAGTTCACAGGCCGTTTATAAAACTGGGCCTGATGTGCCTGGTCAAACAGCCATGCCCCCCAGACACCCACTGTCCCCACGCCGCCCACGGCAGCAACAAGGCCAGCAGCCAAGAGGTGGGTGCGGCCCAGGTGTCCAGGGTGAAGGATAAACAGAACGTAGTCCATCCATACGATGACATGTAATTCACCTGAAAAAGGAGGGAAATCCCGACACGTGTCACAACCTGGCTGGGCGCTGAGGACGTGACGCTGAGTGAAATGAGCCGGTCCCAGAAGGACAGACACTTCAGACTTCCGCTTGTAGGAAGGCCTTAGAGCAGCCAGGTTCGTAGAAGCAGAGGGTGGAGGGTGGGTGCCGGGCGCTGGGCCGCCGTCAGCGTGGAGCGGGACAGAGCGTCAGTCTCGGAGGGCGAGACAGTGCTGGACGTGGACGGTGGCCCCGGCAGGGCGGTGCGGGGGTAACTGGTGCCCCTGAACTGTGCCCGTTACGGTGTTCACAATGGGAAAATGTTTATGTGTATCTCACTGCCGTAAATCAAAGGCTACCGGCACTGCTCAGAGGCCCGGGAGGCCCTGAGGTGTAGCTGTTCCTGAACTTGGAAGAACAGGGCATTCACAGCCCCTGCTTATTCTTAAATATTCTTTTATTTATTTATTTATTTATTTATTTTTAAAATTTTTTAATATTTTATTTATTTTTGATAGAGAGAGACAGAGCACAAGTGGGGAAGGGGCAGAGGGAGAAGGAGACACAGAATCCGAAGCAGGCTCCAGGCTCCGAGCCGTTGGCACAGAGCCCCACGCGGGGCTCGAACCCATGAACCATGAGATCATGACCTGAGCCAAAGTCAGATGCTCAACTGACTGAGCCACCCAGGCGCCCCTTAAATATTCTTTTATTAATGCAGTCTCTTTCCTTGGATATTTGTGTATAAATCTCTCAGAGCAGACATCTTTCCACAGTCTTTCCTCCCAAACCTCAACACCAAAATATGATTCCATAGTATCTCAATCTGGCAAATAAAAGCTTGATGCCAGGGGTGCCCGGGGGGCTCGGTCAGTTGTGTCCGACTTCAGCTCAAGTCAAGATCTCACGGTTCGTGAGTTCGAGCCCCGCGTCAGGCTCTGTGCTGACAGCTCAGAGCCTGGAGCCTGCTTCGGATTCTGTGTCTCCCTTTCTCTCTCTGCCCCTCCCCCTCCCCCACTGTGATCTCTCTCTCTCTCTCTGTGTGTCAAAAATAAACTTATTTAAAAAAAGCTTGATGCCAAATCTTGCCAGAAATCACAGACGCCAATAAATTATTCCCTGAACTGTGACTCCCATATTTCGAGCACGAACCCCTCACACTGGGGCCTTACCCGCCCTGCCTCCTTTGCCACCTCCAAGGGAAGGCAGTGTGGCCCGGACCGGGGCCGTCGGCCCAGGGCAGCAGCCTCCGCACGCTTACACACAGGGAAGCAGACCACACGGGCAAATGCGTGAGGCTGGACAGTGCTCGCAGAAAATCTCTCCCTGGCCGCTGATAACTGCTCAAGTGTTCAGTGCTCCTACCTTTCTATCGTGGGCTCCACCTGCCCCTCTGTAAGGGAGACCGGCCAGGCCGCAACTCCAGAACAGACTCCAGCCCCCAAGGGAGAATCCACAGGACCAAGGCCAAGGGAGTCCCGGGCAAAGCGCCACAGACTCACCGGGGCGAGGCCCGCCCTCCTCTCCTGCCTCCTTCCTGGCCCCACCTTCCAGCTGACCGGAGTCTCCCCCCTCTGCAGGAAGGACCGGATGGAGGCAGACGGGGCCGGGCCACACAGGAGCCCAGGAAGCTGACCACAGCTGCTGCAGGCCAAGCGGCCAGACAGCCAGCACTGGGTCAGTGGCTGTGGCTTCCCCAGGCTTTCCCCTCTTCCGACTCAGGACGTCAAATATGCCCTTAACCGATCTAGCGGGATGCTCCCACCCCCCCCCCAAGTCCCCTGGGGGCACCTGCACCAGCCTGGCACCACCAGCATCCCCCCACACCTGCCTGTGGGTGGCCGGATGCCAAGCAGGGGTTTGTTCTCATCGGGGGTGGTCTTCGTTTCTCTCTGCGGACGTCGTCATTCAGTAAACATGTATTTACTCACTGTTGACTATATGCGAGGCTCTGCCCAGGGAAAGATTGCGTGTGCCCGCCCCTCCTTGCCCCCAAGAGTGCTTGGTCTAGTTTGGGAAATGGTCGTGTCAACAAAGAGATCAGGCAGAAGGAGGTGGGTGGGTTTAGAGCGAGGAGGGGGTGTCGGGAGCTGGGACGGTGAGCGGTTAGCGAGCGGCCCCTGGCGGCGGGTGGGCAGCCGCGTCTGGACCTGCAGCCGGCGGGAAGCGCTTCAGGACGCGGGGCGGGGTCGGGGCTGGCGCAGGAACGAGGGGCAGGCGGGGGCGGGGGCGGGGGGCTGGGCGAGAACCCAGAGCGACCCCGGCCCGTCGCGACTGGGGTGTCGGGGATCCGCGTTCGCGCAGCGTTAACACCGCGCGCCAGAGCTCGCTGGCCTGAAAGGGCAGTTGGTCACATCATCTCTCGGGGCGTGTGGGTTGGCCGGGCGCACGCCAGGGGCCCTGCGGAGTCTGAGCGGCTCTGCGACCCAGCCCGGGAATCCGGCCACGAGCAGGAGGGAGCCCCGGAGGCGGTGGGCGGAGACGCAGGCGTGGCCGGGGGTCCTCCGGGGGCAGCTGCGGGGTCGAGGGGAGCAGAGTGGGGGCTGGTAATGGGTCTGGGGTTTCCTTTAGAAGCGGTGAGTGTTCTAAAATTAGGTTGTGATGTTTGTACCACCGTGTGAATATACTAGAAACAATGAATTCCGTACTCCAAATGGGTAAATTGTATGGCGTGTGAATTTTATCTCAATAAAGCTGTTTAGAAAAGGAAATCTAATTTTATTTTTACTTAGGACTTTTACTTATAACTAGGCTGTTTTTACATTGTTATTTACAGATATGTTTATACTATTCTTGCCGTAGAGTAATATTTCCGGTTAACCAAACGTCTTAAAATTCAGTTGAATAACTTTATTTTTTCACTTGTAAAAGGCCTTTTTAAGTAAAAAAACAACCACAAAAAAAAAAACTATTATGAGACTCACTCCTCCTGACTAATTTCTTTAACGTATTTGAAAGTTTCATGGGGCGCCTGGGTGGCGCAGTCGGTTAAGCGTCCGACTTCAGCCAGGTCACGATCTCGCAGTCTGTGAGTTCGAGCCCCGCGTCAGGCTCTGGGCTGACGGCTCGGAGCCTGGAGCCTGTTTCCGATTCTGTGTCTCCCTCTCTCTCTGCCCCTCCCCCGTTCATGCTCTGTCTCTCTCTGTCCCAAAAATAAAAATAAACGTTGAAAAAAAAATAAAAAAAAAAAAAAAGAAAGTTTCATGCAAATTATAAATTTAAAAAATATTTTTTAATTCTTTTTAATGTTTATTTTTGAGAGAGAGAGAGAGACAGAGACAGAACATGAGTGGGGGAGGAGCAGAGAGGGAGACAGAATCTGAAGCAGGCTCCAGACTCTGAGCTGTCAGCACAGACCCCGATGCGGGGCTCTCACTCGTGAACCACAAGATCATGACCTGAGCCGAAGTCCGAGGCTTAATCAAGTGAGCCACCCAGATGCCCCTCAAATTATAAATTTTAATGGACACCGTGGCTGTCCTTACAAATTCCGTGGTTAGGATCTACACTGGTTTTCTCCCAGCCTGGAGAGTTTGCCTGGTGTTTTCATTTGATTTTTTTTTAATGTTTATTTTTGAGAGTGAGAGAGGGGGCAAGCTTGTGAGGGGCAGAGAGAATCCCAAGTAGGCTCCACACTGTCGGTGCAGAGCCTGATGTGGGGGCTCGAACCCACAAGCCGCGAGATCATGACCTGAACTGAAATCAAGAGTCCCACACTTGGGGCACCTGGGTGGCTCAGTCTGCTATGCGTGCAAGTTCACCTCTGGCCATGATCTTGGGGGTTGCGGGTTTGAGCCCCGCATCCGGCTCTCAGCTGTCAACGCAGAGCCTGCTTCCGATCCTCTGTCTGCGCCCCCGCCCACTCTTCCTCTCTCCCGCTTGTTCTCTCTCAAAATAAATAAATAAACTGTAAAAAAAAAAAAAAGTTAATTAGATGCTAAATGAATTTCACCTAAATAAAGCTGTAAGAAACGTGTCATTTTGTGAAATACCAAAATAACGAAATGGGGTGAAGATCTAAAAGGGTTCAAAAAAACCCACAACCACTTGGGTTTGCAAAGAAAGCGGAAATGGATGGAAGCGGGTAAAAGCAGTTAGGGGCCTCAGCCGAAGTCCAGGACAGACGCCAGGGCTGGGCGGCTGGGTGGAGGAGGGGCGAGAACTGACGGCTCAGAGCGCGCCCGTGGCTCAAGCCAAGGGGCCGTCTGGGCAAAGGAAAGGACCCAGGTTTGTGCGAGCCTGGCGGGGGCGGGGGGCCGGGGGTCTCTGCCGAGCTGCGGAGAATCCAGGACTGCCCTTCGGAAATCCCCTCCTGAGACACCTAACCCCCCACGGTGTTCGAAGTCAGGGCACTGGACACAGGGACAGCCCCTCGGGGTCAGGGCGCGCCGCCGTCAGACGCCGCCGGAGACGCCAGGAGGCCTGCGGAGCCTCGCCAGGTCTTCCTCCCGCGTCTCAACAATGTCCCCGCGGCTCCGTGTCCCACCCCAGGGACGTGCGGGCCCCCGGGGCGGGTGGGGCGAAGGCCGCCGCCCGCGCTATGCCCGCGCCGCGCCCACCTGGAGACACCTGCCAGGTGCGCCCCCGCGCGCCCCAGGCCGCGCGGCCCGGCAGGGGTGAGGGGCGGGGCGCGCGAGGCCACGCCCCGGGGCGGTGCCGCGGGGCTCCCCGGCCCGCGCCCCGAGCCCGCAGGGTGCGCCCGCGTCGCGCCCCGGGCGGAGCTCCGGGCCATGGCGGCCGCCGAGCCCAAGCCCCCCGCGGGGGCGGCCGCGGCCGGGCGCCTGGCCCGAGGCTGCTGGTCCGCGTTCTGGGACTACGAGACGCCCAAGGTGATCGTGGTGAAGAACCGGCGCCTGGGCGTCGTGTACCGCGCGGTGCAGCTCCTCATCCTGCTCTACTTCGTGTGGTGGGTGCGGCGCGGCCGGGGGGCGCGGGGCCTCGGGGCCCCGGGAGGCGGCGGCCGGCGGGGGGAGGGTCCCGGGTCGCCTCCAGCGCGGCCCTGCCCGTCCCGCAGGTACGTGTTCATCGTGCAGAAGAGCTACCAGGACAGCGAGACGGGCCCCGAGAGCTCCGTCATTACCAAGGTCAAGGGCATCACCTTCTCCGAGCGCAAAGTGTGGGACGTGGAGGAGTACGTGAAGCCCCCCGAGGTGCGCCTGCCCGCTCCGCCCGCGGCCGCGCACCCCGGGACGGGACCGACCACCCCGTCTCTCTGAGCCTCGGCCGACCATCCCCTCTTTCTGAGCCCAGGGAGGCAGCGTGTTCAGCATCATCACCAGGATCGAGGTCACACCCTCGCAGACCCTCGGAACCTGCCCGGAGGTGAGGCCTGGTGGAGGGCAGAGCTGGGGCAGAGGGAGGGGCCCTGCCTGCCTGGTCAGCTTGCCCCAGAAGGCTCGGGGCCCCTGACCCAGGCGGCTCCTCCCTAGAGCGTGAGGGTTAGCAACGCCTCCTGTGACACAGACGAGGACTGCGTGGCGGAACAGCTGGACATGCTGGGAAGCGGTCAGTGCGCGCCGGCTGGGGGTGGGGCGGGGCGGGGCCCCTCGCCCCCTGAGCGTCCATCTGCCCGCAGGCCTGCGGACCGGGCGCTGCGTACCCTACTACCAAGGGTCGGCCAAGACCTGCGAGGTGTGGGGCTGGTGCCCGGTGGAAGACGGGGCGTCGGTCAGGTGCGCACGCCCAGTGACCCCACCTAGCTGGGACGCAGCTGACACCCCAGCACGACTCTGTTTTGCTCCTTTCTCTCCTCACTGGCCAGGACTGGGGATGTGCCGGGGAGGGGTTCGGGGTGGGGGAGACTAAACACACCCAGTCTGTGCCTCCTCAGCCAATTTCTCGGCAAGATGGCTCCGAATTTCACCATCCTCATCAAGAACAGCATCCACTACCCTAAATTCCAGTTCTCCAAGTAAGAGCCACCAGGCTGTGGTGACCACGGGTCGGGATGGGAGCTACGTCCTGGGAATGTGGCGTTTGTGGGTTACAGAGCTTCTGCCCCCTCCCCACCTGATGTGGCTGGGCCCTGTCCTCAGAGGCAACATCGAGCACCGGAAGGACGGCTACCTGAAACGCTGCACATTCGATGAGGTCTCCGACCCCTACTGTCCCATTTTCAAGCTGGGCTTCATTGTGGAACAGGCAGGGGAAAACTTCACGGAGCTCGCACACACGGTGAGGCGGGCGGCCGAGGGATTGGGCGGGCCAGCTCTCCTCCAGGTGCTGGCTCCTAGCTGCAAACGGAGGGTCTCCATTACAGCCAGCCCCCTTTGCGGTCTTGGCCAACCCTGGCCCTGTTCGGGCAAAGGAAAGAGAAACACAATCGGCCGACCGGTCTGGGCATGCATGGCTGCTGCTAAATTATTGACTCCTGGTCACACACACGGCTGGCCACCAGCATAGCCTTGTGCTTCAGAAGCGGGCGGGGCGCTCGCCAGGCACTCCTGGCTCTCGGCCCTGAGCGGCCCGAGGTGCCCCAAGATGAGCGCCCCGTGCACAGTCTCAGGGCAGGACCCACGGCTCTTGGGGGTCCTCTGTGCGGCCTCCCTGACACCCATCCCTGTGCCCACTTCTGGGCAGGGTGGTGTCATCGGGGTCATCATCAACTGGGACTGTGACCTGGACCTGTCAGCGTCAAAGTGCAACCCCAAGTATTCTTTCCGGAGGCTTGACCCCAAGCACGTCCCAGCCTCGTCTGGCTACAACTTCAGGTACCTTGGCCTTGGGACACCTGGGTCCTCATCTGCCCTGGCTGTGGTGGCTCTAAAAGAACAGGGCAGGTGCTCCAAGGTCCAGGGGAGCTTCCCATCTTGGGTGATGGGCGGGCGCCCGCCACCGTGCTCCTCAGGGTCATGCTGTCCCAGGTTTGCCAAGTATTACAAGGTAAACGGCAGCGCCACCCGCACGCTCATCAAGGCCTATGGGATCCGCATCGACGTCATTGTGCATGGACAGGTAGGCCAGCCTGCTTTGCCCAGGGCCCAGCTGCCACGGCCTCATCTCCCCCACCCTCCCCTGAGCCCCACCTGCCCCGGACCCAACAACCATCTAAGGCAGCCTCCTCTCCCAAGGCAGGGAAGTTCAGCCTGATTCCCACCATCATTAATCTGGCCACAGCACTGACCTCCATCGGGGTGGTAAGGAAATGCATGCTGGGCCTGGGGGGCCTGGGTGGGGGGGTCTCCTGGGCCCTCACGTGTCGGTCTTGCTGGCCCAGGGCTCCTTCCTGTGTGACTGGATCTTGCTGACGTTCATGAACAAAAACAAGGTGTACAGCCATAAGAAATTCGACAAGGTGTGCACACCCAGGCGCTCCTCTGGTAGCTGGCCTGTGACTCTGGCTCTTGTTTTGGGCCAGGCTCCTCCCCCACCCCGTCCCTGCTCTGCAGACCCAGGCCAGTCCCTGGCCACCCCGCCCCCATGGCCTTGCCCTGCCTCTGCCCCTTCTGAGCAGATGGCCGACACCCCTGAGCAGACTGTGGGACCAGAGTTGTGTGCCTCCGAGCCTTCCCGGCAGGACTCCACACTCACGGACCCCCGAGGTTTGGCCCAGCTCTGAGCCCACCACATGCCTTCCATCACGCTGTGTCCAAGGCGGGCCTGATGGGGTCCTGAAGTCTGGTCCCGAGACCAAGCCGCCAGCTCCCCTGGGCCCTGCCCATGCACCTCAACACGCTCTGAGAAGCTGGGAACGAAAAGACACCCCCCCCACGCAACCGGGCAGTGGGCGGGCACGAAGTGGGTGGCACCGGATCCTGGCTGGCCCCCCAACGTCCCCGGGGCCTGGAGGAAGGGGTAAACTCCTGCCTCCTCCTCCTCCCCAGCTGACCTCCTCACAAACTTCTCACCCCTCCCCACCCAGACCCTTTGCTTGCTTCATGGCCAAGAAGTCACATACCCAGAGTCCAATAAACCTGTGTCCAGAACCTCTGGCCTCATTTTTTGGGAGAAGCATCTTGAGGTCCTGAAGACATAGGCAGTAGAGGGTCCTCGCGCATGGGAGCTGTGGGTGCCTCTGGTCCGGTCTGTCCTCTAATCAGCCTGGGTGCAGACTGCATGTTGTGTCCAAGCAGGGGGACGGGGGGGGGGGCAGGCAGAGACGGGGTGCATGAGGAACCCAGCACCTGCCCTTCAGTCAGCTTGCTTACCAACCTCCTGGGGTGGGGGGGGGGGTGATCCCAGACCCACCCTCAAAACATGTGCAAGGATGGGGACTCTGGAGGAAGGAAGACAAGGCGTAGGTGAGGGAACTTGAAGCAAGGACCCAGGAGGGGCAAGAAGTTGGTGCTGGGGGAAGGGGATGGTCACGGTGAGGCTGAGGGGGAGCACAAGCCAGCAGCTAGTCACCACACCCTCAGATGCCACAACGGTCATTATATTCAGTGGCGCTGCCTGGTGCCTGTCTGGCCAGGCCCCCCCTCCCCCGGGGGCCGCCAGAACTTGGCTGGGTGGCGGTTCCCCTAGCAACACGGATGGTGAGCACGCAGGTCTATGGCGGCACATGCTGTGCTTTGCACAGACTCCCTCGGCCAGGATCCCTCTTCCGAGGCGGAGCGATAGCTCAGGGGGTCCCCGTGTCCAAATCATGCTGGCAGGTGTCCAGAGCTGGCCATCTCACCTGCCCACACCCAACAGGGGGGCCAGCAACAGCACACACCTGAGAAGCCCCCCCCCCACCCCCGCCGTCGGCCACCTTGAGGTGAGGATTCCTCAGTCACCCAAATGCCTGCAATGCCCTGTGTCTGGCTCCCTGATGTCCAGTTTTGGAGAAACTGGCTTTTCCAGTTGGGCCTGGGCTGCAGCTCAAGAACCATGGCCAGGGGTTCAGGTTTCCCATTCCCAAGCACGAGAGTGACCCCAGGACCCTTTGCTGTCCCAAATGCTCCAATCCCTAAGCTGGCCTCTGAGGGACCCACCCGGCAGGCACCCTCTGGCCCTGTTGTAAGGACAGGGAGTGGTATGCAGGCCCCCAGCCCCTCCCCTCTCCTCTCTGGGGACATCTCTGCTCTCTGCTGCACTTCCAGGAAGCCTAGTTAGCTCCCCTCCCCATCCCAGCCCTAATTCGATTTGATCTCCATCTGGGGGCTGATGCAGGCTCTGTCCACCTTCCAGCCAGTGTCAGGTTTCTCGTGGCCACAGGGCCTGGGCACACCCGGAGCACAGGACCCAGGAGCCAATGCACCCAGTTGCAACAGAGGTCAGTCTTCTTTCTGTCCTCGCACAAACACATGTAAAAATTTTCAGGAATGCAAAATCCAAAGAGTAAAACTGAAGTTAAAGTGTAAAATACTAGGAGATACTTGGAGAAGTCAGGCAGCAATGATGAACTCGAGCCGGGCCCCAGAGCGGACGCTGGCCCACGGCTTCCGTACGGCCTCCCTGGAGGCTGCCCATTTGGGGTCTGAGTTTATGATTCAGTTAGCCTGTGTGTTGCCTTGCCAACCTGGCCATTCTTCTTTTTCCACTTCCAGTCTCATTTAGTTAAAAATGAAGCGTGAGGCGCCTGGTGGCTCGACTCTTGATTTTGGCTCAGGTCATGATTCCAGGGTTGTGGGGTCGAGTTCCGTCAGCGGGGAGCATGGAGCCTGCTTAAAATTCTGTCTTTCATCCTCTGCCCCTCCCCCACCCCGCTCACGCTTCCTCTCTAAAATAAAAAAATAAAACCTAACTACTAAAATGAAGTGTGGAGTTGGGTCTTTTGTGCTGGGGCAGGTGACGACAGAGGGACCAGCTCAGCAAAGTCTTCCTGAGGTCACTGGGACGCAGACTCCCCTGTCTGGGCCTCCCCCCCCTTTCCATCCCCACCACAGGGTCAGCAAAGAGTGAGGTCCCACATCTCCGCGCTGCACCGGCTCTCTGAAGAAACTGGTGGCAAGTGCCCAGGTTTAAAGGGGCCATGGTCCCGACTGACCCTCTCTGCAGGTGAGGGCCGCCGACCCTGGGCGTGCATGCCCCGAGTGGCCCCTGGAGGACGGGCAGGCCCGCAAGGGTCGGAGGTCTTGGACTCTGAAGCTAAAAAGCCAGAGCAGATCCGCTAGAAGCCCAACAAAACTGCTGCTGCCGTTTTATTCCCGTCTCTTCCCCCGACCAGATCCCTCAAAGCGGAAGGAAAAAACCGACTGTCTTGCATGTGAAGGATTTCCCTATAAACCCAAGTGCTAACAGATGACGTTAAAGCCTGTGACAAACACGTGCATCCTCCCACCCACGTGCGGCAGTCCGAGCCCGGTGCTCGTGTCTGTCCCCACCCCCACCTGCAGGTTCAGAGGGCAAGGGTGCCACACCCGATTCCAGATCTTGCTGCTGCAGACAAGGTGACTGCCATGACGCAGGCCCCACCCCTGCAGACCCTACACTGACCAGGAAGTCTCCAGACAAGAAGCCTGAGTCCTGGGAACTCATTGTGGGAAAGGTGTCCAGGTCCCCTCAGGGTTTGGCTCCGGATTCCCTGGAACAGGCCCACATCCTGCTGGCATCCAGCTATGAGACCGTCTCCGTGGTCACAAGTGATGAGAAACAAGGGCTGCAAACCCCACTAGTCGTCACCAGACAGAAGACCCCCTCAACAGCAGAGGACAGAGTGACAGAGCGGGACCGCAGGGAGGGCTGTCCACTCAGCAGGAACCGCCCTGGAGACCCCTCTCAGGCCAACAGTGGGCTGCCCTGACCACAGCTGGCGGCCTAGGCAGCCCCAGGTGGAGCCACTTCCTGCTCTGGCTGGCTCGTGCTTCTCTATGTGACCTGCTCCTTTTCCTCGGTGCTCCGTCCTGGCCAGGGTCACAAGTCTGGAAGTCAGGGCAGGGAATGGGGTCGCTGCTCGACTCGCTAATGGCCCAGCTGAAGGTTCTTCTGCAGCAGCCACTCCAGGGTCTCCATGAGGTACGACATGCCATAGTGCTGGGCGATGTTCTGGAAGATTCTAATCTGGTCCATGAAGACCTGCAGAAATGACCAGAGGAGGCACAGGGATGCAAGGCACAGGCTCGGGCGTGTAGGGAGAGAGGCAGATGGCAGAGACCAGAAAGGGCAAACGGGAGGGGGGGGCCGCCAGGCCAGCCGTGGGACCCCCACCTTGGTGCGGATGGTGAGGGCGAAGTCCCCGGCACAGCTGCAGTACACAGGCATGTTGGTCTCCTTCACACCCTGGCACTTGAGGCAGATCTGCAATGAGGAGCAGCCCCGGTCACCAGTGTCCCCTTCTGGGCCTGTGGTGGCCAGTGGTAGCCAAGAGCTCGGCATGCCCACCCACCCCATGGCCTTCAACTCAACCAGGAAAGACCAATACTTTGTAACGGGATTTATCCAAACATGCCAGCTGCTTCCTAACACCTTCCCGGGGGGGCGGGCGGCACTGCACCCTTGCCTCTGAGTCCCAGGGACCTCACCCCTGTGCCTTCCTTGGGTCTCCCTATTCCATCAGAGCAGATGTGGGCTGTTCCCTGCCCGGGCCCCGACACCCCTTCACATCCTCTCGTCAAGAACACCCCTCTATCTAATGCTGACAACGTCCCTGTTTCTCTCTCTCTTCCCTGTTTGTTGTCTTTACACTTGCCATGACTCTCACACTCCATCCTGCTCACCAGCTACCCTCTTCCATTACAACAAAAGGTGCATGGAGCCAGCACCCGCCCCTGCAGGGGCCCCAGAGATGTGTGACAAGGAGTCAAGAGGAGCCCTGATCCAAGGGCTGGCCACCTCAGAGCACTGAGTCGGGACTTGAGAACTGTGCACACCTGTGGCTTCTCGGGGTGCAAATCGCTCATCAGGAAGCCCTCTGCCCGCTGGAGAGGGGGCTGGGGTGGAGTCCCCACGCCAGGCCTGCCACTCACCAGGTCCTGCAGAGTGAAGGCCATCAGTTTCTTCTGCACGGCTTCCACCAGGGCCATCTCGATGACTGATGAGTCATAGGCAACCAGGCAGTTGGAGCAGAGCCACTGAGGCAGCACAGCCCCGTCCTAGGCAGGGGAGGAGGGGGCCGGGTCAGCGGTCCGCCCAGCCTTCCTCGGCAGCCAGGGACCGTGCGGAGCCAGCTGGGGAGCCGGGGGGAGGGGGCTGCCGGCCCGCACGCACCACCGTCACCGCCACCGTCTATCAGGACACCGCTCCGGCACACAGGAAAGGTGTCTGAGAGCCTCCCGGCCCCGCCCACCTGAGAGAAGGAGGGCTCTTTGCATAGGTCCAGGTCCCGGCAGAAGTTACAGCTGCGGCAGATGACCTCAGGGAGCACGTAGGAACGGCAGGGGTCTCGGAACTGGGCCTCCTCTGAGAACTCGCCAACGTCCACCAGGCGCAGCAGGTCCCGGTTCAGCTTGTTCACCTGGTTCGTGATGTTCGTGTCCAGAGACAGAACCTACAAAGAACAGAGCATCAGTGATGGCCTCGCGGGCCGGTCTCTATCGGGAGCGGAAAAGCCTGCAGCGGACTCTTCAGGCTGCAGCGTCTCAGCACCGCGCCCTCCTTCTCCCGCTGGAAGTGAGGGGGGCTTCCTCAGTGCGGCCCTGCGAGCAGGTTTCCGTCAGCTCCGGGGGACGGGGGCACTACGGGCTCTTCCTGTCGTCCTTCCTGGCCCCCTCCTCCTCAAGGACAGGAAGTCCTAAATCTGCGGGGCCGCACGGTCTCATCGGCAGAGTGCGTGCTCTCAGCCCCGACGGTGGGGGTTCCCGTGCCAGCCCGGAGCCCGCTGGGAAGCCTGGCTCTCGTGGTGGTGCCTGCAGAACCACAGGTGAGGTGTCTCCTCCTTTTGTCCATAATGGAGAGGACAGGACAGGACAGACCTCTTCAGAGGTCCCTCCCACCCCTGAAACTCTACTGTCCCAGCTCAACACCAAGAACACCACAGAACCAAAGCCCTCTTAGAAGACATTTTTGGGAGAACTATTTATGGTCAGATTCGAAGCCCGCCACCCCATCCAGTGAGACGAGTAGATTTCGGCAAGCAGGTAAATTTGCAAGTATGTATAATGAGGAGCGACGGCCTGTTAGTATGAAGCTGTTTGCTTAAAACGTATAGTTTATATATCTCCATTATAAAAAAAAAAAAAAAAACTGGATTGAATTAAAGAGGAAAACAAAGAGAAAAGATTTCACTGGTAAATTTACCAAACATTAAGCAAAAAAAAAAGTATCCTACACAGTATCTTCCAGGAAACACAAAAGGGAAAACACTTCTAGCTCGTTTATGAGGCTATCATCATCCTGATACCAAAGACAGCACAAGAAAACAGCAGACCAGCCCCCATCACGTGCACTCAAAAATCCTCAACAATACCAGCAAATCGAACCCACCACCGTGTAAAAAGGACGACACGTCACAACCAAGTGCGATCTACTCCAAGAATACAAGCAAGGCTGGATTAATATTTAAAAATCAGTGTCATGTCCAGATGGACATCAGACATATGAAAAGATGCTCAACGTCACTCGTCATTAGGGAAATACAAACCAAAATCACAACGACGTATCCCCTCACAGCTGCCAGAATGGGCAAAATAAAAAACACAAGACATAACACGTGTCGGTGACGATGTGAAGAAAAGGGACTCTCTTACACTATCCCTGGGAATGCAAACCGGTGTAGCCACTCTGGAGAACAGTATGGAAGTTCCTCAAAAAGTTAGAAATAAAATTACGCTATGATCCAACAATTCCACTACTGAGTATTTACTCAAAGGATAAGCAAACACTAATTCAAAAAGATATACGCACCCCTGTGTTTACTGCAGCATTTTTTACAATAGCCAACTTATGGAAGCCACCCAAATGTCCACTGATAAACGAATGGACAAAAAAGATGCGACACAAGATACAAATATCCATGTATCTCTACATATTAGCAGTGAACAACCGGAAACTGAAGTTTTAAAAAGTCAGTGCTATTACGATGGCACCAAACAGCCTGAAAACCTTAGGTGCAAATACTGAAAACCCCAAACACTGATGAAGAAAATCAGAGGCGACCTAAATAAATGGAAAGAGACAGTGGTTCATGAATCAGGAGTCTCAACACTAAGATGTTGTGGGTGCCCAGGTGGCTCAGTCGGTTAAGCGTTCATTGGACCCCTGATTTCAGCTCAGGTCATGATCGCATGTTCGTGAGTGTGAGTCCCACGTCGGGCTCTGCACTGACAGTGCAGAGCCTGCTTGGGATTCTCTCTCACCTGCCCCTCCCCTCCTTGTGCTTCTGCGCTCTCTCTCAAAATAAATAAATAAACATTAAAAAAAAACCCAAGATGTTAATTCTCCCTAAGTTAATCTATAGATTAAAATGATTCTAGGGATACCTAGGTGGTTCAGTTGGTTGAGTGTCCAACTTCAGCACAAGTCATGATATCATGGTTTGTGGGTTCCAATCCACACAGAGCCCGCTTTATTTCTTCTGTGCCCCTCCTCTCCCTCTGTCCCCCTCTCCCTCTCTGCACCTCCCCAACTCGCGACCGCGTGGAGGACCGCATGTACACTCTGTGTGTGCCGTGAAAGGAGCCAGACCTAACCGGCCACATAATCCACAACGTGGGATTCTGGAAGAGGTGGCCGTGCAAGGGCAGATCGGTGGTTCGGGGGGAGTTAGCTCAGGTGGAGACCGTTTGAACCTGCCCGCAGCACAGCCCCATCGCTCTGTGAAAGCTTGAACAACTCACTGCACAGACCGAACGTGACTGGGTCAACTTTAGAGAGTGCACGGACATCGGACAGACAGATCAGCGCGTGGCAGGGGTGGGTGCGATGTTTGCGGAACGGTGAAATGCCCTGCATCCTGCCTCTGCCACAACTCACAGAACACACACCCACAATGGTGAAATCTCACCGTACGTAAACTATACCTGAGTAAAAATAAATTTCAAAAACCCTGGAGTCTAACAGAAGAATAAAATGGCAAACTAAACTATTTCTGCACCACAACCAGAAGTCACCTGATCCTGAAGCATCCTGTAACTGAATGCCCAGGAAAGTGCTCTCTGAGGGGTGACACCTGCACAGCCGCCATCTGGTAATATTATCCCATCGCCGACTCCGCCCGCCTTTCCCAGAAAGCCTTTAGCATCCGAGCAAGCTCTCCTCTGTGATTTCACCACAGCCTGCTCATGTGGGAGACTGTTCCTGGTCTCGGCCCTTGGCCCCACCAGATCCACAAGCACCGCCATTTCACAGCTCGCCCACTCAGCAGGTGCCTCTCACCAGCAGCCCCAGACCACCCTACCCCAGGGCCTTTGCACCCTCAGGTTCTTCTTCAGGTCCACACACGGCTGGACCCTCCTGCTCAATGGGGTCTCAGGCCCCAACTTCCTCATCTACCCTGCCCTTCCGAGGCCACCTCAGCCCGCCTCCCCTCTCTGGGCTCACCTGTCCCCGACTGACTTGTCCTCGCCCTCACTGGAGCACAGGCTCCGTGAGGACAGGGGGGGCTCTGGTCTCCTCCCACTTCTAGCCCCAAATGCCTCACACAGCAGATGCAAGGAATGAGCAGTGAGAGTTCGTGGAATCAACAAGATTGTACTCCTGGCACCCTCGCTTCCCACACACACTGACACTCTCGTGAGTGCTCGCATTAGCGTTAAGCGTCTCTGCCCCGCACACGTGTCGCGGCCTCACCTTGCACACGTATTTGATGAACTCCAGCGCAGGGTTATTGAGCAGCAAGTGAGAACCAGGGAGGACAGGGAACATTTTTGAGAGCTCAGTGGCGTTCCGGGAACCCGTGACTTTCTTCTGAATCTTCTGAGTGATGGTGAAGAAGTTCTGAGTGAGTTCATTTGCCACGTAATCTTGAGAGAAGGTGATCACTCCTGGGAAGGAAAGGGATGCGGCACATGCTCCCCATTTTGCAGCGATAAGGACACTAAGGGAAGGACACGGGGACCCCCAGAGCAGAGGGCTCAGGTTCTAGGGACAGAGGGGTGGCCTCAGGCAGCAAGGGGGTGCTCACCAGGAAGGGCTCCGGCCACCGCCTGGGCCTCTTGGGAGAGCTGGCTGGGCCCCCTCCTCCGCAGGGGGGTGCTCCCCGGGACACTGCGCCTCAGCTCCTCCTTCATGCTGTGGTACACGGCCACAATGTATGCTGCAGAGACAGGCCACAGGCCTTGAGAGTCAGGACCCAGGGGGCCCTGTGGCCGGTCAGACCTCCAGCCAGCCTGGGCTGAAATATCATTACTAGTCGTGACTCTTGGCTGCATTTGGACGAGCCAAAATCAATTGGAAAAATGGGAATAAGCAGGGCACTTACTGAGGCCCAAGTCCAAGTGCACCTTAGTAGGGAGAGTGCCGTGTAAGCCACACTCACCAACCTTCCTGCCGCACAGTGACACAGTGACAAAACATGGCTCATAACAAACACAAGTCTAGGCTCCTGGTGTCGGCACGCCTTCTGAGGTAGCCCCCCAGGAGTTTCAAAAGAGAAGTAGAGAGAGACTCAAGGGCGAGCACACATGCAGTTATAAACGAAACCACCGCTGTGGCCGCACATCGCTAGGTCTGAGTGGTGTTCCCAGCCCTCGCCACCTGCTGTCCCCTAATGACGAGCTCTGTGTGACAGAGTGTAATGTATACACTTTGTGTGCATGTGATCTCAGACACCCTGGTTTGTAAACACCGAACCTTTATTAACACTGCACCTCTAGACCCGAGTCAGATACAGAAGATTCTGACACAGAAGTTGAGCCTCAAAGACCGGCCAGTGGGCAACTGATTCAGGAAGTTTCCAACCTTCTGTACTTGGTGTTTACTTTTACTTGCTCTGTGTGCACACGCAAGTCCTGGGACTTGCGGACACGCCCCAGGGCAGAGGACAGCGGTCCAGCCCCGCGAGGCCGGAGCAGCCAGTGCACGCCCACCAGACTTGACTTCCCCTTTACCTCCTTGCTATGCAAACACGCCAGAGCCACATTACTCCCACCGCCAGACTCCGACGCAAGCTAGCGGGCCGGCTCACCCGAAACGATCATGAGGAAGTAGCTCTGGCAGGAGGCTGCCTGTGGCAGGAACTGCACGATGTTCCAGTTGTTTTCCAGCATGTCCTCCACGTCGGGCTCCTGGGCACCTTCCTCCTCCTCCTCTTCCTCCCCACCTTCCTCCTCCTCCTCCTCCTCCTCCTCTTCTCTGCCTTCTTTTTGGGAGTCTTGCTGTAACACAGACGCAACACACCTGAGTCATTCTACACCTGGGTCTACTGACCCCTTGTGCCTCGTGAGATGCTCATCGAGTCGTTCCACATCCCTGAGCCTGAGTCAAAGTCCCGCAGGATGGCTCTAAGGACGAGGCCACTTAGGAGATGAAGCTGCTTAGGTAACGCACCCGGTGTGTACCCGGCAAATGCTGATCGTGATTCTCACTTTGTTCTTCCAGTGAATTCACTTCAGAATTCTTTAACTCCCACCTCCCAGGTAGGGAAGATTCACGAGTGGGTGACCTTGGGTGACTAGATCTCTTGTCTGAATCCCACACGTCCTGGGACGGTGACAATCCTACCCGAGGGGCCCTACTGCAGATATCTCCCGCATGACCAAATTCCCCTCTCAGTGGCGCCTTCCACGTCAACGTGTGAACTCCGGCATCCCCCACGCCCTTCAAGCAGCATCCACTGCCTTCTCCTGATGCAGCTACGATACCTGCACTTCCCTCCCATCGAGGTCTCCACAGACCTCCTGTCCCAGCACTGAGGACGGCCGGACCTTGTGCACACGCCACACACCCTGGCCAGGCTTGGCTCCTCTCACCCTACACGTGCTCTCCTGCCCCATCCATCTTATCATAGACGCGTGGCTCCACACCCCTGGGTGCACCCACACCCCCAGGTGTCACCTCCATCCATTCCATTGGCTTGTACACTCCACCTTCAAAACCCACCCAAGTCCTTCTCCCAGACTCCACCCTGCCCCCCACCCTCCCCTGGGCTGATGCTAACTGGGCTTCTACTGAAGCCTTGATCTCCTACGCTGTTGTCGACAACACGGGGCCCTAGTGGAGGCCCTGACGTGCTCCTGCTCAGAGTCTCTTTGTCACTAAAAGCCAAGACTCCAACTCGGCCTTTGGGCCCAAGGAGGCTGCCTGTGGCAGGAACCGTACGATGTTCCAGTTGTTTTCCTGGCTGCTCTGTGCTACCCGTGACCCCCACCCAGCCCTGCTCTGTTGTCATGGCTACGCTGACACTGCACCCCCGGCCCAGTTCTTCATTTCCTGCTTGCCTGTCCCCTCTTTAGAGGCCTCTGTGACGGTCCCACCTAAGTCAGCCCCCTGCCCCACAGCCCGCTCTCTGCCCTCCCTCAGCCCCTACCATTGCCAGTGCTGCACGTTCCCCATCTGCCCATTTGCTCACCTCTTCCCTCACAGATCCCCCCGGGGGCAGCACGCTCTTGCGGGAACGGCTGCAGGATGGGGCCCAGAACTGGGCCAGGCGCCGGACCCATGAGCACCAAACATGTGCAAAGAGACAAAGACGGGCCCCAAAGCTGTCTCAGACCCCAGCCTGGGCTCTCCAGACTGTGACATCTTACCTGTCCACAGTGAATACTAGATGGGACGTTTCCTTTGATTCCACCATAGTTAGAGGGATCCATCCAGAGAAGAAACTCCCAGCACCGAGAGAAAGAAATCGTCAAGGAATGGAAGATCTCTTTAGAATGGACGCTGAAAAGAAGCCAAATAGAAACTGCTTACATGAAATCATTTTTTTCTCCACTCTCCTTTTATTTTCGTACCTGCTTACCTTTCACTTCTTAACAAAAACTTACGGTGGATTCAAACTATATCAGCCCTCCAACTTTCCAGAGGACGTGATAAACCCGACGCTAAGGCGACTTCTGCACCAAGCAAGAGGGAGCGGCAGGGACCCGTGCTGAGGGACCAGAGAAGTAAGAGCCCCTCTGTGTGCAAGGAGACTACACAGAGCAGGGACAAGGACCGCTGAGTGCCCGCTCCCACCGCTGTCTGAGAGCCTCAGGACTCACAAGGTGCCCAGGGCTGCACTCATAGCAATCTTGCTTCACCAGTGAGCAACAGTGAGCTCTAGACTAAACATGGCTCTGGCCCAGCCTACCTATAAATCACAAAAAATGCTCAAAAGGCCAATGTGTTTCCAAGTAAGAAAGCTCTAGAACATCTACAGAAGAATAAAACGCCAAGGTATCCATGAGACAAGGCATTCACATGTGTTCACAACTGCCGACATCCACTGCGGTATCACCAGGCTCCCAGGCAATGCGGAATCGGGAGAAAAACCTACCACTGAATACAAATCAGAACGGACACAAGTGTCTTACTGAGCAAAGCAGGACACTGAAATGGTTATTGACCCCGGATTCTAGTCATAAAGCTAGAGGAAAGACAGAGCAGACTCAGCAGACTCTAGGAATACTAAGACCCAGCTAGGCTTACAGACACGTGAGAGGAAAACCACCCTGGACGGGATGAACGGCAGACTAAACACTGCAGGAAAGGATTAGCAACTTTAAGGACACAACAAAGGAAATTACCCAAAAAGAAACACAGAGAGAAATAAAACTTTCAAAACAGATCTAACTATAATTCTATACCAGCAACGAGATCTCCCAAAAATAAAGGTAAAATAAAGGCTTCTTTGGACATCCAGTGGCAGAAAGAATTCATTACGAACAGATCCATGCTACGAGTGATTTACAGGAAGTCCCTCAGCAGAAGGGAAAGGACACCAGACCAGAACACAAAGGAAGGCAGAATTCTAGAAATGTAAACACCTGTTGGTGATGTACTCCACGTAGGCAATGGCGTCTGCGACCCGCCGCTTCTTCGTGCAGAGGATGATGCGGTTGAAGTTGGCATAGACGACAGAGGACCCCAAGCGCTTGAACTCAGCGATGAGCCTGTAGACCAAGGTCACAATCACCAGTCGCGATGCCACAGAGGACACCACGAGACATCATGGGAAAACAAGCTAAGGATCCTAAACGAAAAAGCTATTCTAAATATGCCTGAAATCCAGACCCAACAGAGTGAAGATTTCTCAGGGCAAAACAAATACTTGTTTCTTTCATAAACAAAGCCAAAGAGAATCAAAAACAGGAGAAAACATGCTACCACATCACACAAAAATGGCTAATTGTTACGTAGAAACAACTCATATAAATCAATGAGGAAAAAAACAACAGAACTACAGAAAAATGGACAAAGGATATAAAAAGAAAGTTCAAATTCACTTATGAGTACTGCAGAGCAAGAGTACACTGGGTTAGCACTTCACCACACGAGGCCGGCCCCAGTGCCTGCCGTGCTGGTGGGGCTGCGGACACACATTCTCAGTCTCTGTTGGACACACAAACAACTGTACAACTTCCACGGACAGCGCTTTGTCGCTAAGAATCAAATTAGCGTTTTCCTATCCAGTCAAGAGATCTATCAAACCTGCACCAGTGCTTTTGCTAGAGATTATTCCAGAGATGTGTTCCTGTGACCTTGGGCACAAGGCCATTCTTGCTTGGTGATCTGTAACAGCCTGAGTTCTGGAAGCAGCCCGAGTGCCCATTAGGATGATACATCCACACATGGGTCTCCAATATCTGCTCTTAACTACAGGTGCAGAACACACACACAGGGCATGAGGACTTGTGCCAACAGGACGCAGAAAGACCCCAGCACACGGCACACCTGTGCAGGATGCTGAGCAGGCTGGGACAGCAGCTAAGCACTCCCTGGGACCTTTACCGCCATGGACCACTAGCCCGGGGCGTCGGCCGGCCATTCCTGTGGATTTGGGGACTGGGGGGGGGGGGGGGGCTGGGGTCAGCAGGGCCTGGAGCAAGCCGCTGGCAGCACTCACTGCAGGAAGAGCTTCTTCATCATGTTGTGGAGCGTGCGGTGCAGGGCGGGGTCGTGCAGCAGCGAGGATGGGGACCGGAGCCAGCGGTAAAAGTGCATCACCTGGTTGTCAGCGTAGATATTGCGGTACTGTGTGATCTCCTTCACCCAGCCCACCACCATGCTCTTCAGGATCCTGGAAGAAAGCCATGGAGGGTGGCCCTTCGTCCCTGATACCAGCTTCCCCCTGTCGTGCTGTCACCTCTGCCCCCTCTCCTCACTGTCCAAACCCTATCGCTGGGCCCTCATGTGCGCCCTCAGGCCTCACTCTGCACTCAACGCCTACAACACACCAATGGCCACAGGAAGGGGCCAGAATGGTGCCCGGAGGGCTGCAAAGCCCAGCGACTGGAGGAAAGAGCTTGGCCCCATATGGGGTGCTGGTTCTGCCGCCCTGGGGGAGAGAAGCCCCAGTGACAATGTCTCAGCTCTTAGTTTTCCAAAACGAGGGCAGAGGATAAATAGGTTTCTGATGTTCCTTCTAAATCCCAAGCCCAGCCATCCTGCCTAGGGAGAGGACTGGGCACACGAACAAGAGGCCAGGCTGTGCTCTCAGGGCACCTGAACGTGCTGGAGCAGAGGGCCGTCTCATCGTAGCTGGCCGGGGTGCCGGCGGCCTGATTGCCGGTGATCATGTCCTCCAGGGAGGCCTGCTGGATCACGTCGAAGCTGATGCCCACGCTGTCAGCCCCCTCCATGTCATTGATGTGGTGGGACTGCAAGATGGTGTTGACGGCCAGGTTCTGGACGTCCAGCTCCACGCACACTGCACACAGAGACACCCCTGTGGTGCCCGTGGGCCGACTGCAGCAAGTGCTACCTCAGGAAACACACCGCTCCCGGGGCAGCCGGGCTGGCTGACAAGCCTGTCACTGAGCGACTAAAGAGCCCAGCCCCGCTCGTCCCACACCCACGGATGCTGCTGCAGGCTCAGTGCCCCCACTGTCACGGCCGAGCGCGGAGCATCCGCCACTGGGCGTTCCCGCCACCACAGAATGGCAATGCGTGGCGGAAACGCCAGCAGCCGGGGACCCCCGGTGCCTCAAGCACCTACGCGTAGAGTAGCAGCCCGGACAGTTGATCTCCACGCTGGCCTGGTCGTCGAACTCCATGACGAGGCGATTGTCGTCGGCCTCCTTGCCGCCCAGGTCAGGGCGCGCCGTGGGGGACAGCCAGAGCAGGTGGTTGTGGCGCTGCAGGTGGCGGGCAAAGAAGAGGTCGGAGCCGAAGGTGGAGATGTCTTCGGGCAGGTTCCCAATGGGGATGTGGAAGTACCTGCAGAGGGCACGGGGTCAGCCCCAGGGAAGGGACGGACGAACCGGGAACAGCCAGAGCCCAGAAACGGAGAGATGCCCTCCACTGCCCTCACCTGCTCATCTCGAAGGCCTGGGACAGGCAGGTGTCCAGGTTGAGGTAGTGGCGGATCATGCGCCGGGCACCGAGGCGCTGCCAGTCCAGGACTCCATAGCTGACCCCATCAGCCACGCGGACCGGCACCAGCGGGAAGTCCTCCAGGACGGGCACCTCGCCAGCCAGCCTCTTCAGCTCCCAGTTGGACTGAACAGCGATGAGTGTGGGCCCACGGCGCTCCTCCTGGACGTAAGGGAAGCAAGCGGCTGGCGGGGAGGGGGCGTTGGGGGGAGGGGCTCACACACAGAAGCCCCACCCCACTCACCTTGTAGGCCAGCAGGAAGCGCTGGATGGCTCTGCAGATGGTTTTCAAGTCGGTTTCAGCCCGAACTTCAAAAGTGTGTTTGGGGGGAGGCAGGAGCTCGGGGCCCACCTTCTCCATCAGGAGGCTGTGCTCGGCGGTGTACAGGGCGCTGAGGCTGGGCATCTGGTTGCTTCGCACCTGGACAGCGGGGGCCGTGTCAGCCCTCTCCCCACGCAGGTGCTGCCGCAGGGACCCCTTTGTGGCTCCACTTCAAAAGCCGTCACCACAGGCACCGGGGGCAGAGGCCCGTCCCGCCCAGGGGCCTGTCCCTCCCCGAGCCCCTCGCCAGGAACTCACGGTGTCCAGCACGAACACAGACGCCCTGCGCTGGGAGGGCACAAACAGACCAAAGAGCGCCTTGTGGCCTTGCGCGTGGTGGTACAGGTAGAGGTGGCGGATGCTCCCTGCAGGGCAACACGGCCGTCACCCCGACGTGCGTGGGAGGCCGGGCCGGGCCGGGCCGGGCCAAGGCAGCGGGCACACGTCCTACCTGGTTCCAAGTAGCTGAACTGGGCCAGAGAGCGCATCTCCAGGTGCTCGAGAGCAAAGGTTTCTGCCTCTCGGCCTGAAAGGTGTCTCACCAGCTGTTTATTGACCACACACACGCAGCCCAGCTGCACCAGGGCCCGGAACAATAACGGAACCTGGGAGAGGGGTGGACAGGGCAGGGTGAGGCCACAGCCCGCGTGTCCTCAGCAGACTCGTTGCTGGAGTTCACCGGGAGGGCGGCCCAGAGCCGGGCTGCTAGCCCGTCCACGCCATTCGCAACTTTGCTTCCTCCATCCCATCCAGCTGGGAGGATGATCACCTGTGTCTCGTACACGCCCTCGATGTCTGGGGCCGACAATTCAGTATTGATCTCGTTGACGTGTTCCTGATACATGTCCTCGGGCACCGAGTACTCGTAGAGGTTGTAGACCACGTTGGAGCGAGGAAGCACTCGACTGACCTGGTGAAACAGCGCAGCGCGCCAGCCTGGTCACAAGGCTCACCGGTGACGTCTGTTGAACTCGCATACTCCGTGCATCCCTTAAACAGTCCTAGGGCTTGTGCAGCCGCAGCCACACCTGAGCCCCTCAGAGCCCGTCTCTCCTCACGGGTAAAACTAAACCTGGAAGCTGGGGCTGTAGGTTCAAAAAGCAGCCTGTGGCTTATGAAAAGCAGAGGAGCTTTGGGGCAGTGAGGGGAGCAGGTGTCCCCAGGTTGTTTTCCTGTTGTCTGCCAGTCAGAGGACGGGTGTGGGGGAGCCAGAGAGCGGAGCAGAGCAGGGCACCCAAAGGGAAAACCTCCCCACAGAAAAAGTGTTCTCCGAGGTTACAATGCGGCATCGCATCCAGGAAAGCGACAGGAATCCCAGACCATCTGTTCTCCGCCTTCACGCGCCCCGCCCTTTCCAGGGCCGCACGCCCCTGAATCCTGGTGGGGGCAGAGTCCCACCTTCTCCAGAAAGCCTCTGCAGTCTAGTCTCAGTTACAAACTCCCACATCTCGTCGCAACTAGACGTCGGCGCATTCCGCGCGTCCCAGCACCCACTGAGAAATGCGCACGACAGCCTCAGTACACGAGCTTTGGGCAGAACTAAACTAGCCAGACTCCACGACAGGCTAACCTACAGGCAGAACCCGGGTGTCAAGGGAACGGTGGTGAGCCAGGCTGGGGGAGGGGACGATCTGCAAAGGGTCCCAGTTTGTTCTGAGGGAGATAAAACGCTCGAGGACTGGCTGTGGCAGAGGCTGCAGGACGGGACGCACGGAAAGCCACTGAACCGCACGCTTTCACCAAGGGAACCCTGAGGCGTGAGAAGTCTGTCCAGGGAGGCTGCTAACATGAGAAGCGCCTATGGAAACAGACTCCAGCCACTGACACACGTCCCCCTCGTCCCTCCCCTGCTACACAGACATCGGACGTAAGAGGATGGCGCCCCCAGGACACCGGCAACTCCAGCCCCTGAGCGTTCGCTCTGTGCCCGGTGCTCCACAGACACCGTTTCACTCCTCACAGCACCCCAAGAAGGTGCTCCAGCACACCCGGCTCAGCGTCACAGCTCACCAGGCTTTTGCGTCCACAAAGCCCCATCCTTTATGCGGCTCCCTCATCGCTGGGGACACCACCTCAGAGGCGGAGCAGACAGCTGACCACAGTGACCAGCAGCATCTGCTGCCCCGTACCTTGCGGTATGAAGGCCCCTCCTCGGCTTTAGCCACCCGCTGGTTAACATAGAACTGGCGGGGGATGTTCAGCCTGATGCAGTACAAGTCACTGCTGATGACGGCCCACAGCCTGAACAAGCCGGCCTGGCTGGTCTCACTGATCTGGAACGGAGAGAGCAGACCACGTGTCACCTCGACACAAACCGTGCTCACACTCCTGAGTGCTCTCCGGCACCAGCCCCAATCGCAGGGCACAAAAGTAACGGAGGGTCCCCAGGATCGTGAGCCGGCCGGACACCCCTTCCCATCGGCTGTGATGCTGCCCTTGGGGGGCATCCCACCCCCCAAACTGATGGCAGTCTGCACCTGCACGATCTGCCACGGAAGGTCCAAAATGCTGCGGGCGGCTCTTCGCAAGAAGCCCCCCAGCCCGGTGGCAGGCCTGTCGCGGACAGCCCCAGGCCGAGGGTCGCCCTCTGCCACCTCCAGACGCCGCCTCTTCTTGCGACCCAGGCGCTGCCGGGCCTGCAGCTGCCACTTCTTCTTGTGGAATCGGAGCCAGACCAGCCACTCTTCCTAGGGCAGACGGTGAAGCAAGTCAGGAAGAGGGGGCAGTCAACGCAACCCAGGGGCACGCGGTAAAGCAGAAGCAGCCTTGCACAGCAACTGCACTGCACAGCTTCCCAGCGCAGGTGTCTCTGGTGAGGACGCCTCTCACCCATGCAGGGCCCCGGAGCTACGCAGCAGACTCCACGGGAGACCTCAAGCCACAGCTCGGGCCAGGCTGCTGCCCCCGCCCCCTCCCACCGGCCACGTCGACGTGTCACCTGCGTGGTCCCGAGGGCCGGAGGCGGCCCCAAGATCTCCTGCCAGGGCACCGTCAGCTCCAGGTCCTGCGACTCCCCCTGGCTCTCCCAGAGGACGCGCTTCCTCCTGGTGGCAACAGGAACCACTGAGCGCGGTGGCTTTGCCAGGCCGAGGTCTTCCATGTCCGGAGCACCAAGGCTCTGTGTGCCTTCTGGAGCCTGGGCCACGCCCACCTGCAAAGACCCAGGAGACTGAAAACACCACGATCTCTCAGGAAACTCCACCTCTAGAAATACACATGTGGGATCAAATGAATAGGCTAAGATACTTGTACACAAAGATGTGCATCTACTGACTGATCTGGTTCCGATTTCTAATAGCGAAAAGGTCAAATAGAAAACATCAGTCGAGTACGACTATTTTTCCCTTGTTTGCTCTGGGATTCGCTCCTTTTCGTAAGACAGAATAAAATACTGCAGAGAACAGGTCCTCTCTTTTCCTTCCCAGCCCCCAGTGCTCTAGTTTACAGTGTGCTTTTGGGGGGTGGGGAAAAAAACAATAGTAAAAATAAAGTTCACTTTGCATTTCCAGCAGCTGAGAATTTTCTTTTGGCTCCCCTGACTTCAGCTAAGCCCTTCATTGCACTGTCTTTAGTACTGTCTAGTGTTTCTACAGGTTTTTACTTCACAGTTTAGAAAACGGGAGTCCCAAGGCACACTGACGCACTGAGTCCCTGAGCCCAGTTACTGCTCTATTCATACAGAAAACAGTCCTCCTCCCTGACAGAAGGCCCAAGGCTTCCTGTGCCAGAAGACCCCCCCCCCCGCCCCAGGTGGAAAGAGTTGTCTGTCAGGTACACAGTTTTAGGAAGAAAGAAAAGAAAAGAAACACTCTAGACACTTGAATGGGAGCATCCAAGCCTGGGTAGCATGGGGCCCCCACGAGGCCTGACGGGCACGGCTCGGCGGCCCTGGGCCCACTACCTGTCTCCGGCCTTCGAGGACAAAAAGCTCACTGATCTTCTTCTGCTTGCAGATGTCATTCTTCTCCAGAAGTTTCTTGTGCAGCCAGTCAGGGTGCTTGACGCGTGGCACCGGGTTCTTCACCTACAAGAAGGTGACACCAATCACTTACCGATCACTTGTCTGACTGCTAGTAGGGGCCAGGCCCAGGTTTCCATGGCTTCTGAGCCACATCAGGCCCTGTCTGCATGGGCGGGGCCTCACCTGCTGCAGGGCCGCAGGGATTGTGATGATCTTCTGTATGGCACTCCCTAGCCGCTCAATGTAGTAGTCCCAGTCCAGGATCTGGGTGCGCACAAGGAGAAACGTAAGAGGAAAGCAGCAGCAGCCCCGTGCTCCACTCTATACTGAGCACCACACTGAATGCTTCCTGTGTCATACTTATCCCACCTAGAAATTCTGGGGCAAGAGGTACCCATTTCACAGAGAAGGAAACTGAGGCAGAACACTTAAAGAAAGGACTCCCAGGATGACAGTTAGTAGCTGGCTGAGCCAGCACAAGAACCCTGCACCAGAATCTAAGCGCTGCCCGGCACTAGTTTTTCTGGTTTTGTCCTTAAGTGGAACTACTTCCTCACCCACTGTGTACAGAGAGGAGGACATCGAGGGTGGAGACTCAGACAGAACGACGACCCGAGTCAGGGATACTGTGCTGTCGACTCCTCCTCCCAAACTTCTCAGTACAGAAGTCAGCACTCACTGTCCGAATATCGAAGTCTTGGAGGGAAGAACTCTTAAGCCATTTCCGGAGAAAATGCTTCCTCACCATGGGCTCCGCCTGGAAAATGGCGAGTGGGATGGCCCTGGGTGAAAAGAGGCACAAAACTCACAAACACGGAAATCTCTCTAACTCTGTACAGCGTTGACCACGTACATGTATTTCACGTGGAAATAAGGACTTAGAACCTAGATTGCAACCTCTTTTATTTAATGACATTGTTTTGTATAAACTACAGCTAATATCTAATGTTTATCATATTCAATAACCAAATAATCCTTCACTGTATTAAAATACCACGGATTAATGCACGATCCCCCCACTGGTGGCCGTTTGGTCTGCATTGTTTGACCACTGTTAACAGAGCTATTGCCTAAGCCCTCCCCTAAATTACATATCCATGTGCGTGCATGTAATTAGACATTTCTAAAGTGTTACTCATTGAGTAAGATACAGAAAGGTCTATCTGCTTTCCTGAAAGAATGCGCCAGTTTTCATGGCACTAACAAGGCTACAGGGCAACTGTTAATACCTTTCCTTTCACTGGAGGAAACAGTTGTTCCTGTGATTTTTATAAACACAAAGAAACTTAGAACACAACAAACCCCTGTGCACCTATCACCTAGTCCTATCAAACTTCATGCCTTGCCATTTTACTTCACATTTGAGAAAACAGATACAAGGATGAGGCCCTGTGCAGCAATCCTGACTGTCCTCACAAAGATAAACATGGTCCCTGTCTTGGCGTTTACCAATCCTACACCTGCTCCCATACTACTCTTGTCCGTACGTATGTGTAAACAAACAAGAGCGTTGTCCATGTCTGTAAATTTTATACAGATGGAAGTAGACTGCCTGTGCCAGCCCGCGCATTTACCATGCAGCTGCGATTCAATCGTTCCAATGCCCGCATAGCATTTCACTGCATTAAAAACACATTTGCCCATTTTCTGATTGAGGGACACTACGGCATTCCCAACGTTTGCTATTAAACACAATGTAAACCACAGGGGCAATCATCCAGGACGCATCCCCAGACGTGCTCAATTGTGAGGGGAATCAGGCACCATCTAATGCATCGTGCACTGCTGGCTTCTGCAAAGTGACTGTCACCACGCTGTGTACATGTGGGACGACTGGTATTAACACACTTGTTTCCCAATTACAGTGGATTTGCACATCTTTACATGCACTGACCATCAACTTCACTTGCAAATTGCCTGTTCACAGAAGTTGCCTACTTTCTGTGTTGCCATTTTCTTTTTTTATTTAAATTTTTTTTTTTATTTTTAAAAAAATTTTTGTATTAAATTTTTTTTTTCAATGTTTATTTTTGGGACAGAGAGAGAGAGAGAGAGAGAGAGAGCATGAACGGGGGAGGGGCAGAGAGAGAGGGAGACACAGAATCGGAAACAGGCTCCAGGCTCTGAGCCATCAGCCCAGAGCCCGACGCGGGGCTCGAACTCACGGACCGCGAGATCGTGACCTGGCTAAAGTCGGACACTTAACCGACTGCGCCACCCAGGCGCCCCTGTGTTGCCATTTTCTTTCTTTTTTTTTTTTTTTTAATTTTTTTTCAACGTTTATTTATTTTTGGGACAGAGAGAGACAGAGCATGAACGGGGGAGGGGCAGAGAGAGAGGGAGACACAGAATCGGAAGCAGGCTCCAGGCTCTGGGCCATCATCAGCCCAGAGCCCGACGCGGGGCTCGAACCCACGGACCGCGAGATCGTGACCTGGCTGAAGTCGGACGCTTAACCGACTGCGCCACCCAGGCGCCCCTGTGTTGCCATTTTCTTAATGATACACAGCAATCCTGCATTTTACTCTCCATGTAATCTGTTTTAGCCTTACACCAAATTCCTTCTTTTGTTAGAACTCTGGGAATTTCTTTTTAAGGAAATATTTGCTGTGTTTCATTCATTTGCTCCCCACCCCCTCCACTCCAGACCTTCCTAGTGTAGGTGAAAACGCGGATCACTGACGTGTCTAGCTTTATCAGTTACCTACTGCTATATTACAAACCACCTCAAACTCCACGGATCGAAACAGTAACTGTCTTGGCTTATGAGCCTATGATTGAGGTGGTTCTGCCCGGGGTCACTTGTGTGGCCGCTGTGGCCTCCCCTGCAGGTGTGGCAGCTGCTGCAGTTACCTGGTGCTGCCTCTGCAAGGGACCCCCAGCCCCCAGCAGGCTGACCAGGCAGCCAAAGGGCAAGAGCAGAAGCATGAGGCCTCCTGCAACCAGGGTTCACTTCTGCCACATTGCACAGGCCGCAGCAAGTCACAGGACTGCCCAGACTCTGTGCAAGGGAAGGAGTGTCACGGGAGGAACGAGGCCCTGCCACAAACAGTCACGGAAGCACTGCTGTGGCCATCTTTGAAACGTTTTCTCTTGTTGGTGCTTAGCACTTCCTCCATCTGCCCGCTGTTCTCAAGGCTTGTCCGCGGAACCACTTCTAGTCCCTGAGCTCTTGGTGGGAAATTCTGCCATGGTTATACAATGATTCGCAGGAAGAAAACCTATTGTTCTAGAAATCCATGCCCTCAACACAGTTTTTTCCTGTTCCATTCACACGGTCCCTGCACGGTTCAAGCAGCCTGATGAGCGACAGGGTGACAGGAGAACCACTGCTGACCCCGAAGATTCCGTAGCTGGGAGTGGAAGATGCCGTCTGACAGAACCCTTTGCTGTCACGCTGAACGTGTTTCAGAAGCTGGAAGACATTTCTGTCTGTCGGTAAAGAGAGCTGAGGCTGCAGCATTGGCAGTGCCATGGAGCCTCGGATGCTAGAGCATTCTGTGCAGCTCGCCAGAAAGACCTCTCCAGCCAGGGTGACAACGGTCTCCTCAAGGGTGTGAGTGATCCAGGGCCTGCCCTAGACCTCAACCGAACTCTGTGATGGCTCCCATCATAGCAATCCCCGCTCCAATACACTCTCACATCTCTGTGCCTGCTGACTGACAGGGCACCCTCAGTCTAGGCCCCCACAACCCAGGTTCTGCAGGGGACCAAAGCCCAGTCCCTGTCTTCCACTCCTGACCATCCTGCTCTTTACAAGGAAGCTGACATCGCTACAAAGGGACAGAGGTCCCATAACAGACTCAAGCTTCCAACCCGAACATCCAAGACCGTACGGAATCCCTTCCTTAACCCCAGAAACCCTTACCTCTCTGTGACTGGAGAGCCCTCGGGCTTCCGGGAGATGATGTAGCGGCAGCTCAGCCCCGCGTCCTTCACCATCTGATCCCCCAGGAACTCAGCCAGGCGCTTGGCTGTGCTGATAGACGTGGACTTCTGCTCCCCATAATCTTCCAGCTTCCGAGACATGGAGCGGTTCTCAGATATCAGCTCAAACAGCTCAGAATCAGGCATGTTCGCGGCCTGGAGAGGCAACGAGCAGATCACACAGAAGGAACAGAGCGCTCTCCCAAGCTCACGGGGACATCTCCCCCGAGTAGCGAGCTTCTCCAGCCTGATGGGCTGAAGGCAGCGGTACAACACGGTTGTCTCATGCCAGTGAGTAGCAACGCTACAAATCCACACACAAAACCTTAAATTCCATTTTGTCGAACTATGTGGAAAACATTAAAAGACATTTACTGAGCTACTGACACCAAAGTTAACAGAAAAAGAGGAAAGACAGAATTAGTGATATTTTTCTCCTAAAACAAAAAGAAAACTAGGGAAAGGAGGAGCCAGGAAAAAGGAGACACTAGCCCCCTGGAGAGCCATGGGACTCAGAAGGGAGGAGTCGGAGCAGTCTGAGGACAAATAGCTATATCTGTACCTGTGCACATGCACCCCTGACCCCCCGGCCCTGCTGTCCCATGTGCACACATCCCTGACCCCCCAGCCCTGACATCCTGGAAGATTTGTTTGGATCCTGTTTCGTGTGTTTTTCTCTCTTGGTGCTTACTCTCATGTATGGGCCAACTCTACAGAACAAGACAATATGCCTCAAGCTGCAGCAGCCCACAAAGCAAAGGAAGCCAGAAAAGTTCTAGAATATCCATCCCAGTATTCCTTTCGCTTAGAAAACATTAAAATAGTGAAAAAAGCCTATATGATACCCAACATTTACAGATTAAATTAAGTAGTGCAAACTTGACAAACACAGACTAAAGAGTCATAAATAATGATAGATCCCATGAGAAGGTATGTTGCAAGGTAAGCCAACACTGTCATTTAAATTGTAGAAATTGCGTATTCGTTAACAGGGCCTACAAAGTAAAAAAAAATCAAAGAAGCTGATGGGATCACCGGTAAAGTTTTCTCTTACAAATCCTTTCACTATGCTAGGTGCCTCCTTCCTGGCATTCTGTCACTGGGCACAGGGTCCGACCGAGAGGGACTGAGAGGCACCGTCTACGAAGTCCTGTTTCATCAGAATCAGCCCTGACTCACCCTGTTCGCCAGGAGCCTGCAGGGCCCTCACGGCCAGGTGGAGGGCGGCTCACCTTACTGTACAGCACGTCCAGCCAGTAGTCAGCCACCTTGGCGACGGAGCCATACACTTCTTCTAGGGTGCTGCCCTTGAGGAAGGCCTCAAACACTGAGGACTGGAAGATTTTAATCAGCTGCAGCTCCCCCCGGCGTTTGATCTCAAAGCCCTTTAGCTCAGCCAGGGAACCGTCCTCGTTGAAGACAGCATATCTGGAATCATAGGCGAGCCCAGCGGTGAATGGGGGCCTGGGATGCTGGCTGTTAGTCACTGGCTCTCCACCTTCCCCTTCTCCGTCCAACCCTACCCTCCAGCATGTACTAGGCAGCAAACATCTCCCCACCCTGAGGTTCATATTTCTGACACAAAAACAACATAAGAGGCTGCAGCCTGTAGAACGAGAATCTAGCAGGTGGAAAGCAGAGATGGCGGGATCTGTGTTGGCAACAGCTTTCCATACTGAAACAAAAAGGTCAAGAAACAGAAGTAGTCCCATCTGGCCTCCTGGTCCACTTCCCGGATGGGTTGTTAAATCTCATTCATTTTCTCCCCAAGCACAAAGGCTGTGGGATTCCTACCTCTTCTTCAGTTTCTTGCCCTCTTCCTTGGAGGCTGGAAGGATCATGGCAAGGTAGGGTCCATCAACCTCAAAAAAGATGCTGTTCTCTGAGCGGGTGACATAGGTAAGTGAGGCTGGCTCAGTCAGCTCCTGGTACTGATCATTGGTGAAGCCTTCCTGCAAAACAAGAGGAAGTGGAGGCAGCTTCACTCCTGACCATCCAAACTTCGAAGTGACCAGTTGCCTGTGAGGACTGACCAGACCAGCAAACTGGGGTTCTTCCATACAGTGGACACCACTCAGCCAGAGAAAGAGGCCAAGCTGTGACACGTGCCAGAAGTGGATGAACCCAAACACATTCTGCCAAGCCCAGAAGCTTATACACCTTGTTTCCATTCACAGGACGTTCTGGAAAAGGCAGAATTAGCGTTGCAAAGGAACACACTAGGTAGCCAGGGTCTAGGGGAAGAGAGGGAGAAAGGCTGGTGATAGAGGCAGCACTCGGGAACTTCTGAGGGGTGGAACTTTTCCATGTTCTCTGCGGTGGTGGAAACAGGACCCTGTGTGGCTCAAAACCCACAGAACTGCACTCTACGAAGCGTGAATTTTACTGTAAGCAAATTAAAAAGCATCCAACCAGGATGTCGGGCAACCCCAAGGGAAACTGCAGACTGGGACAAACAATCCCACTGAAGGGCCGGCTTCAGTCACTTTGGCAAACCTGGTTGTGACGAGGTAATACAGACTAAAGACAGTAGCAACTATACACACACACTGTGCCGTAGTCGGTTAAGTTTACGGCACACGGTGGCATGATCCTGAAGCCGTTTTACAATTTTACACACACACTAGTGAACAAATAAACATATTGAGAAAATGAGGGACAGGCTTCTCACTGCAAGAGAAAGAAGTGACTAACGGAAAGGGGCCTAGATTGGGGCTGGACATATAGATGTGGACTCACGTCCTTTACGTACAGACGTATGTTTTTTAAATGTTTGGAGAGAGAGAGAGAGAGAGAGCACGCGCGCACGTGCGTGTGACAGAGAGTGTGAGTGGGGAAAAGGGGTGGAGAGGGAGAGGGAGAGAGAATCCTAAGTAGGCTCCATGCCCAGTGCATAGCCCAATGTGGAGTGTGATCCCACAACCCCTGGACCATGACTTGAGTCGAAACCAAGAATCGGCCACTCAACTGACTGAGCCATCCAGGCTCCCCTTGCATTTAGTACTTTAAAGTGCACACGCAGGGGCGCCTGGGTGGCTCAGTCAGTTGAGTGTCCGACTTCGGCTCAGGTCATGATTTCACGGCTTGTGGGTTCGAGCCCCGCATCTGGCTCTGTAGTGACAGCTCGGAGCCTGGAGCCTGCTTCCAATTCTGGGTCTCCCGCTCTCTCTCTCTGCCCTTTCCTGCTCATGCTGTCTCTGTCTCTCAAAAATAAACATTAAAAAAAAAATTAAAGTGCACACACAGAGAAATAAACCTAGATGCATGCGTGGACAGGGCGATCAGGCATATACATATCTCCTAGCTCAGTCTGAGAACCGCTAGAAGCAGTTACACCCAGCAGCAATGAGCATCTGCACTTGACCTTGGTTTCCAATACCCTCTCCAATAAAAAGAACCTGGTTCCTCAGAGAAATGGCGGATTCCAGGGTGAGGACTAGGATAACCAAGATGAGGCTAGAGTGCCTTCAGGACCAAGAAGTAAGAAAGTGCTAAAGAAATAAATTAATTAAATTAAAAATGCCCCAAACCCGAACCACAGACCAGGGACATGTGTCAGGAATACGTAGGCAAATGTGAAGGAGGCCCTAACAGCCCAGGAGGAATGAGCTGAGTCACAAAACACCAGGGCAGGCCTGGGTTGTAACCCAGTCTAACCAATATCGACGACGAAGAGAACTGCTGAGTGGAAAGAGGGGTGATACGCTTCCTTACAGAGGGATTCCAATAAATGTACCAGGACTGTGGGAAAGCGGGAGCCACCGTTGGGGAAAGTCACCGCAGAACCACCGTCACTCAAACCAGTGAAAATTAGGGAGACACAGGACATCTGCACAGTCTCAAGTATCTCCTCTAGGGTTCTTCAAGGCTCTGGTGGCTTTAACACATGGCCAGACTCTCCGACACCCCTGCCCGCCGGCGTAGGCTCAATGCCTCGCTCCAGCAGCAGTACAGGGCGGGGAGACAGCAGCTGTGCCCGGTGACCAGAAGCGCAGACCCTGACACCATGCAGCCAAAGAATGAAACATGGGTCATATCGCTAGCGTGCCTTAAAAAATGCAAATAATCTCATTTGATAAGATACAACAAACATGATAAGAAACAACAAACCCAAATGAGGGGCAGCCAACAAGACACCTGAGCAGGGCTTACTGAAGACAGGGAGCTGCCAGCCTGGGGGGACTAAGAAGACAGGAGCCCTGGAGAAACCGGGAAATCCAAACAAAGACTGTGGCTTGGTTATGGGGCTGCGCCAACGTGAACTTCTTAGTTCTGGTAAGCGTGCCACGGTTTATATATGTGAACTAACGTTAGAGGAAAGAGGCTGAAGCATATATACAAATTGCGTTTTACTTTAAAAAATTTTTTTTTTCAACGTTTATTTATTTTGGGACAGAGAGAGACAGAGCATGAACGGGGGAGGGGCAGAGAGAGAGGGAGACACAGAATCGGAAACAGGCTCCAGGCTCTGAGCCATCAGCCCAGAGCCTGACGCGGGGCTCGAACTCCCGGACCGCGAGATCGTGACCTGGCTGAAGTCGGACGCTTAACCGACTGCGCCACCCAGGCGCCCCGCGTTTTACTTTTAAAACTTTTCTGTAGATCTGAAGTTACTTCAAAATACAAACTTAAAAGCGAAATAGTCTGCTGCTTTCCTACAGGGAACACAGACTCACTTGAGTGTGAGCACAGCATTTTCTGTATAGATTCTCAGGCTACAGAAGAATCTGAACGGCGTCAAGCAGGGTGACGTGACGTTAGGAAGGGGAATGCGCCAGTGTGACAGCCGATGCAGTCCCCCCGCCCCCCCCCCCCCCCCACAAATCCCCATCAGAGTAGAGACGTTAAGAACCCAGGCCCAGAGATAGCAGGCCCTCCCTGGAGACCCAGGCTCACCTTGACCATGATGTTTAACATGGCCCCAGGGTAGGAGATGGTCACCTTGGGTTTTTTTACACTGGTCGTCTTGATGACAAAGTTTTCAGGGAAGCTGTTGGGCAGGACGCACCATATTCCGTCTGTGTCCAGCTCTAAGGGCCTCCTTTAGAAAGAGAGAAACGAGGCCACGTGGATGCTGGACCATGGCCTCCATGCAGGAAGTACCCAGTGTGAAGGCCCTTCCAGGCCGTGGACCCAAAAACACAATGCCCACATGCTCACTCCCCGTCTGTGCCCCCCAGCCTTCCCCCCCTAGGCTGTCCACTCCCGGCAGCTGACCAGAGCACAGCGCTCACCCGATCTGCTCGATCAGTTCCCGCGCCTGGGTGATGATGTTGGCTCCCGTGAAGCAGACAATGCCTGCCATCTCCATGGAGTACCAGCGAGCCCTGAGGAAGACAGTCACAGCCTGGGGGTGGGGTGGGTAGGGCTCCCCACAAAGGGTCCTTAGAGGAGGTCAGGAGGGCACCACAGAGGGGACGTCTGAAGTGGGGCAGGAACCGTGGCAGCACGGGGCCGTGCCGAGGACACTCCTCCGCCCTGCTTCAGGGTGTGGGGCTGGAGGCGGCATGCTCTCTCGGTACCCGCCCAGATGGTCCCGTGGCCCGCCCCCCCTCCCACGAGCCCTCTCCCTCTGTCCCCAGCTCCACCTCGTGCCTTCTCCATCTCCCAGACCTGACGCGCATCCTCCGACTTCTCAGGGAAAGCACAGGCCCACAAACACCCTAACTCCCCACCAGACACCCGCCTCGTTGCCCCCAAACCAGGTCTCACCCGCAAGGTCGGGCGCCCAGAGGCCGGCCCCTCCCGGCCCCGCTTTCCTCCCCCTCATCCAAACCCGACAGACCCCAGCACCCCATCGTTCTCCTCCAGAGCCTCCATGTTGCTGCTCCTCACGACCCCGCCCACGGCGGCCAGGCCTCTACAGCCTGCTCTCCCCAAGGCCCTCACCCACCTGGCTGCACATCTCCATCAGAAAGAGCATCCATCTTGGCTTTCAGACCCCCCCACTCCTGGCCATCCTGACTTCTCAGACCGCTTTACACCCCCCATGGCTCACGTGGTGCTTTTTCAGGACGGCCTACACCCTCTACAGCCCCCAAGTTATGCCATTCACCAAGTCACGTAAATACACTGGCAACTGCCAAATCACCGTCTCCGGCCCAAGACGTGCCGACAACACGTCCGTGGTACCGATCCCCGGCAGTCCAGACGCTTTGGGTCAGCGCAGCCGGACGCCCCCACCCCCGCCCCGGCTCTCCCCCGCGCTCCGCGTAGTGAGGCCCTCGGCCGGGAGCCCACCCTTTGCGCATGACGTAGCCGTAGAAGGAGTTCAGGATGCACTTGTGTGCCAGCTGCAGGGAGTCGTACAGGACCTCCATGTTCTTGCAGCGCTTCACTTCGGCGGCGTCGCCCACCTCCACGGCCGCACACAGCTTCTTCTTCCACACCTGGAACCACACGCGCACCGATCACCAACTCGGCTCCTCCAGCTCAGTCTACAGTCCGCGGCCCGGCATTCTCGTACTGTGAAAATGTCAAATCTCTAGAAACCTTCAAAATCCAATACAAGTGAAGACTATAGACACATCCGGAAAAACAACCGTTGATGCTCTGCCACGTTTCCTTATCCCGTTCTCTCTAGTGGCACAGCCAGATGAACAGGGCAGACATCGTGACCGACCCCCTAGAGACTCCAGCACATGGTTTCTCTCTTTTTTTTTTTTAATGTTTATTTTTGAGAGACAGAGCGACAGCACGTGCACAAGCACACAAGTTGGGGAGGGGCAGAGCGAGAGGGAGACACAGAATCTGATGGAGGCTCCAGGCTCTGAGCTGTCAGCACAGAGCCCGACACGGGGCTCAAACCCACAAACCCATGAGACCCTGACCTGAGCCGAAGTCGGACGCTTAACTGGCTGGGCCACCCAGGCGCCCCAAGTGTCCAACTCTTGATTTCAGCTCAGGTCATGATGCCAGGGTTGTGGGACAGAGCCTGTGTTGGGCTCCTCACTGAGTACGGAGGCTGCTTAAGATTCTCTCTCTCTGCCCCTCTCCTGCGTGCGCTCTTTCTAAAAAAAAGTAATAAAGTAATAAAAAGAAAGAAACAATTCAGATATTTGTTGAATGCCTACTATGTGCCTGGTACTGTGTAGACTCTGAAGAACAAGACAGACACTTTTAGTGCTTGTCTGAAGAGAGAGAGAGAGAGAATAAGTAACTTAACAGTTAATTAACATGAAATGGTATGGCAGTTCCTCAAAAGGTTAAAAACGGAATTAGCACACGACCCAGCAATCCCGTCTGGGTGCACACTCAAAAGAATGACATCAGGGACTTCAAGAGATTTGCACACCCACGTTCACAGCGGCATTCTTCACAGCGGCCAAACCGCAGAAGCAACCCAGTGTCCGTGGACAGGGGGCGGATGCACACGATGTGGTGCGTACACACAACGGAGAACCATTCAGCCCCCGACAGGAGATTCTGACACCCGCGACTACACGGACGAACCCGGAGGACATGACGCGAAGGGAAAGGAGCCGTCATAAGAGACAAACACCGCGTGAGTCCACTTCCGTGAGGGCCTAGAGGAGCTGGACTCAGAGACCGAAAGTGGGATGGGGGGCTTGTGATTAAATGGTGCCGAGTTTTAGCTCTGCGAGATGAAGACTTCTGGCAAGGGCCGGGGGTGGTGGCTGCATAACAGTGTGAACATACCCAACGCCACAGAACCGTGCACTTAAAAACGTTAGGTTTTATGTCGCGTATCTTTTACAGTGATAAAGTCTATCAGAGCAGGGACCTTACTGAGTCCAACAATGAAGGAAGGTCTTTCAGGGAAAAGAACCCCATTTGCTTAAGTATAAAGCTACGATTTGTCATGACAACTGAGGTGGTATGTGTCTTCCCTGATCCTCCTGGATGAGCCAGGCCAGTAAATCACCCGAATTTGTCCCCATCGGAGGCTGGCAAACTACGGCCATATGGCCAGTACCGTGCTCATGCAGCCTCCGCTTCTGCTCTGCTGCTCACCTCCCTGCTGCAGCGGACACGGCTCCGTTCCTATCAAATTTTATTTATAAAAAGTCTGCCCACCCATAGTCAGCGGATCCCTGCTCTAAATAAATATTTCAAAAGCAATCATTCAAAATAGTTTCAAGGCCTCAGGCCCTTAAATCCTCAAAACTAAAAATAACCGAGGGGCGCCTGGGTGGCTCAGTTGGTTATGTGTCTGACTCTTGAGCTCATCCTAGGTCTTGGTCTCCAGGTCATGAGTTCGGGCCCCTCGCTGGGCTCCACACTGGGCATGAAGCCTACTTAAAAACAAGAAACAAACAAACTCAAAACTGTGCATTCAATTACTTTCCAAACGCGTGAGGCTGGGAGCCACACATCCTAACTGGGGAAGTCATGACTGTCCAGACAGCACCAAGCAAGGACTCTCATCTCAGAAACTAGACTGTTGGGGCGCCTGGGTGGCGCAGTCGGTTAAGCGTCCGACTTCAGCCAGGTCACGATCTCGCGGTCCGGGAGTTCGAGCCCCGCGTCGGGCTCTGGGCTGATGGCTCAGAGCCTGGAGCCTGTTTCCGATTCTGTGTCTCCCTCTCTCTCTGCCCCTCCCCCGTTCATGCTCTGTCTCTCTCTGTCCCAAAAATAAATAAACGTTGAAAAAAAAAATTTTTTAAAAATAAAAAAAAAAGAAACTAGACTGTTCTGACTTCACAAAGGTCAGACTCGCCTTGTGGAGACCCTTGAACTCATAGCGCCTGTCCCGGAAGGCGCGCACTGTGTCCACATAGAAGGAGTTCTCCCGCTGGCAGATGGTGGTGAGGCGCTCCTCCACCCTGGTCACGTGGATCTTCTTGTAGGCCTTCCGGCAGTAATCTGCGGCACAATCGAGAGCAGGGAAGCATGTGAGACCCCAAACAGGAGATAGCCGGGCCACCTGTACGTAGCCAAAGGAAGTCAGGATAAGGCCAACACCAACAAATGAAGCTTCCCAGGTCAGTACGGAGGAGCACGAAACTCAGAGAGACAGTGCTGGTTTATCCTATCAAAGGACAGCCCAGTGCGAACGGGCCAAATTCGGCAAGAGCCCGGGAAACAGAATTCATCATCCAAACATTCACTGAGGGAGAAATAAGGAAAGGGAAGCTAGGAAGAGATAGTTCACAGTGATCTCATCTCTCATCTAGTGCAACATCTGGTTTAGATGACATCAAGCTGTGACATACCAGAAAGGCCCAAGTCAGAGGAACCACAGTGTTTGGAAACCGCTCACCTGACAGCCTCCGCTTCTCATATTTAGCCTGCTCCTCGCGGGACAGCTCGTGAAAGGCCCGGGCTGGGCCCTCTGCAGTCAAGGGAGGGAACTTCTCTGACTCCAGCTGGTGCTGGATCCGATGGTACTCGCTGCGACTGGCTGGCACTAGGAGGGCGACCGAGGAGAGTCTGTGACAGAGACCTACGCACCCGCTGCCTGCTGAGCCACCCGGCCCCTGCCCCTGGGTCGCACTCACTGAACTCGCCCCTCCACTGCCAGGCCATCTTCCTCTGGCAGTCTGCTCCAGGCTTGTTGAAGTCACAGGCGGCACAGGTGGCCTCGTCCACCACGGCAGAGGGCTGGGGGTGGGGAGGGTGGGGGGAGGGCAGCAGTTAGTATTTGGGCAGAAAAGAGCTCGATTCTGCCAGGGGAATCCGTCTCACCTGCAGGCGGTTCGTCAGGATGATGTTGGGGTACATGGCCCCCACATCCAGGTGGTAGATAAGGGGACACTCGATTCTGTTTGGGACATCTTTCAGGGAGGTGAGCTTGGTCTTAATCTGATCACACACCTATGGAGAAAAGAGAAAGACTGTACAGACAGTAACAAAGCAAGCACGTGGGTCCCAGAAGGACAGCAGACGCTGGCCACCAATGCTAGGTCCGGGAGGTACAGGAACCTCACAAGGAAAGAACCCTAAGGAGCACAGCATCTCGGGAAGCAGCAGCCTCCACTCCAGAGGACCTTTTGGGACTGGGAGAAAACTGAAAGACTGTGGCCTCAGATGGCAGGGCCCACCCGCCAGCAAGGTGTAAGACCCAGCTCGAGTATCAACAGCACCCTTCCTGGGTGCCCTGTGTGCATGCACAGTGTGGACATGTGATATCCCTGCCTCAGCAGCCCCTCACCTGACACATGAGAGGCTCAAGAGCTTAGCAGGGGCTCAAGCACAGGCGCCCTTAGCCCAAACGCCACACTCTGAACCTCGGTGCTAGATGGTCCCCAGCATTACTTTACAAACCGATGAATCAGATTTGTTTCCGGCCAGAGGTTAAACTGTTATCTAAAAAAACCCTCCTGGTACCTAACACCTAGATATCCTGCATGAAATATGAGGACTATCCCTGTAAATGCAGAACTGAGTTTCTAAGTTACCCCAGAGGGCAAGAGCGAAGAGTAGACTCAAAACCAGAGCAGAGAGCTACATCAGCAGTGGCCTGGCAGAGGCCAGGCTCTGGGTCGGGGTCTCTAGGACCACTCCCAGGTGCAGTGACTCGCAGTGCAAGGACACAGAACTCAGTCAGCAAAGGGGAAAGGCATTGGGGCAAGGTCAGGAGGAGGTCCGGCTCAAGCTGGGATGAGCTTAATTCTCCCGGCATCAAACCGGGACATGTGCCTGATGCCATCTTGCTCATGGACCCAGTGCCCAGAGTGTTCACTGAGCACTGGGCACCTGGGCACCTTGGCCCACACACACCCAAACCACACTCCCAGGAGGGCAATGCTCCATGTGAACAAGTGTCTGCACGAGCGAGCGAGGTTCAGGAGGGACTCCTGTCCGAGAAAGGAGAGAAACCTCCCTTCTGGGACCCGAGCTCCCGGCCTCACGAGCAGGCCTTTCTGAGGTCGGCTGCCTTGGCCCAGGGTGTGTGCGCTCCCGCACGGTTCTCGTGCCTCCTCAGGGACAGGAAGCCTGCACACAACAGGGGGACGATACAGAACCCCCCCAAAAAGGCAGGACCAACAAAGGCCACCTCTGTGAAAGAATAAACTACAAGTCTGCTCACCAAAATCACATCTCCTCTGGGCTGCACATCTGGCATCGCAGGCTAGTCCCTCTAATAAGTGTGGGGTTTACGTTACACTCCACTGGATCTGGGAACCCTCCGGCCCAGGAACCAGGTGACAAGGGACCCCGGCCACAAACAACCATCAAAGTAACTGATGGCCCCTGAAGGGCTGCAGGAGACTCCCTGCTGAATACAAATTCACATCCCAAAATCACAGAGCATGAGAAGAAACACCCCCATGACCAACAGCAGACACAGGGGGAGGAGGCCGATACCCGAGAGAATAAGCCTCCCAGAGTAAACGTGGGGAAACTAGCACAATTAAAAATACTAAAGACCAAGCCCTAAATAAAACAGGGAGAGAAAGAGTCCACTTCTTTTTTTTTTTTTTTTTAATGTTTATTTTTGAGAGAGAGACACAGAGTGCGAGTGGAGGAGGATCAGAAAGAGAGGGAGACAGAACACGAGTGGGTGAGGGGCAGAGAGAGAGGGAGACACAGAAGCAGAAGCAGGCTCCAGGCTCCGAGCTGTCAGCACAGAGCCCGATGTGGGGCTAAAACTCACAAACGATGATCAGACCTGAGCCGAAGTCGGATGCTTAACCAACTGAGCCACCCTGGTGCCCCTAAAACTAACTGTCTTCTAATGGTCATATATTCACTCTCCCAAAACCAATACCTGATTACGTCATAACATTCATATGTACTTATCTGGTAAGTTCATTCTGCACAAAACATACACATCAGAACTGGAGAATTAGTATATTTAGAAGTTAATCTAATGACTCAGGAAACCTCTGGATGGGACCAGATAATAAATATCTTAATTTAGGTTTTGTGGCCACACAATCTGTCACAATGTTTTTTTTATAACATCTTTAAAATGTAAAAGCTATTCTTAGCTTGCTGGTTACACAGGCCTCATGGGCTATAGTTTGCCAACGTCTGTTATAGACATTTAAGAATAGAGAAAACCAGGGGTGCCTGGGTGGCTCACTTGGTTAAGCATCCGACTTCAGCTCAGGTCATGATCTCACGGTTTGTGGGTTCAAGCCCCACGTCGGGCTCTGTACTGACAGCTCAGAGCCTGGAGTCTGCTTTGGATTCTGTATCTACCCCTCTCTCTGCGCCTCCCCTGCTCTCTCTCCTCTCAAAGATAATGAACATTAAAAAAAAAAATGCTTAAAAAAGAATAGAGAAAACTAAAAAACATCTGAATAAATACGAAGACTAACCAGGAGAGTAGCCATCTTTTTTTTTTTTTAATGAAATATGTTAAATTTGGAAGTCATATTAGAAAAATCATTTGAATGAAAAATTGCCTTTAGTATTAAACTCCTTAAGGGGCGCCTGGGTGGCTCAGTTAAGCATCATTCGACTCTTCATTTCAGCTCAGGTCATGATCTCACGGTCGGGAGATCAAGCCCCGCGTCAGGCTCTGCGCTGTGTGTGGAGCCTGCTTGGGATTCTCTCTCTCTCTGCACCCCTACCCCTGCAAGTTCTCTCTCAAAAAACAAAACACAACAACAAAACATTCCTTAAAACCCTCCAAAGTAGTCAAAATAAAAAAACACACCAAAACTATACAGCAACAATGACTAAAAGGAAGAACGTTTATCATATACAACAGAAAATACCAGAAGTATTAATATTTGTTCCTAGTTGAATTTTAAGCAAATCAATCATTTGAATAATCACTCCATCCTTCTCCACCCTGAGGCAGGTCCTGAAATGCCAATGAGGAGGCCCACGGAGACAGTCCAGGTAAGAGGGGAGGGAGACACAGTTCCCACGGAACACACCTCCGCTGCCGAGATCCCCGGCTGGCACCTCCCATCAGCATCCTCGGGATGAGATGGTCCCTCGGGAACAAAGAGATGAGTCCAGTGCCCTCTAGAACACACTTTAGAAACCGCGAAGGAGCCATACTCCGTCCTCAAGGAGCCATACTCTGTCCTCTAGGAGCCTAGTGCTGGATTCACCAGGGTGTCTAGAGTCCCTCCAATCAGCATATCTTTGTTCTCACTCATTTCACTGTTTCTTCAAGTTGAAAGTGTGTTCCTTCTAAGGTGTTAACTCACATTTGTTCTTTAGCCTAGCCACTCTTCTAGATTGTTCTTAGTTCCTTTTTTTGTTTTTTTAATATTATTTGTTTTTGAGACAGAGACAGAGTGTGAGCAGGGGAGGGGCAGAAAGAGAGGGAGACACAGAATCCGAAGCAGGCTCCAGGCTCCGAGCTGTCAGCACAGAGCCCAACGTGGGGCCTGAACTCAAGAGCCGTGAGATCATGACCTGAGCCGAAGTTGGATGCTTAAGCGACTGAGCCACCCAGGCGCCCCCAGGTTGTTCTTAGTTCTTAAAGTGTATGGTAGCTGGAGCTAACAACAGCTGCACAGCACTTTACAGTGTACAAACACAGCTTTCTCACGTGTGAGAGACCAGAGAGCACAAGCAGGGGAGGGGCAGAGGGAGAGGGAGAATCTTAAGCAGGCTCCACGCCCAGCACAGAGCCCAGCGTGTGGCTTGATCTCAGGACCATGAGATCGTGACCTGAACTGATATCAAGAATCTATTAAGAGTTGGATACTTAACTGACTGAGCCACCCAGGCACCCCGTAACCACATTCTTATTCGAATTCTGCCTAGTGAGTCTGTTCTGAGACATTTCTTAGAGAGAGATGGACAGAGAGGAGAGACGGGGAGGACGAGGAGAGAATCTCTGCCCTGAGCGTGGAGGCTGATGCGGGTCTCCATCTCACAACGTCAAGATCATGACCCGAGCTAAAATCAAGAGTCACGTGCTTAACTGACAGACCCACTCATCTGCCCATGTTATGACATATTTCTTAAAATCAATCCTAAAACTCGTAAAAGCTCCAAACCACTAGTAACTCAATATGCTGTAGTGTTGAGCAGTGCCCGACAGACACACCTGAGAAGTGCCACGTTCAAGTAAGACAAGCAAGGCGGGAGGTACCTGGGGTCTCTACGCACGTAGCACTTGTAAATGGTGCTTTCTAACCATTACTGGACAGTTTTTACAGTCACTATATTCTACTTTGTCATCTGTAGGAATTGACTATCATCACTTTTAAAGTCTCCTGAACAACAAAAATTAAAACCAGTGGCTCCTCGCTGCCTACAAAATAAAGTCCAAATGAACTGGGCATAAGGCCTATCCCTCTCCTTTGTCCTGCGTCCACCCACCACGATGTCCTAAGCAATAGCCAGCTCAAGACCCCACGGCCAACTTGTGAATCTCTACCATCTCCCAAAGCCCAGTCATTCACTGTAACCACAACACTGTCATGTGCCCCCCAAGCAGACCAGAACAGACTCTGTATCACCAGGCTCGGAGCCCAAGTACCAGCACACAGTAGGTGCATGCTACTGAAAGCAGCCAGTCTACAAGCAGGGCGTGTGAAGACGGTCTCTCCTGGCCCCCGGAGCGTTACCTCTTGGAAGTTGGTGACCTGCTCCATGGGCACCTTCTCCTCTTCCTCGATGGCATGACGCATGGTCTTCTCCACCCGCTGCAGCAGGAAGTCAAAGGCGGCAGGATTCTAGTACAGATGACCAAGAGAGGACGCAAGTGAGAAGGGAAAACGCCCTCACACGTGCCCAACTACCTCGGGCAGGACACTGTGGGGACTGGCCCGGAGAAGCCAAGGGCTTGTCCCGCAGCACCTCAGTCAAGGACAGGCCAGACAAGGGAGGGCTGGTGAGGGACCCACAGGGCAAGAAAGGGGTGAGGGCTGTACTGCAGCCCTGGAGGCTTCTGGGTCTCAGCCCTCGGGAGAGCGGGGAGGGCTCACCATCCTGAACCGGCAGGGGATGTCACTGCGGAACACGCCCGACTCCAGGGCCTCCACATGGCCACCCACATAGGTCTCGGCATCCAGCACGTGGCCATCATCGGTCAGCTTGTTAAACTCCTGCTCCTGCTTGTTGGGGAAGACGATGTTGGCATGGAAGGCCTGCACCATCAACAAGGCCTCACACAGCGTCCCGGAGCCCTTCCGCAGCACCTGCGGGGGAAAAGCCAGACGTCAAACCAAACGCCAAAATCACACAGCTGCATCCACGGCAGCCGCCGGGGACGAGCTCCGAGGGCCGGCGGGCTGACACTGGCACACGGGGCCGGGAGACGCACTGACCTCGTCAGGCTCCATGGGGATAATGGTGCAGAGGGCGAATATGAAGGGGTGGACGTACTTCATGTACAGGTAGTACGTGGCCACCGCGTCTGACACCGAGTATGTGGCCAGAGTCTGAGGAGAGAACACAGGGCAGTAAGAGCGACAAGGAGCCGGGCAGGCACCGTGTGGGAGCTACAGGTAAAGGCCATGAGAAGAGGCGCATGCCTGGGGCTGCTCGGTGGCCATCCGGCACATGTCTTCAGGGTCCAGCTCCACGGGGTCGTAGCCCAACTTGGCTTTGGCAGCCGCCTTGAGGTTGTGACTGCCCACAGGCAGGTAACTGTCCCTCTTCACCCACCTAGGAACAAGAACACGTGCAAAGGTCAGAGATGGCTCTGAGACACAGCCCACGCGCTGCGAGAGGCAGCCCCGCTGGACACGACACAGAAAGACGCCTCGTCCCAACAGGTACGCCAAGGATTGCCACCGAGACCCCGCGTGGCACAGGCGCCTCGCGAAGCCTCTATCCCAGATCCAGGTAATCTCACAGATACGCCCACAAACACAAGGAAACGCCAGTCTCCCGAGTCCCATGGCCTCCCTCTGTCCCTTGTGGAGAGAACGCTGAGCAGGAGGGAGCCCTCAGCCCCCCAGCTTGTCCCATGGGACTGCCAGTCTGCCCTGCTCTCCCCCACCCGGCTCAGGCCCTCTTCTTAACCTCCTCTCTGCTTACACAGTCCCTTCGGCGCAGAAACCGGGGGCTACCCTGCGCCCCTCACCCTCACACCTGTCTGCAAATCCTCCCTGTGAGGCAGCTCCGAGACGTATGTGGTCGTGTCCCTGGCGCCCACAGCTCTCTCTTGACTGCATCAAGCCTCCCCTCCCTCAGCCTCCAGACCCTTGGCCATCCTCACCCCTAGAAGTGCCCCTGGGGTCTCCCAATATTGCCGCCTCCTCTGAAGCCCCCCCCCATCCTTTTTCTTCTCTTCTGGAATCCGTTGATCACCACGCCCCCTGTAAGTGGGGTTCCCAGGCCTGCTTCTACCTAGAACCCACCCTCCTGCTCCAGAGCCCACCCCAAACCCTGAGAACCAACATTCCCTGTGCCCCAGGTGCCCCTGCCCCCCGCCCAGGTCTGTGGATGCCCAAGTCCACCCCTCTCCTCACTCCCATCTGCTCCCTCCGGCCCCCATCATAATGCCAGACCCCCCAAGATAAAATCTGCCTCCCCACAGGGTACAGGAGGCCCACAAGAGCTCCTTTCTCTCCAGCCTGGACACCCCTGGCTGCAGCACCCTCACCTCCGTGGGGAGCTCTCACAGCACCGGGGCCTCACTCAACCCGGCCTCTTTCTGTTCTGGCTTCCCCAGCCCGAGGCCTGACACTGATGTGTTTGCTGGTGGAAGGAGTAATGAACACACAACGGAAGACAGCATGTCCCCAGACCCAGCCACAGCCGCTGTCCTTGAAGGTGACGGAGCTGCAACAGAGGCCACCATCCTCCCTCAAAGGGACGCAGACAGGACAAGGGTGTGCAAGAAGGGAGCCTTGGACCCGCACACAGAAAGCCCTCTAAGACAGTGCCAGGAGCCACCGGGCCTACCTGAGACAGTCCATGTGGATGCACTGGGATGCCTTATACTCCCCCTGGCTGTCCTTCTGGAACCCTATCTCCTGGTACATGCTCAGCCCATGGATCGCCGCTCTGGCCTCCACAAACGGCCTAGGGATGAGGGCAGACAGATGAGCACACGGCAGGTATTCTTCAGCTCCCTCAAATACAGAAAGACTGCCCCACAAGACTCTCGAGAAAACCCAGGAACCCCCCCACCCACCTCTCCTCTATATCTTAACCATTTCTAAGTGTACAGCTCGTTAGCGTGAGTACATTCACAGTGCCACACAACATCCCCTCCCCGACACACTTCAGTTACTCACAAACTAGACATCAGACTCACCAGTCAAAAAAGTCCCCATTGTAGGTGACCATGATGGTGGGTTTGGCCTCTTGGACGTGTTCAAACCACCTCTGGATTAGATGAACCTGAATTCAATGATTCGTAGCAGTCAGTGGATGTGTTTCTCTTCTTCCAGCTACTTCCAATCACCCCTCCCAAAATTTCAGAAAAGCAGGCTGTATCTCATTTCCACACCCACCCCGTGCCCCCAGTGTGAACAAGGACCATACCGCCAGGAACCCAGACCAGCAAGCTGCCATTCTGGTCAAATGAGCACTGAGGCCTCAAGGGTCAGGCGGCTCTTCTTCCCGTCTCACCCCAAACACCAGGGAGTTTCTCACATGACACCTCTTTACCTCGTCGGGTTCATTGAAGACACAGAAGGGTCCCTCATACTCTGGCTTGGGGGTGAACTCGAAATCTCCAACGTCCTCTGACACTATCTCCCTATTGGTGATGAGGTAGCCCTGGGAAGCGTGTGAGCAGTCGGTGTGAGTTAGGACACAAAAAGCCAAACACACCTCCCCACACTTGGCCCAGAAGCTCCTGCAACAAGAGTCTGCAGCAACGGGAGGCCCCTCGCCCACCAGGAGCTGCAGCCCCTAGACCCCAAACGTGTCAGACTCAGATTGGAAGGCAGGGGCACGGCTTGTTTCTTCACTTTCCTGGACTCAACTCACTTATTTTCACTGAAAAAATACCAGCCACAGGGTGCATGCTGCTCCCAGGAAGCGTACACCCCAAAAGGCACCACTTACCTGACCGTCAATCATATAGGAAATCATCATAATCTGGTCAGTCTCGGCATCTGGAAACTTGAGGGGCAGTTTGGTTGTCTCGATGTCAAATGCCAAAACCACAGGGTCCTGCAGGGACATCTCATTAAGTTGGACGTAAACCAAGCTGAGCTCTGGAGACGCCAAGGGTCTTCCCGACACCCACCACCTCCACCTCCAGCTGCTAAAACAAGAGCCAAGCAGCCAGAGAGAGGTTCCAAAAGAAGCGAGAGAGGCATTTTGGGTTGACTAACCTATGTCAAGAACACCACGACTCACAGAGGGTATGAAATCTTAAACACCTACGAGAGGCTAAAGCACGATGGGAAAATCCTAGAATTACAGAGCACTTGAGGCAAAAAGTACTTTAAAATCATGACCTCCTTTTGACCTTTACGATAACCCACATCGGAGACTGTGCTAGAGTCAACATCTCCACTTTGGAAATGAGAAAACAGAGTACAGACTTGCCCAAGATCACAAATGTGTTCCTGAACCAAAGCCTTCCACATACGAATCCGCTTTTCACCCCATCACGTCGCTACCAACCACCCAAAATGGAAGTCAGAGCTCTCCTTTGAAGTTCAGATCCAGCCCGGCTTAAACAAGGACATCACATGGTGACACACAAGCACTAAGTGAAATCACACGTCGTCAGAAACCGACAAAAAAGAAAAAGGAAAAATATTTCTCTACAACTTTTTTAAGAAAGTATTTGAGGAAAAAGAAGAAAACAAATCTCTGAATTGTATTCATTCTTCAGCACCGAATTAGATCTCTCTAGAAACAAGTGGAAAAGCCAGGATGGAGGAAACGCAAGCAGTACTTACGGGTCGTTCAACAAGGTCATCTCGGCGGGTGATTTCCACAGGGAAGGCATTTCCTCGGTACCTGACGTTGTACCAGTGAGCCTGCGGGACGTGCAGCGTGTTTATCAAGAGTCTACGTCTGTCCCAGGAGGGGTATTTCTCTTCAGTGTCACCTCCTGACCGCCAGGGGCTGCCCGAAAGCGACGGCCCACTCACCGCATGGATCTTCAGGTCAATGGAGAGGCGGATGTGATAGGGCACATCATACTCTCGCATGTCCACGATGTTGTCCAACTGGTCAGTGACCTTCTTAGAGGCTTCCTCTTCATCAACAACCACACTGCCCCCTTGCAGAACACTGTGAAACAGAGACAGGATACTCCTAACTACAGTCTGCTGGGGGATGGTGCAGGGGGGGGCCAGAGTCCATGTAGAGTAAACACAAAAGGTAGAAGGTGGCTAAGATGACCAGGACAGGCTCTTCTTAAAGAATTAGTGGGGTGGGGGGGGGGTGGCGGGGATGCTGGGGTGCTCAGTCGGTTAAGTATCTGACTCCTGATTTTGGCTCAGGTCATGATCTCTCGGTTCATTAGTCTGAGCCCCGTGTCAGGCTCTACACGGACAGCGTGGAGTCTCCTTGGGATCTCTCTCTCCCTCTCTCTGCCCCTACCCTGCTCATGTTCTCTCCCTCTCTCTCAAAAACAAACTAAAAAAAAAAAAAATCCTTTAAACAAAAAGGACGACGTTGGATGACAGCCTCCCACAAGCAGCAGGCTACGGGCAGGAAATTCAGTGAGAGCTCCGAACACATATTTTATGGGATGTACGTTACATCCCAATTAGAAACAAAGAAAGGAAAATGCTCTGTTACTTGGGAGGCACATGTACAGATGTGAACCACCCTGGCTGACCTTGTTTCCCCATCAAGAACGAGAGTCATGGGGTGCCTAGGTGGCTCAGTTGATTAAGAGTCTGACTTCAGCTCAGGTCATGATCTCATGGTTCATGAGTTCGAGCCCTGCATTGGGCTCTGTGCGGACAGCTCAGAGCCTGGAGCCTGCTTCGGATTCTGTGTCTCCCTCTCTCTCTGACCCTTCCCTGTTCATGCTCTGTCTCTCTCTGTCTCAAAAACAAACATTAAAAAAAAAAAATTTTTTTTTTTTTTTTTTTAAAGAACAAGGGTCACAGGAACACGTCCACCCTGCAGGAGTGTTGTGAGGTAACACTCATAGAGCTCTCTGCGTGGCAGAGCAGCTGGTAAGTAGCAATTTTCCGTACCATAATTACCTTATCATTGGAAAGCAGGAAATCACTGTCACTAGAATATTAACTCTAATATCAGCCCAGTAAGCTTCCGAACACTAAATGGACTATTAAAGGGGAAAAAAAAGACAACGAGTTTTAGAGAAAAGGCATAGGCCTCTGGGTACACCTTGCAATACTGTAAAAGGTAATTATACTGGGGGCAGGGGGCGGGTGCAGTGCAGAAATGTTCAGGGTCCCAAATTGATCTTTTTTCAGAGAATATGATTAGCTCTCTTGAAGTCTTCATAAGTTTTAATTAGCCAAGATTTCCTCATCTTTTCTTTATTTATTTTGAGAGAGAGACAGAGCGTGAGCTAGGGACGGGGGGAGAGAGACAAAATCCCAAGCAGGCTCCATACTCAGTGTGGAGCCCAACGAGGGGCTCAATCTCATGACGTGAGCCAAAACCAAGAGTCGGATACTTAACTGACTGAGCCACCCAGGCACCCCAAGATTTCCTCTTCTTAATCTCTTATCCTGTTTCCTATTATTGTTGATATCTAAACACTTGATGAACAGTGTTGGGTGTCCTATATTTACGTTTTTCTGTATAACACCCAAAGTTTTCTAGAGATGTGCTATGTAACTCTAGGCATTCAGTAAACTCTGTAGGCAGCTTGACACTTGCCATAAGCCATGAAAACAGACTGAAGCGAAGTGGTGTGACTAGGAATCCAAAATGTCTCTGTTACAGCAACTCAATTTTAGAGCCACAAACCCACCGCTATGTAAGAAAAGAGGAAGAGCTCAAATGTAAGCCAAAAAACCACCATTTCTTTAACAAAAATGCAGCACATAAAAAATTCTATCTAGGGGCACCTGGGCAGCTCAGTTGGTTAAGCGTCCGACTTTGGCTCAGGTCATGATCTCACGGCTCATGAGTTTAAGCCCCGCGTCGGGCTCTGTGTTGACAGCTCAGAGTCTGGAGCCTGCTTCAGATTCTATGTGTCTCTCTCTCTCTCTCTCTCTCTGGCCCTCCCCTGCTTGTGCATTCACGCTCTCTCTCCCTCTCAAATATTAAAAAAAAAAAAAAAAAAAAGAAAGAAATTCTATCTAATTGTTTGAAAGTGCTTCTACACTGGACAAGCCAATCCTTACGGTAACTTCACCACTGGGTTTTCCTACCTCCCATCCATCTTGCCCCTCGGGACACACTCCAGGAACCCATCCGTGTGGACTCACTGGCTGCTTACGACAGGTAAGCTCACCTGGACAGCATAGCTGTGTAGGCATCACTGGCGTGGCCCTGCTCCCGGCTCTTCCTCACGGCAGGGGAGATGTCCTTCCTCACTCTGACAAGGTCCTCCACCGTGTTGAAGGACAGCTTAATGTAATTTCGCTTCAAACCCACCAAGTGATTTGGCTACAAAATGAAGAGATTGTGTTCATAAGCTCAAGAGAAAAAAGACTTTATTGGGGAAAGAAAATAAAGGGAGAATGACTCAAAGGTAAACCCACAAGTGGAAGAGTCAGCAAGTCCAAAGCACCTTGTCCAACTCTGCGTGTGGCACCAACTATGCCACTGGACTTCTCCAGGACATACGGACAGTCACCGAAGCCCCGCCACCCGTACCACCCCACAGGTGCTAAACTTGGCCTCCTCCCATCTCACCCATCTCGCCCCATGTGCAGGGCAGACCCAGCCTCATTTATCCTGGAAGGGCCAAGTGGTACTCACCAAGTCCAGATCCTCTTTGGGGACAGTCTCTACTTTAGCAATTTTACCCTGAAACTTCTTGGAGAGAAAAGATGAAACTTCTCGCTCACAACCCTAAATTGAGATCAGAGTGAAAGGACTTTCTACAGTGAAATCTGTCTTCCTGGCCCGTTTCTCTAGAGGCCCCTTTATGTTCAGTTCCGAAGCTCCCCATAACATAAGGCTCAGGTCGTGTGACCTGACTCTACTAACCACACTTACCTTTCTGGTTGCAATGTAGAAATATGGCTTGTAGGGCAAGGCCACCTGCGAAAGCCACCGACCATTCAGAGGCAACAAGAAAGAAAAAAGGGAGACGAGTGAAGACACGCTGTTTGCTATTATACTCGTGAGCAGCCTGGATCCAATGCACCCTTGCCCTTAGACACCTCTTAAAAGATGCTGCAGGGGCACCTGGGTGGCTCAGTCAGTTGAGCTTCCGACTTCGGCTCAGGTCATGATCTCAGGGTCGGTGAGTTCGAGCCCCGCGTCGGGCTCTGTGCTGACCGCTCAGAGCCTGGAGCCTGCTTCAGACTCTGTGTCTCCCTCTCTCTCTGACCCTCCCCCATTCATGCTCTGTCTCTGTCTCAAAAATAAATAAATATTTAAAAAAAAAAACTAAAAAAAAAAAAAAGGTGCTACAGCAGGAAATTAAGAGCTGCACGTATGGCAGGGGCAAAAGTCTGAGACAGACAACACTGCTCTTTCAGTCTGTCCAAGCTGGCTCCTCTTATGACATCCTAAATGGTGACCCATGTGGCTCCAAGGGACCCGTGTCCCTGACACCTCCCAACCCCCTCTCCTCACAGCTACCACTTTGGACCCAGCTACACCTCATCACTTGAGTGGGTTTTAGCTTCTTGGGGTTCAGGGGCTTACCTTAAATCTGCTCCCGTCATCTTGAATAAAGTAGTAATCCACCGCACTGACCAGGCGTTTATCTTCATCTAAAATCTCGGTCTACGAGAGAACCAGCCAGCACAGGCACCTTACCCGCTGCACAGTCCAAGACCCCTCTTGCTTTTCACTCTCTGGGAAACTGAGCACAAAAACAAACCCTTTCTCCCTGCCCCGCCCCCGCATAAACATCCCGCAGCCCCATTCACAAGAACTGCAGCGCTACACCTTTCAAATGAGGATTTCTCTCAATCCCTCCTTCATCCCTGAAAACTTCATTCTTAGAGGTTAACAGGGACACCCTTCACCCTGGTCTTCCCAGTAGCCCCTACGCGACCCAGCGGTGTGAAAGAAGGAAGCAGGAGAGCTACAAACAATGCCGTCTCCACCTGTATCCCCCACTCTGCCAAGGCCTAGGCGGCTCCGAGGGGTGCAGCTGCCCTCCTGAGCGGGACGAGGACCGAGAAAAAGCCCCAGTGCTTACAGGGTGCATGTTGATGAGCCAGCCCGTCTTCTCACCAGGCTCCTTGAGTCTCTCAAAACCAAACCGCAAATCCATCTTATCTGTCCACTGACTGCGCTCCAGGCGCTTAAGTGCCGAGACAGAGGAAGAGGGGCCATCGTCCCTGAATGAAAGGAGGGAAATCCGTCTTCAGCAATCATGACGCCATCTATTCCCACAACCCTCCGTCCACCCAGTGTAACCATTTTGTTTTTAAATTTTTTTTTCAATGTTTATTTATTTTTTCAGACAGAGAGAGACAGAGCATGAACGGGGGAGAGGCAGAGAGAGAGGGAGACACAGAATCGGAAACAGGCTCCAGGCTCCGAGCCATCAGCCCAGAGCCCGACGCGGGGCTCGAACTCCCGGACCGCGAGATCGTGACCTGGCTGAAGTCGGACGCTCAACCGACTGCGCCACCCCGGCGCCCCTCAGTGTAACCATTTTGGATGTGACACAGGAGATGCATCCCCCAAAACACCTCACATGTGGCAAAACAACTCATTAAAACAACATATGTCATGGGAAACACGACAGGCAGGATCCTCAAAACACGCTGGACTCTGTAACCAGAGCACTAATAAAAACAATCGTGGGGCTTGAGCGTCCAACTTTGTCTCAAGTCATGATCTCATGGTTTGTGAGTGTGAGCCCCGCATCGGGTTCTCTGCTGGCAGCACAGAGCCTGCTTCAGATCCTCTCTACCCCTCCCCCGCTCTCTCTCTTTAAAAAAATAAACTAAAAAAACAAAAAAACTTAAAAAGAAACAATCGTGACTGGACACTGCTGCCTTATGGGATACTAAAAATGCACGAAGTCCAGCATTGCGCTCGCGGGCATTTACCCCGGAGAAATGAAACTCACATTCACACACACACTTGTGCGTGACTGTGCCTAGCAGCTCACTCATGATAACCCAAAGTGGAAACCACCCAGGGACTCCTTAACAGGTGAGTCATCAACCTAGGCTATATCCTTCCCATGCAATACTATTGGTCAATAAGAAGGAACAAACTTACCCATCAAGGGTATTATTCAGAGTGAAAAAAGCCAACTCTCTAAAATTACACACTTCACAATTCCCCTGAGATAGCATCCCTGGAGTAAAATCAGAGTGGACAACAGAGCAGTGGCTGGCATGGATGAGGAAGAGGGAGGAGCGGAGGCGGCTGTGGCCACAAAAGGGCAGCAGGAGGGATCCGTGGGCTAGAACTGTTCTGCGCCTTGATTTGGTGGTGGTCACATACGATGTGCACACACACGAGTAAACACACACACACACACACACACACACACACACACACACACACACGAGTGTCCATGCACTGCATGCACGTCAATTTCCTGGTTGCAACCTTGTGCTTTAGCAACTAAGATGTTACCCCGGGGGTGAAACTTATGGCTTATGGGGGCATGCGATCTGTGTGTCATTTCTTACAACTGCTTGCGAATCTACAATGAACTCAAAAAGCTGTTTCTTTGTATTTTTATTTTTAAAATGACCGTTCTGAAATGTATTAGTCTGTAAAGTGAAATCAACGTCATCCACCACAACAATGAGCCCGCAAAACCGGCAGCGCAGTACACAAGAAAGCAAGAGTCCTGATGACAGATCTGGCCTGGATTCTAGTTCTGCCAAAATCGAGCGTGACAATTAAGTCATATGACGCACGTGATGTATACAGTGGGTGCTCAATAAACAGCACTTGGGATACTCATCAAAGGTCAACACAAATACAAGGGAGTATGTCTCTCGTCTGTAAGGGAAGATCCTACGCTAGCGGCGCTCGCTGAAAGCAAACACTCGAACGACCCACTCCGTCCACGCGGAGAGCCGGGGAAGCGCTCCGGGAACTCGGCCCGCGCCCCGCGCCCGCTCAGCCTCCGCGCTCCCCCCCCCCCACCTCCGCACCCCCCGCGCCCGCAAGGCCTCCGTCTGCACCAGTCGGGAGCGGAGCGAGGGGCGCGCACACGCCGCGGTCTGCACGAAGCCGTCCCCCACCGGCCCGCGTTACAAACCCAGGGAGGCGGCCCCACCTGCTGCGCCGCCACGTCGCCAACCACAGACGTTCCCACACAGACCTCGGAGCGAAGCGCACGGAAACCCAGTGCGAGCCCGGGACCGACGCGCCGCACCGAGGCGTCCTGAGCGGGGCCGCCGCGGCCGCGCGCCCCAAACGCCCGCCGCCCACCCGCCCGGACGGCCCGGCGCCCCTCACCGGCTGGCCTCGCCGTCCGCGCCCGGTTCCGCGCGCCGCCGCCCGCTGTTCCTCAGAACCATCGCGCCGCGCTCGCACCGCCCCGGCTCTCCCGGAGAAATTTGGCGCGCTCCCCCCAACTCTCGCGAGAGACCGGAAGCGCCCGCCGCTCCCTCAGGAGGTTCGCCCCGCCCCGCCCCGCCCCGCCCTCCCACCGAGCTCCAATGGCCACGGCCGCCCGAGGGGTGGCGGCCAGATAGGGACTCAGGGAAAAGTGTGCGGAGGCGGTCGCCGCGCAAGGCGGGGTCTGTCCCGGGCCGCGCTGCGTGCCGCGGCGGGGCGGGAAATGTCAGGCCGTCCCCGCCTGGTGCGGGGTCGTGGGGCCCCGGAGGGCGCGGAGCGCGGGAGGCGATGGCGTCGGCGGCGTCGAAGCTGCGGGCGGAGGCCGGGCTCGGGGCGCTCCCGCAGCGGGCGCTCGCCCAGTACCTGCGCCTTCTGCGGCTCTACCCTGTGCTCACCAAGGCGGCCACCAGGTCGGCGCGCAACGGCCGCGGAGGGACGGGACCGGGCGGGGGGCGGCCCGGAGCTCGGCCGGCCTCGGGGACCCAGCCACGTAGATGCATCCTGTGCAGGGATTTGAGTGCGAAAGGCAAAATGTCCGGGTGTCAAAATGACCTCCCAAAGGCCTTCAGTTAGCCCGAGAGCTCAGCATAGGCGGCTTGGTGCATTCGGTCCTCACAAGTAGTTACCAGGGGCCAGACCGAAGGAAGGCACAAAGCGAAGGGCTCCAGGCAGACCTCCTGCCCTGGACGTGACCTCCGGCCCAGCTTCTCCGCGGGCGGTCGAAGCCTGACGTGCGCTTGTTCTGAGGTTAGAGTGGCTCAGGCGCGACGTGTTAAGATTTGTTTTTTTAGTCAGCTTTGCATTCGGCAGAAAGGTGACAACCCCCCTCCGCCCTCCGCACTCCCCCCTCCCCCGTCTGCTGGTCAGTTGCACCCTTTGATTTGGGGTACTAAACTTTTTATGAGACATCGTCCTCCTCCATTACTTTAATTACTTAATTTTATAAGTTTGTCCGCTTTTGTTAAAGCCAGCTTTTCATAAGTAGGTACAGCACGCTTCCTGCGTGTCAGGCATCAGCAGCAATCAAGAGGGTAGGGACCCTCAAAGGCGTTTCTATTCTAGTGAAAGAGTAGAGGAGCAACAGATAAATACATAGCACAGATGAAGTGGTCGGGGAAGGTGACATTTGAACAGGAGGCCTGAATGAAGGGAGGGAACGAGGGGAGCCAAACCTCCCTGGGCAGAGGGTACTTCAGGTGCAAAGATCCCGAGGGAGGAGCAAGCTAATAATGGAGGGGCGGAAGGAAGACGGTGTTGCTGGAGAAATGAAAAGCCGAGAAAGGAAGCAGATGAGAAAGAGGTAGCCAAGGATCAGCTCGAGAAGGTGCTTATCACCCATACAAAGAATTTTGACATTTTTAGCCCACAGAGCTTATCAGAAGGTAGCTGTAGACCAAGCCTTGGAGCAACCGGGCCTGTCTCCACCTCTCTATTGACATTTCTGTTGTGATCACTGTAGTTTACATGCGGGTGTAAGAAAGAATACAGGGAGATCCCTCGCACACTTTGCCCAGTTCCCCCCATGGGTAACATTTTGTAAAAGTGTAGTACAGTATCACAGCCAGGCACTGGCACAGACACAGTCCACGGATCAGATTTTCCTGGCTTTCGTTCTGCTATCCCCACCTTTTGACATAGGGACCTTACACTGGAGCTGCCTTAAAAACCTGCTTCAGGGGTGCCTGGGTGGCTCAGTCGAGCGTCAGATTCTTGATTTCAGCTCGGGTCATGATCCCAAGGGTCGTGGGATTGAGCCCTGCGCCAGGCTCCGTGCAGAGTGTGGAGCCTGCTTGGGATTCTCTCTCTCTCTCCCTTTGCCCCTCTCCACCACTTGCGCTCTCTCTAAAAAAATAAAAAATTAAAACTAAAAACCTGCTTTATTTTATTTTTTTTTTCAACGTTTATTTATTTTTTTGGGACAGAGAGAGACAGAGCATGAACGGGGGAGGGGCAGAGAGAGAGGGAGACACAGAATGGGAAACAGGCTCCAGGCTCTGAGCCATCAACCCAGAGCCCGACGCGGGGCTCGAACTCCCGGACCGCGAGATCGTGACCTGGCTGAAGTCGGACGCTTAACCGACTGCGCCACCCAGGCGCCCCTAAAAACCTGCTTTAAAAAGGACTCCTCTCTACCCACCCCACCATGATCTCAGAACAGCCACGCTAAGTACATGCAGGAATGGCCCCCCTCTTGCTGGTTGCCCCCGTTTTCTGATGACATCTCTGTCCACAGTGGCATTTTGTCAGCCCTTGGGAACTTCCTGGCCCAGATGATGGCGAAGCAGCGGAAAAAAGAAAACTCCCAAAAGCTAGATGTCAGTGGGCCTCTCAGATACGCCATTTATGGGTGAGTTTCACAAAGGGGCTGATCTAACCAGCAGCAGACTAACCATGACAAAGCTAGGGTATCAAGACCAAGTCTCTGAAATAACCTAATTTTGAGAAATAATTTTTAAAAAGCGTTGAAGTAATCATGGGGAAAAAGTCAGAATGATGGATAACATTAACTTGTTTTATGGTTTTCATTTTGAATCGCATGAGTGGGGGCGGCTGTCCTCATTGGGCCGAGAGATCTGAGGGCAGATAATTCACCTGAACCTAAATTAGACTTCAAGACACAAAGACCGTGAAAGAGGAAAACTACTCAAATATTGCCAGTTGTTTCTGTTATTTTCATAGCTTAAACAACCAGAAAATAAATACTTAGGAATCCTGAAAAATGTCCAGTTTCGGAATCACTTTTGGAACTGCAAAGAACACAGAGATTCAGGAGTTTTACCCAATTAAATCCACGTCACGTTCTCTGGCCAACAATAGTGATTGTATAGATGGATTATTTTGAAGTCGTGTTTTGTTTTTGATCTAAAACTCACAAATATCCCTTCGTCTTCGGAAGCCCGCTGGTTGCAGCCACCACAGCTGTCCTGTAATGTAGATAAAGAGAAGCCATAATCCTCCTGGAGGGAAGGAGGGAGTCAGGATCACCTGAGAGGCCTCACCCACTCACGGTTGATGGCGTTGACTTCCATTCCCTCTCACTGAGGACCCTGCTCCCGGCCACATAACCTGTGGCAGGACAGGAAGCCACAGCTGAGAACCACTTGTTTAAGGACTTTAGTGTCAAAAATGAGAAGACCCTTAGGTCCCTACCCCCCATTTTATTGCTGAATCTTACGGAACTGTGGATGTGTTTTACCAGCAGATGGCGTGGCTGGGTTCAGTTCTGTCCCAAGCGTTCTACACTTGGGAATGCACAGTAGCAGGACAGACAAGCCAGTGCCCAGCACCAGGCTTCACTCTTGCTAACTACCCAACAGGATTTGCTGAGAAGCTCTAATACCAGGGGTGCCCCCACTTACTTACTACTGAGCACCTCCTCTGAGCCAGGCCATGTTCTAGGCGCTGTGGACACAGCAGTGATGAGACAGACACAATCCGTCTTGTGACGCGTACCTGTAGCAGGGCGAAGAGGGCACCACGTGACTAAACAAATGAGATGAGGACATGTAGTGATAAATGCTATGAAGGCAGTGAAACAGGACCTGGAGTTGAGAGTGGCTGAGACAGCAGCTGGTGCGTTGTCCAGAACAATGAGGAGGTCTCCAAGCTGACAGTGTTGAGAAGGAGCTGGCCGCGTGAAGATTGAGGGGGGATCTGGTCTATCAGGGACAAAAGACAATGCTTGAAGCAGATTCAAAGAAAGCCTGTTTCCTAGAAGGACCACACATACCTGTGTGGTCAGGGATGGGGGGCCCAGGGAGCAGGGCTTAGGACCTGGGGTTGGGGGGTGAAGCTGGACCCAAGAAGGACACATCCAGGAAATGGCAGTCCTGCTCACCCCCGCTGTGGGGCCTCAGGTTCTTCTTCACAGGGCCACTGAGTCACTTCTTCTACCTCTTCATGGAGCACTGGATCCCTTCTGAGGTCCCCTGGGCTGGGGTCAAGAGGCTCCTCCTGGACCGCCTCCTCTTTGCACCGGCCTTCCTGTTGTTGTTTCTCCTCGTCATGAACTTCCTGGAGGTTGGTCGCCGCCATAGTACTTGCGATATAGCTCTTTGCGGGGCACAGCGATTCTTGACCTGGCATCCGTGGGTGGAATTCAGAGGGTCTGTGAACTTTCCAGCACACCAAAATTGAAACTTCTCTCTCTTGTTTTTATGAATGTCAGACACAAACCCCAGTCACATTGGCGGTACCTGTCGGTCTGCAGTAAGAAATCACGGAGGTCTTGATATCACACATCCCAAAATATCTTTTATGTTTCTGGACCCCCTGCACCTGCTTTCAAGTCTTGTCACTGAATGTGTTAAGGAAGCACATATACTGGTCTATCATAAGATTCTTTTTTTAAAAAAAAAAATTTTTAATGTTTATTTATTTTTGAGATAGAGACAGAGCACGAACGGGGGAGGGTCAGAGAGAGTGAGACACAGAATCTGAAACAGGCTCCAGGCTCTGAGCTGTCAGCACAGAGCCCGACGCGGGGCTCAAACTCGCAGACTGCGAAATCATGACCCGAGCCAAAGTCGGCCGCTTAACCGACTGAGCCACCCAGGCGCCCCAATAAGATTCTTTTCTGAATATTTTGGTAGCTGTATTCAGTATAGTTCCCTGGCAATCTTATATATGTTATATAAACAGGATTCTGAGAAGGGGGTCTATGGGACTCACGACACAGAAGTTTCAGGCCCCTAATGGTATCGCAGAAGCCTGTGCTAATTCAGTGCCTGAACATCATAAGTGCTCTGAAGAGGCTAACAGACCAGCATAGACTGAAAACCTCACAACTCACCGCAGGAGAGGTGTGTTCACGCAAATCACTAGGCATGTCTGTTCTAACGTGCCCAGCCTAAGACCCTTCCCAGTTCACTACACCTCCAGCCTCTCACCGTCTCTCTGTCCACTGTGTGCCTGAGATGTGTCCTGTTCTGCCCTGAAAGTAATCGTTCCAACCAATCACATTCTGCCCTGACAGTAATCGTTCCAACCAATCACAGCAGGCAAATGCTTCTGCAGGTTTTGTTTTGAAGCAGCACCTTGAGGTCTTATTACTGAAGAGAATGCCCCCGTGGCCAAAAGTGATCCTTGCGGGGGAAGCAGGAAAGATGCGTAACCTCGACCATGATTGCTAATAAGTCCTTGATAGTAAGAAGAAGTGTTTGGGAAGCCGTTAGAGAACCTGAGGTAGGAAGCAAAGGATACCCACATTAGAAGTGAAGGTACAGGAGTGTCTCTTTTTTTCCTTCTAGCTACGAAAGGAATATACTTTTCATTAATAGACAAAAACCCTAAATCCACGTATCGTATGTTACCAAGGTGTGTAAAGCACCCAACATAAATGCCTTGTGTTGGACCACGTTATACCACACACACGATAGATGCTTCTGCATCTGCATTAAAAAAATTTTTTTTTAATTTGAATATAGGTGACCCACAATGTTATGTTAGTTTCAGGTGTGCAGCACAGTGACTCAACTTCTCAATACATTACACTATGCTCACCGCAAGTGTCAGCATACGACTCTGTTAAAACATCCCTTTCTCTCTTCCCTGCACCGTGCCGACATCTAGCATTTCTTGATCACAGACATCATGTTTGGACCACACAGTGTTTTCTAGTCCACCGTATGTCCGTCCCTTATCCAAAAAGGCTGTCCTCAACGCGTCCTCCCTGCGGTGGTACAGAGTAATACAAACGGCGGACATCTATGAGCACTTGTTCCAAGCCCCGCGTTGAGCCCTTCGTGTCATTTGAGCCACAAGGCAACCCCATTTTACAGATGACAAAGCTGAGGCCCATGGCTTAAGTTCTCATAACTTACGAGCCCTTGAATCGAGTCAGACCCAGGCTTTGTGACCCCAGAGCTTCTTTCTCCTCCACGTGAGGTTTGTTTCCCCACATTCTTGACAATCATGGTTATACTTTTCTTTTAAATAGTTTGCAGGTTGATATGTAAAAACAACATATACATCTTTATAAGGTTGAATATCTTTTTATACACCTCCTATATTCTATGAACTTTGCTTATTTTCTATCAGTGTTGGCTTTTTCTCACTGATTGTGTGTTTGTATATATTAAGGAGATCAATCCTTTGCCGGATACAAATTGCAGATATTTTCCCCATTTTTTAGGTGTTTGTCTTTTTTTTTTTTAAATATTTATTTTTGAGAGAGAGACAGACAGACAGCATGAGCAGGGGAGGAGCAAAGGGAGAGGGAGACACTGAATCTGAAGCAGGTTCCAGGCTCTGAGCTGTCAGCACAGAGCCCAACGTGGGGCTCGAATTCATGAGCCATGAGATCATGACCTGAGCTGAAGTCAGACGCTTAACCGACTGAGCCACCCAGGCGCTCCTAGGTGTTTATCTTTTAACTTCATATAAAGTTAAACATTTGAAGTTACAAAAATAGTTCATTTATAGTGTGTTTCCCCATGCAGGAGTTTAAAAAATTCATGTATTCAAATATGTGATTCTTTTTCTTTGTGGGTTTCTTTAAAGGAAGATACTGGAAATATTCTCTTAAACTTTGTTCTTTTACTCTTATGATATTATGTGCATTTTGACAAATGCAAACATAATAGAAATATTCTATATTTTCCTCCAGTATTCTTATTTTTTTAATTATACGTGGGAGATACACTTGGCTTGTTTCTTCCACTTCAACTGCAAATTATCTCATTGCCATTTATCAAACAATCCCGTGCCTTGAAGTGTCAACTTTATCATATACTGTCATTCTCCTATGTACAGGCCATTATCTGGACTCTTCGATCTTTTGCTGGATTCTATTTCCATCGTATGTCTTTTATTTTTTAGCTTTTAATTACCATAATTATTAGTATTAATTACCATAGAGTATTTTTTAAATCTTCGGTAATTTAGGCCTCCCCTGTTATTATTTTTCAAGATAGTTATTTTTTATGCACTTATCCTTTCAGATGACATTCAGAATCACCTTATTGGGGCTCATTTTTTAAAAACTCCTGACAAGTTTTGCTTGAAAAACGCATCAATTTTGGAGGCCATCTTGGGAAACACGAACAGCCAGGCCATAGATAGCAGCTCTGGTGCCCGCTGCCAGCAGTACGGGTCACACCACTTAATCAGCTCTGCGAGGAGCGATGAGGGTCTGTGCGGGCAGCGGGCACAGGGTGAGCCAAGGGGCGTCTCACCGTCGGCTTTCTGACCAGGTGACTGGCTCCTGATCCCTGCGGTGCTAATGAGACACACAGATGTGCTGTCTCTATACAAATGGAACAAAATCCACAGTTTTCAAAACCATCGTGTTAGGGTTTGGGGCCCTCCAGACCGTGGCGCCCCCGCTTCAGTTCTGAGGGCAGTGGTGATCACTGACTGTCCACACTCCCCTCCTTTCCAGGGGAGAGACGCAGCTGCTCTCTCTGTCCAGATAAGAAGAAGCTTCTGGCCGGCGCTGCGCATGAACTGGCGAGTCTGGACCCCAGTGCAGTTCATCAACATCAACTACGTCCCTCTGCAGGTGAGGGCCGGCTGACACCACGCGGAGCCCGAGGGGGCCTCATCCTCCACCAGCCTCGTTCCTTCTTGGAACCATTGGTGGTTTTCTCTCCGCGCAGAATCATTAGCAGCTTTGGATGTGGACGGGCGAAGCGTGTGCCCACACCTCATCCCTTGGTCCCAGAAACGTTTCTGAAAAGCCTCCAGTCCAGGACAGCTCGAGTTTTCCAGGGGCGCGGCGTTGCCAGTGCCTGGCCCCGTGGGTCACAGCTGGGCTTGTGTGCGGGAGCCGAGCGGTGGCCGTGCCCAGCAGGGTGTGGGGCAGAGGCGAGTCCGGCCTTACCTGCCCTGACATCAGCGTGCGCCTGAGCCCTGAGCGGCAAGCGGCAGGCAGGACCCTGGGGGCAGGGATGCCGTCGGGGCGCCGCGCACCAGGTTCAGCCCTTCTGGGCACCGGGGGTCGCGGCCCGAGGCAGGCTGCTGAAACTGGGCCTCCACTCGGAGCACGGTGGGAGCCTGAAGGGGCTCTGAGCTGCAGGAAGAGCTCACCAGGGCAAGGCTGAGGGGCCCGCCGTCCTGCGCCGTCTTTACACACCAAGGACAGCCCACCCGTGTCCAGCCCCAAGACCACGCCCAGGGCTAGAGATCTGGAGGCGGGGCTTGGCACAGCGTCTGCTGACGGCCGTGGGTGTATTACAGCCTCAGAGCAAGGATTTGCAACTGCATCTTAGGAATCCACTGCAGCCTTCCTACGCTCCCTCCCTCCCGTGAGGGTCACGCAGGGCAAGCTCTCACCCACCAACAAAACGCAGCAACACTCAGGCCACGTTTCTGTCCAGGGAAGCCCTGTAAAGACCCAGTGCCTGGGGTTTGGGGGAGAGCTAGTCACATAGGCACCCTCTGCCTGGTGCTTACCAGAATTCCAGACTCCCAGAAGGAGAGTCAGTGCTCAGCAGAACTGCTTTGTTTTAGCGAGCAGTCTAAGCACAGAGGCCATTCTTATCCGTTGGGGAAAGGTAGGAACCCACAGGAACTCTAAGTTCCCAGAGCCCAGGCAAGGGCTAGCCACTCTGACAGGCCTTTCCAAGGAGAGCAGCCTCAAGCTTTTTTTGCACACCATTTAAGTAACCTACTTGGTTTCCCCCTGCTTTAGAAAGGAGAGACCGACCTGAGGCAGAACCCCCTGGAGCAGAGCTCCGTTGCAAGGATGGGAAGAGGGAGGGAGGTGCAGGCCGGGTGGTCACTCACACACACATATACACACACACACACCAAGGAGTAGCAGAAAACCAGAGGTGGCAGTGACACAACCACAGTCACTGCAGGGAGTTAAAGGAAAATGAAAATCAGTTAGTTTCATTGACTTTAACAACAATCCTCATCAGTGACCTTCCCAGGAGCAATTTCAGTGGCTCCGTGAGGGCTGAAGCCAGACTGCTGTGAATTGAGCAGTGGGTGGGGAAGTAGAAAAGAAATCGTTAAGTCTGCGAAGTTCTCTCAAGAAGTGTGTGACGAGGTGGGGAGAAGTGATAGGAGAGGGTCTCTGAAGCTTGGAGAGGCCATATTCTACCCTAAAGAGGGTGCATGGGGTTTGGACACAGGCAGAGGGATGCTTTGGACAGAGGCTCTTCTTCACTAAGACAAGAGAGTGGTGCCTGTTCACTGGTGACCTCCCATCCATACCTCTTTCCTTGGGGAAGGCAGAGGCCAGGGCGGGGCCACACTGAGGCAAAAGGAGGTAGGATGGGTACTTCGAGGGGAGAGGAGGGGCAAACCTGTAGAGGACGGCAGAGGGAGCCGACTGGAGCCCCTCGTGTGTGTGGACCTAGGGCCCCAGCGTGGCAGGGGAGCAGGGAGAATGGAGCTTTGCCAAGGAGTATAACCAAGGAACAGGAAGGGAAGGCAATGAGGGCTTTGGGCCTTGTATTCTAATGTATGTAGCAAAGGAAATAGACACAGAAAGGCAGAAGGGCTGAGGATGTGAAGGGGTCTGTGGATGGGAGAGTAGGAGAGCCTGGAAAATGGAACCCTTCTGGGCACCCTGGGGACAGAGCGCCAGGAGGCTGTGGTCACGGTTTCCATTTGAGGTGGTCGCAGGCAAGTGCCTCAGGGGCAGTGAAGCTTATTAAGCAAATACTGAGCAACTACTGTATGCCCCACTGTTCCAAACTCTAGGGGTACAGTGATTAACAAGACAGACCAGACCGCTATTTTCATGGAGCTTATATGCCAGGGAGACTCCCTGACTAAAGGCATTTCAGGTGGGAGTACATCCATGAGAGCATCAAAGCAGGGTAATGGCTTGGGGTGGGGGGGCTGGCGGCCACCAGTGGGCTGGGTGAGGCCACCACTTGACCAGTCCTGGGCTGGGAAGCTAAGCCAGGAGCTAGTGCTCAGCGAAGGAGGATGTGGGACAGTTCTCGTCAGTTTCCCCTCCTGGCCTGTAACATGGCTAGGCAGAGTCCCGCTCACCCCTCCAGCACGGTGCTCAGTACGAAGTAAGGCTCAGTGAATACAGTAGTAGGCGGATGGGCTCAGTCCTGGGGGATGGGTGCCTGGGAAGCGCAGTCAGGACTTCGCTCACTGTGGCCTGTGTTCGCTTTGGCAGTTCCGGGTGCTTGTTGCCAACCTGGTGTCTCTGTTCTGGTACATCTACCTGGCCTCTCTGGGGAAGTGAAGATGGCCTGCAGTGAACACACCCAGCTGTGTAGGGACACCTGCCTAGGGTGAGAGAGCAGAAACCACCTGGTCAAGACTGTAGCTGACTCCAGATCACGTGGTTCAAGATGGCGAAACAATCTGTTAATGTAAGAATCTCGTGTTTTAAAAAGGTAGAAACTGTCTTCGGGTGATGCTGCCTCAGAGTCGTAGAATGCAGTAGCAATGATTGCACTTGTCACCCTGAATTGAGTTAGGACAACAATAAACTATAATGTAGCCTTTTCCGTGATGGTTTTAATTTCTCAGAATAATTGCTGTCACTTTGGAAGAAGAAATGGGTGGTTAGAGGGCTGATTTTTTTTTTTTTTTTTACTTTAAAAAAAGTTGTGGTTAAATCTGTTCTACAACTGCTTACCTCCGTGGAGCCGTTGGAAAAGGGCCCTTCTAGAGCAGGATTTCGCCCTGCGAGAACCATACGCCACCTTTCAGTGGATTTTCTGCTCTGTTATCACTCACTCGTTAACCTTCCTTCTCACCTTTTCTCATTCTCAATATCCCATTCTTGTTTCATAGCTACAATACCCTTGGATCTTAATTTTATATTAAAAAATCTCTCTTCTGTTGCATATGCTGTTTCTATTTTCTCAGGGTTCACGTTTTTTTTTTTTCTTTCCTTCCTGTTTTGCTCTTTCTCCCAATCAGGATTTCCCCCAAAGTCTGCTAATCATACATCAGTGTTTAAGAGTCAGAGCCACTCAGGTGGTACCGTCAGTGTGGGCTGACCAATTTGGCTGGAGATGACTCATTTTCAGTAACTGAGGCCTTTTCTCTTAGACTGGTCAGTTTTCCCAGAGAGGAATTCTTTAATTTCTTGCCCAGCAGAAGGGTCGTGGTTGTAGCAGAGCATGGTATAAGCCTAGTGGCCAACATTCTTGTGGCTAACTAGAGGAAAAGAGTTAGAGGTCCTAATAGTATGTGAACTCCATAATCTCAGCTGTACTGCTGTATCTTCGTCTCTGTGGTCTGGTGTCCTCAGATCCACAGTCCTTCTGGTTTAAATCCTCCGGAATGAACGTCTTCTGCCATGATGGAGGTGAGGTATTCACCTGAGGGTACAGGTCACGGAGGGTGTGCAGACGACAGTCTCTTAAAGGCTCTTCAATCAGTCCTCCTTTGTTCAACCCTGTCCCCTTCCTAAGAGGTGGGGCTACGGCTTGTAACTCCCAGATTCTTCCAGACTCACTGGACTAACTGAGCTTGTTCTTGGTTTCCCCACAATACTGGCAACTGATGCTCCATTTCTCAGGTCAAAGGTGATCTGATTTCCAGCTTCCAAAATTTTGTCAACTGATCTTTTTGCTTTGTTTCTTCCTGTGGACTAATTTTTTTCCTTTCAAAATCTTTTTACTATCATTTTAGTAAGCAGCCTTCTGGAAGAAAGAGGCATGAATGTATGGTTTCAAGACACCACGTTTGTTTGTTTGTTAATTTATTTAAAATAATGTTTGAGAGAGAGAGAGAGAGAGAGAGAGAGAGAGCATGAATGGGGGACGGACAGAGAGAGGAGACAGAATCTGAAGCAGGCTCCAGGCTCCCAGCTGTCAGCACAGAGCCCGATGTGGGGCTCGAACCCATGAGCTGTGAGATCGTGACCTGAGCCAAAGTCGGACGCTCAGTCGACTGAGCCACCCAGGCGCCCCCAAGGCACCATGTTTAAACAGAGATCTGGGTATTTCTGTGGAACAGATGCATTCTCCAAAACCCAGAGTGATTTTTTCCAACTCTTGATTTTGGCTCAGGTCGTGACCTTGAGGTCATGAGATTGAGCCCCGCATTGGGCTCTGCACTGGGTGTGAAGCTAGATTGGGATTCAATCTCTCAATCTCTCTCTCTCGGCCCCTCCCCATCACACACACACACACACACACACACACACACACTCTCTCTCTCTCTCTCTCTCTCTCTCTCTCTCTTAAAGAAACATTAAAAAAAGTGTAAGTCAGATCATGTCAATTTCCTACTTAAAAATCTGCAAAGATGACCCAGCAATTCCTTTTCTGGGTGCATACCCCCCTCCCAAACTGAAAGGGACTTGAAGAGATATTTGCACACTTAAGTTCATAGCATTATTCACAGCAGCCAAAAGGTGGAAGCAACCCAGTGTCCAGTGATGCATGATGGATAAACAAAATGTGATATATGCATAAAGTGGAATATTATTCAGCCTTAAAAAGGAACTTTGACACACGCTACAACACGGATGAACCTTGAGAACACTATGCTGAGTGAAACAAGCCGTTCCAAAAGGACGAATACTGTGTGACTCTACTTACACGAAGTCCCTAGAATTGTCAAGTTCCTCCAGACAGAAAAGGGAAAGGTGGGACCTGGGGGCTGGGGGGAGGCATAGGGAGTCTGTGTTTAATGCAGACAGTGTCACTTTGGATGGTGGAGTGGCCGCACTATAATGTGAGTGTACCTGACGCCTGGGTGAGATGGTGGGGCACCTGGCTGGCTCAGTCAGTAGAACATGGGTCTCTTCATCTCAGGGCTGTAAGTTCAAGGCCCACGTTGGGTGTAGAGATTACTTACAAAAACAACAACAAAAAACCCCACCTTTTAACAAAACCCCGAACTGGTTAACAGTCAATTTTGTTACATGCATTTTGCCGCAGTAAAACCAAACAAACTCGCTGGTTTCCTAGTTATACTAGGTTCTCTCTGCAAGGCTCCCTCATCTCTCCTAGCTCCTCGTGGCCTCAAGGCTGGGACTCCCAGAGGCGGGGCCCCCAAGGAGTAGACCACCCCCCCGCCCCCTGCGGGGTCACACACCCCTGTGACCACACCCCTTCCCCCTCCGCCCCCCCGCCCTGTCACACACATCCGCGGCCCCATCTCACACACACAGGCACGCACCGCCCTCTCACACACGTGGCTCTCTCTCTCACACACACAAACACCCTGCAGCCCCGCTGCACACACCCTCGCCCCCCCCCGACCCGCAGCTCCCTCCCCCTCTCTCACACATACACCCGCGGTCCCCCCTTTTGTCTCACACACACACACACACACACACCCCCGCGGCCCCGCCGCTGGCTCTGGCGCTCCCGTCGGGCTCCCGAAGGAGGCTCCACGCGGGCAGCGCAGGGCAAATGGGAGGCGCCGCGTGAACGCTCGCCGTCTGAAGGCAGGAATGACTAGCACGCCGGCCTTCCGCACCGGATCCGGGGAAAAGGTCTCAGCCCCGTCGCGCACCACACCCCTTCCACTTTGTTTCCGGAAGTTGCTTTTGCCTGGCCGGGGCGGGACTTCCGTCCCGGCGCTGTCAGCCGGCCGGAAGCGGGCGCCGGAGGAATCGTGTCCCCCGCGGCGCGCCGTCCTCCCGCGAGCGCCTGCGCGGAGCCGGCGCGCGACGGGCGCGGGCATGGCGTTCCGACAGGCGCTGCAGCTGGCGGCCTGCGGCCTGGCCGGAGGCTCGGCCGCCGTGCTCTTCTCGGCCGTGGCGGTGGGAAAGCCCCGCGCGGGCGGGGACGCGGAGCCGCGCGTGGTCGAGGCGCCGGCGTGGGCGGGGTCCGCGCGCCCCGGGCCGGGCGTCTGGGACTCCAACTGGGACAGGTGCGGGGCCCGCGGGTGGCGTCGGGCGCGTCGACGGTCGGGCGGTGGGGACCCTGCGGGCCGCCTGCCGTCCCGTTGGGTCTGAGACGGCTGGTTCCGCCGAGGCGCGGGCGAGACCGGCTCGCGTGCGGGCTTGTGTTCCGGATCTGGCCTCGAGGCCGGCTGTGGGGGCGGGCGGAGGCGCCCGCGGCCCCCGGAGCCCCGGCCGTGCCGCACGACCCCGCCGCCGGCCCGGGCCGCCGAGGCTGCCTCGGGGGTCGTGTTGAGAGAGCAGTGCGCTGCCTGCGCACCGGGGAGCCCGGGGCGGCGATGGTGGGCGGTGGACGGAGGGCTTAGATCTCCCTGTCTTCGTTTCCCTCCCTCGACTTCTGAACGCGCGGATTGGAGGATCCTTGCCTCCCAGCTGAGCGGAATGGGGACGAGGGGCCCAAAGGATGCTAGCCTGGCCCCTCAAGGGACCTGTGTGCGGGGAAGATGTGCGTCTTGTATACGCGCGCGAGCCATCGGCCACACGTGCTTATCGACCGCTTGAGATGTGGCACCTGTGATCAGGAAACATTTTTTAGTGTTATTTGATGTTAGTGAATTTAAATTTAAAAATCAAAGCAGTGCAGGTTTTTTAATATAGGTTATGTGTTGCAGTGGTGGTATTGACACGTTGGATTAAATAAAGTAAACTTTTGAAATTTCACCTGTCCCATTCTACTTTTTAAAGGTGGCTTTTTGGAAACTTACACTTGTTGCTGGTGTTCTGTTTCTATTGGACAGCACTGGTCTGGAGTCTGGGAGTGGCCACTGTGGGATGGTTTACGCAACCCCAGCTCCTCCTCTGTCGTTTATCTGAATGAGTGCACAGAACTGGTATTGACTAGCAGCCTAGTTGTATCAAGAACTTCATGGGTATTTTCTTTTAGAACCTTTAATTAAAATAAAGACTTAGAATAAATACATTTACAGGAAAATTGGAAAGATAATAAGCCTTCCTGTATACTGCACACCTGATTTCCTCTTTTACTAACATCTTACTTTAGTATGGTTTATGTGTTATAATAAGTGAACCAATATTTGTGTGTTATTAACTTTTTTTTTCTTTTAGCGATTGTACTTTTTTGCGGTTTCTTCAGTTTTCAGTTATTGTTGTCTCTTCCAGGATCCCACGTGACAATTAGTCATGTCTCCTCAGGCTTCTCTTGACTGGCAGTTTCTCAGACTTTCCTTGTTCTGATGACTTTGACCATTTTGAGGATGGTTATCGGGAATTTTATAGAACGTCCCTCAAATGGGATTTGTCTGTTTTTCTCATGATTGGACCAGGGTCATATCCTTTTTTTTTTTTTTAACATCAGTACAACTTCTGAATTTCTTAGGGCTTTTTAAGGAAACAAGGTGGACTCTGACTCTGTTTGAAGCAGCACTGGACTCACTTTATTGGTTGAGGCTGACACACTGTATTTGTTCACCAAGTCTAGATTTATGAAGGGGGATGCTGTCTGTGCTGGAGAGTTCCAGGACCTCATCCAGTGAATCCTCCAGCCTCTTCCTGAAGAACCTCATCCAGTCTGGGCTTTCTGTGTCTGTGCCTGCCATGCCCAGGGGTCTTCTCTGGCTCAGCCCTAGGTTCTAACCCTAACCCATGTGGCATCTCAGCCTATCTGTATCAGGGCACCCCAGGTTTGCCCTGCAGAACCCTTGAGTCGCCACCCCTCCCCCCAGACCTTACGCTTTCACCACTGTCTCAGCTGAGTATGTTCTTTCCCTAGCTCTGCCCATGACATAGACCTTTAGCTCTTACTAGTTTCAGTTCTGGGAGCCACCAGACATGCTTGTCTTCATGACATTTGGTCATTTCTCAGCATCTTTCCTGCTGCTGTCCTCCCACTTTCCCATCAGCTCTTCCTCACCTTTCCAAGAGTGCCACCCAATCGACTTCATGATACTGGGAACGTCTTCCTCCTCACTGTCCACCATGATCGCCACTATCCCATGTGCTGCTGAGCATTTCAAGTGTGCCTAGCGTGACTGGGGAAATGGGAGTTTTATTTTAACTTTCATTATCTTGATTGTAAGTAGCCACATGGCCAGGGGCTGTCATTCCTCTGTGTCAGCAAGTTCATACTGGCCTTCTTGTGGGCACTGCACTCCCCCAGCCCTCCCTCCGCTGCCCCTTCCTGTTACCTGGTTTCATTTTCTCCATGTCACTGACCACCTGGCTGTTACCAGTCTTCGCTAGAACGTAGGTAGCACGAGGGCTTCGCTTGTCTGCTTCATTCGCTGATCACCCCAAACAGGCCTGGTGCTTGGGTCTGTGCAGTAAATGAGATGTGCTCTGGGAGGAGGGACTCTCAGGGGCCAGTGGCAGAAGGCAGAGGACAACTGGCTTGTCCCTGTGCTTTCCCAAGACAGAAAGACTGGCTTGCCGGAAATCTCCAGACTGAGTTGTGAACAGGGGTCACAAAGATGACACCTCTCCTGTTTTTGTTTTTTTTTTAATTTTTCAATGTTTATTTTTGACAGAAAGAGAGAGACAGAGACAGAGCATGAGTGGGGGAGGGGCAGAGAGAGGGAGACCCAGAATCTGAAACAGGCTCCAGGCTCTGAGCCGTCAGCACAGAGCCCGACGCGGGGCTCGAACTCACGGACAGTGAGATCATGACCTGAGCTGAAGTCGGACGCTCAACCGACTGAGCCACCCAGGCACCCCTCTCCTGTTTCAACATTAGGCGAGAACCGCTGTCCTTGGTGAACCTGCGGAAGAGGAACCTGGAATCTGGAGAAGAAGAACTGGCCTCCAGGCTGGACCACTACAAAGCCAAGGCCACGCGACACATCTTCCTCATTAGGCACTCCCAGTACCATGTGGATGCTTCCCAGGAAAAGGACCGCACGCTGACGCCCCTGGGTACGTGCTGGTCGCACCGGGCTCCATTGTACCTGTGTCAGGGGCCTGGCCAAGATTCAAGCACGGTCATTAACAGTGATCGTCAGCCCGACTGACACAAGACAGTCGTTGAAAACACCCTCGGCTTTAAAAAATTGATGGTGAGGCTTGCAAGCGATCAGATCTGAGGCACAGCAGAGGTGTTCTGTACCCCCGACGCCCTGTGGGTGCCTACTGTGCACCCTGTGTGCTTGACTCAGCCTCAGCCTGCTGCTGAAGACCCTGTGTCTGCACATGCAGGTCTGTTTAGAGTCGGCTTTGTGATAAACCGACGAGACCGGGTGACAGCCGCTCTAACTGGCCAGAAGTGCCACGTGTTGCAGTTTCTGGCCGTCGTGAGTGGCACTGCCGGGCATGCCTGTCCACCGTGTGCTGCATGCAAGCATGTCTGTAGAAGACACTCCAGGAGGAGAAGTACACAGTGGTCTCTGCGCTGCACTTACCCATTTGTGCGCGTATTGAAAAATTCAGATGGCATAGAGGGTTTGGCAGTCTGTTCTCCAGCCTCCTGTGCTGGTCACTCTGAGGCCATCGGGTCTTTATGTGTTGACATCTGTGATGATTGCACAGCTGGTGGATCGGTGGCACGTTGCGACTCCATCTTTGGGCAAAACTGAATAAAAGTGGCATGAGGGACCCAGAAATAGTAAACAGGACCCTACCTAGACTTCAGCGAGCCTCAACCTTGGTCATTGTTTTCAACATTTCTTCTGGATGGGGCTGAAGGTAACTGGATTATCTCATTGGTCTAACCTGCTGAGTGCCTGGCCCCCAGTTAGGCCCAGGCCCCAGGAGGGCCTGCCCATCTTGTCCCCCAACCCTCATGGTACTTGGGTGAGGACTGGGGTATTTGTAAACAGAAGAGGGGCTGCAGCAACATGGAATTCTCTGGTGTGTTTCACCTTCAAGGTCGTGAACAGGCTGAACTGACTGGGCTCCGACTTGCAAGCTTGGGCTTGAAGTTTAATAAAATTGTCCATTCGTCCATGACCCGTGCCATTGAAACCACTGATATCATCAGCAAACACCTGCCAGGTGAGTGCCCTGCCGCCCCAGGCCCCTTGGCGGCAGGACTGAGATGGGAGGGCTCTGGGCAGCCTCTCCCGAAGGGGTAACCTGAGTCCCTGCTTTTCCTGTAGGCGTCTCCAAAGTCAGCACAGACCTGCTGAGGGAAGGCGCCCCCATTGAGCCTGACCCACCCGTGTCCCACTGGAAGCCAGAGGCTGTGGTAAAACCCCCACTCCCCCGGGGAGCACCCCCTGCTCCACCCCCCCACTCTCTCCACACCCCTCGACCTGTGGCCTGCGTGCTGCCCCTATGCTTAAGATTCTCTACTCTGCCCCCAGCAGTATTACGAAGATGGGGCCCGGATCGAGGCCGCCTTCCGGAACTACATCCACCGGGCAGACGCCAAGCAGCAGGAGGACAGTTACGAGATCTTCATCTGCCATGCCAATGTCATCCGCTACATCGTGTGCCGGTGAGGAAACAGTACAGACGCAGCCGCTTGGCCTAGTGTAGGGCGGGCCGCCTGGCCAGTGGTGTTTCCTGGGTGAAACCCACATGGCCACCTGCTTAGGGCTCTGTGTGCCCTGGACTCCTCGCACCGTACAGTCTATTTCCCCCATCTTGGGAGACAGTGCAAACATTCTCTTTCCAGTTTATACTGTTTGTACCTAGTACCCGCCAGTGGGTCCTGCCACAGCGGATCCTGTGGCGGCATTTGCCTGACGGTGCTTTCGTGTTTCCCTCATTCTGCATTTCTTCATTCAGATTCTTTGGTAAGAGCTCACTCTCACTCTGCGTTGGTTTGTTTGTAGGATTATGGACTCACAGATCTTTAGTTGGCGCCGTGGGTCGTAACGCATCAGCACGTCGCTGCTCTGGCTGCCCCAGCATTGGCTGCTGGGCCTCACTTCCTGGCACTATAGTAGGTTCCGGAGCCCCCATGAGCGACGCCTGCCCTGAGGCGCAGCTGTGTGTCAGAGGGCTCTGGAGGTGGTTAGGCTGGCTGGCGCTTACGTATCTGACCAAAGCTCACTTAGTGCAGAATGTGAAACAGCCGTAAGCCCAGCCAGCCCCCGGACCCACCAGAAAATGTGTGTCAGGCATTTGAGTAGCTGTGGGATTTCCCCTTCTCGTGAGATGACAAGTATGGCAGCAGCAGGACAGGACACAGCCCGGCCGGCTGGCCTGTGGTGCCGTCCAAACCTACGCCTAGGGTCTCTGCTGACCCTGCTTGACCCTCGGGCCTGTCGCCAGAGCTGGGGGGTGGGGCGCGCGTACAGCCTCTGGTGAGAAGCTCAGAGCATCCGGGGCAGGGTGCACAGGGACGCCAGGCCACATGGAGGGCGACTTGAGACGGGGCTCCACACCCTCCAGCTAAAGTGCCCCCAGAAGGCGTAGTCTGGGAGCTCCTGTGTACAACACACCGTTTCCTCCGCGCCCTCCTGTCTGCTGCTCTTGGCATGCGTGGATCAGCCGTGTGTGAGCACCATGTTCTAACACGGCCTGGGGTAGGCGGACGTAGGCGGCCATTAGGAAGTGACCCCAATGCTGAAAACACAGAAGTAATCGTGGGTTTGGCGTAAAGGTGGCCCGTGTGACAAAGGGCTAGAAGGAACCAGAGCATCCCCGTCACGGTACATGAGGGCCCTGCAGAGCCTGGGGGAGACGTGAAGAAGACTCGAAAGCAGCACTAAGGTAGCTCTCCCCGAGGCTGTCGGCCGCAGGGTGAGCCGCCGGGATGGCGCTTCGTCCACTGGGACATTCGGGGCTCAAAGGACGTCTGACGACTCAAAGGGAAGCCATTACGACACTGGGCTTTTCAGCAACTATCGCGCCTAAAAAGCATTTCTAAGAACAAGAAGACACCGCTCTAAGGATTATGGGTTACACCACCCGGTTCCCGGCAGTGAGCGGGTCAGGAGTGGGTCTTCTGCACCGTCTGGCGCCCCCTGCCCCCTTCTGATTACACTGGAAAGAGATCAGCCACACTCACCTGCACCTCTTGAGCTGGGTTGGTCCCCTGACTCGATGGGTTGGTGTCTGCCCAGCCCTTCCCTTTGCGGGTCCTGGCCCCGGGAAGGTCTGAGGGGTGACTGAGCCCCCTGTTCCAGCATGTTCTTTCTCTTCCAGGGCGCTGCAGTTCCCCCCAGAAGGCTGGCTCCGCCTCTCTCTCAACAATGGCAGCATCACCCACCTGGTGGTTCGGCCTGATGGCCGAGTGGCGCTCAGGGCCCTTGGGGACACGGGGTTCATGCCTCCGGACAAGATCTCCCGCTCCTGAGGGCTGCCCGGAGGACCTGCTCTCCGGGTCCCCAGCCTGGTTCGCACAGGTGCCGCCACGGACACAGCTCCTTCCCCATCTTCCTTCCACAGGCTTTGCTGCGGTGATGCTGTTTCTCGGGGAGGAAGGTGAAAAAGCACGAATGTCTTTAGTATCTAAAATGTGGCGTTTCGGTCTGTACTTCGGCCCACGATGGAAAAGGGAATCATCCTGAGCAGATCAGCCTGATTTCTCTCTTGGGGTTCCCTGCCCTGTCTGCCAGGACGGGGCCTCACTGACGCTGTCTGCGGGGACTACGGCCAGTTTGCCCAGGCGTCTTTGGTTGTGACCGCTGTTGGCCACGTGAGCCCCTCGAGGCTGTCGGCAAAGTCCGTTAGGCACGAGGGGCTCCACGCAGGAGGGGCCACCAGTGCTTCCATTCAGAACTTGTCATACATTCTTCTCATTTCTTAAAGCTCTATCACTTAACTGTTTGTCAATTAAAGATTCTATTCATCTGGGTTCTTGCTTTGGCAACCACTCAGTCTGGAGTCCTGCACCCGTGACACTGCTGGGTTTGAACTGCCCTGTGTTGTTAGGCCTTTCCCGGCACCTCAGAGGAGCATGATGGGTGAGGGAGGGGACCGGAGAGCGACAGTGCAGCCAGGGTCCTGTTTCAGTAAAATACCAGACACTTTAGTCTGCCTCTGGCTGTTAATCCTTTACACTTACGGATGAAACTGTTTAGACGTGATGTGTCCATTCCAAGTATTCGTTAACTTAGGAGAAACTTCCTGTGAGGTGGTTATGAACGTTTTCTGCAATCTGTGCAACTAATTGGGACATCTGATCCATTTCTCTGTAACTTTGGAAATAACTGCAAAATAAAATTTTATTTTACTGGTTTTTCAAGGTGCTATTGTGAATGTTTTAAAGAAAACAGGAGCCCAGACTTGCCAGAATGCTGCAGCAGCGGTGGCAAGTGTTTTCCACGGTGATGTGTTTCCTGGGGTTGACGGCCTTGCTGGGCGTGTACCCACCAGGGGCCAAGGCCCAGACCCAAGATGCACCAGCCCCACGGCACTTTCTAGAAAGTTGCGACATGCCAGGGGCTGTGCCGGCTTCTCAGAGGATACAAGTGACAGGCAATACATCTGACCTCCGGTGTGCATGACGCATGGGAACCCGAGTCTGAGCCCTGGACCCTCAGACCAGCCAGGACCTGAGGTGGAGGTAGCAGGCCCTTCCCCTCCTTCCTCAGGGAAGTTGGTGCTGCCGCCTCTCTCATCTTCAGACCCGCCTTTCCGGCAGCATTTCACTTGACCTTTGAGATGCACGGCAGCATTTTGGAAACCAAAAACAAGTCCACATCGCGGGGAGGCAGGTGAGGAGCAGGAGGTCGGTGCTAACATGGGGTCGGGGCTCACTGATGTCTGAGGGGACAGGGACTCCAGACTTCTGGGATGTCAGCAGCACTGTCCCAAGTTCGGCCCAAATGAGAGCTGTATCAGGAACCCACATCTGGGAACAAACAGCACTTGGTTCCTATGGTGGCCTGCTGCTTATTCCAAAATACTGTCTTCTGAGACCATCAAGAAAGGAACGGAGTGCATCTGTAAGCAAAGACAGTACTGGCGGGTTTTGTGCGCAGCTGCAACATGCGGGTGTAAGACAAGGAAAGTGCAGGCCCGGTGAGCACACCCAGCTGAGGACGAAAGGGCAGTGAGTGAGCGATGGCCTCCGAAGCCACACCCCGTCACAGCAGTAATCCCACAACCCACCATTTCCTCTCGAAGCTGTGAATGTTTCTGGGAGTATCTCCAATTATTCACGAGGATCCGTCTGTGGTCCTTGTTGGGGAAGGTCTTCAAAAAGACGTGACTGCCAGTCGACCTGTGAGCTGGCCCCACACACCTGGAAGCTCCTCACCCTCTTCCCTCCTTGGATATGGACTCCGCTCACCTTTCCTGCCCACGGAGCCTTGAGATGGTACGTGGGACCGAAAACGTGTGTACAGCATGCGTGAGTGAACCGCTGAGGCTTCCACAGAAACTTCTGGAGGGTGGGTGCAGGGATCTGTTTCATCCTCCCACCCGAGACAGGCCTCCTACAGAAGTTCTTTGGCTTGTTACACCTGGAGCGGCCGGCCTCTTTCTTGGTTTCTCTCTGCCCCCGTATGGGGACCAGTTACACATTTCTCCCGGAAACTCCCAAGAGGGTTGCAAACCAACACCTGCCACGTGTGGCGGGCACTCATTCTAGAAGAGCCTGGCTCTGGTTTTCCCCCAGGCGACGATGGCGGGGGCTTTCCTGTGTCCCTCGTGTGTCAGCCGGTGCCACAGCACCACTGAGTGGTCCCCAACACCTCTTCTGAAAAACTTACACTCCATTTGTTAACATGACGAGACCGGTTTCATTTCCAAGGGCGATTATGAAATCTGTGCTAGCTTAACTCAAAGTTTTTCACAACCATGTTAGGAACAAAAAGGGCCAAAAAACAGCAAATTCACCACCATCAGATTAATGTACTGTTTCATCACAACACTGCTTAAGATTCTACTAAAAACGGTACTTGTCCAGACACCAGTGAGAGCAGTCTTTCTGAAAGCTTAGAATTATTACCACATGGTTTTAATAATAATTTCATTAAGTAGCTTAAAAAACAATGCAAAATCACCTTAAGACACACGATAATGCATTCATTGAGGCCAGGGCCACCTTCTATAAACAAATGAGGAAATAGTCAAAGACGACCTAAAACCTCAGAAAACAAGAACCACAGTCTGCAAAATTAGGACAGAAACACTTTTAATTTCCATCTGGATATTTACAACAACATACAGGACAGTACGGTAAGGTTTTATAGAAAACAGATTGCCACTGTGAATATGCTATCTGTATTCTAATTTCTTTTGAGGACAAAGATGCCTTTTATAAACGCCATTGGCTTTTAGAATAGAATGTATTTTTCTGTGTTTTATCTAGATTGTCACATCAGTGTTACACACTCTATGTAACAACCTTTAAAATTTTTAAATCTAAATCTAGATTCCAATATTCCTGACCTGTCTCTTATTAACACATGAAAGAAATAAACTTTTTTTAAACACAAGTTCCCAATCAGAGTTTTCATAGGAAAAAAAAAAAAAAAACAAAAAACCTCATGCCTACTTAGTATCTCTGTATATTCTCAAAAAAGCAAGTTTCAGGAAAATAAAAAATAATTTACAAAAGGCACTGAATTTAGCAAAAATTGGTAGAGCTTTGCATTTTGGATAACACTGGACATGCTCACAGAGCACCAGCAGCGTGTGAGCGGTCACGTACACCCGAGAAAGGTCGGCCCTCAACGTGGGGCCGTGGGTTGGGTGTCAGTCATGGCAGTGGTTCTAAGGTGGCCCCCACGCTCCAGGCAGACCCCCCAAGAGGTCACGGCCAAGGGGAAGCTGAAATAAATGCACTACGGTAACTGACCAGGACTCAGAGATAAACCTCTAGTTTCTGTACTAAAACACAACACTTTTACACAGGAAATCGGAAGGAAATGAATTCGAAAATATGCAATACATTTGAAAACCAGAGAACAACTTAAAGATCATTTTATTGGTATCACTCTGGCAACTAAACAAAGTAACTGCAAGTGCAGGTTTCTTAGGTCTGCTGCTGGCCTGTCCAGTGCTACGGACGGTTCCTAGGACTCCTACAGACTAGAGGATTTATTCCCAGAGAAAACCTAGTTCAATGTTTGTAATGACCCAAAATAGAAACATTGCTGCAAGTCTAAGACCTATTTAAGGTTCGTTTACTGCCGGACAGCCACCTTTATCAACTGGCCTAATCCACTGGGATCCACTGGCAAAACAAAGATTTTTCTATCATGAACTAGAAAGTCCAAGACTCCTTCCCAGAAAAGGAAGACGACACAAAATTCATCTGTTCTAAGAACGGAACTGAAGTGAATGAAGCTATTCGAGGGGCGCCACCGCCGATCTGGCCGCCCCAACTCTGGCACCCACAACCTGCCGTCCGCCTGGGACGGTGAGCTTGAGTCTGCGTCGGTACAAGTGACAATTCTCAGAAAATCTGTATCCGAGTTTGCTTTCATCAAGTTCTCCCAAAACACCAGAGAACGAAATTTTATACAAAAAAAATGTGCATTTTCTAAAATTCTTTTAACTCTCAAAATGAGAATAAATTAATCAGAATATATTCTTTTTGGTAGAATTTTAGCAATAAACACGTTACCCTTCTTTCTTTACAAACACAGAATAAAAGACGCCCAGCAGCTGGCACCAGCCCTACAAGGCCGTGAGCTGGGCCAGGCGCGCCATCCTGCGGAGGCGGCCCCCGCCTGCGGGGCTATAGCGCCCAGGGCTGCCCAGGCCTGGGGAGTGGGGTGTGGGGCCGGGCTTCCCGGGGCTTCTCCCTGGGCTGCAGCTGTGGGGGCCACCAAGATCCGGCTGCCGACACTCCAGCCTCCCTTTCAGCGCGGGGCTCGGCCAACTGAGGAAACCAAGAAAGGTCTGTCAGCATGGATGGTGACGTGGGCCCCGCGCCCCAGCCCTGCGAGGCCTGTGGATTCACAGCACACAAGCTCTTCCACACGAGTCCCGTGTGGCCCTGAACAAGACCCCCGGCTGCTTCCATCCTCTGCCCCAACCTTGTTGGCAGCACCCGGTCCCCTTTCTCCCTAACTGCAGACCCCTTGTCTGTGCAGGCAGCCACATGTCAGCGTGGCCGACCCATCTGCCAGTGTCCCAGATAAGCCACTGCGTGCACACACCGACTCAGAACCAGACCGTTCTGGAAGGCGGCCACCAACAGCCCCCATATAAGAGACCGGTGACCCTGCAGGCCCACTGACCTCTGTCTGTCTGAGGGGGAGAAGCATAGGACGGCGCTCTTCCACCTGTGGACAGCCGGGTACCGCTGCGGGTCCACATCTGTACCCTCCAGAGCGGCCAACACGTCCCGATCCAGTTTGGACGGCTCCTCTCTGCCAGGCAGAAAAAAAGGAAAGAAAAAACAAAAATACCCATAGTTAGAAACACAGACTTCCAACACCATGATGTTCTGAACTCGAGGGCTGGGCACAGGAACAGAGCAGCAGGACGGAAGCACGGGCAGCTGGTCCGTTGCTGCCACTGCAGGGCTTGGCTGTCAGAGCTGCGGTGAGGGCTGTGGAGGACAAAAGCCACAGTGGCAGAGAGGACACACCATCCCACTGAAAATGCAATTCTGAGCATTGCCACCTCCGAAGGTCACCAACCAGAAGGCTGAGACTCCCCGGGATGTTCTTCCCAAAACGCACCGAGCTCTCAGCGCAGCTTCCCCAGAAGTACAGCAGGACGGGAGGCTGAGCTGGAAAGGAAAACGCGTCTCCCGCCAACTTGGAGGGTCACAAAAAGCACCAAGAGCTACAAACTCATCAAAGACATAGGAGCCAGGAGTGCACGTCCAACCAGGTTGCGGGCAGAAAAAAGCTTCAGGAGAATTAGGATGGCGCCACGTGCTCCCACATCCACCCCACAGCCTCCCACGTCCACCCCCACCCCCACGACCTCCCACGTGCTCCCACGTCCACCCCTACCCCCACGTGCTCCCACGTGCTCCCACGTCCACCCCCGCAGCCTCCCACATGTTCCCACGTCTACCCCTCATGGCCTCCCACCATGTTCCCACGTCCACCCCATGGTCTCCCACGTCCACCCCCACCCCCATGACCTCCCACATGCTCCCACGTCCACCCCTGCAGCTTCCCACGTGCTCCCACGTCTACCGTCACGGCCTCCCACCACGTTCCCACATCCACCCCACAGCCTCCCACGTCTACCCCCACGGCCTCCTGCCATGTTCCCATGTCTACTCCCACAGCCTCCCATGTCCACCCCCACACCCATGACTTGCCACATGCTCCCAGGTCCACCCCTACCCCCATGTGCTCCCATGTCCACCCCCGCAGCCTCCCACATGCTCCCACGTCTACCCTCACCGCCTCCCGCCATGTTCCCACATCCACCCCCACCCCCATGACCTCCCATGTGCTCCCACGTCTACCCCCATGGCCTCCTGCCATGTTCCGTTCCCATGTCTACTCCCACAGCCTCCCACACGCACACAACCCACTCATACCCAAAAAGGAAGAGCCTCTGGATGGGTTCCTTCCTAGCTGGGACCCCTGAGGGCTCTGGGGATGGGGAACTGTAGCTCTGCTGTGCCTCGTGCCCAGGAGCGTCAAGACCCAGGCGTATCTTAGCAATTCTGGCTGACATTTCATTTTCTGTCCTCATTTGCTCATTTGTAAGAGCATCAGCAGCAGACGGCTCTAACAAGTCCCTCTCCACCGCATCCGTTCTTGATGTCGGGCTCCGTCTGTCTGCAGTTTTCATATTTTTATTCGGGGTCTTAGAAAAGTTACTTCCTAGATCTTGCAAATTTAGTTTATCAAACTCAACAGTCAGGCCCGGTACCGGTGAGAGAAGGGCTTCCTCCCCACGCGGGGCTTCTGGCCGCCTCCTCCCCAGAGTCTGGCCTCCGCTTAGGGGGCTACAAAATCCATTCTTGCTTCTGTGGGCACTGGTCAGGGTGGAGGCTTCTATGAGTTCGGTCTCCTGCTCCAAGGGAAGGATGTCACACTCCGAGTCCCCAAAAGTGCCAAGTGTGGGCCGGGTGTTGTTCCGAGCTGTGTTCTGCCGATTTTTAACCTCCTCCAAGCTCAATTCGTCATCTTCGTCCAGAAAAGCCCTCACGGAGATGGAATTGCTGCACTTCCGACGGCCTGCAAGGGAGAGGAGCAGTTATGCAGAGGCGCGGGCGACGCAGTCTGCGACACGTCAGGCAGCACGGCTGCAAATCCCCGGGACCAGCCAGAAACCAGCCTCTTGCCGAGGCCGCCTCCTCAGCCCCTGACAGAGGTGAGCTCCCTGGGAAAAGCCAAACAGAAAGCACAGCCTCCAGGCCCAGCACCCTGCCCTCAAAAGCAGGAAAGGGAGAAGGAAGTCAAGGGCAGGCACATGCGGTCATGACTCGCCAGGACATAAGGGGCAGGCGGAGCAGCAGGCATCTGCTCGTTCACGTGGACATGCTTCCTGGTCCGCGGCCACTGGACAGGGTCCGCGTCCTGAGAACCTACATGTGCCTGCGCGTCCTTACCAGAGACAGAGGCGTCCTGATGGCTGGCTTCGTTTTCTCCCGACTCTTGGGCATCGTTGCGCACTTCCTGGGGAGCGAGATATTCTTCTAGTTTTTGCAGACCCTCCTGGGAAGACAAGTCAACAAAGCAGCCCAGAAAGTCCCAGTACTCGACCCAGGGATACCCCAGCTCATGAGCCAGCTCCCTGCAGGAAGAGATACCATCCATCAGTTAGAAAACCAGTCGGAAAAAACGCTCACAGAACCAACTATACAGAAAAGAGCCACTTTGTGCTAAAGTGCCCAAGTAATGCCTGTACTTCTGGTTATGATTTTTACTTTATCCTAAATTTGGGGCTAAGATAGCAGTTTTTATTTTCTAAAGCAGGCCAGGACTGAGAGCGGTTTCACTCGTGAACTGTTACACTGAATGTATTAAAGTCACGGCAAGGAGGCCTTGACCACCCCACTCGCACCACAAACGACTCTGGTTTTGGCTGAGCACGTAAATAAACGTTTGGAAGTTCTTTTGAGGTTCAAGTTGTCAACCTGAAACTAGGCACGTTATATATGTGTGTGGACATACACACACAGACACACATATACATACATATACATAGGGAGGCGGGGGGGGCACATATTTTGAGAAAAGGCTCTGAAACAACTCAGTGTAGCCTTATTTGATGACGCTGTATTCAGCATCCTGATGGTGGGAAAAATGCTTTTCTGGGACTTTTTACTAGTAGTTTCAAGCCACACCTTCTTCTTGTGTTTTATTTCCTCCTTTACTGCCAAGAGGGCACCCTCTGTATGACACGTCACACAAAACACCGTGAACCCAGGCACGCTACCCATCAATCTTGCCGGGAGAGTGGCCGCCACAGCGGGATCACACCTCAGTAAAGAGGCTTTATGTCCCCCCAGTGAACGCTTCCCAGGAATGACATTTTGAAGGCTGTTAACTGGTTTCAACACAGACACACGCAGCGGATGAAAGGACACTGCTACTCAGCTCCGTGTCGCTTCATACTGCGCTGGCAAGTACCTTCCCACTCTCTCTACGCCTCTTTCTGGATCCGTCTTCCTGACACTGTGAAAGAAGCCCGCTTTCTCTCGAGGTGGGGTCTTCCAGAGCCTGCGGAAGTCTTCTGCCTGAGGAGAAACCGGATGGCGCGGTGCTCACCCAAGTCACAGGTGAACGAACAGAACCAGCGAGCACCTCCCAGCGCCCCTCCTCCCTCCCCCTCTGGTCTGGCAGCCTGATGGCCTCAGGGCGGCGCTCACACAGAGGCAAGGCTCCGAGGGGGCGTGGTCCTGCTCCCTTCCAGGGGCCCAGGCTGGGCTGGGAGGGTCGGAGCTTCCCGCGGGGACCCCGAGGCCAACACTGGAGAGCTGCCACCCTCAAGCCACTTTCCCATCACATAAGAGTAAATGCATGTTTATGTTTTCAGGTCACTCTTAACTAGAGTCTTCTTTTACACAAATGAATCTAATCTTAACTAATAACACCTGTTTTTGGAGACACTTCTGTAACCGCACATAACTATTTAAAATTATTATTATTTTTGGAGCGCCTGGGTGGCTCTCAGTTAAGCATCCAACTCTTGGTTTTGGCTCAGCTCATGATCTCATGGCTCCTGGGTTTGAGCCCCATGTCGGGCTCTGCACTGACAGTGTGGAGCCTGCTTGGGATTGTCTCTCCCTCTCTCTCTATTCCTCCCCTGCTCACGTGCACTTTCTCCCTCAAAAGAAACAGACTTTAAAAAATAAATGAAATGATTTATCTTTACATTTCGTTAAGATGGTAGGTCTCATGTCAAGCGATTTTTGTTTTTTTTTTCAGATTTGATTTTTAAGTAGGGGCATGTGGATGGTTCAGTCTGTTAACCCGACTTCAGCTCGGGTCACAATCTCGCATTTCATGGGTTCAAGCCCTGCACTGAGCTTTGTGCTGACAGCTTAGAGTCTGGAGCCTGCTTCGGATTCTGTGTCCCCCTCTCTCTCAAAAATAAACATTAAAAAAAAAAAAAAGATTTTATTTTTAAGTAATCTCCACACTCAACGTTGCCAATGTTGGGCTTGAACTCATAACCCTGAGATCAAGAGTCTCACGCTCCACCCATCAAGCCAGCCAGGTGCCCCTTTATTAAAAAAAAAAAAAAAAAATTAAGTTTATTTATTTATTTTGAGAGAGAACAAGCAAGGGAGGAACAGAGAGAGAGGAAGAGAGACAGAATCCCAAGCAGGCTCTGCACTGTCGGCAAGGAGCCCAATGTGGGGCTTGAATTCACAACCCTGAGATCAAGACCTAAGCTGAGATCAAGAAGAGGTGGACGTTTAACCGACCAAGCCAGCCAGGCACCCCTTTAAAATTATTTTTAACGAGAGGAAAATGACACACAGTGTATGAAATACCTCCGCCCAGAAGGTGAACTGCACAGTTTGCAAATGCAAGTTTCCTAGTGACAATACAAATCCAGGAATATGGGAATAGACAGCCAGGCTAGACCAGCATGTACTGTGAGAAGGGCCACTGACACGGACCGGAGCACCAGGTGACGACAGCATGGAGGGTCAGCCCAAGTAAACTTCACTTCTCTCACGTATGGGCTCACCACCGCATCCGCTCTGGCTAGCGAGTGAGGAACAGGGTTAAGACACGTTCTGGTTTCTCCAGCAGATGTTCTCAAGCCTTGTCACCAACTGACTACGATTCCATAAGTCTTGGTCTCAACACCAAACACAAAGCAAGAGCTGGAACACCCGGCACTTCTGGTGGGGATGGCCAGGAGCTGGTTCCAGAAGCTTCCACAGCAGCTCACCTTGGATGGGCTGAGGGGCCCTGCAAAGGCTCGCAGGGTCAGAACAGGATCTCTGGGGCCGCCTCCACCATGGCTGACATGAGAGGTCTCGGTCATCTGGTCTGAAGACCACAACTCCCCGATCACCGGAGACGACGTGTCCTCAGCTCTCAGGAGTGGCACGTAGTAGTGGCCTGGGAGGAGGAGACACCGGCTAAAGGCATCTGCTTGGGCAGGTCCTCACCTCAATGCCGTGTCAGGCAGTCTGAGAAACACCAGGGTTTTGCAAGCTGTTCAGTGATAAAAAGGCTGCAAAAGCTCTAAAAGGTACAAAAGCTCTGGAGCCAAAAGACCTGGGGAAGCGGCCAGTTTTTGCCAGACTCACTCAGCCACACATTGTTCCTCTGCCAGGAAAATAAGGGGAAGGAAGGAAGGGCAGCAGCAGACTTCCTCACCCCCAGGTACTAAAAGGACTGGGCCTGTGTGAACAACATTAGTATAATGGGAGTCTGAGAATTGTTAAAAAGAGAAAGTTCGATTTTAACTCTCTTTTTTAATAAATTTTTTTTAAGTTTATTTATTTTTGAGAGAGAAACATGCAAGTGGGGGAGGGGCAGAGAGAGAGAGAAAACACAGAATCCGAAGCAGGCTCCAGGCTCTGAGCTGTCAGCACAGAGTCCCATGCGGGGCTCGAACCCACGAACCACAAGATCATGACCTGAGCTGAAGCTGAACACTCAACTGACTAGCCACCCAGGCGCCCCTACGATACAATCTTCTATCATCGAACACACAACTCCGAACAGACCCGGCATCATGCGACACTCTCGTGAAATGCGGAAAGAACGATGGTGGACTGTGATGATGTCACCTGGGACGGTGTAGCAGGAAGGGGTCCAGACGCCACGTACAGAAGGATAGCTGTGGCTGTGGTGTGCCAATAAAGCTTTATCTGCAAAGGAGGTGGCAGGCCAGGCAGGCATCTGCTGACCTTTGCTTTAAACGGATCTAACAGAAACTAAGAGAGAAGGAAAGACAGGAAATGGGGCCACCAGACTTCCAGCTGAAAACGAAAGGAAAGGCACCTGTGCCTCCACCTTCAGAACACACTGGAAACAGCCCAGAGGAAGCCACCGGCAACAACCCCTTTCTGAAACCGGCCATCTTCACGCTTCTAAAGCTCTTCACCATCAAAGGCAGGCCCAGAAGGCGGGGAAGAGCCCCCACAGCCCTGATCAGGAAGGGCTGCCCCCATGGCTCACGCAAATTCAAGCATCAGCCTAGAACGCCGAGGGCTGGGCCAGGGCGGGAGCGGGGCTGCCTCTGGGAGCAAGGTGAGGACAGTCCTAGCTGTAGCTACAGGAGCGGCAGGGCCGGGTGCAGCAGGCGGCACAGGAAAGGGCTGATGGGGAGCCACTGACACCCCAGACCCAAGTGCTCCAGGAAGGGCCCCTCCCACTCTCTGCTCTGCCAACTTGCAGGCCGTGCCCAGGTAGCAGGGACCAGAGAGGGTCCTGCTGCACGAGACACGGGCAGGGATGACGGGGTGAAGCCACGAGCAATAGTCAAAGGACAGACAACCCGCGTCTCTCGGAAAAGCTCAGGCTTCAAAGGAGGGATGACAGGACAACAAGATGGCATTGAGCTGGGGGTTCAGGAAGCAGAAGACGACCCTCAGGCTGTCACCCTGAGAGAGGATCCACTCCCCACGACGCCAGGCCAGGGTCCCCCTTACCCTTTAAGTACTCTCTGATCCGCTCCTTCAGCTCCACAGACTTATTTTTGCTTCTTTCACAAATGACCTATTTTAAAAAGACACAGTATGTGAACACTTTAAATCTTAATTTGTCACATTTTATCATTAAAATAATTTTATAAAAGCAAGTTTTAAGGTTAACAAAAAAAGGATAGTGTCCTAATGGTAAATATTTCATCAAACTCACAACCAAAAAACCCATGTTGAACAGTACAATTTTCTCCCAAAACGTTCTATAAAAGCTAAAGGGATCAGGACAAGAAAAACAAACCCTGGGAGTGAACGGATTTTCTTTCTTCGTGTTACCCTACACTTTCTAGTTTTCCTCAAGGAAAGGCATGTTCAGTTAGGTAAACACAGGCAGAGACACTTGTAATTTTTAGTTCTATGAGCTCCAATGCCTGGGGGCCTGTTTGTTGCTCTTGTTTGGATGGGTTAAAACAGTTCCTATTTAACGAGAATACGGTGTTTTATTCTTGCTATTCTAGGAATCAACTTTCTTCCTTAAAGAATTGCAGGATGTTCCAAGAACATTCTTACTAGAAATAATAAAAAACCACAATAACCTTAAAATAAGGAAGGAACTACAAAATTAACATCTCCTGCCAGCCTGTGAAAAAAACAAACTAAACTCTACTCTGTAAGTAGTGCAACTATTTTTTAAAATGTGTAACTGAGGGGCGCCTGGGTGGCGCAGTCGGTTAAGCGTCCGACTTCAGCCAGGTCACGATCTCGCGGTCCGTGAGTTCGAGCCCCGCGTCGGGCTCTGGGCTGATGGCTCAGAGCCTGGAGCCTGTTTCCGATTCTGTGTCTCCCTCTCTCTCTGCCCCTCCCCCGTTCATGCTCTGTCTCTCTCTGTCCCAAAAATAAATAAACGTTGAAAAAAAAAAAAATTTAAAATGTGTAACTGATTGTGAGGAAAGGCAAATGCCTTTTTTTTTTTTTTTTTTACTGTTTATTTTTTATTCTTGAGACAGAGCATGAACAGGGGAGGGGCAGAGAGAGAGGGAGACACAGAATCCAAAGCAGGCTCCAGGCTCCGAGCTGTCAGCACAGAGCCCGACGCGGGACTCGAACCCATGAACTGTGAGATCATGACCTGAGCCGAGGTCGGATGCTCAACCAACTGAGCCACCCAGGCGCCCCGAAAGGCAAATGCTTTAAAGAATACCAGTTACTGGGGCGCCTGGGTGGCTCAGTCCATGAAGTGTCCAACTTCGGGTCAGGTCACGATCTCACGGTTCGTGGGTTCAAGTCCCGTGTCGGGCTCTGTGCTGACAGCTCAGAGCCTGGAGCCTGCTTGATATTCTGTGTCTCCCTCTCTCTCTGCCCCTCCCACACTCATGTTCTGCCTCTGTCTCTCTCTTTCTCAAAAATAAACAAGCATCAAGAAATTTTTTTTTAATTTAAAAAGAATAGCAGTTACCAAAGACCATCTTATATTGAATAAATATACATACCTATGCACACAAACAGTTGAGTCATACATGTGAAAAACAATAGTAATTTTCTGAGTTATAGAATGAAAAATTTTCTGTTTACATGTATTCTAGTTTCTATAGAAAATGGGCACTATCTTCATAACCATAGCAACTACACAGGTGGCATTTGCTACCAGATGAAGAGCCTTACAGATTCCATCTCAAGGGCTGGCTGACCCAGGTCAGCTTGCCAACAGCTCCGATGCACAGTACAAATCACGCTTCTTTCAGTTTCCGTCAGGTCCACCTCCCTCCCCACCTCACTTCTGCCCTCTCTAAGGCACATTTTGCTCAACGGCCAATATCAATCCTAACAAGGCTTGTATAGGTCAGGTGAGAATATCTGGAAGGGGCTTAGGACGGCGGCTGGTACATCATGAGCTAAACACGTCAGCTTTCAGTACCATCATCCTCATCACTGCCATCACCAACCTCACCACCATCATCACTGTCATCACCATTACCAGCACCACTAGCACCATCATCCCCGGCCTTATCATCATCACCGCCACCATCACCACCATCATCATCATCACTGTCATCCTCATCTCCATTATCACCATCACCACCAGCACCAACATCACCATCATCCCCACCATCACCACCATTTCCCTCGTTATCACCACCTCTCCTCTGTCATCCTCACCACCTTCTCATTACCATCAGCAACATCATCATCACCCAAACGACCAACACCATCACCTCCTCTGTTCTCCAGTTCCCTGGTCAACTGAGGTACGCACAGAGGAAACTTGATGAAAGCCAGGAGCTATGCCCGTTACTCAGTAATCATGGTTCTAAGATGTGCCTGTGACGCAAACATGTTCAAACAGTTACTGTGACTTCACAGTGACTCTAACTTTGTGTATTTTCATATCTAGTACTATATAGTAACAGCAATTTAGTAGATACTTACAGACGCATCTGGATGGTTAAGTGTCCAACTCTTGGTTTTGGCTCAGATCATGATCTCACGGTTTGTGAGATGGAACCCCACATCGGGCTCTGGGCAGACAGTGAGGAACCTGCTTGGGATTCCCTCACTCTCTGACCCTCCCCCACTCATGTGCATGTGCACACACATGCAGATGCTCTCTCAAAAACGTAAATAAATAAACTTAAAACCAAAAATAAATACTTACATCTTCAGGAGTTTTATCATATTTATTCCTTGGGTTTTTTACAATCAAAGGGTGTGAAGAAAGCACATTGACCACGTCTGCATTCCCAAACTTACAAGCAAAATGCAATGGTGTGTCATAGCCCTGTGAGAGGTGCAGAGGAAGAATATTTATTTATGTTTGTCTCATAAAGTTGCTTTAAGATAAAAATAGGTATTTAGCAGAACAAAAAATGCTCAAAAACAAAAGACCATAGAAAGGCATTGTTTTTATAACTGAGAAATAATTGGCGTGTTAGCACTTACCCTCACTTGAAGCCAGAGCTTGAGGCTAGCCCAGCACCCCACTTAACAGGTGCCCAGGCCCAGACGGAGCTGACAAGTGAGCTGGGGCATAACTACCGCTCAGTAAACTGCATCTTTAACAATTCAGGGCCCAGTACAAAGTCCTATGATCAATGCTCAAAAGGTGAGGTACACAGATGGATGCAATACCCAGAATAAAAAACAAAGTCTGTGAACCTGGTCTGCCCTCAACCCTCTCTCGCGGCCAACACCACAGTAAATGAGACTCTCTGCTCCTGACCTCAGGACGCTTCCCAACGCTCCCCGGATACTTTCCACTGAGGCCTACAGATCAGCGGGCCTTCGACTAACAGCGTCCCTGAGCCCAAGAGCTGTGGAGCCCGCCTCAACCGGGCACCCTCACTTGCAACGGCCACAGGCTCAAATGCAGCACATCCGAAACAGAACCCACTCCCATCGACCAGGGCCAGGAACTCAATGCCACGGTCCACCTGTGACTACCAAGGACGGCATGTCCCAGCTCGCAAGTCCCCCACGTGCCGGCCTCCCCTTAGCCTCTTGCACGGGCTTCCGAGACTCCTCGTGGGCCTTGCCACTTGCACTCACACTCACACCGCCACCTTGTGCATCCCCCAGAGGTGATCCAAGTGATCCCGTGGGAACAAATATCCTCCAGGAGGCACCCACTCCCTGTTCCACACCCTCCAGGACCACCTCACCATCCCACACGACTGCCCACACGAACCCGGAGAGGTCTGGGTGTCTGCCCGTAGCAGTGCTGACCGCACCCTGCCCGCTCGTCCAGGTTGGCAAGCTGCCTCAGCCAAGGGCAGCCACCCTGCTCTATGCGTGTCTGAGGCCACGATGACACAGAAAGAACGAGCAGACTCGTGTTCCAGTATAGCTTCATTTATCAAAACAGGCCGGCCTTTCCTAGATCTGCTCTAGTGCATTCTCTGCATTAGCACTTTCTCAATTCATGCTGTCCTGGGGACACTCCTGCTCTGGGCCCGAGATCCATTCATAGCCTGACCTCCTGTGCCAGGCCTACAGAGGCGGGGGGACACCGATCGCGGCACAGCAGGGGTGAGTGTTTCCACTCAGCACCTAACAGCCCACATCCTTCTGGCCACCCCTCTCCCTGGCACCACAGAACATCCGTCTCTAACCTGTTCCGAGCTCTGCAAATGTGACTCCTGCCTCTGCCCGCATTCCTGCCAGGAACCGCTTCTCCTGCCCAGACAGCAGGCTCTGGGTGTTTCTCACCGACACTGGGCTCTGCCAAGCCAGGTACTTGTGTCTAATACTTTGATTCCTACTCTTAGTGAGTTCTGCTCAAAGATAGCCTATAACATCTAATTTCAAGAATTTATTAAGCGTTCCTTGTGGATGTACATATGCATATTTTCTGTAAATACTGTATTTTCTGTAGGGCACACGCTTCTCTGTTTTACCTTTCAAGTCACACTTCCTGATTGTAATAACCAAGTCAGGAATCCTTCCTTACTGAGTCTAAAGCACAGAACTCTGTGCTCCTTCTGTCTTCTTTTACAATTAGTAATGCTTCCATATGTATAATCATCGCTTTCTCCCATACCTCCTTCTAGAATTGTGCCAGATTGGCCAAATGTGTCTTCACTCCCTCTTTTCTCTCTTGTTAATTTAAAGGTTACCCTTGCTCTGCGACCGTGGAGTTTGATGTGTCCCATTCAGTATGTGTCATGAAACAGTGAGTCATGACACCTTCAGCACGCTTCTGTCATTCCCTCTCCTTCCAACCACAACTTTCCCAACTCCCGGGCTTGCTCAGGGCTCACAAGTCTTGGCTCTAAGCTATCACTGGGTTCTGCCTTACAAAACTATGTAAAATTCTTCTGTTTTAACAATTCTTACATAAGCCTTATGCACCATTAAAAACCAAACCTTTGAGATTTTTACCTCCACAGGAAAGATTCCTCATATTAAGTGGGGGAAAAAAAAAAAAACCACACAGAACCCTCGAATAAAAGGCACCACAACCTCTTACTTTCTTTTCTCTCTAGGTTTTGGCGTTGGCTCAGCCTCTCATCAAAGCCCAGCTCAGGTCTCCCCGGACAAAGGCCAGGAGGGACGTGTTCCTGCAGCAACTCTGGCCACAGGTGAGACCCACGTACACCCCGCCTGGGACGGCAGATCTCCTATGTGTGAACAGATCCCGTCCCCACCCCTAATTTGAAGGCAGCTGAGCATGATGAACGCGCGTCTCCTGTCCCACCCTCCACGTGCATGGCGATGTGGGGAAATGCACACGGGGACACCAAGCTTGCTGCCAGGCTGACATGACCTCTCCTAGGAGCACTCACCACTTTGTCAGGCGTGTTTAGGTACAGGTCGACGATGTAATAGATGCGCTGCTGCAGCATGTTCTGGTCATCATCCGGGTACATGAGTCGCATAAACTCGGGGTTTTCCAGAGTCTCTAGGGTCAGCTGGCAGATAGAAGCCTGATTCTCTTTGGCAGCAACATGCATAACATTGTACCGACATCCTTCCTGAAAGAAGACTGTAGATGTGAGCTTCATTTCTGCCAAGCACAGTCTTCCGAGGCTAACGGTGCCAGAAGCAGGCTTACCTGCACAATGGTGGGATTGTCCCCCGAACCAATCAGATACCGGGGGTTACTCCAGGTGAGATCGGAAAAGGTGTCGTCTTCTCCCTTTTCCACAGCCTTTCGAAGTTTGGCAGTGAGATCTTGAGTACGGGGGGTTTTGTAACTGTTGGCTCGCTCTTTGTTTACAGTTTCAGACTCAGGTGGGTACAAACCATCTGTCATCAAGAGAAAGGATTTAAGAATGTTTAACTTCACCAACATTTTCTCATCACCCACTGTGTGCTACGCTGAGGCCGCAGAAATCGCCCCCACACAAGCTCATCACCACCTAGTTGGGAGTGCGCTAGCCAACAGCGGGGCACAAACGTGCCACCACAGCAGGAGTCCAAGTGCAAAAGGGCCTGAGTGGCCTGCAGCTAGAAAAGGCGGCGAGGAGGGTGAGGGCACACCACCGCACGCACACAGGAACCTCCACGTGCATGGAGCACGCCCACGAAGGCAGAGTGAGCCAAGACTATTTGTCGTTTTAATTACAACACCCGAGAATGTCTGAAAACAATCTGAGTATTTTTACCGACTGCAAAGAGGGAAACCTCTAAGTATTAGAAATCACTGTGGCTTCGTCTACGAAGCACCTGTGTGAGCAGAGGAAGGAAGCAGAGGAAAACAGGCTGGCGGAGCTTTCGACTGAAGGCTGTATGTCCATAAGGAGAGGGTGCCTTCCCCAGGAGCCCCAGCCAGCCTAGGAAGCAGGACAGCTGCGGGCTCCAGGAGGGGGCAAGGCGGAGCGTGGGCCACGGTCAGAGGCTGCTGGGGTTCTGCACAAGGCCTATCGAAAAGGCCTCTCACGAGACCCCTGTTCAGAGCTGGAGCAGGTGTGGTGGGATTCCGGGCTGCAGGGCTCCCCCCGCAGGCCAGCTCCTTCCGCAGGACTATGTGTGCCAAAGCAGGCACCACCGTCCTAGAAGTAGGTGTGGCTGCAGGCGGGAAGGAGACAGGTCTCAGCATCTAAAAAAGCCCCAGGATCCCATGGCAGCAGGCAGAGAGGGAGACAGAGGCAGCAGAAGGGAAGGGCCAACAGTGGCCTTGTCAGGTTCAGGGCCCCCTCAGTGCCCCGCTGCCTCTACCCTCAAGGTCCCTAGTCCTTCCCAGACCAGGTGACCGACCCACTCTCCTTCGGCTACTCCGTGGCCTAGGCCTCAGCTCTCTACTTCCTGGCAAACTGGACTTCTCTCAAAGGAGGAGAAAACCAGTCACAACACATCAGGAAAGAGGGCCCAGAAACCACCAGGGGTAACCCTGACAGCAGTACCAGAAGCGGACTGCTATATAACTCACCTTTCAGCCCACCAATGCTCATGAGTGGTGCTGTTTTCACAGGAGAAAGTGCTGAAGAGGCTTTGCTGGGAGAAGGGAAATAATCACAAAGTCCTCTAGCAAATTTCTCAGCATCTTCTCTACTTGAAAAAGCTTTAAATCGAGATCCTTTGATCATTCTGACAGCTTGCAGTGCTTCCTTTTTATCTTCATAAACATGAATCCTTTCTGTGTAGGAAAAGTAACAGGAAAATCACAGAGAAGTAACTGGCTCACACCCGAAGGCCCCGAGTTTTTTTTTTTTTTTTTTTTTTTTAATTTTTTTTTTTTTTCCAACGTTTATTTTTGGGACAGAGAGAGACAGAGCATGAACGGGGGAGGGGCAGAGAGAGAGGGAGACACAGAATCGGAAGCAGGCTCCAGGCTCCGAGCCATCAGCCCAGAGCCCGACGCGGGGCTCGAACTCACGGACCGCGAGATCGTGACCTGGCTGAAGTCGGACGCTTAACCGACTGCGCCACCCAGGTGCCCCCCGAGTTTCATAATAACCATTACCAGCTGTCTGATTTCTTTCACATTAGTATTTCAGATTTGTTTCTTAAAGGTTTTATTTTTAAGTAATCTCTACACCGAATGTGGGGCCTGAACTCACGACCCCAAGATCAAGAGTCGCACGCTCCTCCAACTGAGCCAGCCAGGTGCCCCAGTATTTCAGGTTTTTAATCTTAAAGCCATTTTTAAAAAATGTTGACTTCTTTTTGAGAGACACAGAGACGCATACATGCACAGCTGAGGGGCAGAGAGAGAGACAGAGGATCTGAAGGGGGCCCCCTGTGCTGACAGCTGTCAGCACAGAGCCCGATGTGGGGCTTGAGCTCACAAACCATGAAATCATGACCTGAGCCAAGTCATTCTTGAGAAAAAGGGCCTTAGCTAGTCAAAACAACACAGTTAATAAGACTGATCATATGCATGGACGTGAATGTAAATAATGTGTATGCTATACACATGTGTAACTTTACTGTATCTAAGGATACGATTTCATACTGAAAAATAAAACTCCTGGATTAATGTTATAAATAAAAATAACAAAAAAAGCAAGTTAAAAATTATGACTATTGCAAGAGAATTTTAAACATAATTTTGGGTGGGGAATGCCTTTCTAAGTGTACCAAGAAACCCAGAATACATAAAGGAAAAGTTCCTATTACATAAGAATATTAAAGTTCTGTAGGCGAACTATCACAATCAAGCTTGCTTGAAACTCTCAAAAATACATAAAATACAAATGGGAAGAAAAAAAATTTTTTTAATGGGGAGAAAAAAATTTTAACCAATATAAGAGAAGAATCGTAATGTCTATTGCCCAGTAAAAACGGTCAGTAGATATGACCAACAGATTCATACAATTAATAATAAATTAAAACCATATAAAAAGTAACTGACCTACAAGACAGAAGTTTCCCTTATTCAAAACATAAAAAGGAAAGTTCAATAACCTGGAGTTTGGCTGACAGAACGGAAACAAGACTTCCCTTTTTACAGATATAAAAACCTTGCGTTCAATACTGTAGACAGACTGGGAAAGTTACTCTCTCAAACACAGTGAGTACTAACAGCTTCTGGAGGACAGTGGCTTTCAAAGGAAAATGCACACCTTTTGGGGTGTCTGGGTGGCTCAGTTAGTTGGTCGAGCATCCGACTCTTGACTCTGGCTCAGGTCATGATCTCATGGTTCCTAGGTGGCTCAGTCAGTCAAGCGTCTGACTTTGGCTCAGGTCATGAACTCAAGGTTCGTGAGTTGGCCCACAGTGGCCTGTCGGCCGTCAGCAGAGCCCACTTCAGATCCTCTGCCCCCCCCCCCCCTCTGCCCCTCCCCTGCTCGCGCGTACTCTCTCAAAATAAACATTCAGTTCTACTCATGGTACATAATGTGTCTAATCTCCTATTTTGGGGTGCCACCCCAAATGATATCACAATAGTGATAGTCTGGATTTCTGACATTCTAATCAATATCAGGCTTTCATTAATTCTTTCCAATGCTACCTACTCTAGTCTTGTTTAAAATTGCAATTCTTGGGCGCCTGGGTGGCTCAGTCGGTTCAGTGTCCGACTTCGGCTCAGGTCATGATCTCGCGGTCCGTGAGTTCGAGCCCCGTGTCAGGCTCTGTGCTGACAGCTCAGAGCCTGGAGCCTGTTTCAGATTCTGTGACTCCCTCTCTCTCTGACCCTCCCCTGTTCATGCTCTGTCTCTGTCAAAAATAAATAAACGTTAAAAAAAAAAAAAATTAAAAAAAATAAAATAAAATTGCAATTCTTTGATGTTGAAAATTACTTATAGCTGCATTAGCCATTTACATTAACATAAAAGGGGTTCAGCTTATATTGAATAAAAAAAAAGGAGGAAGAAGATTAATCAAGAAATGGTAGCCAGCCAAAAACTACTTGCAAGTGAAGCATGTCTCACAGAATCCAATTTTCTTTATAAAAATTCACATGTAGATTTACAAATAATTCAGCAGAATTCTATATAAAAATGCTGACGATGGTTCATTTGGGGCAATGCAATTATGGGGCCTACTTCTTCTCTGTAGTTTGTGATTTTCAAAATCACCTTCCCCTGCTGTCCATCCACCCCATGTGAGAAACACCAGGTGCCTGTCACATTACCGTTTCTTGCAGGGATGTCCTCGTACGCCGGGCATACCCCATAGTACAGAGGCGGCCCTGCAGAGGCCATCACCATGGCTTTGTGACCGTTGACCCCAGTGGCAGCACCGAAGGACAGAGAGCAGGTCTTAGACATCACGACATCTTCCTCTGGAGGATTCAGGCCCACGCTGTAACCAAAATCTCTGTCCTCAGACAAGCCAACCTGCTCAGGTTGGCTCCCTACAGCCGACTTCCAATTTCTCTGTGCGTCCTGGCTTATGGTTGTGGCTCCTGACATGTCGTGGCCAGGAGGCTGTGAAGGCAGTGTTCTTCCATGCTCCAGTAGAGCCTGAGCCAATTTTTTCTCAAAAATGAACCTTGTGGTTGATGTAATGGGTCCACATTTCAATCCAGCTTTCACAATTTCTTCTCTAAGGTCATCTGGATTCAGGAGTTTCAATCGAGCCAAGATAGCGTCCATTGTCATCTCACCTAGGCCAAGACAAGAATTAATCTGATGGTGAGAAGTACATTGTTTTCTTACGAGCAACAAAACAAAAAACACAAGTGGCAAAAATGCTGGCTTCAGTTTCATTTCAAGCCAGTGTTTGTCCATATTTTTGGTAGTCTATGAGCCTCCTATGAGAGCTTTCTGAAACTGTTTCCCAATCGATCATAATCTAACCAAATTTAGATAAGCAATTTCTGGTTTATTTGGATAAGAATCTTAGAACCTGATACTATAACGTGACACAATCACACTAACTTTCTAAGTAGGTACTCACACTGGGGGAACAGGCACATCATTTGGTGCTACTTAGAGTGTAATCTAGAACAAACCCAAGGAGGGCATGTGAACAATATCCGTCAAAAATACAACTCTAGGGGCGCCTGGGTGGCGCAGTCGGTTAAGCATCCGACTTCAGCCAGGTCACGAATTCGCGGTCCGTGAGTTCGAGCCCCGCGTCAGGCTCTGGGCTGATGGCTCGGAGCCTGGAGCCTGTTTCCGATTCTGTGTCTCCCTCTCTCTCTGCCCCTCCCCCGTTCATGCTCTGTCTCTCTCTGTCCCAAAAATAAATAAAAAAACGTTGGGAAAAAAAAAAATACAACTCTAGAGATGCATCCTATAGATACACGTGCACTTCATTCCATAAGTAAAGGAAATTATACAAAGATTTAACCAGAGGAGCCTCAGAGATGGCTCTGGCAGTCACTTTGCTAATATTAAGTAGTTAATGTTTGAGGTTTGGGGGTGGGGGGCTTTCCATGTGCCTGGCTCCGGTGTAAGCGCACTACACAAAGTATTTAACCAGCATGATTTCTCTGTGTGGCAGGTCTCACCACTGTTCACCCCACTTTACAGATGAAGAACCTGGATCACAGAGACACTCAGTCACTTGTTCGAGTGACACAGCCACTCAGCGAGTGCACCTGAATTGGAGCAGGAGCTCTAATCCACACCTTCAGAGAAAGAGCAGGTCGCAGGTTTAAGTGTGGTCAGCAAGAATCGGGGAGAAGGAAGAAATATTGGGGTACAGACTAGCATTGTAATGGGGCTGGAAACAAGCACTTAGGTGAGAAAAACTGGAGGTGTGAAGGACGGATGGATCAGAGGCCATGAGGAGGGGTGTGTGGGCCTGCAGGCAGCCTAGGATGACACTCAGATTTCTGGTCCAGGTGCCGATGAGTGACCTGACCCAAGGCAGAGAATACTAGAACTAGAAGAGGTGGAGACTTACGCACTGAGCATCAAAAACATCTTAATGCCTACCGATCAGGTGTTTCGATTTAGAAGAAGTTCAGAGTGGGAAAAATTGGTTGTGGGAGTCACAAGCACATACATGCTGGCTCTAATGCCAATAATAAACCAGGAATAACAAGGAACAAACACAAAGACAGTGAGCCTAAAGTGGAACCTGACAGTAAAAAGAGAGAAACCCCTAGAGGAGATGAAGAGAAATGCACACACTGATACAAAATGAAACCAAGGAGTAGAGGGTTTTAGGAGGTGTTTACAAATGAAGTGATGGGACACCCAGGATTGACTTGAAAACACTTTAGCAGGGGGACCCGTGGGGGGGCACAGTCGGCTAAGCATCCAATCTTGACCTTGGCTCAGGTCATGATCTCACAGTTTGTAAGTTCAGGCCCTGCATCAAGCTCTGATGGTGTGGAGCCTGCTTGGGGTTCTGTCTCACCCTCTCTCTGCCCCTTCCCTGCTTGTGCACCTGCTCTCTCTCTCTCTCTCTCTCTCTCTCAGAATAAATCAATAAAAAATACATAAAAATTAAAAAATAAATTATTCTAGCAGGAGAGCAAAGGAGGGAGGCAGTGAGAGATAGAAAAAGATTCACAAAATATTAATACCCATTGTAGCTGGATGATAGCTATGAGCAAAGAGTTCTTATATTACCCCATCTTTTCTGTGAATTTCTTTTTTAAAAAACTTTTAATGCCAGGGCACCTGGGTGGCTCAGCTGGTTGAGCATCTGACTTCAGCTCAGGTCATGACCTCACAACTCGTGGGTTCAAGCCCTGTGTCGGGCTCTGTGCTGACAGCTTGGAGCATGCTTTGGATGCTCTCTCTCTCAAAAATAAATAAACATTAAATTGTTTTGTTTTGTTTTTTTTAACTTTTAATACCATCTCTCCCCACCCAACTCCAAGATTTCAAAACTGGCTATTACTTATTGGCAAAGGGGATACTGGCCTTTTAAACAATGAGTGTACCGCACAGACCCCAAATCTGCCACAGAACTTCAAGGGGAGGGCCTACTGACCACTCCACCTAGGGGGGGTACCCAGGTGATTCCCTACAAACCTCGATATAAGAGCAACAGAGGTGGCTCAGTGATGGGAAACTGATGTGAACGTCACAAAGTAGGTCAAAGTCACATGCAAGGGGTTGGGATAACTGGGGCAGACGCTCCAAATAAACAGAGAGGCCACACCCATTCCTAGAAAAGTCCAGTCTTCATGCCATTCCTGTGTCTTTGCTCTAAAGCCACCCTTCTGATCTGGGCTAGTTTGTCCTTGCAACCAAGCAAGCCCTAAACAGAGCAATTCCATCACATCACGGCACTAACTGTGTGACCTTGGACAAGTTATGTAAACTCTAAGCCTCAGTTTCCTCATCTATAAAATGGATATAATGACAGTTCTACCCCTCAGGCTACAGTAAGAGTGAGGTGAAAAATACATGTAAAGTCCGTGCTGCTAGGTTTGACACTGACAAATTACTCACAACTATCAGTTTTAGTTATTAGGTTACACAGGCTTATTATTTTGTAACACATGTAATATGGTAGAAAGTCAATCTGAATAAAAACCACTGCTTTAATACACTGTTTAATACACACTGTAATACAGTATACGAATACCTGCTCACCTGTACCAAATAAAGAATAAAGCAGAAACTCCCAGTAGGAGTGGAGTATGGAAACTGGACAGGAAGAATGGACAGAGGGCCAGCACAGGGGAGAAAAACATCTCTGAACATCGCTCTTATGTTCTGACTTTTGGAAACACGTTTTTGGGGGGTGCCTGGGGAGGCTCAGTAGGTTGAGTGTACGACTTGGGCTCAGGTCATGATCTCACAGTTCATGAGTTTGAGCCCCGTGTCGGGCTCTGTGCTGATGCTCAGAGCCTGGAGCCTGCTTTGGATTCTGTGTCTCCCTCTGTCTCTGCCCCTCCCTTGCTTGTGCTCTGTCTCTCTCTGTCTTTCAAAAATGAATAAATGTTAAAAAAAAAAAAAAAAAGAAAAAGAAAAAGAATAAAAGAAACACATTTGTGAGTCACATACTAAAAAATAAGTAAATAAACAAAAAGATGGAGAAAGACCTTCCAAGTGGACAACAGAAGTACAAGGAGTGGTGGTGAACGAACCCAGTGACTGTACATTCTACAGGTCCACGATCCTGAAGCTACTTTACACCAGCCTGAGGGGTCGGCAAGCACCTGGATACACCATGGCTAAGGAGAGTCCAGTTCCTCACTGACAGAAGGGAGTTACAAGCAAGGAGGCTAGAAATGGGGTCAGCAAACATCCATAAAGGGCCACAGACTAAGGGTGAGACTTGTGAGCGAGAAGGTCTCTCGAACACTCAAGAACAGCTACAGATCCAGCAAGACTGAAAAAGCAGGTGGGGGCTGGATTTGGCTGGCAAGATGCGGTTTGCCGACCCTCGACCCTCGGGCTGGAATCCAAAGTATCGGCCAAACCCTGACTGACAGACAGACAAAGATGACGGTATAGGAAACCCAGTCAGGTCTGCGAGCTGAATGAACACTCCCAGGCTGTCCTACTCCTAGTGATTATGTAAGCTACTAACATCAGGGAATCTAAACGAATGGCATAGATTTAACTTTTTATTTTGAAAAAAACTATAAACACAAACAATAGTATGGGAAGTTCCTGGGGACCCATCGCTGGTGACAGTGCCGCACCCAAATCAGGGAAGTGACACCGGCTAAGCCTCACCAGCGTCGGCACGACTCTGCTCTTCTTTGTACGTGCTTCCACCACCACCCATCACGTGGATAAAGTCATGATCACAGAACTGTCCCCCCCCCAACCTCCTCCACTGTCCCCAGACCCTGGCAACCACTAATTTGTTCTCTTCCATCGTAATCTTTCAAGAACATTCTGATAAATGGAATCACACCCTCTAAACCTCCTTGGCTTTTTTCAATTAGCACAATACTCCTGAGACACACCACCACCTCCTTCCTTCTCACTGCTGAGCAGCATTCCGTGGTGTGAACAAGCCAGTCTTATTACCCTTTTGTCCCTCGAGAAACATTTGGGCTTTTTCCAGGTCTTGGAAACTACAAGTAGTTATAAGCATTCACATACGGGTTTTTGTGTAAAAATGTTTTCATGTCTCTAGGATAAATGCCCAAAAATACAGCGCACAGTTACGTTTTTGAGAAACTGCCAAATTGATTTCAGAGTGGCTGCCCCTGTAACATTTCCACCAGCAGTAAATGAGAGACCCAGTTTCTCAGCATTTCCACCAGCAGCTTGCGGTACTGGCTCCTTTCATTTTAGTCATTTTAACAGGTGCAGTATCTCGTTGGAGGTTTAATCTGTATTTCACCACTGGCTGGCGACGTTGAGCACCTTTTCGCACATACATTTGCTTCATACTAGTTTTGTAATTTTTTATAAGTCTAAAAAATGACTTCAGTGACACCTGGGTGGCTCAGTCGGTTGAGCGTCCAACTGTTGATTTTGGCTCAGGTCATGATCCAACGGGTTGCTGGGATCCAGCCCCGTGTCGGGCTCTGCATGGACAGTATGGAGCCTGCTTGGGATTCTCTCTCCCCCTCTCTCTGCCCTTCCCCTGCTCGTGAGAGAATACAAGTACCTCTCTCTCTCAAAAACAAATAAATAATCTTAAAAAAAAAGGGGGGGGGGGCGCTCCCAACCCTGACCTCGTGGCCCCACACATCATCTAGCTTCAGCATGCAGGCGGTGTGCAGTCTCGGCGTCGTGTGGCTACTTGGCAGAGGGCTGGCGGTGTGACCGGACAAATCAGCGTGCTATTTTCTCAACATACCGGCTAAAACTCTCTCCAGGAGGTGAAGAAAGGGAAGCAACCCAAGGACGGAGGGGAAGCGGACCGGGTGTCAGCAGGCCTACAGTCCCAGCCGGCCCCAGCCTCCCAGCCGCGTGCTCTCAACCACCGGTGGCCCTTCCTGGGGCCTGTGTGCTCAGCTGCAGGGCCAGGACACCAGAAGGAAGCCATCCGTACGGACCCTGACGGTTAGCCCCAAGATGCCGAGACGCGGTCATTAACTTTACTTTCTGCTAATTAAACGCCATCCTCCTATCAGAGTACTTAAGGAACGACCGCTGACTCTCCAAAAAGAAAGCCGACTTTCTGGCGAGAGAGTGAACTCAGTATGAAGAAGCAGGGTCCCTAACGCCTGCAGGCGCACACGGTCTGGGAAGCCCACCACTGTGGCACGGCAGAGCGAGGCCGCGAGGGAGAGGACCACAGACCGCAGGGCCTGGAGAAGAACTCGGCCAAACGAAGGAGCCAAGCGGATGAAGACTGCCCGGAGACAGGGGCGCCACTCCCGCGGCTCCCCGCTTCCCTATCGTGTGCGCATGAAGCCTCCGGGACTTACTCCAGGCCTTCGCCCAAAACACCACACTCGGGCCCGCCAGGGGAGGGGGCAGAGCCCTGCCCCAGGACAGAGTTGAGGCCCTGGGAGGGGTGGGGACCCAGGCTTGGGGAATGAAAAGGACCCGGGCCGGGCGGAGGGAGAGGACCCAGGCCTGGGAGTGGAGGGGACCCAGGCCGGGCGAGGGGAGGGGACACAGGCCATCAAGCTGAGGGGACCCAGGCCGGGGGGGGGGGGGGGGACCCAGGCCGGGGGGGGGGGGGGGGACCCAGGCCTGAAGAGAGAAGGGGACTCAGGCTGGGCGAGAGGAGGGGACACAGGCCTGAAGAGTGAAAGGGACCCAGGCCGGGCGAGGGGAGGGGACACAGGCCACCAAGCTGAGGGGACCCGGGCCGGGGGAGGGGGGGGGACCCAGGCCTGAGGAGTAAAGGGGACCCAAGCTGGGCAAGGGGAGGGGACACACGCCACCAAGCTAAGGGGACACAGGGCAGGCGAGGGAACACAGGCCACCAAGCTGAGGGGACCTGGGCCGGGCAAGGGGAGGGGACCCAGGCCTGAGGAGTGAAGGGGACCCAAGCCTGACAAGGGGAGGGGACAAAGGCCACCAAGCTAAGAGGACACAGGGCAGGCGAGGGGCCACCAAGCTGAGGGCACCCAGGCCACCAAGCTGAGGGGACCCAGGCCGGGCGAGGGGAGGGGACACAGACCACCAATCTGAGGGGACCTGGGTCGGGAGAAGAGAGGGGACCCAGGCCTGGGGAATGAAAGGGACCCAGGCCAGGCAAGAGGAGGGGACCCAGGCCTGAGGAGTGAAGGGGACCCAAGCCGGGCAAGGGGAGGGGACACAGGCCACCAAGCTGAGGGGACCCAGGCCAGGGGGGGGGGGGGGGGGACCCAGGCCTGAGGAGTGAAAGGGACCCAGGCCGGGCGAGAGAAGGGGACCCAGGCCACCAAGCTGAGGGGACACAGGCCATCAAGCTGAGGGGACCCAGGCCGGGGGAGGGGGAGGGGGACACAGGCCTGAGGAGTGAAAGGGACCCAGGCCGGGTGAGAAAAGGGGACCCAGGCCACCAAGCTGAGGGGACCCAGGCCACCAAGCTGAGGGGACACAGGCCGGGGGGGGGGGGGACCCAGGCCTGAGGAGTGAAAGGGACCCAGGCCGGGCGAGGGGAGGGGACCCAGGCCAGCGAGCGGGGCGCGGGGAGGAGGCCCAGGCCACCAAGCTGAGGGGACCCAGGCCGGGCGAGGGGAGGGGACCCAGGCCAGCGAGCGGGGCGCGGGGAGGAGGCCCAGGCCACCAAGCTGAGGGGACCCAGGCCGGGCGAGGGGAGGGGACACAGACCACCAATCTGAGAGGACCTGGGTCGGGAGAAGAGAGGGGACCCAGGCCTGAGGAGTGAAAGAGACCCAGGCCGGGCGAGAGAAGGGGACCCAGGCCACCAAGCTGAGGGGACCCAGGCCACCAAGCTGAGGGGACACAGGCCATCAAGCTGAGGGGACCCAGGCCGGGCGAGGGGAGGGAACACAGGCCACCAAGCTGAGGGGACTCGGGCTGGGCGAGGGGAGGAGGCCCAGGCCACCAAGCTGAGGGGACACAGGCCGGGCAAGGGGAGGGGACACAGGCCTGAGGAGTGAAAGGGACCCAGGCCGGGCGAGGGGAGGGGACCCAGGCCAGCGAGCGGGGCGCGGGGAGGGGGGAGGGGGGGTGGCGCTCAGGCCCAGGCCTCACCTGGGTCGAGGGCCGAGTTCGCGGCCGCGCCGGGCGGCGGGGCTGGAGGCCCGCTCCGGCCCAGGCCCTGCGGCCGCTTATCCAGCCGCCGCACCAGCCAGCGCACCGCGATGAGCAGCACGGACGCCCCCAGCAGCTCCCAGACCAGCGCCGCCCACTCGGCCGCCGCCAGCCGCGTCCACAGCATCGCCGCCGCTCGGCCGCCGCCGCCCGGTCGCCGCCGCCGCCGCCGAGGAGGCCGCCCGCCTCAGGACCCCGCGACCCGAGCTGCCCGCGCCACTGCCTGACGGCGCCGCACCCAGGGGTGGTCGGTGCGGAGCCGGGACTGCACGCGGCGGCCGGGGCGCTCGCCCGCCGCGCCCCGTAGCCCGGCAAGGGAGCGAGGCCGCGGCCCCCGCGTGAAATCCCGGCTCCGCACCGACCACCCCTGGGTGCGGCGCCGTCAGGCAGTAGCGTGGGCAGCTCGGGTCGCGAGGTCCTGAGGCGAACGGCGTCCTCGGCGGCGGCGCTCGGCGAAAGGGGGAATCCCGGGCCCGGCTGGGGAGAGGGGAGGGCGGGAGGGCGGGGGCTCGCGGGACGGGCGGGGGGGGGAGGCAGGGGGCCGAGGGGGGCCCGGAAGGCGGGCGGAGGTCCGGGGGCGGAGGGGGCGGTGGGATCTGAACGCCGGGGGCCGGGGGCGGCCGGGCGGGTCCTGGAGACCCCGGGGGCGGCCTGAGGGCCTGCGCGCGAGCCAGGGCGGGGGCGAGCCGGGGCCTGGGCGTTGGCCGGCGGTGCCCCCGCGAGCGCGCTAGCTCCGCGCGGCCCCAGTGGGAACGGGGCCGCTCGCGGGATCGGAGCGACCCAGCTTCTCCAGGCCGGAGTCGGCATTTTGTTCTCCCGGACCCGCTTTGAAACGGCATTTGTGACCGCCTGGGCTTTTAGAGAACCACGTTCTCCGCGCCAGACAAAGCAGGCGACCGGGCAGCTGCCGCGTGTGCGCGGGAGAACTGCTTCCTGCCGCCCGTGAAGCTGGCCTTACCTGGCCGGCCGGCGTTGTATTCCCGTGGCCTGAGTGAATCTGTTTCCTCCCGGCCCTAGTCCTGGGGCGCGGAGGGCTTCCCCGAGGAGCAGGTGCCCGCCGCTGTAGTCTAGTCGGGCTCCAGGCTGCGTGCTCCCATTCCTTCCACGTTGGCGCAGAGGGGCTTGGAGCCGAGCAGGGGTGGCTGCGGGGGGAGCGGCGGGGGTGGGGGAAGGGCTGTAGGGGCTGATGGAAGCGTTATGCCTGTCAAGCTTGTCAGAACTCTCCGACGTGTACGATGAAAAGGGTGACTCTTCTGTAACATTTAGAAGTTTATTTTTTGAGAGGGAGAGTGCACGCAAGCAGGGGAGGGGCAGAGAGACAGCGAGAGAGAATCTCAAGCCGGCTCCGAGCTACCAGCAAAGGCCAACGTGGGGCTCCCGCCGAAATCGAGAGTTGGATGCTTAAGGACTGAGCCACCCATTCGCCCTTGTAACTCAGACTTTTTTTTTTTTTTAAATGGAAAAACCCTGAAGAAATACAATTGACATCTTTGGTAAAAGCAAATTTAAGTGGATTGGGCACCAAAGAGTCAGTAAATTTGAGGGTGAGTGAACTGCAGATGAAACCACAGTGAGATACTGCTTTACACCCACCAGAACGGTTGATTTTGGTGAGAATGGCATAATTCTGGCATTCTCCTACACTGCTGGCACGAGTAAAATGAGTTAACCACTGGGGAAAACAGGCAGTTTCTCATAAGCAGACAAACTCTGCTCTATGGCCCAGTAGTGCAGCCTTAGGTATGAAGAGGGACGGGCACACAATGTTTGTGGCAGTCCCAAACAGGAAACGCCCAGGTGTCTGGATAAACTCTGGAAGAATGCACAAATTGTGGAACCGTCATTTGAAAGTCCTATGGTGCTGTACCATTCAGCAATAACACGGATGATTCTGAAAACCATGCTAAGCACAAAGACCCCACACAAAAGCGCACACAGTACAATTCCATTTGTAGGGGTCTCAAGAACAAGCAAAGCTTGTGGTCACTCAGGGCAGTGGTTGCCTCTGGGTGGGGTGGTTAACCGGGAAGGGACATGAAAGAACCTTTACTGTGAAGGAAATGTTCCACATCTTGCTTGGGGGGATAATGACAGGTGCACACAGGCGGATGGATGGTTGCCCAAATCTGTCCGTGTTTTAGTGTAAATTTTGCATACGTTTAAAAAGGTAGAGGGCGCTTGGGTGGCTCAGACGGTTGAGCGTCCGACTTCAGCTCAGGTCATGATCTCACAGTTCGTGAGTTCGAGCCCCGTGTCGGGCTCTGTGCTGAAAGCTCAGAGCCTGGAGCCTGCTTCGGATTCTGTGTCTCCCTCTCTGCCCCTCCCATGCTCATGCTCTGTCTCTCAATAATATATAAACATTAAAAAAAATTATATATATTATATACATATATAACACGCACGTTTAAAGCTCACAGTCAAAATGAAGCATCCTGTGAGGTACTTAACAAGCTAGCCTCTATCTCCCACCCCGTGGAGTTCGGGCCCAGACTACGTGCAAAGCCGGCAGACCATTTCCTCCAGCAGTTCCCAGGCCACGTGGAGGGCTGAGTGGGTGAGAACCTCCCGGTACTTCCCCAGAGCTGCTGCCCTCCCGCCCCGGTGCTGCGGTTGGTCCACACACATTCAACTCGGGGGAGGTACACTGTCCCCAAGGGATGTCGTCGTGCTGCTCCTGAGCCCTTCGGGAGGGGGGCCGGGATGTGAGAAGGCCTGCCCCACACCAGACAGCAAGAAAAAGGGGAGAGCAACACAGTTTTAGTATCTCCCATTGTTTCTAGGAAAAGGCACTGCTGAAGTATACTTTTTACCAGAATCTGTGATGTCTGTTGTCAACTGAGCACATGCATAAAGGCAAGAGGGATTCCGGTAAATGCTTCTGGTTTCACAAGTTGCTGACTGCTGAGAATTCTTTCTCTAGGAAAGGCTTGGAGATTCTTCCAAGAGCTCTTGCATTTGTCCATCAAACTAGACGGTAGCGGCATAAATAATCCTATTTCCCACATAATGTGCATGAGAGATTTCTGAATAATCCGGTGATTCCTGAACACCAGGCTTCCCATCGGCAGGAAGTCCTGGGTCCCACACTCAGCACCCGGCCCTGCTCACCTGCCACCGCCGCCGAGCCAGGCCCCTCCTCGACACTGCTGTACGACCACAGAGGACGCGGCGTGCTTAAAAAGTCAGTCCATCGATGTGTCAGTTCGGTGCCTGCAAATGTTTAGCAACTTTGTAGGTAAAAGAAAAAAAGTTCAGGGACACAGAACCAGCCCTTTCCTGGTTGCCGTAGAGAAAAAGACATGACATCCTCACTACTTCAGGAAGTTAGGGCCACAGAAGCAGGTGGGCGGGAGGCTTCCCCTAAGCTCTGTGTAGCACACATATTACCTGACTCTTGGTTACGGAAGCTGGTAGAGTGGGGTCTGCGAAATGCGTAACTCCCACAGCAAACCCACATTCTGTGAGCACCAGTTCACTTCCATTCTGTACACTTTCTCCTGCTGGTCAGTAAAGACTTCCGCGTCTGGCTTACTCTCATTGATCACGATTAGACGGCGAACGGAAGAGGGGAGACTGGAGCCACGACACTGAGATTTAGAGAATTATTTGTGGTCCAGCTGCGGACAGTCATGACAGCAGTGCCCAGTCAGTGCAGGGACAAGCGCGGGGATGTGCCCGCGGCCCCGAGGGCAGCCGCCTCCCTCCCTGTACTCATGAGGCAGCAGGTGCGCGCGGCGTGGGCTGCCGGGGGCAGGGCGCAGGGCGCATGCTGCTCTGGAGTCAGAAGTGGCACCAGTGAGATCTCACACCACGTGAGTCTTTGGCAGGACAGCCAGGACGGCGAGGTGCTCTTTGAAGACGAGTATTTCAACACAGGTTATAAAACACAAGATAAAACTTCCTCCCAAATATGGCTAAATGTGTAGATTAAATAAGGCTCCCAATGAAATGTGAAAATCTTTAACAAAAAATAGTTTATTGCACAAAATTTAAGGAATTCCCCAGCACGCTTACATTTATAAAAAATCAACATGCTTTTTAAAGTTACAATTCGTTGTGCACGGTGACACCTTTCCCCTGAACAGCCCCAACCTGAGGACATCCTTTCGTGAGGAAATTTTTAACAGAAATGAGTAACTTAAAGCCACCAAGTTTTCCAGATCCTCTAAAACGCTACCCTCCAGGATCCTATTATAACCTGAGACCATCACACAACCAGATTTGCCTGGAACGTGTGTCAGTGAACTTGTTCGAATAAGGCTCAGAATGTCTCACATGTCACAGGGGTCCTTGCGGAAGGCTCCAGGACATGTGTCTTTCAGATACACTGGTCCCTTTCGCTACTAGAAATCTTTACACAGGACACGTCATTTCTATGTGACAAGTTACTCATGGGAGTAGGAACACATGTCATGGCTTCGGCAGCATCTACACCAAAAAAAGTCTGTAAACTGAGAAAGAGTTTAGTGAGAATCTTCTTAGCAGGCCTGTCCCATTACTCGGACCCCAGGCCACAGTAAAAGCCAGTTTCACATCCTGTCAGAACTTTGCTTGTTAGACCTTCCAAAAAGTAGAGCAAAAGCATATAAATCCATAAGACCCAATGGCATCCATCCCGTGTTCCACAGAAAGATCAGTGATAACCACGCCGCAGTAACATTTTTTTTGGAACGTAAGAAAAAAATAAATGACACGATGAAGTGTCCAAACCAGTGTCCTCTGCAGTGAGGACATGACATACAGTATTCGTGACCCAGGATGAATAATATCCACAAACGTAATGTAACAGCAAACCTAGGTTTCTAAGCACTCCAGACTGGACTGTTATTTTCCAGGAGTAAATTCCAAATTCCCACTTCTGCACAACAGGAGAACGTTTCAAATGATACTCACTGCAGACTCTGGCTCTGGGAGGTAGCAGTCGAGGCCCTCGGAGGCTAAAAACAACAAACCCTCAACAGATCAGGAGCAGGTGGCCTCCAAGTCCAGTTTTCTCTCTCAGGTGGCTGGTTAAGGAAGCCTAACAAAAGGCTGGACTGAAAGGCCCCAGATCCGGGGCTGTGGCCACACGGGAAACAGCACGGCGGGTGGGACAGCCAGGGCGTTCGGGAACCGAAGAGGGTGACAACAAAGGCACAGGGTGACGTCAGGAAACCAGGAGGCGCTGCTGCCATCGCCACAGGAGCACACGTACACACGTACACACACGCAGGCACGAGCACATGCATGCACACACACGCACACACGTATACACACAGGCGCACTCACGCACACACAGGCGCATACTCACACACATAGGCACACTCACATGCACACACACAGGCACATACAGGCATGAGCACAGGCATACACATACACAGGCGCACACTCACGCACAGGCACTCACACACACGCACAAGCACACACACGCAGGCACGAGCACGTGCACACATGCACACACACAGGCAGGCACGCACACACAATGACAGGTAGGCACACGCACATACACAGGCACACACTGGCACATGCGCACACTCGGACACACACACACAGATACACATGCACATACACACATAGGCACGCGCACGTGCACATGTGCATACCCACACAGGTCTACTCACACGTGCACATGCGCACACAGTGGCACACACACACCCCCACATGCACATACACACGTAGGCACAGCCACACACACGTGCAAGTGCAGGCGCACACGCAGGCACACGGCACACAGAGGGTAAGACATGAAGGAAAGGAGGTGAGGAACAGAGACTTGCTCACAACCAGCTGACCCTTTCCTAAGAGAAGACACGCAGTGACCGTCCCCGGGGGGCCGCCGGCACGCAGCAGTGAGGAAGCAGCCACGGCGGGAGGCTGAGTGTCACGTGCTGGTTTTAAAATTAAAACTGAGGATAATACACCCCAAATAAATAAGAATGTAAATTATGATTTTTTTCTTCTCTAATGGTACAAAAACAATTTTGTCAAAAACGGTTTCCAACTTAAGATGAAAAATAGGATATATTTATAATGAAGTCTTCAAGTATTACTTTAAGATTAACCCTGTACAAGTGATATACATGTTTCAGAAGTCCCAAGAGTCGCTAGGGAATTTTTTTAAACACTAAACATCTTTGTGGTTAACGCTACTTTATCGGTGAACCTTCTAACAGCATCTTGTGAGAGAACACAAACAGCTTTCAAATACCAAACTGTTTTCTCAAGAGAGACAAAAGTAGTGAGTCGACACAGGCGGATGCGGCCCCATCAGTAACCCCTCCAAGTTCATCTCCAGACCAGCAGATCCGCACCAGAGGCCTCTCTGCTCTAACTCACAACAGTGAGGGTTAGTTTAGATTTCTCAGCCAAGTAGGGGACAAAGTTACAGACGTCAGGGGTCACGGCCAGTCAGTTTCTGCAGCGCTTCTGTGTTTCAGGTGGAGAAATGTCCACGAGAAACCTCCCACACTCAGGGAGCTCCAAATCCAGCTCCTCCCCTACAGGACAGCTGGGGAGGCCACCGACACCGCCTCCCCACGGAGCTGACCTGCCCCTTCTAGAAACCTCAGTGTCTCCAGCGGAGAGGCTGCAGGACCTTCCAAACCTTCTGAAGAGTCCAGCGTGTCCTCTGATGACCACACAGGCTCTGCTGGACATTTTCGCGGAGGCGTGGGGTTGGGGGGGTGGTGGCCTGGGGAAGCCTGGGTTTGGAGCCCTGGCCCCCTCCCCTCCTCTCCTGGAACCTCTCCCCAAGCATCTCACACGTCAGGCCAGCGCATAGTGACTGGGGTCAGCTAAGGTGAGTGAGGTCGTGCCGGGCCAAGGGTTGGATGGCAGGGGGTGTTGTGCACTTACGACAAGGCCCTCAAAAATAAAGTGAAACTAAAATAAAGACCCTTTTCTAAGAATATTTGGTTTTAGAACAGTAAATAAAATAATGATTTCTTAAAATATAATCTTCTGACTGACATCCCTAAACCCTACGTGTGCATTAATTCCTGACAGCACATTTTCAAAAGGCAATCAACAAAAAGACAATTCAGGTCATTCTTAAATAATACAGACATACTTTTTAAAGATTAGATTGATTTTCAGTATTTATATACACATCCTATGGTGAGATAGCCATTAAAAATAAAATAAAAACCAAAGGTGCAAATAAACTTCCGTTTCTGTAGAGAGGTAAAGCTCTTACTGAATTGGGCAGGAAAGAGAGAAATGGGACCCGGTCACGCAGCACTGCCAGTGGGGGCCGCCGGCTGGCGTCTACTCAGACAGCAGCATCTACGGTCACTCGTGAGAGATTCCCTTCGGACACATCCAAAACCTTCTTGCTGAGATCTAGGTTATGTTGTTAAGATTTGGTCATTTCGTGGGAAAAGCTAGTTGTGATTTGCAAATGACTATTTCTCTAATCCTCAGCTCTCGTTCTGTCCTTTTACTCCTTGTAAAGGCAAATGCAAAATTTAAACCTCATCTCTTAGAAAAACAGAGCAAACAGTCAAATAAATAACCTTGACAAAAGAATATTCCTTTGGGTAGTTACAAGCACTCGGACTGTGGACGCTCGGCAGCCGCTGTTCCAAGCTCCTCTCTGGAGACCTTGCACTGCCCGAGTTGCTCCGTGTCTCCCCGGGGGTTGGCGTGATCTCCCAGGGGAGCTGGGCTGGCAGAGGGGTCCCCCTGAGTCCACGAGGACAGCGACTCGTGCACGGTAACGGTGTGCGCTTCCATCTGGCGCTGAAGGCTGTCCATCTCCTGCCTGGAGAGAGGGGGAGACAGGGGAAGGGAGGCCAGTCAAAGAAGAGCCAGACGAGATGCAGTAACTTTCCCTGGAGACAACCAGCTCTCTCAAACGTGGATCCTAAGAAGCCTGACCTGGACAGCAGTCCCCTCAGGTACCGCAGCACCTTCAGGGGGCTGACAGAACCTGTCTGTTTGGGACCAGCAACACTGACAGGGCCACAGGACTTATGGGACTCAGCATTTTTCTCTGCACATGCAGAGGAGGCCAATAGGCCGTGCAACTCTGCACACGGGGCCTTCTACTCAGGGAGGTGCATCAGTAGCACTGAGGGCCTGCCACATGGCTTCCACTCATAGGGTCAAAAAAGACATCCCCCGGGGCGCCTGGGTGGCTCAGTCAGTTAAGGGTCTGACTTGGGTTCAGGTCACGATCTCACGGTTCGTGGGTTCGAGCCCCGCGTCAGGCCCTGTGCTGACAGCTCAGAGCCTGGAGTCTGCTTCGGATTCTGTGTCTCCCCCTTTCTCTGCCCCTTTCCCACTTGCACACTCCCTTCCAAAAATAAATAAACATCAAAAAAAAAAAAAAGGAGTAAACAAAAATTTTTTTTAATTAAAACAAAAGATGTCCCCACATGGCCACAGCCAGCAAACACTGGCCTCGGGCTGGCGGGAGCAGAACATCCAACTGTGGGGTTTCTAAGGGCTCAGGTCCTGGCTCCTCAAGGGCTTCTCAGGGCCACTTAGTTCTAGGCCATCCTCCCCGGATGACAGGGACCGACAGCCCAAGTGACCCCACGTGGCACAGGCCTGCTCAGCCTCTGCTGGGCATGAGGTCCTGCCAACAGAAAAGATTCTTCCAAATTAAACCTGCAGTCTATCTCTCGAGACCGAGTGACACAGAACACAGAACGCAGCTCGTACTTCAGCTGCTGGAGACAGCTGTTGAGGTTCTTGAGGGGCTCCTTGCTCACAGCAGGCGGGGGCCTCAGCAGCTCCTCCAGCAGGGAGGCCGGGACGGGACAGTCGGGGATCTTCACCGGCGTCACGGGGCCCGAAGAGCCGGCCTCGCCTTTCAGTTCCTTTCTCTGTTTTTGAAAGCACACGGTTAGCGGTGTCACTAAGAGGGGGACCCCACCACACGTTCCTCTCATCAGTGCCCGGGGTCACAACAGGTCATCCCAGAGGAGCCTCCCGGGAAGGCATGGCCCCTGCTTCCCGGGCAGTGTAGCAGGCAGCCACGGGGTTCAATGAACCTTCTGCCTCACACACGCGACTAAGCACGTGCTGGCTCCCCAGGAGGATGAGAACACCCCTCCTCGCGGGGGGCTTTCCATGAAAGACCACGGCTTTGACTCTGCACATCCCTAAGAAATTAAGTCAATTTTCAACTCATACAATTCCCCTTTCTAAGACTTCAAACTTTTTCACAGACAGGCAAACAATGGTAAATAAACCTGAGTCTGAGTGATTTCTTTGCCCCTGGACAATATTTACATAGACTGGGCAGAGAAACAAAAGCCAGGCATGTGGAGAATCTGAGCAGGCTTGCGACGGCAGCTTCAGAGTCCCTGAGTCCCCAAGACCATCCTGGCAGCTGCTGTGTCCCAGCTAGCTGGCCTACCAGGCCCGGGGCTCTGGTTAACAACAGCAAATGATGCCCTTGTATGGTTTATAAAGTATATTACAACAAAACGGTACCTGAACTCACGCTCTTGGAAAAGGCACCAAAATAAAAGGGTTTGGCCTATTTCTAAGCACAATACTCCGGCACCATTTATCTTCACACGGTACCTGCTCCTGGTTGATTACATGTAACTTCACGTCTGAGTAACTACGGTGCGCCCGCCACCGCCCAGCAGACCTGCAGTGGGCCCAGCGAACCGAGGGGCGCAGAGCCCGAGTACCGTCTTGGCCGCGCCACGCCGCAGGTCCAGCCTGAGCTGCTGGTTTTGCTGGAGCAGAGTCTTCATGTTGTTCTTCAGCTCTGACACCTTAGCTTGCAGCATAAATTTATCTTTCTGGGTCAGGGACAGATCTTCTCGCACCGCCTCCAACTCAGCTTTGATATTCTAAGGAAAGGGAAGTCGTAGGTTTTTAAAAGCTAAAAAAGCTTAAACACGCTGCTACGATCTTAAGTTTGTACGTCACAATTCTAAGGGACTAGAAACGTAACACTGATTTTTATGTGATGAGGTACGTGGTGTGGCGAGCACGCTTCCTCCTCAGGGTCTAGGTCGAGCAGTGTCCTGTCACATTCACGTTCTCAACGTTTTTATCCAAATTTCAGAGCCTCTGCCGAGGAGCCAGCAACACTCCCGTGCCTGCTATCTACACTGGACCCCGAGTCACCTGTTTAAACTCTGAGGTCAGCTACTAGAATAAGCCTCACCATTACCAAAGAAGAATATAAATCAGGCCTAATGTTACTCAAGCCCTCCGCTCACAAGCAGGAATCCCGGCAAGAGCTACGTTCCTGATCCTTTGCTGTGTCAAGACTGTACGCAGATTTCTTTGTGGAGAAGTTTGTCAGAGTGAACGTTTCACATGCTTCGTCTCATTGACTGTGCTTTGCCAGATCCCATTCCGGGAACATGCCACACAGCTCACCCAGGCCGTACGTAGCGCTGGGGTCTGGCCTCCTTGGGCTGTGTGGACTTCTCTCCAAAATAAGTGACGTCTGCAAAACGGCTTGGTGGGAGCGCTGAGTTCGTCAATAACTCGTGCACTTAGCGTGCTGCCTGCCACGGTACCTGGGACTAGTACTATGATCATCAACTGCCTCGTGAAGTGATTGCTGGCTCTGACCTTCTGCCCCGGGACCTTGACACAGCAGATACCTGCAGTAAGTGCTGTATTCCATCCAGTTCCTTTTTACTCTGCTGTTCAGTCAAGTCCAGCTGCTGCTTCAAGGACTGGATTTCTCTTTCTTTCTGATCCACCTCCCATTTGAGATTTTCCATCTAGAGGAGGGAAAAAGTCACATGACCAAGAGAATTTTACAGTGGCTTTCTTGCACTATAAAACCGCTCTAACTACATCTGTGTGTTCACATCATATTTATAAACAACAAATATCCTTTCCAAGCACACAGGGAACCAAGGAATGAGCGTGTGAACCGTCCGTCAGCAGAGTCTAGCTCCGTCGGCCCCGCCCCTGGCTCCGTCGGCCCCGCCCCCTGGCTCCGTCGGCCCCGCCCCCTGGCTCCGTCGGCCCCGCCCCCTGGAGAAGCAAAGCCTCCCGGAAGGTCACCTCTTGGCTTCCCGCAGGCTGTCTGTTCAGCTGCTCGTCCTGCTGCTTCTGCAGGAGCTGGAGCTGGGTCCGGGCCTCCGCCAGCTCCGCCTGGAACAGTCCTATTTCCTGGGAGTGTTTCCCCTCTTGGATCCTGGCAGAAAAAAAAAACAAGGAAGAACGAAATTACAGCATGCTTGCTTACCCCGCCACAAAATGTTGTCAGTCGAACGTTTTCCATCATGACAACAGAAACTCGCACGCTGCTCGCCCCACCGGGGGCTGCTCTGGGAGCTCGGCAGCGCTCTGCCCTGACTAATCCTCACAAAGCCCCTGGGGAGGGCACTCTGTGCGCCCACGTGACAGATTATGGTGGCAGAAAAGGGCTCGACACGGATCCCCGCGTGTGCCCTGCTGGAGGCTGCATCGGGCCCGGGTGGTGGGACGGCCCTCGGATGTGTGCCCCACACACAGGGAGCGCTCTCTGTCCTCGGTGGAGGACCAGCAGGCACACGGTGGGCACAGCCACGTCAGCACTGACATCTCAAAGTGGCGCTGCAGGCTTCAGACAGGAATCTGGTATGTTCTTCTTAGATGGGCCTCCCGTGCCCGAGACGTGCCGGAACACGGGTGACCTTCACGTGCTGAGCGCACGAACGGGGTGTGTGTGGCGGTGGCCCAGCCCGCTGCCGCGCGGCACTCACTGAAGACCTTCGGCCTCGGCCTGCAGCTTCTGCACCAGGTGCTCCTTGGCCTGAAGCTCCTTCTTCACCTCACTCAGCTCCAAGGTGGCGGCCTTGAAGTGGCGGCGGTTATGTCCTGCCTCCGCCTTGGCTGCAGCAACCTAACAGAACAACACCAGCATTACCAAGGGCAAGAACCACACAGAATGTGGCCATGTGGCATCCGCGAGGACTACCGCCAGCCCCACCCGCTCCCGCTTCTTCCAAAGCTTCTCAAGGTCCCAAAGGACTGAAGCACCACACACGCGCCTGGTGTGCAGCGTGCGGCCGCCAGTTTCTGCCGGGTGACAAACACGTTCCAGGATGTCTTCATCTAAACAGTTTCTGCGGTTTTGTTTTGTTTTAAGTTTATTTATTTATTTTGAGAGAGAGAGTACGAGTGAGGGAGGGGCAGAGGCAGAGACAGAGAGAGAGAGAGAGAGAGAGAGAAAGAGAGAATCCCAAGCAGGCTCCATGCTGTCAGCATGGGACCCGACGTGGGGCTTGAACCCATGAACCGTGAGATCATGACCTGAGCTGAAATCAAGAGTTGGACGCTCAACCGACTGAGCACCCAGGCACCCTTTGATCTAAATGGTTTTGACAGTCCTCTTCAAGCATATCTCCAGATTTCTTGTTAAATTCAGTCATAGTTCATGTTTTCTGGGAGGAATACATTTTTCCACCATACCAAGTAACTGCAGTAGAGCCATTAATTACTACGCATTCATGACACAGTAGCCTTTTCTCGGTAAACAATGAGCCTCCCAAGGTTTCTGAGACCAGCAAATTCTAAGAATGTAAGAAAATCTCCCATTTTCCTTCTAATGACTTAGTTTTCTTGTCTAATTGTACTAGCAGCACTTCATTTTTTAAAAGTTTAATAAAAATACTTACACTATATGACAGTTGAACATACAAAATCTAACTCACATAAATAACTAAAAAAAACTCCAGTAGAAAATGTTAACAGTGGCTTATCACTAGGAGCAAATTCAAGATGATCTCTGCTTCAATCTCTAAGACCAATTTTTTTTTTTTTTAACTTTTTTACTAGCATGTACTGTTCATACAATCAGGACAATTAGACTAAACGCATTTAGAGAAATAATTGACAATCATTCACAGTTAAGCCAATGTCGCATATCCATCACTTTCCCTAGCACTTTTATTCACAAGTTTCTTAGTTTCAACTTCATTAAAAGGAGAATAAAATTAGTAAGTGAGCAAAATATGGAAACTGGGGGCAGGAAAGTAGGCAGGACGGCTGACTCCATTCACCTTCATGCAAGGGACAAAGACCGACTGCAGGAGAGGCTAATGGGGTCATGGTAATACAGTCCTAACAGACCTTAAAGCTGTCCTATTTACAAGAATATTCTACTGTCTCACCCGAAAAAATGAAGAACTACTTATTTCTATCTCTATTATATCACCATGGAGAGATTTTTAAAGGACGCGGCAAAACCCAGGTCACATGCACCCAGGTCACACGCACACACACCCATGTGCACACGGCAAACACATTCTGTGCCAGGCACAGGGGCCGTGAGGGTAAATGAGTCACGGCCCTGAAGCCATCAAGCTTACGTTCTTTTTTTTTTTCTTTTTTCAAGAATTTGTAATTTTTTTTTGAGAGAGAGAGCGTGTGTGTGCACGTGAGCAAAGGAGGGGCAGAGACAGAGGGAGAGAGAGAACCCCAAGCAGGCTCCGCGCTGACACTGTAGAGCCCGCCTGCAGCTCAGTCTCGTGAACCGTGAGATCATGACCTGAGCTGAAATCAAGAGTCAGTTGCTTAACCAACCGGGCCCTGCCAGGCATCCCTGACGCTTACGTTCTCATGAGGAATAACAGACCGGCACCTGGTGGGGAGCACGGGGGACTGAGGTTGACTCTAGCTCACAGGGGTGGGAGGGGCAGGCCCTCTGCAGGAAGACTGACCTGACGCACTGGCGGGCACCTCAGCATGGAGACGAGCAGCCAGGAAATGGCAAAGGGTCTACGCAACCACCTTCCTCAATTGCACTCTGAACACTAACGGAGTCATATACGGTTCTGCAGTTTGCTTTTTTTAACTCAACAGTACACGTGGGACATTTTCCCCCAGCAAATACCCTCTGTGGGGCTCTGTGTGCGCATCTCAGGCCCATACGGCTGCCTCTGGGTTAATCCAAGGCTACTCTTCCATGGATGGCCATCAGGGCTCCCCCCGGCCGCTCACTGTCACCAATGCTCTGATGATGCTTTGCTCTCAGAACACATCAAAGACACTTGTAAAATCAAAGACACTTGTACAAAGACACTTGTAAATTCCTGAAAGGGAACTGAGGTGTCAAGGGTTCACATGCTCAGTTTTTAGACACTGAAAAACCGTATTCCAATCGGCTCTGAGGTGACAATTTGGAACCAGTGGGAAGCTTCACACACCTGTTCCTTGAGGCTGTGCACTTTGGCCTTCTCCTGCTCCAGCGCGGCTTCTAAGGCGTGGATGAGCTGCTTCGTCTGGCGGTCCTCCTCCTCCTTCCGCTGCAAGACCGCCTGTACCTACAGCACATTGCCGATGCGGCACGTGAGAAGGGACTCAAACTTCAGAGGCCAGCAGAGCCCCAGGAGGAAGCAGGGCCACTGTGTCAGGGCCACGCGGGGAACCTGGCAGCGTGGTGACACGCAGTGTCACGATGCGCTGCCAGCAAGTGCACAAGGCGGCAGAGTCGGGAGAATTCCGTCTCTGGAGAACGTGAAACCTGAGACCGCAGCAAAACCGTAGAGCCGCACTCAAGCACGCAGCGAGGAACCCAAAGCGTGCCTGTGAGTCAGGGGCTATAAACGCAAATACCGTCACCATGAGGCAACCGGGTATGGCAGGGGTGGGAACCGGTGCCGAATAAAAGTCGACAAGCTCTCTGATCGCTGGGTACTTTGAGGCGGGAGCTGGACCGGGCTGCTGACGGCCCCGTGAGGATGGCACCGGAGCGCCAGGCCTTCTCGCCAGTCTCAGAGAGGCTGCAGAGCCAGAGGGGCTGAGAACAGAGTCTGGAGAGGGAGCCCCCCCCCCCCCCAGGGTTCAAGTCCCATCTGTGACTCACAGAGGGAAGGACCCCTCATGACCAGCGGGACCCCCTCGAGCAGGGAAGCTAACGGACTGGTCACAGCATTCACACCTCAGTCGGTGGGGGGGGGGGGGTGGCGTCAGGAGCCCCCAGCTCTGCCCCACACCCCAGAGCCGCGAGGCGGGTTTCTGACTCCACCAGACCCCCTCGCCCGTTTCCGCATCTCTGCGGTGGGGCAGCGTTCTGCTTCAGGGGCTGGGACGCATGCGTGAGGCCACGCCGGACACAGAGCTCCCTGCCCTGTGGCAAGGCCCTGCCTCCGACAGAGGAGTCTGAGTACCTGGAGGTTCAGCTGGACCAGGTCGGCCTCCCTCTTGGCTAACGCGGTTTCTAAGATGCTGTTGTGTTCCCGCAGGGCCGCGTTGGACTGCCCCAGGCCCGTAAGCTTCCCTCTTTCGTGCTCCAACTCAAGGGCCAACTTCTTATTCAACTCCTCCAGGCGCTTTATCTTCCTCCTGAAGCCTCTGGACTCTTGCAGCTGAAACAGACGGAAGGCGCTGGGAAGTCACCTAATCACACATTCTGGCTGATGAGCTAGGTTCCTGTACACCAGAAACCGAGTGCCCGGCGCTAGACAGGCACCCCCGGCCACAAAGAACCGCGGCCAGCCCAGCTTTCTCCTGGGAGCCCGGGACGCTGTGGAGAGCCCTTGGTGACATCACCAGCTGCCAAGTGCAGCATCAGCCAAAGCCACGCCGTCTCTGGGCCAGAGAGTCACGGGAAGTTCTTTACGAGAATAGATCTTCTCGTTACCTGCAACCTGAGCATTCGAACTGGGGACATTTTAGCCCTCGTGGTCTGACAATCCCTATGCTGGAGGGGTGCCTGAGAGAATGCTGGGCGACCACGCCTGTGGGGAGTCCAAGCAGTAAGGTGTGTGTGTGGGTAGGTGTGTGTGTGTGTGTGTCCGTCCGGGACCCAGACAAACGGGCCGATGGCACACAGAAGCACGGTGTGGATGTGAGCCGCGGGCCGGCTCCTGCCTCTGTAGGCACCTCTCTGCCTGCAGCAGAGCTGCATGGGGGCAGCAGGGCCTGCCCGGCTGTGTGAGGATGAAACCTGGCCTACCTCATCCTCCAGCTCCAGCACCTTCTCCCGGTACTCCTCCAACTCCTGGCTGGTCAGTGAGATGATCTCCTGGAGCTCCTTCTCCAGCATCGTCTTGCTGTGGCCGACGGCCTGCAGCTCTGCCTCCAGAGCCTGGATTCTCTCCTAACAGCCAGGACAGGAAGGTGGATTTGCTCACGGGTTTCAACATGGCGTGTGACAGGCGCCCCCCCTCGCTCCCCGCAGGAGAGGGACCTACGACCTGTGGCAGGGAAGCTGCACCAGGCAGAACGGAACTACGACCCGGTGCACTGCACACACTCGCCCTCGTCTCCACACATGATGTGTGTTTCTTAGCCGTTATACTGAAGGACGGTCTACTGTCCATCTCGCTCCGGCCTCACTATGCCGATAATCCACGGTGAGTAACCTGCCGAAGGTCCCGTCTGACAAGTATAAACACAGACGCTGCGCGTGGGGGACGGCAGGCTCCGTGTGGCACTTTACGGCCTGCCCCCGACACGTGTAAGTCCCAAAATTAAAAATCAGGCAGCGAAAGGTTTTCAACTTAAAGGAAAGTTGCAACTTAATACATTTCCCCCTCCCATTTTAGAAAGTAAACAGGTAAAAGCAGCATGTGATATTCTTGGTTTGGTAAGAAAACAGCGTGCTGTGACACAGTGTCTTCCCGCTCAAATTCTTCCGTGGGGAGGAGACCATAACAAACTTCATTTAAGAAGAAACAATCCCGGGGTGCCTGGGTGGCGCAGTCGGTTAAGCGTCCGACTTCAGCCAGGTCACGATCTCGCGGTCCGTGAGTTCGAGCCCCGCGTCGGGCTCTGGGCTGATGGCTCGGAGCCTGGAGCCTGTTTCCGATTCTGTGTCTCCCTCTCTCTCTGCCCCTCCCCCGTTCATGCTCTGTCTCTCTCTGTCCCAAAAATAAATAAACGTTGAAAAAAAAAATTAAAAAAAAAAAAAAAAAGAAGAAGAAACAATCCCTAAACAGATGTTGGATAGGAACAAACAGAGGCACGTCAACTAGTCAGGTAAAACTTCACACTGGCCGAAGCTGGCAGGGTGTGCGACACCCAAGACCGCGTCGGACTCACAGACACGGGGGACGCTCGGGGAACTCTGACAGCCTGCATCACAGGAATAAAAATGCCCCCCAAGGGGCGCCTACGTGGCTCAGTCGGTTAGGCGTCCGACTTCAGCTCAGGTAGTGATCTCACACTCTGTGAGTTCGAGCCCCGCGTCGGGCTCTGTGCTGACAGCTCGGAGCCTGGAGCCTGGAGCCTGTTTCGGATTCTGCGTCTCCCTCTCTCTCTGCCCCTCCCCCACTTGTGCTCTGTCTCTCTCTCTTAAAAATAAAATGTAGGGGCGCCTGGGTGGCGCAGTCGGTTGAGCGTCCGACTTCAGCCAGGTCACGATCTCGCGGTCCGTGAGTTCGAGCCCCGCGTCGGGCTCTGGGCTGATGGCTCGGAGCCTGGAGCCTGTTTCCGATTCTGTGTCTCCCTCTCTCTCTGCCCCTCCCCCGTTCATGCTCTGTCTCTCTCTGTCCCAAAAATAAATAAACGTTTAAAATAAATAAATAAATAAATAAAAAATAAATAAAATGTAAAAAAAACCCAACAAATTGGGGCCCCTGGGTGGCTCAGTCGGTTGGGCAGCCGACTTCGGCTCAGGTCATGATCTCGCGGTCCGTGAGTTCGAGCCCCGCATCGGGCTCTGGGCTGACAGCTCAGAGCCTGGAGCCTGTTTCAGATTCTGTGTCTCCCTCTCTCTGACCCTCCCCTGTTCATGCTCTGTCTCTCCCTGTCTCAAAAATAAATACAACGTTAAAAAAAAAAAATTAGAAAAAAAATTAGAAAAAAATGCCCCGCAAGCCCAGAGCCCCTGCCCTGTTGGCCCCATCGTCTGTCCTCCTCCAGGACAACCTCCATCCATTTACCCTAAAAAACCATCCGGAGCAAAAGGCTTTTGCCTTCCTTCCAGCAGGAAGAGCAGGCAGGTGCCCTCCCCAGGGTCCCTCTTGTCCTGTCAGCAGAGCCACTCACAGCCGCCCGCAACCCGGACACCGGGGGCCGCCCCCTCGCTAGCCCCTGGCCTGCGCCGTCGACACACGGGCTCTCCCTCCCAAGGGAGCAACGTGCTTCAGCGGCCCCTCCTTCTGGCTGTTCCGCAACCTTCGTCTGGACCTGTCATCTCTCAGCTACTGCAGGACTCCACGCGGCCTCCCTGTTACAGCCTCGCCTGACCCCAGCTGTCCTCGACCACCGCCCGTCAATGCCCACCACAGAAGAGTGAGATCTCACCCTGCCCGAGTCGCCGGTCAGCCCTCCATCCCATGCCAGTCCCAGCTCAGAGCCAACGCCTGCCCACCTGCACACACCCACACCCCGGCAGCAGGACCCCTGCCCGACCCACTGCACCCCTTAGATGCACAGCACAGATCTTCCTGCACACCCTGCACAGGAACATTCCCCTGCAGAGATGCACCCCCATCTACTCTAATGCCTCCTGTTTATTCAAGACCAGTTCAAATATTACATCCTTCAAGAAGCTTCTCTGGACTCTCCAAATACTCCCCGACCCCCCTACACTGGCACTCAGGCCGCTCACAGCACTTTACCCGCCCAGGAAATCCCTCCACAGACGCTGAAGGGGTGCGGGAAAGGACAGGGGTGGGGAGACCGAGGGCCCGCACGGAGGGAGCAGGCAACGGCGTGCTCCTCGAAGGTCCGCCGGGGGCTGATCTGTGCAGTCACGCTGCTGGCATGCGACACTTCACAGAAATGCCGCCTACACGCTAGCTCCGCCCCGTCTCTCCAGACTCTTTCTCAAGGTGTTCCAAGCAAACGTTTGTTAAGACATCAAGTCCCCAGAACCGAGTGCACGACCGGCTGACCGGCGGGAGCGGACGGGTTACCCACGTGCAGAGCGAGGTCGCTGCCGCCGCCAGCGCCCTGGGCTCTCAGCTGGCTCAGCTCCGCCTCTGCCGACTCCTTGGCCGCGAGGGCCTCCTGCAGGCGGCGGCTCAGGATGCCCACAGCGCTCTCATAAGCCTTGTGCTTGGTCTTCATCTCCTTCTGGGCGCTGCTCAGGTCTGAGCCCAGCCGCTTCATCCTCTGCTTCTGTTCCGTGATGGCCCTAGGGCGTGACGGGCGCACAGAGAAGGCAGTCTGAACTCACTTCCCACGAGTCCTCCGGAGGACAGGCTCTCGCATCTCCCCCCCCCCCACCCCAGCCCCGCCCCAGCCCCACCCCAGCTGGGGGCTGCACCTGCCAGGCCCGATCCTGTAGCGGGGGGCCTGTGTTGGCCGCCCCCACAGAGACCAGCACAGCGCTCACGTCTGCCCTGCTCCCCTCCTGGAGGGGGTGCTCTTGTGAGGGCAGAGAACGCTTCTGTCCTCCCAAACAAACTCTTCTCAAATAGCAGTAAACATCTTAACCTGCTTACAAGCAACCTCCAAGGGACGAAGGCAGAGCAGGGCAGGACACGGGATATGCCGCAGGGTTACAGGCCCCTGAAGGCTACCCGGCATGCGTATACACGGCAAGAGGGACACACGCAAACACTGGCCCTGCCTGGGGACCCGGCAGGGGGAAAGGCGTTGCCACACGCCACTGGCATGTAATAGACACACAAGGGGAGTGCATGTTAACCGCGAAACTATGCAGCCACGGAACTGTGGTGCGATCTGCTCTCCAGCGGTAACTTTGGAGTCTGACTTCCTTGGCTGCCTGTGGGTAGGCCCCAGCAGCGCTCAAAGCCGCTCACGCCCACCCCTCCCGCCCGCACATGCCTCAAAGTCCACTCACTTGGTGGCTTCTTGCTGGAGCTCCTCAATTTGCTTCTTGAGCACCTCGTTGGCCTCCGTAAGAGCTACCATCTGCTCTTTATCAAACTGCAAAGACTTCAGAAGAAGAGAGGAAAAGACGAAGTGAGGAGACCAAACCTTCCCTGGGCGGCCTGACTCCCGGGACCAGCCTCCTTGAGGGCAAATGGTGCCGTTTCAGGGCCACCCTCAAGGACAAGGGCCCCGAAGAGGACCCTGACAGACAGGTTTGCCCTTCGTATAAACGACTGCTTTAGAAAGGTCCAGGGTGCTGGAGGGAGTGCCTGGGAAGGACCGAAGGCTGGGGTGGAACCCTCTGGGATGCAGCCCTCACCCACAGTCCCCAAGGACCACTGCTGCCTGAGCCCCCCAGGCTCCTCTAGGCCCCCCAGCACCCGCAGGACTGAACTACAGACGGATGATGGCCTCCAGCCTCACGGTGCCTCCCACCTCACTGGCTGCCCTTTCTCATTTCTTTCTGTGCGGTGAGAACCGCCTCCCAGGACAGGCTGGGTCCCCCACAGCCCCGAGCACCTCAAGGAACACATGACCTGGTGCTGCAGGTGTTACCCCCCAGGTCCCCGGCTCCTGGTGGCTCCTCTCGTGCCCCCTTCTCCCATCTGCACCTCCCAGGCCCAGCCTGCAGCCTCACCCAGTCTGCCCACCTGGGTCCCACCTGGCCGTCCAGTGGGACCTGGGAGACATCCCACGGGACGGAGCCCTTGGTCTCCCCCAGCTGTTCTGTCACCCTCTCATCTCAGGAAACACTCATCTGCAGGACAGGAGTCTGGACCGGGGTCCCTTTGCCTCCACACTCACCTCCCGCGGACCACAGGGCCCCTCACATGTCACCAGCCCCCTCCCCCGAAAGCCTAGAGCTCACAGAGCTGCTGTGGCGTCACCAGCCAGCCCAGCGCCTCCTCCCACGTCGTGTCCCCCACACAGGGCTCCCGGCGTCCTGCCCGCCTCAGACTCTCCCTCGGCTCTCCCAATGCCAGTTCCCAGAGGCCGGGCCTCGCCCGTCCCTTCTTCTGTCCATCTATCCCTCCAGGACAGGGGCTCCAGGCGGGACTGGTTCCAGGCTGTCCTGCCCTCTACCCGGACACGACACACCCCTGGGCACATCTGGCTGAATTTCCGGACCTGCAAGTGCGTCTCCATCTCGTCGCGCTCCCTCTGCACCGCCTGCAGATGCCCCTCGAGGTCGGCCATCTGCTGACGGACGTGGGACACTTCCTTCTGCAGGCGCACATGCTCCACATCCACGGACTTCTTCTCCCCTTGAACTTTAATTAACTCTTGCCTCAGCTCCTTCAGCTCTGAGTCCAGCCTCTTCTTCGTGGCCTTGAGCTCACCAATGAGCTGGTCCTTGGAGGTGGCATCCCGCCGGTAGGCCTCCACCATCACCTGCCCGAGGAGACAGAAGCTGCAGCCGGGACAAGGCAGGCTCTTGGGGCTCACGCGGCTTCAACCAAAGTGCTCACCACTCGTCCACAGCATAACGCCTCTTGGACCACGGAGAACACATCCCACCAAGTCCAGGACACCATCAACTGAGGCACAGCATCGTGTCACGCGCCTAAACACATCTGGGTGATGTGAACAGCAGGTGTCGCCTGGCGGCTTCACCTTCCTCGGGCCCCAGGCTCCTGACGGGCCCTCCCCCCACCTGCATCTCGGCACAACATCCAGCACCACTTTTAACTGTCCCTGAGGTCGCCCTTCCCCAAACCCTTGGTGTCAGCCACACTTCACACTCATCCTCCGACAGCCTCCATCAGCTTTGTGGACACAGAACGTGCGTCCCCACCCTCTGCGCCAACCAGGGCTCCCTTCGGCGCCACATCAGGGCGGAACTTTCTCACAGACACGTTAACAGAAGAGTCTGTCTGTGCTGCAGCAAAGCACACGCCCTCTGACGTGACGGCAGAGTGGGATCGTGTCACAGATGCCGACCCCACTCTGAAGCCACATCCCGACCTGAGACATTAAAATACAAGAGGTGAGGCTGTCGCTTGGAATCAGCGTCTTTAAACAGCATGGCAGGGGCCTAGGTGTCGCCTTCTTCTTGACCGGTCTTGTTCTACACAAGTGATTGAACCACCCGGGACCTTTCTCCACACTTACTGCACACGAAGAAAACCGACAACACGTTTTTACCTTTTGTTGAAGAAACTGCTCCTTGACTTTCTGCGTCTGCTTTCTCAGAGTGGCAGCTTCCTGCTGCAGGTGCCCCACCTACAAAGGACACGCGTGCCCGCACGTTACGCTGTGGGAGCTCCGTCCCCCGCGCTGGCTCCGTCCCCCACGCTGGCTTGACTCTGGGTCCGTGTGTCAGGAGACCCACCTCCAAGGCTGGAGAGACAGCCTCCCGGGGGACGGGGAGGCCAGCCACCAACCCACCTCCCACCTCCCTGTTTTCAGGACAGTGTCTCTGTCCACAGGGTTGCCACCAGAGACCCCACAACAATACAGGCAAAGCTCAAATGGGACGCGGAGTGCCTCCGGGGTCCGCTGGCATCCCTCTTACCGAGCCAACAGTAAAACCACATTCAGACCCACCCAGAAGGTCCCTGACAAGTGAGCGGCCCAGGGTAGTGTTCGCAGGGGAAACACGGGCTCCTTTCACTCTACTTCCCAGAGGAAAACCTCCACTAGTTTCCTCGCGCCGGATGCTCGGGGGTGGTGGTCTGAAGGCAAACCGTTCCCGGACACTAACTATTGCTTTACACCCCACAGTCCTCCTGTTCCGCGTGCGAACGTCTGCCTGGGTCGGGTCACGTCACAACGTCACGCTGTCAGCACAATGGCCCCCAAAGCGGCGAGCCGGCTCGTGTCCACACACGCCCCTCTGTCTCCCGCCCTCACCCACTGACACACGACCGTCCCACCACGTGTCCAGCAGGCCCCACCGCAGGCATACAGCAGGGAAGATCCAAACGTTCTACATAACTTTTCCCGCGTCTGAGCTCGACGTCACCTGCAAACAGACGCTGGGGTTTCTTGGGAGCTTACTGTCCACACCCCACACGTGACTCGCTTTCCCAGCCCCGGGCATCTACGTTGCCCGTAGTCAACGGGATGGGAAGCACGTGACCTGCAGGCGTGGGTCCCTCCCCGGCAAGCGCTCTTCCGCGTTTCCACAACCAGGCGATCAAAGACGGGACGGGACAACTGCCCTGGTTCTCACACGTGTGGCCTCCGCTCCTAACGAAACGACAGCGAGCGCAGTACCTGGCTGGACTTGACGGCCAACTCCTGTCTCAGCTGCTCCAGAACCTGCGACGTCTCCTCGGCGCCCTCTGCCAGCCGCTGCGCTCCCCCGTCCAGCCCCTCCCCGCCGCTCCGGGCCGCCTGCAGGGCCACCTCCAAGACAATCTTCTCGTTCTGCAGGGAGCGGATCGCGTCGTCCCTGGAGGCGGCCTCCTCCTGCAGCTCCTCCAGCCGGGCCTGCAGCTCGTCGTAGCGCACCTGCACGTCACCCAGGGCGCGCTCCCGGGCCTGCAGCGCCTCCTGCGCACGGGTGAGCTGCTTCAGCAGGTCGAGGTGCTCCTGCTGCAGGGCCTCAAGCTGCTGGTCTCGCTGCTGCAGCGCCAGCTTCGCCTGGAAGACAGGAACCAGGGTCAGCGTCCCGCCCCGGAATGAGAACGCCACCCGGCCCCCTCCCCCCGCCGCCCGGCGCACGGACACAAAGTGCTGGTACGTGCGGGGGACACCCGGCCGGCACGGCGACGGCGGCCGCTCTGATGTGACATCACAACGAGTCCAAAGGACACACCGCACAGACAGGCACCCCGAGGACAGCCGCATGAGGACGGCCGTGTGTGGCACCGGGGCGTCCCCACGAGGCCACGGAGGGCTTGCCTGCTCCAGCTGCTGCTCGAGGGATGCGGCCGCGGCCGCCACCTTCTGCAGCTGCTCCTTCTCGCCCTCGAACTCCTCCAGCCTCCGCTGCAGATCCTCCTCCACCATCGTCTTGGCCTCTTGAATCTGCGCAAAGGCAGCCTCCTGGTCCAACATGTCGGCCTGAGCACAGGAAACCGTGCTGTTTAAAGAGCAGGAAGACCCCCACCCTGGGGAGAGGCCCTTCTCTGTCACCATCACGTCCCCAACCCGCAGGCAGAGGAGCCCGGGGCCAGAGGGGCCAAAGGCTGGTGACCTCCGGCCGTCCAGTCCACTCTGCTGACCCTTGGGACCGGCTGAGGGAGAAGCCAGCAGGCAACCCAGGTTCAAGAAATGGGACGAACCGGGGTGCCCGGCTGACGCTTGACCCCAGGGCTGTGTGTTTGAGCCCTGGGTTGGGTGTTGAGATGACTTAGAGCTTTAAAAAAAAAAAAAAAGAGAAAAAGAAATGGGATAAAGTGCTGAACGACACCCCCATGGCTGCCTCTGCCGTGAAGACAGGCTGCAAGGTGTCCCTGCTTTGGGGATGTGCCACTGGGAGCACTGTCACTGAGCTGGTAAAACCAGACCGAGGCTGGGGGACAAGTACGGATGGAGTTCTTTACAATTTGCTTACGCAGATAAGATCCAACACCTACGTGTGTTTCCCGAGGAAAAATGTCAGCTTCTAACTTAAATGTTTCCAGGTCTTTGGCACCAGGCCCCTGCCATGACGCGATTCTCTTCTGTCACCCGCCTCACCCATGAGGACACGGGGGCACGCGCGGAGAAGCAGGAGAGGGGCGAGCGCCAGTCACGGGACGCTGACTTTCCATATCCTCAGCACAGAAGCGCCAGGCCACACGCTGCCCAGACCTTGTGCACCTTCCTTCCTTCTTCCCAACAAGCCTACTGAGCAGGTGTCACCGTCCTCATCTCATAAATCAAGGGAACAAGGCTCAGAGAGGGTAAGAAATGGTACAGGGTCTCACAGCTAAGGAGAACAGGTCAGAGCTACTGCCCCCACTGCCCTGGAAACAATCTGCAGGTGCAACTGGCCACATCCTAAGTCGCTCGTGTGCTTGCTGGGGGGCCAACAGAAACACAAGCTGAGTGCTCAGAGACAGGAAATGCTTACCACCGCGAGGCTGTCAGAGACACGGCATCTCAGAGACACACACACTACCCTCCTCCTGCCCACCTGCTAGCCAGCACCTTTCCAACCGCGGGGCCGAGTGCAGGGCTCCAGGCCCACACAGTTAGTGGAAGATAAGTCACCGCCGGCAACTCAGATCAGACAGACGGATGAGTTTCCAGTGACGTGAGGAACAGAACTGCCAAACCCTGAACCACTGTCACTTGTCCAAAAGGTTAGTTTAATAGACATCTGAATGGATAGAGTATTAGTGTTTACGCACACACACATCTGTTAAGTTTTCTCAACCTTGACGAGTGCCGCAGCGTGAAAAGAGCAAGCCCCAGAGCTGCCTGGCCCTCACCTCGATGCCCTGGAGCTGGATGGCAATGCGCTCCTTCTCCTTGATGGATCTGTGCTGGGTTTCCGTCAGCTGGTGGGACAGGGACACGTTCTCAAGTTTCAGGTGCTCCAGGAGGCCTGCCTGGGTCATCTGTCCAACCTTCAGAGAAAAATTCCACAAGGTAGAAAGTGGCTAGATTCCAGACACAAGCACAGCCCGGCCCACCCCAGAGGCCATGAAAGTGAGGGTCCCATCCAGTGACAACCGCAGGGGAAACTGTTCCCCAGGACCCTGCTACACAGGGCTCACTGCCCACCCGCCTGTCACCCATCCTGACACTGGGGCTGTCTGTGTGTGCCGAAGAGGGGCAGGCTGGCAGCCCGGAGGCCAGTGGTCAATACCCCCTAGGCTACATACGCACTTTGTAGCAAAACCTACACAAAAGTTCCTGCTGAAGGTATTATCTGAGGACCCTCAAGGTGAGGGCTCTCACCTGGATGGCAGGGACAGCAGCGGCTGGAATTTGCCCCAAAAATGACCTGTCCAACTATGACCGGCCACATCTCACGCCTTGACCTCTCAGTGCCTAACTGTCCGAGATACTCGCCAGGCTGACCCTGGCCATTCCCAGGAAGCAATCCAGCCTGGGGTCAGACACTGGCTGTCACAGACTATTAGACCTCCTTTGACCCACCACCTCATACAGAGAAGGTGCCCAGCTTTACAGCACAGCGTGCCAGCCCCAAGAGGGGGCTCGGTAAAGAGAAGCCAGGGGACACGGCTCTGTGACTGGACCTTCGAGCACGTTACTTCCAGATACAAGGTGAACACTCGTCGACACTGTGAGATGCCACATGTGACAAGTTGTGAATTCTGGGGTCTCAATGAAAGCTACTCAGAACAGGAGAAGGTACCATTTGCTGGGACTGTGTTTTGTTTTGTTTTGTAAGTTTCCTTATTTCAAGGCATCCCTACACCACACGTGGGGCTCAACACATAACTCCAAAATCAACAGTCGCGTGCTCTTCCAGCCGAGCTGGTCGGGTGCCCCTGCTGGGACTTGTGTTTTAAGGCAATGAAAGAATAAAAGCCACTCTGCTCTGTGCTGCCTCCTGAATGTGCCTGGCAATACTTCTGTGTTACCAGGGAAAGAGGGAGAAAACGTCCTCACCTAATCAGGAAGGCGGATCCCGGAATCTGGAGGTGCCTGAGAAAGTCAGGTACAGCTGACTCTCCTCCCCAGAGCCCCTCCTCCACTCTGCCCTCCAACTTCATTTCTGACTCGGGGCGAGACACACAAATGTAGCTTCCTTAACTGTTTCGTGTCTCATGTAAAGGCACCATCACTGCAAGCTTGCGTTAACGTGCATGGTGATTTATTTCCAAGTATGTTGGAAGTAGAACAAATATGTACCCTGCGGGGTCCTTTAGCTTGAAACATACGTAACAAATTTAAGAACATTTCTATTTCATATATTTGCAGACTGTAGATTTTTTTTAATGTTTATTCATTTTTGAAGGAGAGAGACAGAATGTGGGGGGGGGGCGGGCAGAGAGGGAGACACAGAATCTAAAGCAGGCTCCAGACTCCAAGCTGTCAGCACAAAGCCCAACGTGGGGCTCAAACCCACAAACCACGAGATCATGACCTAAGCCGAAGTCGGACGTTCAAATGACTGAGCCACCCAGGTGGCCCCCCGTAGATTTTTTTAAGTTTATTTACTCATTTTGAGAAGGAGAGAGAGTGTGCAAGTTGGGGAGGGGCAGACAGAAAGAAAGAGAGAGAGAGAGAGAGAGAGAGAGAGAGAGAGAATCCGAAGCAGGCTCTGCATGGTCAGGTCAGCGTGGAGCCTGATGCAGGGCTCAAACTCAAAGACCATGACATCATGACCAGAGCTGAAGTTGTACGCTCAACCACTGAGCCACCCAGGTGCCCCTAGATTTTGTTTTTTATGTTTATTTATTTGTTTTGAGATAGCGAAGCAGGGGAGGGACAGAGAGAGAGGAAGACACAGAATCCAAAGCAGGCTCCAGGCTCCGAGCTGTCAGCACAGAGCCTGACACGGGGCTCAAACTCATGGACCGTGAGATCATGACCTGAGCCAAAGTCGGACGCTCAACCAACTGAACCACCCAGCGCCCCTAGATTTTATTTTTTAAAAGAGCATTTAGTGGAGTCAGTATTTTATATCTTCTACCTGAGAATTAAAGTTTTAGTTAGTCTATAATATTTCATCCGAACAAAGAAAACCAAAGGGAGAGAGAGCAAAACCCATGTCTGCATTCAAGAAGAAGACAGAGGCTGACCAAAGCACCACTCAGCACCCTCCTAATCAACCTAATTAGTCCAACGCCCCAAGACTTGGAGCAAAGTGCCTTTCAGCCACTTTCCTGTCATCCTGACCGCCTCTGGAGCACGATGAGCCCAGAGAAAGGGGCCTTGAGGGAAAGTGCAGAGACCAGCATTCCTCTGCAGCCTGGACAGACACCTGCCCTCCCTACCCCCCAGAATCCGAGGCTGACACGCCTGCACCCCAACAAAATGGAGGGCAGTGGGAGAGCTCACGCTGCGAAGACCTGGTGGTCAAGGAGCTGGAGCAGAGACCAGCTCCAACCAGGAAGGGGATGCACACTGTGCCCCTTGTGTGTCAGAAACCACGTCCCAGGAGGGCAGCGACCAGGGCCCAGAGCTGGTGCCAGAGTCCCCAGACCCGGGCAGACATGGGTCTGAGAGCTGGGTTCAAACCACGACAGGCGCCCCCCAGGGGGGGGCTCATCACAGAACGAAAAACGATGCAGCAGAAGCTGTAAGACCCCTCGTGTCAGAAGGTCATGGACAGCGGCCGCTCCGCAGGCTGGAGAAGAAGCTAAATGAGCGGCGAGCAGACTTTCCCTAAAGGCAACCGTGAGACCTGAAAACAGAAGGACTTAATTTAGGGAAAAGGCCAGGGTCCCACACGAGACACGTCCGGGGCCGTACCTGGATGTGGGCCATCTCGCCCTGCAGTCGGACCCGGGCCTCCTGCGCCAGGGCGAGCTGCTGCTGGTACCACTGCCGCACGTGCTGCAGAGACGCGATCTCGGCCTGGGACGCCTTCAACTTGCTGCTCAGTGTGGTCCGCTCCAGCTGCACCTGCTGTAGCTGGCTCTGCAGGCCCGTCATCTGCTGTCGCAGGTCGTGCACTGAAGGCAAGCACAGCAGCTCAGGGCACCCACTCCTCAGGAGCCCGCAGCTCCGCACCGACGCCCCACGCAGACGCGGTGTCTCCACGCGGACGCCCCACACAGACTCAGTGTCTCTGCAGAGGTCACACTGCAGTTGTGGATGCTGAACCGTGGCTCCCAGAGAAATACAGGAGTGAACGGATCAATAGACAACCTTGTCTCGTGAGCTTGTGTACAAAGGCATTTTACTCAATCTGTACTTTTGGCCCATCAATACTGAACTCACAGCCAACAGCACCGTAATTCACGCCCGAAGGAAGCTCACCGAACACACGGAACTTCCTCCGTGAGACACGTCACAGACGTCTCACACTTAAGAGCACAAGATAGTGCTTGGACTTCACTTTAAATACAAAACCTCCCTACAAAGCACAAAGACGCAGAGGCTCTGACACTAGACCGGACAAGGGCACCTGCTCACACAGGAGAGCGGAGCACCGCCTCATCCCCTCAGCGGGAAGCGTGAATGTCAAGCGGCACCAGCCGTGCTCAGCGCTGCACCTGCCTGCGAGGGACTGTCCTGCTTCAGGGTTACCGACAAATCTGAGTGCGCCCGTGAACGCATAACTACAGACCTGTGGGTACCGAGGGCCAAGTGCGTGCCCGCAAAGCCACTGTGGGCGCCCAGGCGGCACCTGGTATCGTGCTAATTGCACCAAAACCTGGTTCACTGACGTGGTCAACTCTTGCCACTGATGAGGGCAGAGTGGGAGGAAAGGGGGCAGGAAGTCACGGATGACCTAAATCACAGTGCAAACCAAAGCGGCCAAATATTAAGAAAAACACCTACCATTCTAAAGGCAGTTCCCAAAAATTAAAAAACAAACAAAAAAACCATCTCAGTTTAAGAGGATCCACGACCTCTTGTCTGAAATTCTTGGGGCCTGATGTGTTTCAGAGTTCAGACTGCCAGCACCTCAGAAAGGCGACCCCAGCGAGAACCACAGGAGACACGCCGTCAGCTCCACGAGGGCGTCCACACCGCACTGCGGCCCTGTGTGAGCGCGGTCAGTGCTGCTGCCCGACGGGCTTTGGTCATCAGGCCTCGCAACCCAGACTTAACAATTACCTTGGTGCTCAGAACTTCCCGGATTTTATAATTTTCTTAAGGGACTGCGTATCGGGAAATGCCCGAAGACCGAAAACAGTCTACGGCGTGTTTCTCCGCCGAGCAGTTTCTTCTTTCTGGTGCCAGAAAAGTCTCTGCCACAGCAGTCTGTCACTCTTTGTTTTCTGTCATCACACCTGAAGCCCCGTCTCACGGCCTTGTGGCCCTCCAGAGCAGCCCCTCAAGCCACCCCTCTGTTCTGCGAGAGGAACCCCGTCTGCCTGGCCCGCACCAGAGGCTGTGAGGTCTGGGCCAACCGTGGCTCTCCGCTGCCCCCTGCCCTGCCCCTCCTCCTCCCGTCAGCCAGCACGGAGGTGCTGCGAGCACGCGGGCGGTGCTGGGCGCCCAGCGGCGCGTGCAGCACACGCCCCAGGACGAGAAGGCAGCGCGAGGACAGGGCTACGACAGGTTCTCTGTGCACAGCCTGCCGCCACGTCCCTCCGACGCCAGCGTCCCACTTGTCTCTCCCTCCAGAGGGGACTCCCACAGGGATCCGCCACCGCCAAAAGCTGCACTTAAAGTAGGAAATACAAAGGTTTACTCGTCAACAGCGTCGTTTTCAATCTTTTAAGCACAACCTGCCATTCTGAGGAAAAAGCGAGCAGCGCCAGCCCCCGCACGACAGGCTTCGAAGGCAGAGCAAGGTGGTAACGTTACTACCAGCTAGCGAGGGTCTGGCGTTCGTTTCCAAGACCTGAGTCCACTCCGCCCCCCAGCTGCCGCGCTCACCTGTGTTGTCCTTGCTGAGGATGCTCCTCTGCATCTCTTCCACCTTGGCCACCAGTCGCCGGTACTGCTCCTCGGCCAGCTGCAGGTCGCTGTTGGACGATGCCAGGCTGGCGTTCTTGGCTTCCAGCATGTTCTGCAGGTCAGTCATTGCTCGCTCCAGGTCCCAGCAAGACTGCTTCAAGGTGTCCACCTCCGAGCTGAGCGAGTCCTGCTTCTGCTGGCTGCTGTGGCTCTGCTCCACCTGCGCCTGCAGCCTCGTGCTCAGGGCGGCCAGCTGCGCCTGGAGCTCCGCCTTCTCTTTAAGTGCCTGGACAGACCCCCAACCGGAAAGCGACCCTCAGACGAGCCACTGCCGCCCGTGCGTTGAGAGCGCCACCGAGAGGAGCCGGGGAGACTCGGAGGGAAGCACTGTGTCTCCTGGGCTCGCAGCTGCTCTCGCACCAACCGCTCTCCCGGGAGGAGGCAGGTCCTCCACGCAGGCCCGGGGGGCAGGAGGGGTGACCGGAGCCGCTCACGCTCTGCGCAGCAGCGCCCGGGCTGTGCGAGCACCCGCTCACCCAGGAGGACGTTGGAAAACACATTTGTTCAAAAAAGAAACGAGTGCAGCACTGCGCACACGCACACCCCCCAAGAAAGAACACCGGGCGTGCCGAGGGAGCCCCACAACAAGTGCCGTCAGATTCAGATCTGGGACCGTGCCTCCCGGGAAAGGCCCCCTGCTACTGCGCACGAGGGGCTCTGAGGGGCTCCAGCCGGAGCCGCTGGGCATGGGGCAGCCCGAGGCCCGGCCCGGCGCTGGGTGGCGGCACCGCAGGGACACGGTCGGTAGGACCAAGGGGGAGTGAGTGGGAGGTGGGGCCTCCGCGAGCAGAGGCCTCCGGGCAGCAGAGAACGTCTGAGAGACGGCGGGAAGGCACGTGCCCTGTCTGCCACCAGCATCTCCCGCCCACCCAAAAATCCATCTGTGAGGCGTGTGGACGGGAATCCCAAAGCGCAAAGACGGGCAGACGGATGCACATCAACACGCGTGAGGGGAAAACCAACATGAGGAAGAAGAACATCAAATTCAGCAAACCGGACGACAAATACCCCAAAAATCCAGTTAGGTGAGCAAACACAACGAGATTTTGCAATAATAACAACTTGGATTTTAACAGGGAGGCCAGAAAGGATCACACCCGCCACAATCCACACAACTCAAGAGCCAGTCAGTATCCTAGGAGGAAAAGAAGGTAAAGTAAAATAAACACAAGCAAAGGTTCCTACATCACTCGTGGGCCGGAGGTGCAAATGAAGCAGAAATGCGCTGGATGAGGTTCTACAGGGACAGTGACAACCATGAGCCACCACAATTCACCTTGAAATCGCAGCAACCACCGCCAGGTTTACGTGCACAGAGGGGTCGGTCTGCGTCCCTGGACCACGCATTCAACAAACCACACCGGGCTCGAGAGGAAGCTATTCCCGCCACGAGCCGCTGCCCCACACCCTGTGCTGGGACGCGCTCCTGAAGGACACCCATGCTGCCGCGACACTGCCTCTGTGCCTGTGTGTCCCCTGCTCCCCACACCAAATGGACACAGCTGAATTCAACTCAACAGATTTACCCCACTTGCCAAGGAAAACTGAAAATTAAGGGGCAGAAATGGTTTTCAGGAGTAGACTGAACAGATACAGCAAAGCTCACAGCAGAAAAGGCAGAACCCGCAGCAGAAAGTGTTAAAGGGGCAAAGATGACACTTTTACCAGTGTCTTTTACGGTGAGACCCGCCGACGGGACCGTCGGGCCCGCATCCCAGAGTCAGGACCGACATACAGGGAGACACCGAGCCACGCAGGCGGACAAAGGGTGAGGACACAGAGGACTGAGCACCCAGCCCGCAGGCCGCGCACACGCGCCCCGAAGCCGTGGCGCCTTCCCGGCCTCCAGCGTCCGTTACCTGACTGGCCTCTAAAGACAACGCCTCCAGCTGACCCTCGAGTCTCATCTTGTCTTTCAGGGCCTGCAGCACTGCGTCGTGGGTCTCCGCAGCGGAGCTTTCCAGGGACACGCTGGGGGACAAAGGCACAGAGCATCAGGCGCCAGCTCTCCTCACGCATCCAGAGTCTCTGGGCTCCCCACACCGCCGCTCCAGTCCCCGCCACGTTACAAATACAGTTAGAAGGTTTCAGTGGACCACTAACGCTCTTACAAACGCTCCCAAGAAACCCTCCGGGGAGCTGGTCAGCCCAGGGGAGTATCCATGCAGCTTTAGACATGAGTCTACGTAAATACTGGAAACAGCATCCCTTAACACTGGACGCGGTTCCTGACCTGCTCCCACGTCTTACAGAACGACAGAGTTGTGTAGACAGAAACGTTACACACTCAGGACGTGACGAGGAGAAACCCAGCACCGCCGGTCGGCTCTGGCGGTGGAGGGAGCACCCACCTGCTGCAGATGCTGTCTGTCCGGCTCCGCGTCTCCCCGTTGACCTCCCGTCCCTGGTCCTGGTGCTCGGCCGCCGCAGCCTGGAGGACATCCGTGATGGAGGGGAACTGGCCCAGGGCAGCGGCGGCGATCTCCTGGCCGTTGACCACATAGGAAGCGTCGCGAGTGCCCACGGGGTCCACCAGAAGCCCGCGCGTCCCACGGGTAGACACGCTGCTGAGGGAGGAACTATCGCTCTCGTTCCCGTCAGCCTCGGACGTGTTGTCGCCCGTCAGGGACACGTTCTCCAGGTGGTCCTCGGCCTCAGGACACGGGCTGACCTCGGGACACTACTGATGTCACGCTGCTCCGGCTCTGCTTCAGGGCGCCCCCAGCAGCGTCTGCGGCCGGAGCGTTCCCACCACAGCTCCCGGCACTGGAGTCTTCAGTTTTGTAATCAGCCAGAGACCGGATTTTGCTTGGTTTGGAACTTCTTTTCCCCTTGGGATGCGCCAGGAGCCCCAGGCTGCCCACCTTCGGCCCTCGGGGGACACTGGTGCGCAGGAAGGAGTACTCCTTTGTCAGAGCCACCGGGCTGGCACGGGGCAGGGCCTCCGGGTTCAGCATGAGCTCCGGGTCGAGCGTGCTGGACAGTCGTGCTCTGGCCGCAGGCTGACTGCACTGGGGAGGAAACCAAAGTACAGAAATCACGTCTACGAGTGACAGCAGCGTTCAAACCTCGCGGCCCGAAAGGCTGCACCGGCCACCCTCCCTGTGCCAGCCCCGGGCACACGCCCCGCATGACCAGGACCGCGCAGCATCCCCACGTATCCGGCAGTCAGGGCCTTACAAAGCTGTCCCGTCAGCCCTGCGCACGCACTCTTCTCGACAGGCTCAACCACGTCCAGATCCAGAGCGGCCCTGCTGGGTCACAGCCACCTGAGATGTACGATCACTCAGGGGCTAAGGAGCCGTGCTCCCAGTTATGCACACCTGCTCGCGCCGGACTGCTTGAGATTCCAAACCATTGCCATTTTAATGTAATTCTTAGATAGTTTATCATGCTGTTGCCGTAAATATTCTCTTTTCCCACTAATTTTATAACTAGCCATATTAGGCTAACTATTGATTTTTTATACTTGTATTTTAAACTGACGATTTTCTGAACCCTCATTATTTTAATAATTTAAAATACATTTTAAGGTTTATTTTATTTTTGAGAGAGAGAGAGAGAGAGGGAGGGAGGGAGGGAGAGGGAGAGGGAGAGGGAGAGAGAGAGAGAGAGAGAGAGAGAGAAAGCACGCACACACAAGCAGGGGAGAGGCAGAGAGAGAGATGGGGGGGACAGAGGATCCGAAGGGGGCTTCACGCTGTCAGCACAGATCCCGACACGGGGCTCGAACTCACCAACTGTGAGATCATGACCTGAGCCGAAGTCAGATGCTCAACCTACTGAGCCACCCAGGTGCCCTTATTTTATAATATTTAATATATTATAATTTTTTCACTTGATTCTCTAGAGTTTTCCAAGGCATTATCAATACCTGCAAATAACATTTCTCCTCTTTTTCAATATTTATATCTCTTATTTCTTTTTCTTACATTATTACATCAGCTAGAACTTCCCTAACGGCTTTAAATGAGACAATGGATGACAGAAGATAGTGTTCCTTGATGCTATTTCAAAATGACTTTCTCTTAGAGACATAGCCAATCCTAGGTTTACTCCACAAAGTCAGTGCTATCCCAACAGGGCAGGGGGTCAAGGAGGAGAAAGGGAACCATCTCAAAATGATCCTGGGATGTGACAAGAAGAATACCAACTAGTGAGCAAAAATAGCTAAAAAAAAGACGGGGTGACTGGTGGCTCAGTCGGTGAAGCATACAACCTCAGCTCAGGTCTTAATCTCACAGCTCACGGGCTCGAGCCCGTGTCGGGCTCTGTGCTGGCAACGTGGAGCCTGCTTGGGATTCTCTCTCACTCCTCTCTCTCTCTACCCCTCCCCCACCCATGCTTTCTCACTCTCTCAAAAATAAATAAACTTTAAAAAAAAAAAAAAAGAAAAATGAACAAAGACTGACACAGACACGCAAACAACTAACACGTAAAAGGTGCTCCCTGACAGGAGGTACTGTTGTTTTCACCTGTCGGAGGACAAAAGCTCAGTGTTTGTTGTTTTAACGTTGCCAAGGATGGCCAACACTCGCAGTCTCATCCCTGCTAACGGGGGTATAAACCAGTCCAGCCTATCCAGAGCACACTGATATCCAACTAACAAATACATAAAGCCTTTTCCCAATAATGTGAAAGTCAACGATTTGCCCACAAGAATATACCAAGATGCAAAATGTTCACTGCGGCATTGTTTGCAATTTCAAAAATGTAGCAACAACCGGAATGCTGACCACGAGCTTGGTTAAGGAAATGCGGGTAGACTACAGCATAGGGTGAGGCGGTCCCCCCTCTGCACTGAGGACACAGGGAGGAAGGCAGCATGGAGAACTTCTCATCATCTACGCCATGTGAGGATGACGTCTGAACTACATTCCTCACATAAACGAAATATTCCTAAAGAAATACCCTTCTGTTTCTCCTTCAGGAGTTTTTGTTCACTTGTTTTGCGTATTTTGACTTTTCACAAACACCTTTTCAGCAGCTACTGAGGTGATCCCAGGCCCCTTCACGTGGACCTACCCCCATAACCCATGATGAGGTCTGGCAGATTCTCCCAGTCTGAACCAACCTCAAAACACCTCTCCTGCAGTCATGGATACGCAGACAGGTGGTGCTGACTGGTCGTGAGCACGTCACACGCCGCACACACGGGCCTCTGCACTCACACGGGCGGCCGCGGACCCCAGTGCGGCCAGACATTCAGCTCCAAGCTTCGGTGACAGCCGTGTGGCGCCAGGCCGTGGGGACTGACTGAGACTCCGGTCCTCACACCGGACCGAGCCTCCCCAGGCTGCATTCTGCCCCAGCTGGCCCTGCCCCAGCATCTTGCAGCCACCCTGCCTTCCTCGCTTCTGAGCAAGCAGGGATCATAACTTGGTCAGACCAACACGTGACAGACACAATGCCTGTTTCCATCACTTTGAGAGCGGGTATGTTACCGAGGGCTAAGAAAGTATCCTTCCGTGTAAAGTTATTACTTATTTAAGTAATCTCTACACCCAACATGGGACTCAAACTCATGACCCTGAGATCAAGAATCACGTGCTCTTCTGACTGAGCCAGCCAGAAGCCCCCAAAAGTATCCTTCCATTTAAACCACCAGTTATGAGGCACCTGGGTGGCTCAGCCGGTTCACCCATCTGATCCTTGGTTTCGGCTCAGGTCATGATCTCACAGTTTGTGGCTCAAACCGCATGTCGGGCTCTGTGCTGACAGCTGAGAGCCTGGAGCCTGCTTGGGAGTCTCTCTCTCCCTCTCTGCCCCTCCCCCTTCACTCGTGTGTGTGTGTGTGTGTGTGTGTGTGTGTGTGTGTGTGTGTGTCTCAAAAAAAAAAAAAAAACAAAAAAACTTTTAAACCACCCGTGTTGGGGCGCCCGGGTGGCTCAGTCGGTTAAGCGTCCGACTTTGGCTCAGGTCACGATCTCATAGTTCGTGAGTTCGAGCCCCATGTCGGGCTCTGTGCTGACCGCTCAGAGCCTGGATCCTGCTTCACATTCTGTGTCTCCCTCTCTCTCTGCCCCTTCCCTGCTCATGCTGTGTCTCTCTCTGTCTCAAAAAATAAAATAAACATTTAAAAAAAAAAAAAAACAAAAAAAAACCCACCCGTGTTATGTGTATATTATGTAATTTTTTAAGTAATTTTAGTGATGCTAAATTTCACATTTAGAATCCTACACTGAACTCCTGACATATTAATCACCTAATGTTGCATGAAACCACACAGGCCTCTAGAAGATAGAGTGTGGACAGGACCTTGAGAAGGGGAGTGTGGATGGGCTCTGGGAGACAGTGTGGATGGGTCCTAGGAGGGAGAGTGTGGATGGTCCCAGGAGGAAGAGTGTGGCTGGGTCCCAGGAGAGAGAGTGCAGACAAGCCCGGGGAGACAGTGTGGAGGGGTCCTGGGAGGGAGAGTGTGGATGGTCCCAGGAGGAAGAGTGTGGCTGGGTCCCAGGAGAGAGAGTGCAGACAAGCCCGGGGAGACAGTGTGGAGGGGTCCTGGGAGGGAGAGTGTAGACGGGCCCTGGCCCACAGATGTTGTCTGGTCTACACCCGGACTCTCCTCTTCACCACTGAGTGACCCCTGACCGGCTCCTTACTATCCAAGCCTCAGGCTCCTCTTCTGTAGGGAACAGTACACACTGCCGGGCATGTAGTGATAGTGATTATTAACCACTCTTACCGCTAACTTGTGGTGGGCCGTGTGGACGGACCTCTGGAAGCCCCTGACCAGGCAAAAGAGTCTGGTGCCGGCTCCTCTAACCCATTCACGTTGGCTCTGGAGCAGTGACACCCACAAGGTCACAGTTCCCTCATGGGAAAACAGCCTGAGGGGGATGTGTCACCACTAAACCATCCACCTAAAGCATTTACAAAAGTTAGTTTCATTTTAATTTTGAATTCCTTTCATTTGAAACTCTCAAGTCCACAGAAAAGTTGGACAAAGTATGAAATGAACATTCAAACCCACCTGCCTGGAGTCACTTGATAGGACTAAAAAGACTGCTTTCATTAGCACACCAACAAGTCTTACGTGTGAATAAACCGACCTTAGTGTACCATACGATGTACTTATCGAATACGCATGACACAGCACGTCTTCTAACACCAAAGGTCAGCAGAAACTACGTCACTCATCAAATACACAGCTGAAACCTAGGACTGGCTGCTCAAGTAGAAAGAATAATTATACTTGAGTACTTGCGGTCTCTGCTTTTCAAATGGCAGATATAGGAAAAAAATATGCTTGTTCCAAGGGAGGAAGGGCCATATGTGGCAGGAGCCACAGTCTCCCCTAAGGGTGGGAACTGCAGACAGAAATGATCTTTCCAGAGAAGCACAGAAGGCCATCCCAGCACAGAGAAATAAATGACAGATCCTAGAAACTACATCTAATTACTGTTTTTCACACATGAAGTTTTCCATGAGCTTGTTCAAGACGGGAAGACTTGGGGCGCCTGGGTGGCTCAGTCAGTTGGGCATCCGACTCTGGATTTAAGCTCAGGTCATGATCCCAGGGTCGTGGGATAGAGCCCCGCGTCGGGCTCTGTGCTGGGCACAGAGCCTGCTTAGGATTCTCTGTCTCCCTCTGCTCCTCCCCCGCTCATGCTCGCTCGCTCTCTCTCTCTCTCTCTCTCTCTCTCACACACACACACACACACACACACACACACACACACAAGGAGACTCACTCTTTCCTGCTGGCGCTTCACCCTGTACTGTTTGAGCTGTTCTTCGAGCCGTCTCCGAGCCTGAAGTCGGACCTGCTCCTCCTTCTCCAGGGGCAGGGAAGCCTCTGTTGAACCTGCCGTGGAGGAATGACCACTTAGTGACTCGTGACGCATGAGGGCACAGAGGACAAACCGGAACAGTGGCTTGGCTGTTCCCATTCAACTACCAATTAAATATGATTTAGCTCCAAACAACACACAGCCGTCCAGTTTGAAAGAGCTATTTCCAGATGGAGACAATTGTGAGCTTCAGACACCGACCACAGACCAGACGTGCCCGGTCAAAGACTCACCGGTCGAGCACAGGGTCTGTGCTCACAGTTCCCTAGAGGCGTCGAGCTTGGGAAAATAAGACACAGGTCACCCGTGGACTTGTAGTAACAAGATAAGTAAATCTGAAGTCGGTGCCAGAGCCTATGTTCTGAGGTTCAGGGACCCTCAGCTCCCACTTGGCTCCAACCACGCTTGTGACTTCACATAGGCGCGCACGGAGAGCAGTGCCGATGGAGCGGGGCCCAGGGACGGGGGACATGAGCCACCCTGGCATGTGGCCACGGTCACCAGACGTGCCTTCTTCACATGGTTACATCTAGGGACACAATCTGACCCACAGATTGCGTCACAGGGACGCATTCGGGACTCACCTGAAAGTGAAGGCCACGCAGGTGTCCCCGCGAGGCCTGGGGCTGGTTACCTCAGTTTCCCGACAGAGGCGGCTCCAGGGCAGGGGCCATGCTCGAGGACAGAAGGGGAAATGACAACTTTTGGGGCCAACAACAGATTTTAAGATATCTCAAAACCCCAATCTTTTATTTTGGGTAATAAAAGGGCTGACTAGCAAGCAAAAGGCACAACGGCCCCAGGGTTCTTTCACACACAGCAGACGTGTAGACGTGTACACAGCACGCTGCCACGCGCACAGGCAGGGTCGGCTGCCGCGCTGATGAGAGCAGGAAAATGTCACGATTTAACCACTTTATAGACCGCATCATCTTCAGATGCGGACCCTGAGGAGATCAGCAGCCGTTGTCTTACATAATCCCTCAGACCTGAGCACAGGCCAAGAACATCGCTAGGAACTCATCGAGTTACCACTAATGTGTGTGCTTATCACCGAAAAGATCTGGTAGTTTTCACAAGGCTCAGGGGTCCATGTGGGAAAACCCTAGGTGTCTATGGCCTCAAGCAGGGAGCCCCCAAGTCAGCAGACTGAGGGTCGGGTACACACTCACCAAGTGAGCACCTGGCATTAGGGCTCACAAATCCCTACGGTCAAGAATGCACACTGTATATGGCATCTCTGGACTTTAGTGCTGACAGTTAAAATTTATTTTATTTTAAGTAAGCTCTATGCCCAACGTGGGGCTGGAACTCACAACCCCAAGATCAAGAGCTGCACACTTTGCAGACCGAGTCAGCCAGGCGCCTGCCCTAAATGTACAGAATTTTTATAAAGACGCCGCAGCCCTAGCAGAATAACGCCTGTGGAGAAAAGGGCAAACAATCCAAAAGAAAAATGGGCCAAACAAATCAGCAGACAATTCAGAGAAACGACCGAATGGCCAGCAGGTGAAGAGTGCCCGAGTGATCAGGGAAGCGTAAGGAGCACAGCGCCTCCGGGCACAGCCGCCCAGCCGGTGGCGAGAGTGACAGTAGGGCCTGTGCGTGCAGGGGGGGGGGCCATGTCATCTCACGGTCGTCAGCGGCCACGGGCCTCCGCATGACGGAGGTAAAGACGCCCCCACCTCTGACCGGGAATTGCACTCCTGGGACAGAGCCTACAGACACTAAAGCGGCGACACCGTGCCCACGGGCGCCAGGGTGCTCTCGCCAGCGCCGGGGGTTCCGGCCGACGAACAGAAGTGGACACCCACCCGGCCACGCACGGGGCCCCGACCAGCCTCAAAAGCAAGAACGTGGAGTTGCATCAGACAACCTGGGGCGACCTCCACATAGCACTACGGAAAACACAGGATGCTTGCTACAATTGACTCCCTTTGTAAAAAAACGATGACCGAAAACACCCGAAACCTGGCTGTTTAGAGGCCCGTCCGTGGAGGGTCATGTGAGAATGTGGCTTACTTGGAGGGGAGGGAACGAGGTACTGAAGGGCAAGGAGAGGAAAAACAGCGTGTGTGGTACGATCCCTTTATGTAAAATTATGTATGTCCGTGGAGGAAAAACGCGTTGGAAAGAGGCCTGGACGTTTCTAGGGTTCACAGTCTGCCAGTTTGTGACCCGTTTGCCCCTGGGTCCCCAGGGGTAAGTGCTCATTAAAATGATTCCTAGAAGAAAGATTTTGAAGTTTAATTCCCCACTGACTGCCTGCTCACCGTCCAGCGCAAGACACGCCGCGCACAGTCCCTCGAGCCCAGACCCCGAGCCGCACCCTCAGCGTGACCACGGGGGAACGCTGCTTCTCTCCAAAGTGGAGCTGCACGCAACACGCACAACCCACCACAGCGACAGACCGGTGAAGACAGGGGGACGAGCAGCGAGCGTGTCTGGAGGGTGGGGAGCGATGGGGGCGCCGCAGGAGGCAGGGGAGGGCGGGGAGGAGCCGGCGGGAACGGATGCTTACACAGTTGTGTTTCTTGCATAGGAAGACTGAGTCTGAGGGACTGCAAAGCTTCTTTTCTAACACTGCCCTCAGCACCAGTCCCCTGAGACTTCCTTAGGTTGTCATGGAAATCAGCCACACCTGCAGAGGCCTCGGGACCCAGTGGGCTCGTGGCGGGACCAAGAGGCGATGCAGGGTCTGGGAAGAGTGGCGTCGGCCCGTTCTGACAGGTGTCCCCCTTGCCAGGTCCATCCAGGCCTCGCCCTCCGTCTGCAGCTCTATGGGCCTCGACACTGGCACCTGCAAGAGAGAGCGTGCTGAGCCATCACAGTGTCAACCACGAGAGGCGGCTGCATTTCAGACGTGCGGAGAAGACAGGACAGGAGAGACTCTAGACGTGCGAGCACGAGCCATCTCCAATGTCCTAGGAGACTGTTCGCTCTGGCGGCAGAGCAGGCCGGGCTCTCCTCACGTGGGTGTGGGGATCGGACAGCTGCTCGCCTGCCAGGGCCAGACACCCTCATCCGTGGACCACCCTCACCCTCCGCCCAGCGCTTGCGGAATTTAAGTAGTAATCTTCCTTCTCATTTAAACAATGAGGGACGCCTGGGGGGCTCAGTCGGTTAACCATCCGACTTTGGCTCAGGTTACGATCTCACGGTTTGTGGGTTTGAGCCCCGTGTCGGGCTCTGTGCTGACAGCTCGGAGCCTGGAGCCTGGAGCCTGCTTCGGATTCTGTGTCTCCCCCTCTTTCTCTGCCCCTCCCCTACCCACTCGTTCTCTCTCTCTCTCTCTCTCCAAATAAATAAATAAACTTGAAAAAAATTTTTTTAAACAAGACCAATAAGAAATCTTATGGAAGTCTGCTTTTAAAAAACAGCAAAGGAAAATAAATGCTGAAAACACAGCCGATAATGTTTCTAACAGATGCTGGTGACACAGGGCTGATCAGTCACGCCTCACATTTACAAAGGAATAATTCCAAAGTCATTTCAAAGCATAAGTGTATCCTCCAAAACGAGAAATCTAAGGTAAAGACGTAGATTAACTGATCAGAACACTTATGGCAAAGCTGAGCACAGAGTCAGAATCTGAGGACAAAGAGACTGTGCTACTGTTTGATCAACAGTTGTTAGATAAACACCCAAGTTTAACCAGTGATGACCATACAAACACATAGCAAGCTCAGTTTCACCGCTAACATTATTACATGTGGATTTGTCATACACTAACTAAAATCTATTTCCTTGTCAAAAGAAAAAAAAAAAAAAGGCTTCTTACAATTAAATGATTTTTACCTTCCTTGCCCCCTCACCCTGGTGGGGGAGCCGGTCGGCAGTCAAGAACCAAGATGGCGCCTGGAGGGAGGGAAGGAGGATCCAGGGGTCCCAGGGTGTGGTTCCAAAGGTACCTAAGTGCAGCAAGGCCCCAGCCTCCTATGGGGATCCACATCACTTGGATCCCACAATGTACCCAGTATGAATCCAGGGAACTCCCCTTTACCCAAGCAAATTCAAAATGGGTTTCTGATACTTGAAATGTGAGGCCCAACCAATACAGCTACTCACTGTCATGCCTCCCCAAGAGGAAAAACAGAATACAAGTGGGGCACCACAGGCTCAAAGCAACAGTAAGGAGACCGGACCACAATCCTGACCTGACCTCAATTCTTACTCAAACAACCCTTTGGCTCCATGCTGGGTGAGGGGGAAGGGGAGCCTGCATCTCAGATACTAGATTATCATTCTGAGGGGCTTACAGACCTGGAAGAGTCTCTACATCTTCCTGTTTATATGACAAAATAGTTTTTTAAGCATTATATTGCACTTTTATTTATTTATTTTTTAATTTTTTTTAATGTTTATTTTTGAGAGAGAGAGACAGAGTGTGAGCAGGGGAGGGGCAGAGAGCAAGGGAGAGACAGAATCTGAAGCAGGCTCCAGGCTCTGAGCTGTCAGCACAGAGCCCGACGCGGGGCTCGAACTCACGAACTGCGAGATCATGACCGGAGATGCGGTTGGACACCTACCGACCGAGCCACCCAGGCGCCCCTATATTGCACTTTTAAGAAAATCTAACAGACGGGCACCTGGAGGGTTCAGTCGGTTAAGCATCCGACTTCAGCTCAGGTCACGATCTTTTGGTTTGTGAGTTCAAGCCCCTTGTTGGGCTCTCTGCTGTCAGTGCAGAGCCCACTTTGGATCCTCCGTGCCCCCTCTCTGCCCCTCTCCCATGTTCTCTTTCTCTCTCTCAAAAATAAACAAACATTAGGGGCGCCTGGGTGGCACAGTCGGTTAAGCGTCCGACTTCAGCTCAGGTCACGATCTCGCGGTCCGTGAGTTCGAGCCCCGCGTCGGGCTCTGGGCTGATGGCTCAGAGCCTGGAGCCTGTTTCCGATTCTGTGTCTCCCTCTCTCTCTGCCCCTCGACCGTTCATGCTCTGTCTCTCTCTGTCCCAAAAATAAATAAACGTTGAAAAAAAAATTTAAAAAAATAAAAAATAAAAAAAAAATAAATAAACAAACATTAAAAAAGAAAAACCTAGGGGCGCCTGGGTGGCGCAGTCGGTTAAGCGTCCGACTTCAGCCAGGTCATGATCTCGCAGTCCGTGAGTTCGAGCCCCGCGTCACGCTCTGGGCTGATGGCTCAGAGCCTGGAGCCTGTTTCTGATTCTGTGTCTCCCTCTCTCTCTGCCCCTCCCCCGTTCATGCTCTGTCTCTCTCTGTCCCAAAAAAATAAAAAAAATAAATAAATAAAAAAAATAAAAAAAAAAAAAAGAAAAACCTAAAAGGCCAAAAAAAGACCATTGTTCCCAAACACAAGCCAAACTGCAGATAAATAACAAAGATGATGAAACAATAACAAACAAGGGCCACTAGCACTTCCTACTGTGTCTGAGGACCTGTGTACCATTTCTTTCAGCCCTCGTGACCACCCAAGGGTGCAGGCACCAGTAATCTTCCACTTACACAAGAAGAAAGTGAAACGAGATCGAATAAGGCCCTGCTCGAGGGTTCACTGTCTCAGTGACGGATCTAAGAGCCAGCTTCCTGTCTGTCCCACCGTTGGATCCTTGGTCTTGGGCCCCTGCTGTTAGCAGCCTTGCCTGCTATTGAAGGAGCGGGTGCCCGAACATCATTTTGCAAGAGGAAAATGCAATTTCTCCTAGCGAATGAGTACACCAATACCTACAACTTTGCACTGACACATTGCACTGACCCCCCTAAACAGGAAGGGGCCTCACAACCGAGTAAATTATTCACCCTGTACTTCTGATGAATGAAGAACCCATGAGCTAACCTGTCAATGTGATCCAATAACCTTGGATCACTCCCGGACCATTTGTGTATCCGAAAGGTAGATGCCAGGCAGGTAACACCACAGAACCCTTACGGAGACCGGTGCTGCCGTGTCTGCCGGAGCAGAGAGCGGGGCAGCTATCGGTCTGACAAGCCCGGCACGTGATTTAAAGTTGGCATCAACTAAGAAAAAGCGCTCACAGGATTAGTAAAAACAAACTCTGAACGAAAAGTTCATTACGGTCTGAAGCACCACAGCCTTGTTCCAAAATGCAAGGTGATCCGCCGCCTCCCGTCTAAAGGCAAAGTGTCAGCAGCACAGAGTAACCAGCGACTTACACGGGGCGTCAGCCCACTGGTCAGGTGGCACCAGTGACCCTGGGGGCTCTGGGAGGGCCTCGGGGCGAGCTGGGGTGCCACTGCTGGATCCGGCCGGCACTCTGTCCATGGTCAGGACGGCACAGGCTGGACCGATACTCGGGGGCTGCAAGCGGGCTGCGGGTGGGTTCGGTCTCGGCCATTAGCAGCAGCCCGGAGCTCCTGGGAAGACCCGCACTAGGCCGTCCATTTTGGGAAGACGTCCAGTCTCATAAGTGGCTTGAAATCAAACCCAATAACATCATGATACCTGACAGGAGGGAAAAGAGAAAGAAGGTATCATGAAACCTCATTTGTCAGATTTGAAGTAACAATTGCAAGACTAACATTTGGCTCCCGATTCACATCCATGTAATAAACAGGTTTATTCATTCAACAGATAACTCCTGAGTACCTACAATATGCTAGGTTTGAGGGTAAAGTGCTGACCCACCACACCGCGGCCCGTTCCTGAAGGGAACCAGCTGGCTAATGCCGGCCCGCCAGGGCAGAGCCACTCTGTAACCGGACCTGAGCCCCACGTGTAGCCCCTCGCAGGGACAGGCCTTGGGAGGCTGAGGAATTAAGCTACTTGTTTAAATTTAAGAAATCTGAGTTAAATAGCCACGTGTGGCCAGTGACTTCTGCCCTGGACCCGTGGGCCCGAGCACTCACAGGGCAAGCTCCCCTCCCAGGCCTGGCATGGTGGCGAAGTTCACGGAACATGACAACCCTACGCTGTGTCAGGGGAAGCACAGAGAGACGAGGACGTGGAATCGGGGTCCAGAGAAGGCATCTCGGGGCAGGTGATCAGTTTCGTCCTTCATTTCTGTCAGGATTAGCTTTTAGCCCAACCTGCTAGGCTAAGTTCAAGGGAGCAAAACTTTGCCCCAGGTTTGGCAACTGGTTACCATTTTTGAAGTGTACTGAGGATATTCATAACCTGTTCCTCGTCAGCAGGGAAGGTGTGAGCCACTATCCATTCTGCAGAGATGCTGGCATTTACTCCCTATATGGTAAGTTTCACGTCATCCTACATACTGTTCTGTGTCTCACAAGCTTCAGGACAAAAAGTTACATGACTTTCCTCTGCGGCTTACAAATCCCACACAGACATCTCAGACAAGAGCCTGAGCAGTGGCCCACACACGGAGGGGCTGGTGCTGACTCAACAGCAGAAGGCAGGTGTGCCTCTCCTGCCACAGTCCTCTCCTGCCGTCCCCCAGGAAGAAGCACCCACTGGTGGTCTACATAGCCTGGCACACCCAGGCATCGAGTGACTAGTGGCGGCAGCATCCCCCGTGTAAACCCACGAGTGTCTGGCTAGCAGCTCTAAGAATGCACACGTTCCACTCTGCTGTCTGGCACCTATAGGCCAAAGATGCTATGGCTGAGTAATCGTGCGGTAGAAGATGAAAAGGTCAGTCTAGCGCCACGCGTAGAACCAGCACGAGGGTTGTACTAGAAAGGACCACTGATAGAATGCATACCAACCAGCTAACTGAAAAGCGCTGGCTGCCAGTGTGGCTCCGTGGCTCGTTTGTGCACATATTTGAAGACTGAACCAAATTCCGGATCACAGAAATGAAGGGAGCTACTGAGGCTGGCCGATGATCCTGTCTGCAATGAGTTCTCTATGCTGTTTTTGTCTCTACAGTAATCAGTACCCTCTTTCATCCTCAAAGACTTCCCAGGGCGGGGGGATAGACACACGAGCTCTTGGAGGCTCCACACCTGTCCCTGCACATCCTACAGGCCCCTCCAAAAATCACTGTTCCACAGGGTCCTGGCTCCATGGCAAATACTGTCCACCAGGCCTTCCCCTGGCTACTGCAGACAGCTGATCCTTAGGTAAGACGCCCACAAAGCAAGGCGAGGCACGTCAGCAAAAGGCCAGCCAGACCGTCCCCTTCATCATAGGCTTGCCGCTTCAAGAATGGGTACCAACACATACAGTGGAACGTGGGATCAGAGGTCACTGTGCAGGGCACGCTGTATGTGCTGGCCCTCCTCGCAAGTCCCTTAGCAGAAGAAAATGTTTGCATTTTGCTTTGCGATGTCTTTGCCCCCGCCCCGTGGGGGCAGGGGCGATGGTGCCTGCAAGGGCAACAATGACAGGTGGGTGCTGCTCAGGCAGAAGCTGGTCCCTCTGCCGTGGGGGCCCCTTCCCCTTGACCACCAGGCAAATCCCCAAGGGCCCTTCCACATCCACCATTAGACATTGCTCCGAAGTCCTGCGGGGCCTCAGGTAAAGTGCCCGGCCCACTCCCTTCTGCCACCAAGACACCCCGTGTGCAAGCTCACTGCAGAAGGGTGTGTGTGCCTCTCCTCCACGCAGCAAGAGGCCCGGAAGCAGAAACGACCGCTCCCAGTCGGCCCTTCCCCCTCGAACATCCCCCACTCCGAGTGACGCTCTCGACACAGGCTAGTAACTTCAATCTTTGGCCCTACCAAGTTCCACCCCTTAGCAACCAAGCTAGTGGTTCCAGAACAATACAGTGTTTGCATCCTGAGCATCAACACTGCCTTTTCAAATACAGAACAACTCTGACTATTCCAACTAAAACCCCTCGGAAGCTACCGTTCCAATGAGACAAAGAATGCCCCTGGGAGAGCAGCAGGTAGTGGCCACACCCCAGATAAGCAATGTCCCCTGGGTAAGAACCCAAGCAGGCAGCTAGCCGGACTTCCTTCATCTGCTGGACACATAACACGGCCCAGCAGAGCAGGGAAGGCACAGGGGCAGCCAAGCAGCTGCTGAGGAGAATGGCCTGAGGCCGTGACGATGCCGGACCCAGGCAAGAGGAGGTCCGCTGAGATGCTCGTTCCACTGATGAAGCAAACACGGAGACGAACGCGCCAGGCTGTCTGAGCCCAGTGCCATCACGTACTCCACTCACTTAATGCCCTTTATGTGAACTTCTTGCTAAACAAAAAACCCTGCTGAGTCCCAAGAGGTCCTACGCCGCTCCAGAGGTGGACGATGCAGCCCTCCACAGCATGAGACCCTGGGACTGTGACACGTTCTGGCGACTCATAAACACGGCTCCCATGCACACGCAGCTCCTCCTGGAGCCGGACAACACAACTCACTGAAGGCCCAGAGCAGCCTCCGCTGAAGTGACATCTCCCTGTAGGTAATAAGCTGGCATTCTGTGTCTGTCCTCAGGCTCCAGTATACTTTACTTAGCAGCACTCAGTCGGTCAGGGTCTCACTACCTCAGTGCTCACAAAAACAGGGCAGAGAGAAGGGTCAGACTTCTAGGGGCACATCCCAAGGAAGCGGTTATTAGGAACATGAATTCCAATTCGTGATTTTTTTTTTTTAAGTAGGCTTCACGCCCAGTGTGGAGCCCAACATGGGGATCAAACGCATGACCTCAGGGTCAAGACCTAAGCTGAGATCAGCAGTCGGATGCTACTTCAGCTCAGGTCGTTATCTCAAGGGTGGTGACCTCGAGCCCCACGTCAGGCTCTGTGCCGACAGCTCGGAGCCTGGAGTCTGCTTTGGATTCTGTGTCTCCCTCTCTCTCTGCCCCTTCCCTGCTTGCTCTCTGTCTCCCTCTCAAAAATAAACAAACATTAAAATACGTATATAGGGGGGTGCCTGGGTGGCTCAGTTGGTTAAGCGTCTGACTTAGGCTCAGGTCTAATCTCACAGTTCGTTGAGTTTGAGCCCCGCATCGGGCTCTGTGCTGACAGCTCAGAGCCTGGAGTCTGCTTCGGATTCTGTCTCCTTCTCTCTCTGCTCCTCCCCCGCTCAAGCTCTGTCTCTCTCTCTCTCTCTCTCTCTCCTTCAAAAAATAAATAAAAAAGCATTAAAAAATAAACATTAAAAATTTTTTTCACATATATATACATACATACACATACATTTTAAGAGCTGGATGCTTAACCGACTGAGCCACCCAGGTGCCCCCTAATTCGTGACTAAAAAAAATTTTTTTAATATCAGTTTTATCACATTACCATTTTTGACTACCTGCATTCTGCCGTGTTTCCTGGAGGGAAGAGACAGTTATCACAACTTCACAAAATGCTCATAACTCTAAATTCACGCCATCTGCATCAAAGGACTTCATGCCAAGAAAATCGTCTCAGGCACATATAGGACTTCAACTTCCCATGATTTCGATACACACGCGAACAGCTCCATCTACCCCCCCTTATTTTTTCTACTGGCAATTGGAAACAAACGGCAAGGCCAAAGATAAAACAGGATTTCCGTAAGAAGACAGCACCTAGTTGAGGCCACGCTAGTAACCACAAGTACACAAGTAAACAGGGACTGACACACAAAGTGAAAAGCCGGCAGGCCTCTGTCCCTGTACAGCAATGCCACGTAAAGCGCAGGCTCCAGCATCAGTCCTGACTCCTCCACCCCCGGCTGTAAGGTCATGGGCATGTTTCATAACCACTCTTAGCCAGTTTCCTCATCAGGAACATGATGAGAAACAGAATACAAAGTTTTGCCAGGATTAAATGCAACAAGGCACAGGGTCTGTCCCATGCCCTCAATAAATGGTAGCTGTAATTATGTGTTATTTTCCCTTCAGTTGTTGCTCGTCAAAATTGATAGTAAAGTCAATTAGAAGATATTCTCACTTAGGAATGCACACTGCTAAAGGCAACTGGCAAAAAAAAAAAAAAGAAAGAAAGAAAAGGAAAAAAAAAAGCTACTTTTGAATCTGAGTAATGTCAGATGAGTTTTCTTTTCTTTTCTTGCCATTCGAGGTATGTTAACTGAAAGCTACTTCTCCAGGAAAGGGTTATGCTGGCAATAAAGGAACAATTAAAAAAAAATTAAATGCATGAGTCACCTGTACATGGTTTACTAGGTCTCAGTAGTTTTCAATCACACTGTCAAGAACCCAAACCTCTTACCCTGAACCAGGAAGCCGCATACCATCTGGCTCCTCCCTACACTGCATCCTCCACCCCGCCACTTTCCTCCTTTTTTCGTTACGCCCTTGACACACTACTTCTTTACCAAAGTCACTCGTCGTCCCTCAGGGTCATCACACTGCTGCTCACTCTGCCTGAAACACTCTCATCCCACAGTTTTCCATGACTGGCTGCTGGTCATAGAGGCCTTGGCCTCCCCACGGGCCTTCCCACAGACCCACGCCAAGCAACACCCCATACTACTTCTTCATTCACTGTCCCCATCGCTCCACTAGAATGTGAGTTCAGGGAGGGCAGGGATCCCGCACAACTCCACCCACGTGTCCCAGGACCCACAATCAACAGTGCCTGTCACACGACTCACACTCAGCAACTATCTGTTGGATGAGGCCGAGCTGTTCACCTGCTCCACACTAGTGACCGTGCCTGGCCCGGCTCTTCTAGGAAATATCACTGCAAGGGTGAAGCCCCTCTAGGCACCCAGAAGCTAAATGGAATCGAGGCCGAAGAAGAGGCAAGCAGCTACGCGGACTCTAAACCCAACTCCGCACGAATGTCCCGACCCCGTGTCACGTGTGTCATCCTGGCAGAACTTCTGCAAAAGGCCAGAGGCTGTCACTCTGGTGCAGCTGCTGGGCAGCTGTGGGTAGCTCCACTAGATCACGCCCCGTTACGCGCAGACAGCGCTTCCGAACGGCTTGCTGTGCGCCCATCTCCGAAGCCAGTACCGCTAACAGCTGCACAGGCCGGCTTCCAGGCCCCGAGGCTACCAACGGTGAGTTGCAGGACCCACGCGGGGCGGAGCCGCTCCAGGTGGAGCCACGGTCACCCTCCGCGGCCGCCCAGGCCCCGTCACCCCTCGCCCGCCGCCTGGCCTCCGCCCGACCGTGCCGCGGCCCCCCGGCGCTCCTGCGCCCTTCCCGGGCCGGGCTCCCGGGCCGGGCGCCTCCCCGCGACCCTCACCCGGCGCTGCGGAAGCCTAGGCGGCCGCTGGCCGGACTGCTCCGACGGAGACGTGGCCGCGCGAGGGGCGGGGCGCGGCGCAGCGACGGGCTAGGACCCTCCGGAAACAGCCTGTGCGCGCCGCCTCCGTTCCGGAAGACAGACCGTCCCGTACTTGCCAACAGCTGCCCTCGGGCCGGGCTGCCCCGACCGCAGTGTCGGACTCGAGCCCACTCACATCCGACGCGAGGCAGGTTTCAGAAAGTGAGTTTGGGGCTGTCTCCCTTGTGGAAACACACGTTCGGGATTTGCAAGACAACCTCCGACCGGAAGCTAGACAAACGAACTTCCGACGGAAGTGGCGTGGCCAAGACTCCGGTCCCCGCCCTGTCCCGCCCAATCTGTCAGGCTGAGGGCGTGGTCACCCTCACCCCGCCCCGGCCCCGCTGGGGGCGTGGCTAGGAGGCCCAAGGGAGCAAAGGGCCCAGCCGCCAGGAGGGGTGGGCGCTGAGGCTGCTCTCCGCAGAGCCCACGAAGGGCGAACCCCCACCTCCCACGCGCAAGTACTCATTTGTCTTTCAGGTGCCAATGCAAGTGACTCCTGCTTTGGAGCCATAGCAACGTCTTACCCGTTCAAAAACAAACATCGTTGGTGTATAAATGAAGGTTTTCTCCTATTCATTCATTCATTCATTCATTCATTCATTCATTCATTTTGCCTCTGGGAAAATTGTTTCAGCACCGTTTATTGAAAAAAAAACCCAAAACTTTGTTTCAGCATCGTTTGTTGAAGAAAAAAAAAAATCTCTCTCTTCCATTAACTTGCTTTTGCAGGGATGCCTGGGTGGCTCAGTCCGTTAAGTGTCAGGCTTCCGCTCAGGTCATGATCTCATGGTTCATGGGTTTGAGCCCTGCATCCAGTTCTGTGGGACAGCTTAGAGCCTGGAGCCTGTTTCAGATTCTGTGTCTCCCTCTCTCTCTGCCCCTCCACTGCTTGCACTCTGTCTCTCTCTCAAAAATATTTTTTTAAAAACTTGCTTTTGCACACTTGTCAAAAATCAATTAGCTGCTTTTGTGGGTGTTTCTGGGTTCTCTGCTCTTTTCCGTTGATCTCTGTTGATCCCTCTGCCTACATGACGGTCTCCACCAGTAGTCTTACAGCAAGCCCTGATACTGGGTAGGGGAATCCTCCTGATTTGCTCTTTTTCATGGTTTGTTCTAGGTACTTGGGAAATCATACCCTTCCACATAAATTTTAGTATAAACTTGTCTATGTCTATAAAAATCCATCTTGGGATTTTGATAGGAAATGCATTGAAATTATAGATCAATTTGGGGAGAATTGACATCTTTGCTATGTTTCTTCTTTAAGTAGGCTTCACACCCAATGTGGGGCTTGAAATCACAACCCTGAGATTAAGAGTCACACACTCTACCCACTGAGCCAGCCAGGTTCCCCAGCTGTGGAACTATGTTGAGGCTTTCAATCCATGAACATGGTATATCTCTCTGTCTTTTTAGGTCTTTTCTGATATCTTCCATCAACATTTTGTAATTTTCAGCATACAGCTCCTGTATGTGTTTTGTTAAATTTATGCCGAAGTGCTTAATTTTCTTTGTAGTAATTGTAAATGGTATTGCTTTAAAGTTTAGTTTCCACATGCACATTGTTAGTGTATAGAATGTGATTAAATTCTGTGTGTGTTGATCTTGTATCCTGAGAACTTGCTGAACTCACTTTTTAGTTCTAGGAGGTTTTGTTTTTGTTTTTTTTTTTTTTCTATAAATTCCTTGGAATCTTCTACATAGACCATCATGTCATCTGCAAATGCAAAATTTAACTCAAAATGATCATGGACTTACGTGCAGAAATGTGTGAAACTATAAAACTTTTATAAGAAAACAAGAAAAACTTCAGGACTAAGGGCTTGGTGAAGAGTTCTTAGACATGATACCATGAAAGCACAATCCACAAAAGAACAAAAAGAATAAATTGAATTTCACCCAAATTAAAAACATTTGTGTTGAGAAAAATTCCACTAAAAGGATGAAAAAACAAACTACAGATAATTAAAAATATTTGCAAACCATGTATTTGATAAAGGACTGATACCTAGAATATATTAGAATTCCCAAAACTTAAAAAAAAATGCAGTTAGAAGGTAGGCCAATATATGAAGCGGCATTTCACCAACAAGGATATATAGATGGTAAATAAACTTGTGAAAGATGTTCAACATCACTAGCCATTATAAAATGCAAATTAAGACCGCCTCAAGACTACACACATCTATCAAAGTGGCTAAAACAAATAGTAGCAGTACCAAATGCTGGCAATGATGTGGAGAAACTACACACTATACACTATACATTGCTGGTGGGACTATAAAATGGTACAGACACTCTGTAATACAGCTTGGCAATTTTCCTTATAACTTAATTGTGTGACCCAGCAACTGCACTCCTGGATATTTAGCTCAGACAAAGGAAACTTAAGTCCACACAAAAACCTGGACACTATTGTTCACCACAGTTTTATTTGTAATCAAAGCTCAAACTGGAAACAACCAAAATTCAACCAATCCTACAATGGATAAATGGTTAAACTGTGGTGCATCCAATCATGGGGCCTCTTCCTCAATAAAAAAGGACTACTGACTGATACATTGCAACCACTTAGATGAATCACCAAGGCATCATGCTGAGTGGAAAAAAAATCTCAAAATAAGTATACTTTATTACATGCTTTCGCATCCATAACATTTGTGAAATGATAATGATTATAGAGATGGAAAGCAGATTAGTGGTTGCCAAGGAATGGTGGGGGTGGGGGTAGCTAAAGCGAGGCAGGGGAGAGGTCTTTGTGGTGAGAGCAGTTCTGCATCCTGAGGCGTACAAACTTTGGGCTAACATGTTTCCTGGTTTTGAGATTATACTACAGCTATGCAAGGTGCAGCCAATGGGGGAAACTGGAGAAACAAATCAGCAAGTAACATGTAACGACACGAAATGTAAATACAAATGAGCCTATATATAGCTGGCATATCTGCACAGGGGAAAAAAATGCTAATCTAAGTAAAAAATTTTAAGTTTTATTAAGGTACTATTTACTTACAATGTAATTTACCCATTTTATGTATACAATTCAATTTTTAAGTTTACAGTTACATTTACTAAATTTTATTTTATTTTAATGTTTATTTATTTTTGAGAGAGAGAGAGAGAGAGAGAGAGAGAGAGAGAGCGCACAAGCAGGGGAGGAGCAGAGAGAGAGGGAGACACGGAATCTGAAACAGGCTCCAGGCTCTGAGCTGTCAGCACAGAGCCCGATGCAGGGCTCGAACTCACAAACCATGAGATCATGACCTGAGCCAAAGCTGCACGCTCAACCGACTGAGCCACCCCGGTGCCCCTATTAAATTTTAAATAAAACTGAATTTACTGCAGTGCAGTTATAAAACATTTCCATAACCCCCACAAGATCCCGCTAGTCCATATACATGCAGTCCCCTCCCCCCCAATCCTCCTTTCCCTGACAACCACTAACTACTTTCTGTCTCTATGGATTGGCCTATTCTGAGCATTTGAGATAAAAAGAATCGCACGATATGGGACTTTTGTGACTGCCTTCTCTTTTACTTAGCATAAGGTTTGTTCATTCATGTTTCAGCATGTATCAGAGCTTTGCTCCTTTTTACGGATGAATACTATTGGACTGTCTGGGTATACCATATTTTGTTATCCAGCCGCCGATGGATACAGTCTAGTGCCTTGGGTGTGCTGGTCAATGTTCTAAGTGTGGGGATTAGCTGGGGAGGAGAGACAGGATCCCTGCTCCAGCCCAGCTTTATTTGTGTGGGGAGGACCAGCCCTTCAGAGCATAATTCCTGTAAAGGAAACGGTGTGTGTCAGTGGGAGGGGCTGCCATTTAATCACGTCATTCATTCATTCATTCACTTAATAAGTGGCCTACTGTATTCCAAGCGCTATTCTAGACACTGTACACAATCCCCGCTCTCACAGGCACTTACGTCCTATCAGAGAACCGGACAACAGAAATACAAGACAGGAAGTGAGGAGTTCAGAAAAGGGCAAGGTGAAGGAACAGTGTGGAGGCATGCTATTTCTAGACGGATGGTTTAGGAAGGCCCCCAGATGAGTTTGAGCAAACACATGAATGAAGTAAGGAGACACGCAGGTCACCGTGGGAAGTATTTCAGGCGAGGGAACAGCAAGGAGAGCCGCATGTTCCAAGGTTTCTTTGAGGAAGTCATAGTTGAGCTGAACTTGCATGACAAGGAGGCAGGCATGGAAGGGTCTGGAGAAGAGCTTTCCCCGGAGAGGAATCAGCGCATCCAGAGTGGGAGGGGGTCTGTGATGGGGCTGAGGGAGCAAGCTGCAAAGGGTCTGCCAGAGAAGTGGGAAGACACTGGTGGGTTTCAAGCTCACCGTCTTCAGAAGAAGACAAACACATGAGAAAAAATGAGAAGTGCACACACAAGGCTTAACAGAGAGACAGTAAGGAGCGTCCCCCGTGCCGCAGGGAAGATGCCCAGTAAAGTGACGTCTTTGTCTCTGTCCGTGCACTCAACCACCGGTCTACCAGGCAGCCGGCAGCCATGAGATGCTTGCCCACGTCACATGTTTTGGCCAAGCATACAACAGTGAAAAAGACGGGAAGATCCCTGCCCTGGACTCTCGGAGGGGGAGACAGACAGTAAGCAAACGTTTACTTTTCGGTAATGCAGGCACCAGGAAGGACACCCAGCAGGCTAACACCAGAACGGCCGGCCAGAGGGAGCACCCTCTGAGAAGTGCGTCTGAACTGAGGGATGGGAAGAGGTCACCGTCTGTGCTCTGCAGCCAGGGTCCCTCTTAGAGGGTCCGGGTATAGGAAGGCCCTGTAGGTGGGGTGGACAGAAGGGGAGATTTTCTGGGGGTGGGGCGGGGCCACCCAGTGCCAGGCCTTCCTGGGCCACGAGATTGTTATTCTTTGCTATGTAACAAGCCACCCCAAAACATAGTGGCTTTAAACAACTATATTAGTTCTCACAGTTATACTGGTTGGGTGCAGCGGTGTGCTGGTGTTCTAACAAAAATGACATGACCTTGATTTGTAGCATTTACCAGTTTCCACGGTGTGAATCCTCTCCCAACAGGGCAAATTTCCAGCTACCAAAATGAGGTCCACAAATGGGCAGGCGGGCAGGGATGTGCACCATTGCAGAGAACCTACGCCATGCAGATACACCGATGCAAACACCCACAAGAGACACGATGGTCAGGCAGAGGAAATCCACTGGGAAGGGGGGAGTCCTGAGTGCTCATTACCTTTGTTTCTAACATATCTTATGAATTCCAAACTTGTATGATTTTTAAATGGCTGTGTTTAGGTTACTAGCTCACGACACTGCTGAGGCCAGAACAATTATCTCCTGGGAGCTGGCGAGGCAGCTCTTCTGTAGGTCACTGTGGCTCGTGGTGTGGCTGGCCGCCCCTCAGAATGGAGTCCCCCTCATCCTCCTCTCAATAGCTGGGACAGTGGCTGACAGCAGGAAGGGAATGCACATGGCTTAGCTGTGCTGTGCTTTTGCTAACGCCCTGAGAGGACAGAGCGACACAGGCCCGACTGGGCTAGACTCTAGTGCATCAGGGACCTTGGAATTAATTCTGTAGGGAGCCGTGAATATCAGCACGAGTGTGCCTGGGCTCCTCCATGTGCCCCCCCCCCCCCCCCCCGCCAACAAGCTGGCATCTCCAGGGGGAGTAACTGAGACCCACCCAGCCCGATTCCCATTAGGGACAGGCCTGGGCAGGCTGAGGTCTGGCCTGCTGGGTCTAAGCCCCAGAGCTGCTGTCCAGCATCCAGTCCTTCCTGGTGACAAGCCTCGATGCTCCCCTTCCTCTTGCCTGAGGCCACCCCACCTGCCTATGAGTGCTGACTGCCAGGTGGGCGAGAGGCTCTGGTCTGGCCCACAGTGATTAGGTCAGGGGTGGGTTTCCATTTGAACCAGTGGGGAAGTTCACCCGCTTCTGCTTGCTGGAGGCTGAGGTCTGAGCTGCTGCCATAAACAGAGGGAGACGAGGGTTCCCGCGTGGCGTTCTGTTTCCTGCATCCAGCCACACTGAAGCCAGATCTATGCTGGGCTTTCTAAATCCGGTCAGCCCCCAATTCATTTTCTCCCTCCAGCCTGGAGGCTGGCTTCCTGCTGCTGGTGTCCCTCACGGCCGTCTGGGTTCAGAGCTGGGCTTCTCGGGGCCTCCTCTCTGCGGGCTGCATGCCAACCCTGTCCACCTCCTCTTTGGTTTGGTCGCTTCCCGGGGTGCAATCTGCCGACATCCCTCTGCTGCTGTCACATCTGGGCCCGTGACTCTGACCCCGTCAGCTCTGCTGGACTCTTGGCTGCACCCAGTAAGGCCTCCACAGGACCAACTCCTCCCCTCACAACTCGGACCCGCAGGCCAGGACAGGCTGCCCCTTGGAGGGTGCACCACAGATGGGGATATGGGCAGAGCTGGCCCCTCTTCTGACGGGGGCACCAGGGCACCAGAGGGACGCAAGTCTGGGGATGGGCTGAGTGAGGCTGTGGGAGGAGGAGGGGGCAGGCAGCAGAGACCCAGCTGGGCCTGCTCCAGGCCGGGGCCAGAGTACCTGGAGACAAGCACATGGGAGTCCCCAGCTGGCCACTCACCCCAAGCAGACTGTGCCAGGACACCCGCAGCCGGGCTCCGGCCCAACTGTGAGCCTGCTGTTGGGCGGGTGGGAAGGTGTGGACGAACAAGAGTCATAAAGACATCATAAATACACAGCCACCCAGGTCTGTAAAACATCCCATAGAGTAACTGCCCTGGTCCCAACCCGCCCCTCCCCCGACGAGTCAGAGCAGGCCAGCTCTGTGCCGACCTCCTGTACTCGCTAGGAAGGAGGAGCCCAAGCTCCGGCAGAGTCAGCCCTGCACTGTGGACCCAGCAGCCCAATGTGACAGGTCCCCTCCCCTTCACAAGGAGCCACTATAGACCAAGTGACGTCACAGCCTCGGCTTAAACCTAGGCTTACAGAGCTGGAATATCCCTAAGGAGCCACGTCTTTGTTCTAACTTTGCAGGAGAGAAGGGAGTGATGAGACGTCGCCCTCTGATGTGGAGGGCAGGCCGCGGTCCCGTGCAGGCTGGGCCCAGGACTCAGACACGAAGCCACAGCTTCAACGTGTGACCAGAAGGGTGTCACTTGGGGCTGGTGGATCCAAGAGATCCTATGCCTCTCCCCTTTTCCCAAGTAGTCAGACCTGGGCCCCGACCCCGGGTCCCCCACGCCTGCAGGCCTCGTTCCAGCCACCTGGCTCATGTGAGTGAGGCTGCAGGTGCAACTCTCATGAGCGGGGAGTCAGTAACCAGCGGCGCCGGCAGGCTGTCCCCCATGATGGGAAGGAGCGCATCACAGCCAACACACGGACGAGCGCGTAGGGAGAGAAACAGACACGGCTTGTTTATTAGAATGCGGGAAGGAGGCCTTTTCCACAAACAGCGCTGCTTCTCAGAGTCTGTATCAAGAGCAAGACAACAGTTGAAAATCCTATTCCTGAGAAGAAGCGAAAAGTTACAATTTTGCAAACAAAAATAACAGATGATTTCAACAAACGATAAAAAAACTTTTTTTTTCTTTAACAAAGAACAAAATTTCAAGTATTATTCCAGATGACATGGCAAACCCAATGACGGAGACAAGGTCTCACTGGCAAAGGTCCCTGGCGCTCTCGGGGCAGGGGCCGCTCCAGATGGGCTGGGGCACCTCAGGGCTGAACTGGCCCGGCAGGGAACAGAGAAAGACCACGGGGCAGCTCAGCAGGGCCTGTGGCTGTGCCCACAGAGTGGGAAGCGGGCACCAGGGCTCTGCTCCACGGCAGGCTGAGGGTGGAAACAACCCACCTTATGCCCTCCTGGGACAGGGCCATGCACCTAACACTGGGGATCTAGGGTTAGCAGTTCCGGACATCCGATTTTTTCCTCTTCGTAATAAACAGAAACACATGTTTACTCCTTCAAACACCCTACTATCCCAATTTTAGTCAATTTGTAAATTATATATTACTTGTGCTACAGTTTGTGATAAATCTTACTAAAAGATCAGCACCAAACCTCTTACAAATAGAAACGCCCACGAGTCGTGGCTGTCCCCGAAGCAGGGGCTGTAAGCCTTTGCTCCCTTTCCCTTCAACAACAGGACGTTTCTGACAGACTTTCCTTTTCCTCCCATGAGAGCTTTCTTGAAGAGAGACGTCTGTCTTAGCCACAGTTTTGGGAAAGGTCCAAAGAGCAAACCTGAACGTCATTGTCTGAGCGCGAGGGGGCGGCTGACAGTGGTTCTTCCGGCTGACGTGCTCTGGTGGCCCCAAGGCCAGAGGAGGGGCTGTTCATGCCACCCCTAGCCTCCCAGGCCCCTGGGGTAGGGGGCTCTCGGCAAGAGGGTCTCACGCCACAGAAGAAAAAGCCACGCTACAGTGCCGGACGTAGAGACCCCCAGCCCCCCCAAACCCCTGCCGGGGGGCTGTAAAATGCCCTGAAAATGTTTGTATCCGGTATTTTCTGAAACACGCTGTCGCTGACTTCCACTACCCCCACGCCACCTTGGTGCCTCCTAGATACTCAGTTCTTGAACCTTGTCTGTTCACAGATATGATTGAATTTCCTGCAGGGACAAAAAGTCGAATTACACAAGCCAGCATCAAGAAGCATTCCGATAAGGGACTCTGGAGATCACACGCTGGAGGAGCCTGATGAGAAACTGACCGCACATGCGGGGTGGCTCACAGCAGCAGGGTCTGATCCATCAAAGATATTAACCCCTAGACAGCCTTCTTGTCCTTCTTAAGTTTTAGAAGTCAGACATTTGATTTTTACTTTTTAAAATTCAAGCACTTAGGTAACTTTCTTAGGGAAGAGACTCAGAGTTGTGCCTCCTCAGAATCCCCCAGTCACCGAGGGCCACCCCGCAGGGCAGAACCAACAGACTTGCCCAGTGGGTGCCAGAGCCACCACCTCCCTCTTTGTGACGAGCAGGTCACCCCCAGAGTAGGACGCACGTGCCCTAGCTATCCTTATCCCTGTCTTTATTAAGAAAGACTGGCTAGTTACTAGCCAAATCTCTTTCTCTAAAAGGAAACGGTCTCCTGGACTCTGTCTATGCTCAAATACAAAGCCAGGTTTTTATTCCACGGGATCAGTCCTCCAGGGAGCCTTCACTTGGGGCCTGTCCCCTGCAAGAAGGGCATCCTCTCAGTAACTGTGATTTGAACCACAAGTGACTGGGGATCACAGTAGCCTCAAGAAGCATCAATCCATGAGGTTGATTTATAGGACACCTCACTTATGGTCTGAAAATGCAGACAAACTTACGTCCGCAGACGAACCCATGTGGCAAAGCGGACGTCACTGGGAGCGGGAAATGCCCAGTGAGAGCCGCCAAGTTAGAGCTATCACAGACATGTGCTCGCGGTACCAAACACAGACTCAGGGCAGCGGCACACGCCCAGGCCGGTGGTTCAGGAAGTTCTCAGTGACCACGGCCACGGATTCACAAAGTACTAACCCTCCAGTGTGTCAGCGGGAACGACAGCTGTGTTCCACAGACACAGAGGTAAACGTCTGCATGCAAACGCTTCACGAAATGAGAACAGAAGAGCAGGGTTTTGAAACAACACTAGGGCTGTATACAAACAGAACTAAATGACTGTATTTACGAGTAAGCAGTTAACTGGTTCGTACAGATCTCTAAAAGCCGTGGCGTCAACTTGGCCAAAACACTTAAAAGAAAAAACTCGCCTTCCTGTTAGGAAAAAGAGGGTCTGCTTTCTGCAGGAGGCCCATTCTGGTGCCCTCCCCAGCCCTGGGTGCCTGTGCCCCACCCACAGTGTCTCACTCACATTGCGTGGTGGGCCTTCACCTGAGTGCGGCAGTTGCGGCCCCAATAGCAGTCAGGACGGGATGTTACAGCCACTGGGGAGAGAAAAAGTCACATGTACGTAGTAACACCCGACACTCACAAACTCAGCTAAGCCAACTTAAGTAAAGACCCAAAGAAAGAAACTACAGCTGTAACATTTTGTCACGCTTTATAACTAGTTTCCTTGCCTGTTCCAAGCTTCCAAGGGGGAAAAAAGTTTACCTAAAAACCCACCTTAGGAAATAAAGACTACTACACTTGCCTATAGGTTGTTTTTGTGAATCCTGTTTTAGAAACCTGTGTCGCGGCCCACGGGCCCAGAGCCTGAGCCAACTTGGGGTCGAGGACGGCCTGGGAATAAGCATGGCCACCAGGCAGCCCATCTGCCCGGTCTTCTCCCTGCTGGTGCAGACACCCACTGAGAGCGCAGACGCCCATCTAGACTAGACAGAACTGAGGCAGGGGGTGAGGGGCTTCCTTACCTGGCAACTCGGAAGCAGGAATGTTCTGCCGATACTGGTAGGTCAGCTCTCGGAAGCTTCTCAGGCCACAGCAGTAACAGAGCACAGTGTTCCCTGTGATTCTGTAATCTGGAAGGACACAGCCTCATGTGGGCATGCCAGTCATCAGGCAGCATCATGTTTCCAGAACAGCAGAATAGCTGTGGCCTTGTAAACTAGTGGGAAACCAGTGCACTGATCCGTAAATGGGGTAGAGACAATGGGCCAGACTTTCAGAAAACAAGAACAAAACCAATCTCGATACCAACTTATTTCCTCACAGCAAAATAATTCCACTTGGATAAAAAGTTCAAACACTTTAAAAATCCAAAAAAGTAGGGGTGCCTGGGTGGCTCGGTCAGTTAAGTGTCCAACTCTGGATTTTGGCTCAGGTCATGTCATGAATTCAAGCCCCACATGGGGCTCTGTGATGGCAGTGTGGAGCCTGCGTGGGATTCTCTCCACCCCTTCCCCCGCTCAAGCATGCGTTCCCGTTCTCTAAGTAAATATATAAGCTTAAAAAAATAGAGCATTTAAAAAAAAATTTTTTTTATGTTTATTTTTGAGAGAAAGAGAGAGGCAGAATGAAAGCAGGGGAGGTGCAGAGAGAGACGGAGACAGAATCTGAAGCAGGCTTCGGGCTCTGAGCTGTCAGCACAGAGCCGGACATGGGGCGCAAACTCACAGACTGCGAGATCATGACCTGAGCCAAAGTCGGACGCTTAACCAACTGAGCCACCCACGAGCCCCCAAAATAGAGCATTTCTAAAAAAATAGTAACACTAAAAATAAAAATCCAAAAAAGTACTGAGAGGAATGAGTATTATTTTTCTCTTGAGCTATTCATGTCATAAAAACCAAATAGCACACAGGAAAGGATCTGTAAATCTGACTACCTACAATGTAAACACCACAATGGAAACACATACAACAAAAGCGAGATACTAATAAAATAGTGGAAAACACATTTGCCACACAAGCAACCATATGTTGCACCTTTAAATGACAAAGATATCCTACCAACCCATGCCCCCAAATCCAAATAGACTAACGTAAGTATGGGCCAAGGTCACGGACAAGCCAATGAACCATAAAGCAAAACGATCTTCAATTCTGCTAATACCCCAACACAGGCAGATAAACCAATGATACGTCCCAGTTGCCTTGTCTGTATTTACAGGCAAAGGCAGGGCAGATGGGCTCAGGAAGATGCTGAGGCACGTTCTTCTGGGAGGGACAGCGAATATGGCAAAGTCTCAACTGGTTTGTTCATACCACCGTCCAACAATTTACTTACTTACTGTTTACTTATTTACTCATGTATTTATTTACTTAATTTATCTTGATGGAACAACTTTTCTAGCCTACGATCCTGCAGGCTCAGAGGCTGCAGTGCTTATTCAGACAGTGAAACGTGGAGAATAACCTAAATATCCTATATTAATGATTTGGTTAAATAAACCATGATACAAAATACTATAGAACAAAAATCAAGGTAGGGGCGCCTGGGTGGCTCAGTCGATTGAGAGTCTGACTCTCAATTGCAGCTCAGGTCATGATCCCGTGGTTTCATGAGCTCAAGCCCCGAGCTGGGATTCTTGGGATTCTCATTCTCCCTCTCTCTCTCTCTCTCTCTTCCCCTCCCCAACCTGCGCTGTCTCTGTCTCTCTCAAAATAAAGAAACTTGAAAAACAATCCAGGTAAAGAACTTCACTGACATAGAAAGGGTCTGGGGAATACCACCGAGTGGAGAGCACATGTGGTAGGGTTTCATCTATGAGGACTCTGACCATGCCCACGTGTGGCGGGTGCACAGGCCATATGGCATCATCACTGGGTCCTCGGGGGTGGGATTCCCTGTGATTTTCGCTTTACCCACCATGCTTCACTCACACGTCTTTCTGGGCCATGCCACCATGGCAGTCCCACCAAGAAGCTAAAGAGAGCTCAGGCCCGCATGTCAGACCGGGCGCCCCCAGGGCCGAGGCTGCACAGAACCCGAGACACTCGTGAGCACGTATCTGCTCAGAAGGATTCCCAGAAGCCTCTGAAGTCTTTCACAATAATTTATGTCTTAGGAAAAAAAGTCATTTGTTGATTTTTCTGCACCCTCCCCGAGTGACTAAAACCACATTTCACAATGTCCCGGGTGCCCCTGGGAGACAGGCCAAGCCTGCACCAACACATCAGTGAAATGCCTACGAGGACCCTGAGGGCTTGAGAAGCACCGGACCCAGGACCTGAAAGATGCCAAGAGGTGGGGTCACAGTCTCTTCAGCTGTGTCCCTTCCTCCTCCACGGCAGAAAAGAGCCTAGAATGTGTCACGTGGGCTCAAATCCTGAAGTACTGGCGCCTGTCTGCCACCCACCGCCAGGGTGGGTGGAGGGTGAGGGCGTACACGCGGGAAGGCAGCCCGGAGGCTCTCCTCCGTAGTGGAGGCAGAGGGGCCACCGCAAACACACCGCCGCACCAGACAGAGGAAGGCAGGTGCGATGGCGCTTACCAGACAGCAGGAACACTCCCCTCTGCAGAGCCACGAGACTTTCAGTCAACATGTTTTTCCACGTCAAACCCCTGGTTGCCAGGTAATTCTGGGATGGGGAAAGAAGGGAAATCTTAGAAATACTAGCTTGGAGAACAGAAGACTAAAATGACAAGAAAGCAAACATTTCATGAAAGGCCCTCGAACGCGGGCAAGGCCACGGCACAGGCAGGCTAACCACGGCAGGAATTTGCATCAGGCAGTTGTGAGGCCTTCCAGGACCGCAACACACGAGGACCAGGATGCCCGGGACCCGGCAACACGCTCACAAGCTAGTCTGCAAGGGCTCTCTTCCCACATGGCTTTGTCAGAGCCTCAGAAGGAAAGCTGGCTTCCGAAAGCTGAACACACGAGCTACCCCATTCTCTCCAAAATCCCGCAGACGCTCCGAGCACAGGAGCGGGGCGACACCCGACCTCGGCCGGGGAGGCTCTAGTGTGGCAACAGCCGCACGACCGCACGGTAAGGAAGCTGAGGCTTTGCATCTACACCCTGGCCTCAGCTCTCTTGTGTGGACCTGCAAGAGAGCAGCACGCAGACATCTAACCAGAGCACGCGGTGCCAAGGGGCCTGCCATACAGGTCTGGCGTGTGCAACGCTGCATACATGGGAGAGAGGCACAACTCTCGCCAAGAGAACGATGTGCACATTCAACACTGAAATTCTAACAGCCACGTCAGCTTCAGCTTCCTAAGACGCGAGAAGGACAAAGCCAGAAAAGAGGAAGCCAGAGAGAGGCCCGGGTTCCAGCAAAGGGGCCGCCCCGGCCCCCACCCAGACCCCAAAACTCTGCGTGGGGCACACAGGCACCGGAGCCGACACCTGTGGACCCGTGGCGTGATGGGCATGAAGGAAATAACCTCTTGGAAGACAGGAACACGTGGGAAAACACCAATGTGGTGAGCTCGGCGGCAGGACTAGTCAGAGCCACTGGGAGAGCTGAAAGCCTCCTGGGGGCCTCTTCTAGGCCTGAGCCCCCACCCGCGCCTGTACGTGGAGTCCCCTACCTTCAGGATGTCCGACTCATAGTGATTATTGCTGAGAACCCCGTCCAGACACCTGTCACCCAGGTCCAGCTCTGCCAAATGGAAGGAAGCAAAGTCACCGTCTTACAATCTATGACAGTATCGTTCACCGACAGCTAAGATAACCAAATTTCCTTTCTTACAGTCCAGAAAGAATAAAAGCTTCCATTGTAAAATATGGTTTTAAAGAGAGAACAAGTAAAATGACTTCTGACAGCTTTCTCCGTCCCCTGGGCACCTGGTCTGGCACCGTGAGGTCTGAATGCCGCAGCCAGGCGGCGTTTTTGTTGGTGGTGTTCCTCGCACATAAGTAAACCCTCCTGACTGAGCTCAGTATCCCCGTAGTTGTTACTGCCTGGTTTTGAGCTAGCAGAGGGACACTTCTAAATGTCAAACACAGGGGGCGCCTGGGTGGCTCAGTCTTGGCTCAGGCCAAGATCTCAAGGTTCATGGGATCAAGCCCCATGCTGGGCTCCGCCCTGCAGGGCAGAGCCTAGCTGGGATTCTCTCTCTCCCTTCCTATCTCTGCCCTTTCCCTGCTCTTGTATGCGCACTAAGTAAATAAATAAACATTTAAAAAAATGTCAAACGTGTGTGAGAAGCAGGTCATCGACGGTGGCCCCTCTCAAGTCGGGCCACGCTAGCCCACCAGCACCCTCAAATGCAGCAAGAGGATAGGCAGAGAGCTGAAGTGCCGGCATTACCACAGAACGGGGCCAGGCAGCCGAGACAGCCGGCCCGGGCGCAGCCCCAGTACAGGTGGCAGAAAGGCTGCAGGCAAACGGCACCTGTGGACACAGCACAAGCACCAGTCAGGCCATTTCGGCGAGGGGTAAACTCACATAACCATTAAATAAACGGCAAAGTCCATGTTAACAGCAATCCCAGAGTCGCAAATCACAGCACTGTATTTCGTCTATTACATTCAAGAGTGACACATTATGAAAATATGATGCTCCTGATGCGGCAACAGAGGTCAGAGGCAGCCTCCAGAAGGAGAACCAGCCACACATGGAAACTCGGTGAACGAAGGGGTGGGTCATCAACTGACAGGAAAAGATGGTCATTCGATGTGGCTGCACACACAACCGAGTACGCAGATGAGGAAACAGACCCACATCTTCACAGCACACCACACACACAGTCAGCAACGCTCTGACACCTGACCCTAGAAGGACGCAGGAGAGGCTCTGCGGTGGGGAGGCCGCTCAGGCAGGCAGCATCCGTGCACACCCTTACTCACACTGCTGGGGGGCGATGCGAGGGTCCTGCTCACGTTCTGCCCTCCGGTCGGGCATGGGCTGGAAGCAGCAAGTGCAGATGGCATGGCTTCCCTGCAGGGCACACACGTAATCCTGGGCTGCGGAACAGACAGGATATTCAGGCCACGCACAGTAGGACACAGGCAGAAAGAGGAGATTCGATGCACGCCTAGGGACGTGGCTGGAAGGTCCACAAGGAGACAGATCCACAGGAAAACCCAGGGAGAACACACACCCGTTTTCTGAAACTACGAAACGGTAGTCTGCCATTTTTTTTTTTTTTTTAACGTTTATTTTTGAGAGAGAGAGAGACAAAGCATGAACGGGGGAGGGTCAGAGAGAGGGAGACACAGAATCTGAAACAGGCTCCAGGCTCTGAGCTGTCAGCACAGAGCCCGACGCGGGGCTCGAACTCACGGACCGCGAGATCATGACCTGAGCCGAAGTCAGCCGCTTAACCGACTGAGCCACCCAGGCGCCCCGGCAGTCTGCCATTTAAACGACACATTTTAAATAGAATGAAAAATAAACAAACGTGATACTTCAGTTCAGCAGTTATAGCAAGATTTCAAAGATCACTTGAAGGTTTTCTACCATTTCCTTGGGCCATAAAGCACACGCCATAAAACAATAGAGCAAGTTCTATATTTAATCTCTGTCTCTTCCAAATAAACAGGTGGCAGGCCTGGGGGCCATGACTGGCTGACCTCCACCCCCCCAACAGCTGTGTCCACACAGCTCAGCCGAGGCCACTCAATGACCACACGGGAAGCTCTGTCTATGCACGCACACCTGCTATAGGCCCATCCCACTGGGGACTTCCAGTCTGAAAATGACACCGCACCTGCGGAATGGCAGAGTCGGGAGGCAACCAGGCCCCGCCCTGCCCATCTGTCCACGGGCCACCCATGGAGAGAGCTGCAGCACCGCGTCAGGGTGGATGGCTCTGAACACGGCTTTGGGTCATGATCCTGAGTCAGTGGCCTCATGACAGGCTCAGGCCCACATCAGCTAAGAAACTGGGCCCTACTGAAGAATGGCCAGGGCCAAAAACATGGATTCCACATGTTCTCTCTCCCTTTCTCGATGGCACCTGAGGACCCGCCAGCGGGCAGTGCTCAGGGTGGCTGTGATGACACAACAGCCTGCTGTCGAAAAGAAGCCAGGCTCTCATTGAGGGGCGCATGTAGGGGTCATTTCAGCTTTAGCAAGCAGCCCTGGGGATGCCAAAGCCCAAAGCAGTGGGCTGGGGGTCCCACATGTCAGAATGAGGAATGAACCCCCCGGGAGGGCCCAGGAGCAGAGATCCACGAGAGATCAACTTAACTCTCTCTGGTTTCTGAACCCACAACAGAGTACAAGCAGCAACAAGGTAGGAGAGGGTAGGACAAGGGAGGCAGTGACTGGAGAGGGGCGGGAGCGGGGGAGGAGCCAGAAGGAAAAAAAAAAATACGGCAGCGCCCTGGGTGATCACAGCAGGACAACAGCCCGGAAGGCGCGGCGTCTCACCTGTCGTGACGCTGGTGGACGTGGACGGTGCATCTCCAGGAGCCTGTGCTGCCCCTGGCTCACTGCCAGGCCCCGGGCAGGGGAGGGGCTGGCCCGCCTGCCTCCGGTACTCAGGGCACTGTCTGCACACGATGTACGGCTGGCTGCAAGGAAGCACACGGGCACACGGGGTGCGGAGAAGCAGTGAGCTCTGCCCTGGCACACGTTGGGGGCGGCACCAACGCCCCCAGCCCTGATGACCAGAGGAGACCCAGATCCCCAGCCTGGAGGCATCTGTCCGCCCGCAGACCTCATCCCTCCTTCATGCCTCAGCTCTGCGTCTGCTGCCGCCCAGCGTGCATGAAGGGGACAGATGGCACGTCCCCACTGGACACCCGGTCAGTGCTCACGCCGGAGCAGCAGCAGGGAGGGCCCTGTTCCCTGCTACCTGCTGGCTCCCCTCTGCTGCAAGGTTTCCAGAGACCCCCCGCCCCCCGCCCTCCCTCCGCGGCTCCTACGGTTCGGAGACACATTGTGCCCACCCCGGTTTCCAGCACAGTGTCCCCCGGAGTGTGGCCACTCAGTCCCCACGTTGGGCACGACCCACTCTCACAGGTCTGATGCTGGGCGAGCTGTGAACTACGTCCAGGGGCACACTCAGGCCCATCACCCTAGGCACCTATGAAACGGTGTTAAAGTCTGAACAAAATGTGCCACAGCTGAAGGCTGCTGTCGTCCGGGGACTTCCCAGCAGGCCACCCAGCTGTGTGCACTTCAGCTGTGCTTTCCAAACAATGCAGATAGTTGACAAAAAACGAACCCACAGGAAACACACCCACAGACCCTCCCCTCCTCTCAGAGAACGCTGCCCTGAGCCTGTCTCCAACGGCAGGAGCCAACGAGGGAAGAACGGGGAAGACGTGACCAGAAAACAACTAGTGAGAAGCCGCTTGACCTCATTTCGGAACCAGATGACCTTCGTCTCAGGTCACACCAACTGTCAACGGGGTTTCCCGACATCCCTCCACAAACCTCAGGGGCCACCACCGGGACCCCTCTGACAGGCATACGATGACACAGGTGCCAGGCCCAGCAAGGCGCCTTCCCGGTGAGGCTCTCTGAGCTGAAGCACCCTTGAGAGCTAACTGGATGTGCGCTCAGAGCTGTGACTGTAGGGTCTGTCCCGCAGCACTGCCTCTCCAGTCAGAATTCGGGAAACAGCACAGAACCGTATGTACAGCAGGATCCCGTCTTTATGAGGATATTTAAAGTATATCGCCTTTTACTTTGTTAACAAAGGAAATACGAGTGACTACGTATAGGAGTTGCCAGAAGGATACACAATAAAATGTTCATACTACAGCGATTTTATTACTTTCTGCTTCACCACTATTTCTAAATTTTACAAAAAGAAACAAAAAGTAATTAATTAGGGGATTTGATTTTTGTCTCTTCAAATGTCATGACCCACCCAAAACACGCACTGTGGACTTCTGAGTCCGCAGACAGCAGCATTCTACAGCAAATAAAACAAGGTCTGCTAGAATCGCATCCTCTTGGCCAGGTGACCGTGGCTTTCCTGCAATAATATCCTCACAAATGACGATACTGCAACTCACACCGTGGGACTCCGGTCACCAGCTGAGCTAGAGGAAGCGTGCCCACAGTAGACAAAGAACACATTAAATCCTGCACCCCGTCGTAGCCAATGCATCGAGGCACCTGAGGAGGTGTCGGCAGATAACAAGGGATGGGTTATGGCAGTCATTTTCTGACAGACGTCAGTCTAACCACTACCCCGCACACCCTGAACTCACACAGGGCTGTACACCCGTTACATCTCACTAACGTGGGGAGGAAGAAGATAAGCAACAAAAGAGAATAAATATCGCGTGTATGCCTGAGAAGGGAAGGGGTACTGGAGAAGGCTGGTGGCAAATCCCCCCACCATCAGCAAACTGAGCGGCCGTCCTCAGCTGGCGCCTGCCCCGTCCTCACAATGCCCGAGGCGGGCGCCGTCACTGGCTGACGTCACACATCAGAACGCAGACCACTCACGAGCTGGGCCGCTCAGGACAGAGCCGGGACTCGGGCCCCGTGCTGCCTCCAGCTCCCCGCTCCGCTCAGAGCCAGGCACAAGCTCACCTGATGTCCGAGGACTCGCTGTCCGCGTCTGACAGCTCCAGCAGGTCCTCCGAACTGCCCTCCTCATCAGAGAAAGACCTTCTGACTTTGGGCTGCAGCATGTCTTGAGTGATCTTGTTCCTGGCAGCCATGCTCCGCATGTCTTCCTCGCTGCGACTCTTGTCTGGAATTCAAAGGACATGGCTCTGCTGGCCGAGGGGCCCCTGGAGAGACACCCCGCCGTCTCCTGGAGCTGGGCGGGCTCCCCACTTGCCTGGGTGCTGGAGAAGGTACGCCTCCACCAGGTTGTTCAGGATGTGGTTTTTACAGATCCTCTCCACCGGACAGCGGCAGGTGGGGCAGAAGGCGGAGCGCTCCATCCAGCCTGAGTAGCAGGCAGCACAGAAGGTGTGCATGCAGGGCTGCAGGCTGAGGGCACAAGGACAGGTCTTCAGACGCCCCCCACGGAGCACTTGCAGGTGGAGCCTCTGTCTGCCAAGCCGCGGCAGCCCCCCGGATGCCAGGGCACACGGGGCACGGCCTGCCTGGAGCCTGAGAGGCAGGGGCCCTAGTTCATGCTGCGTCTTTCCCAGAGGAGGACGTGGCCTCACTCGGGCTGAGGGTCGGTTACAAATTAGCCACCCACCAAGCTCACTTGATCCAGCAGAGACTAGAACCCATGCTTCTCGGTGTGGATGGTGGGCGGGGGGGACACACCCACCCTGCGTACAGTGCCCACTGGTGCAGCATCTGCACGCTCCGCTGACTGGGAGTGTCGCCTGCCTTCCATAAGCCAGGTGAGAAACAGTTCCCATGCAAGAACAGCTTTCACCCTAAACTACTTTAATTTGGTCCTTGTTAATTAAAAGGAACCAGAAGTGACCATCCATATTCCGAGAGGGACGGTCAAGCAGGCTGTGACTCCAGGAATATGAGGAACTGGGACACCGAACGCCAAAAAGGCCTGCATTTAAGTGGAGACTCGGACAGGCTCTCATTCTTAAGTCCCCACAGAAAAGCTGGGAGAGGGCTGTCCCCAAGCCGCTCCTGGGGGCCTCATCTGGGGGCACTCCCTCTGTGCCGACGACGCCCCCTCAAAGCTCAGCACGGTTCTCCCGTTCTGCGTCCGAGGCGCCCCAGGCCTCTTGGGTCGGTCGTGACGGGTGCGGACCGAGGCCGCTGTCACCTCGCCTCGCAGGCTCTTCTACAGCCGTAGTTACCACGGCCAGGTTCTCGGCGTGGTGGCCACACGAGCGGCACGACGGCAGCACCCCCAGCCAAGCCGCACCGGATGCGGCCCGGAGGCCTGCTTGGCGGGGGCCGCTCCCCACCCCCGCCGCCACCCCACGACACCCCCGTGGGCCCCCCGCGGCGAGCGCACCTCACGCAGTCGTGCAGCAAATCCTGGCAGATGATGCATGTGAGTGTCTCCTCCATCTTGTCCGGCTTCACGGCCTCGGGTCTGACGCCCCCGAGGGCGGTGTGGGCGTCGCTACACTGGTCCGCAACCAGCAACTGCAGGCTCAGCTCGGCCTCCCCCTCTGCGAGAAAGGGGCACATGCCCACCATCAACCAAGGAAGAAACAGAGACCGGGTCTTTTTTGTTTTAGGAACATCTTAACCTGTGGACAGAAGACACAGCCCTCACTGCTGTGTGTAGTTTATTTATTTTTTTAAGTTTATTTGTTTTGAGAGAGAGCATGTGGCTGGGGGAGGGGCAGAAAGACAGGGAGAATCCCAAGGCGGGGGGGGGGAGGGAGAGAGAGAGAGAGAGAGAGAGAGAGAGGGGAGAGAGAGAGAGCCCCCCCACCGCTCTCGTTCTCCCTGCCCCCCAAGCAAGCTCTGTGCTCAGAGTGTGGAGCCCGACATAGGACTCAAGCCGAAGAGTGGTGAGATCATGACCTGAGCTGAAGTTGGACGCAGAATGGACTGAACCACCCAGGCACCCGTTTGTATTTTATTTTATTTTATTTTATTTTATTTATTTTATTTTATTTTATTTTATTTTATTTTATTTTATTTTATTTATTTTTTTTAACATTTATTTATTTTTGAGACAGAGAGAGACAGAGCATGAACGGGGGAGGGGCAGAGAGAGAGGGAGACACAGAATCAGAAACAGGCTCCAGGCTCTGAGCCATCAGCCCAGAGCCCGATGCGGGGCTCGAACTCACGGACCGCGAGATTGTGACCTGAGCTGAAGTCGGACGCTTAACCGACTGCGCCACCCAGGCGCCCCCCATTTGTATTTTAAAGAAGGCCTAAAGTAAGTCCCAAGTTCCATTACCCTTAAGTTTTGGTTTAGAAGAACAATGGCATAAAAAGAAGCATTCGGGATACATGGTTAAAAGATTAAGGTGTCTTGTCACACGATATTTGTGTATAATCATCGTTTTTGTTTAAACAAAAAACATGACTTGTGTATGTCCTGGAAAATATAGACTCTCCGACGTTACCAAGAGCTTTTAACTTTTTTTTTTTTTCCTTTTCTTCTGCTGGTGTTCTATAGTGCTCATAGATTAATTTTTTTTAATTTTTTTTTTTTCAACGTTTATTTATTTTTGGGACAGAGAGAGACAGAGCATGAACGGGGGAGGGGCAGAGAGAGAGGGAGACACAGAATCGGAAACAGGCTCCAGGCTCCGAGCCATCAGCCCAGAGCCTGACGCGGGGCTCGAACTCCCGGACCGCGAGATCGTGACCTGGCTGAAGTCAGACGCTTAACCGACTGCGCCACCCAGGCGCCCCTTAATTTTTATTTTTAACGAAAGAAATACTTGCACACAATTTACAAAATCAAATATTAAGAGGGCACCAGCCCTCTGCCCTGGCCTGTCCTCACCTCCAACCTCCCTCCTCTGAGGAAACTACTTTCATGTTTTTGGGTGTTTCTCCTGGCGTGGACCTCCAGGTTTCTGAACTGTAATGCTCTGTTGAGGCTGACTGACTTTAGACACCGTCCATCTCCCGACATCTATTAAGATAGAGAAGGATTCTGCCCCCTGACCCCATTCACTATATTATCGTAACACAATTGTTAGTTTGGTATATTGTATTTGTTAGTTCTGTGGATCGTATTTACGTTACTATGCTTAGGTAAATATTCACTGCTGAGCCAAACAGTACACCAAAATTAAGTTTTCTTCCTTCTACAATTTTTCATTTTTGCTAGAGTAAAAAAAAGGCCTCATTTGTATACTTACTTTTTTACGTACTGTTGCTGATTTTTTTCGACACCCTCCTCAAGCCAGTCGCTTCAATTTTCCACTCAACACATCCAATATCCTCATCTCCTTCCCCGAGGCCTGCCCTCCCTCCCAGAGCCCCCTGGCCTCACTGCTCCAACCACAGGCTGCTCTCAGGCCTACAGCACAGCCACTGTCCCATTACATGTTCCCAAGTATCTTTTACAATCCTTTTAACTTTGGCTTTTTAAGGGCAGATTTTTCTCTAAGTCACCTTTCTTTTTTCAAATCATTATTACTTTGAGAGAGAGCACACATGCACAAGCAGGGGCGGGGCGGGGGGACGGAGGACCCAAAGTGGGCTCTGTGCTACCAGCAGGGAGCCCCATGCAGGGGTCGAACCCACCAACCGTGAGATCATGACCTGAGCCACAGTTGGACACCTAACCGACTAGGCCACCCAGGTGCATATTCTTAAAAACCGATAGTCATATCAAGACAGAACTGCAACTCAGAATGCACTGCGTCCAGACCATCAGCATAACCAGATAATAAATAGGGTTCAACCCCGATGTTGTCAAAAGGAAAAAAAGGCTCACATTGCCATTTTGAAAATGCTGAGGCATCCGCTTCCACAGAAGGGGAGGCCCCGTCAGGAGCAGCTCAACAGCTCTCAAGGGCCAGAGATACACAAAACGGTGAGACTCTGACCTGCTTTCATTCTCTTCGTGACAGGCTCCAAATCCTCTTGGTCCCGGGACCCTGGCAGAGAGAAGGGTGCTCCTTCTCTGTCTGGGAGAGCCGAAGGGAAGGTGGGGATTTCATCATTTGCCACAGACGGACCACATTCTTTTGGGGAGACGCCTGCATCTCTGAAGTCTGCGAGAGGGACAAACAAGACAGGTTCATTTTTTAATTTGAGAGAGAGAGAGAGAGAGAGAGAGAGAGAGAGAGAGAGAACGTCAGCGGGGGAGAGCGGCAGAGGGAGAGACAAAGAATCTCAGGCAGGCTCCATGCTCAGCCCAACACAGGGCTTGATCCCACAACCCTGGGATCTTGACCTGAGTCGAAATCAAGAGTTGGATGCCTAACAGCTGAGCCACGCAGGCGCCCCAACAAGAAAAGTTCTGATTCGTGCAGCCTGGAAGCAGAGGGTACGGCAGGTAAACCACCACAGATTCAAACCAGGCCTAGGTGTTCCAAGATGCCGTATTCTCAGTAATACACGCTTACAGAAACACTCGGCTCACACTTCTGAAGTGCACACGCGCCCACTACTGGGCTCGGGGGAGCTGGGCCAGCAGCACACCCACTGGGAAAGAAACGCAGAGGTGTCTGTGACCGGGGTGGCGGTGCTGGGGTCAGCTGTGGGACATTTGGTCTAAGACAGGGCCAATCCATGTGCTAGCAGCCCCATAACATTCCCTGTGCTCTGAGCAGCACTGGCACAGAGGGACACACAGGCCTCTCAGGAGAGGGACGCAGCAGGCTTCAGATTACAAGGAGATGGAAGCCAGACAGGGATGCTGCGTGTGAACTATTTCCCAAGGAGTCACGAATTTAAACGAGCCTGGCAGAAAGGTTAAGGAGACTTTCTAATAACCTTTATCTTAATCAAGACCTAGTGTGTAACACCATACTACAGTACATATCCGGTCTATAATACTCAAGTGTTGTTACTTTGAAAAAGAAACTGCCCTACAGCAGCCAAACAAAAGAAGTTAGTAAAATTGTTTGGGGAGCAAATCAGCTCGTACAGCAAAGGGAGAAAAGAGGGAGCTTCCTGGGCTGGCTGCTGGCTCTGGTTCTCACTCCCACCATGGTCTCAAGGACTTTCTATGCTCAGTCGAGCTTCTCACTCCAGAATGAAGATGATGATGATGGTACTCTCCGACAGACAAAGGGTGAGGATTCATCTGAAACTTATGAAATAAGTTGGCACCAAACCTCACATTTAGGAGGCTGGTTATTGTGTTAGTATGTATACACTGAGGCATGCAGATAGAAAAATTTCCCCAACATTACACAATGGGAGGGAAGCTTTCTATCAGATTTGCTCACAGCAAGACTTTGTTTAAGCTTTTGTTAATTGCACAATATATAAACACACTGCCCTTTCACGGTGGAATCAACAATTGTATGCATACACAGACACAAGTCACATTTTCTTTATCCATCCATCCATCGAGGGACATTTAGGTTGTTTCCAAGTCTTTGGCCTTTGTGAATAGTCTGCAATGAACATGGGGTGCAGACATCTCTTGGAGACAGTGATTTCAATGCCTCTGGATATATATCCAGGAGTAAGGTTACTGGACCAAATGGTCGTTCTATTTTTAAAATCTTTTTTTGTTTTGTTTTGTTTTGAGAGAGAGCATGCACGAGTAGGGGAGGGGCAAAGAGGGGGTGAGAGAATTTTTGTTTTAATTTTTTTTAATGTTTATTTATTTTTGAGAAAAAGAAAATCAGAGTGCAAGCAGGGGAGAGGAAAAGAGAGAGGGAGACACAGAATCTGAAGCAGATTCTAGGCTCTGAGCTGTCAGCACAGAGCCTGATGTGGGGTTTGAACCACGAACTGTGAGATCACGACCTGAGCCAAAGTCAGACACTTAACTGACTAAGCCACACAGGCACTCCTAAATTTTTTTAATGGTTGGATTTATTGACTTTTTTAAATTTTTCTTTTACATTTATTTATTTTTGAGAGACAGAGAGAGACAGAGAATGAGCAGGGGAGGGGCAGAGAGAAAGGGAGACACAGAATCAGGAGCAGGCTCCAGGCTCTGAGCTGTCAGCACAGAGCCCGACATGGGGCTCGAGCCCACAAACCACGAGATCGTGACCTGAGCTGAAGTCGGACGCTTAACCGACTGAGCCACCCAGGTGCCCCCGATTGACTTTTTATTTTTAATTATTTTTTAAATGTTTATTTTTGGGGTGCCTGGGTGGCTCAGTCGGTTGGGCACCCGACTTCGGCTCAGGTCATGATCTCACAGTTTGTGGGTTCGAGCCCTGTGTCGGGCTCTGTGCTGACAGCTTGGAGCCTGGAGCCTGCTTTGGGTTCTGTGTCTCCCTCTCTCTCTGCTCTTCCCCTGCTCACGTGCTCTTTAAATGTTTATTTTTGAGAGAGAGAGAGCGGAGGAGGGGCAGAGAGAGAGCGGACAGAAGATCGGAGGCAGGCTCCATGCTGCGAGCATGGAGCCTGATATGGGGCTCGAACCCACGAACCGAGAGATTATGACCCTTAACCAACTGAGACATCCAGGCGGCCCCATTGACTGTTTTTTTTTAAATGAGGTTTTTGCCTTTGTATCACGTATAAAGAAAAATTCCCCCAAATTATATAAATAATCACCTTTGTTTTCATCAGGCACTATTGTGGTTTACATTCAAACCCATCTTGAAGTAGTTTGTTGTAATGGATGAGGGACAAAACTACCTTTATTTTCTTTCAAATGTTAATCACTTCTGCTCATAAAACAACCCAGTTTTGCTCGTGGCTTTGAACTGCCATATTCATTGCTAAATTCTTACACGCTTGGACCGTTGTACTTTATTTATCTGCATATTTTTTCTGCGGCCAGTGTCAAATGTTTTTTTAGTCCTTTAATTTTATAACAACATGTTAATGTTACATGGACTTGTTCACATTCATTATTCTGTATTTCTAAAAGTGTCGACGGGTGCCTGGGTGGTTCAGTTGCTTAACTGTCTGACTCTTGATTAGGGCTCAGGTTATGATCTCACAGTTCGTGGGTTCGAACCCCACATTGAGCTCTGCGCACTGACAGTGGGGAGCCTGCTTGGTACTCTCTGTCTCCCTCTCTCTCTGCCACTCCCTGCTCGTGCTCTATCAAAATAAATAAATAAACATGAAAAAAATGTTAATTATAGGTTACTCTAGATGAGTCTTGAAAACATGATGCTCAGTGAAAACAGAAGACACAAAAGGCCACAGGGTATAGGATTCCAATTCTTACTACTTAAAAAATTTTTTAATGTTTATTCATTTCTGAGACAGAGCTCGAGTAGGGGAGGGGCAGAGAGAGGGAGACACAGAATCTGAAGCAGGCTCCAGGCTCTGAGCTGCCAGCACAGAGCCCGACATGGGGCTCCAACTCACAAACCGTGAGATCATGGCCTGAGCTAAGTCGGACGCTTAACCGACTTGAGCCACCGAGGCGCCCCATGATTCCGATTCTATGAAATGTCCAGAACAGGCAAAACCACAGAGACAGAATGCAGACCAGTGGTTGCCGAGGGAGAGCAGTGACTGTTTATGATATGATATGTTCTGGAATCACACAGCAGTATGAATATAGTAAAAACCCCTGAAGTGTACACTTCGCCCAGGTGATTTTTATGGCAGGTGAGTTATATCCCAATAAAACTACAAAAATCCCAGGAAATCTCTGACCTTCAGCATTTCTATCGGGGGTGGAAGAAAACAATATTTACTAGTACAGAAATCCTGCTGAGAGCCCGATGCCTGATGTCACCTCTGACTTCCTTAGTGGCTTATGTGACAACACAAGTCAGAGTCAGTGACTGAAGAGCAACGCAGCTACCACTCTGAGACCCCCATCTCACCAGGGCTGAAGGGAGGCGCCTGCCCCGCAGAGGTGGGCTCCGTGGAAGAGGTAGAGGCCGTGGGGAAGAGGTCCGAGGTCGACGTCGATGGCTGTGGTTCCTCAAAGCACGCCTGAGTGGTGGGCGATGACGGCAGGACCTGGGGATCGTCACCTTGCCCTGCACCTGAGGTATCTTTGGTCACGTGGAACACATTCTCTTTATTAGCTTCTGTGAGCACAACAGGAGCAGAAGGAGTGTAGAGTCAGGGCTCAGGAGGAGCACCACTACTACCTCAGGCAGGACTTTCCAGCAGATGAAAAGGCTTTGCCAGTAAGAACCAGCAGCCCTTACCACGCGCCCACTCCTCTGTCACAGTCTCACTTACCAAAGGGGTCTTGTGTGATGCCTTGCTTTTCATGCAGAGACTCGTAGAGGTATGCCACGTCTGAAATGAAACCAAGCAGATCAGAACAGTGTCCTCACGTACCAGCAGGGCTCCTTCCCTCTTCTCCTTTCTGTCACTTCAGTCCCTTTGTCGTTGTTGACTACGTTGACTTACCAGCTACTGACAACACTACCCAGTTTAAGGAATTTCAAAATAAGCAAACCAAAGCATCTTCACCAACTTTAAAATAAATAAGCCTCCGGGAAAAAACGTCCTGAGCCAGAAGGCAGACGCAGGGAAGAGAAAACGATGAGTAGATAATGAATCTGTGCTTTGCCGGTCATTTCAAACCACCGGAAGGAGAAGACACAAGGCCCTGCCACGGGGCCAGGGGCTGGCCTTGACAATGCTACAGACAGCCTGAGCGTATCTGCCTCCTCCTGCCAGTTTGGGGGTAACCTTCCAAAAACTCTCCCAACTCTCCTTGTCCTGTTTCGTTCTTCTTCCCCAAACATAGACACTCAGATCTGGAAAAGCCTGAAGGGGATCGTCAGGCCTCTGTTGTCTCCCGTAAGGTCTCCAAAAGCAGTCATGAGCGGCCTTCAGCCCCTTATTCTAGGTCTTCCTCCCCACAACTCAGATTATCTTCTGCTATGTAACCCAGCCCATCCCTGTTCACTTCTCCTTGCCATTTTGAAATGCAAGACTCATGAGCATTGTGGTATTTGTGAAGAATGGCCGGGGCTCACAGTGCAAGGTCAACACTCCCACTCTTCAACAGGACTCACACCAAGAATCTACATAAAGGGGAGCCCGGGTGGCTCAGGCAGCTGAGCGTCCGACTTCAGCTCAGGTCATGATCTCACGGTTCATGGGTTCGAGCCCCACGTCGGGTTCTGTGCTGACAGCTCAGAGCCTGGAGCCTGCTTCACATCCTGTGCCTCCCTCTCTCTCTGCCCCTTCCCTGCTTGTGCTCTCTCTCAAAAATAAATAAACCTTAAAAAAAAAAAAGAGTCTCCATAAAGAACAAAGAAAATGTAGCTAACACTGACAGTCTGAAGGGAAATACCTGCTTCAGCAGACTCACTTTCACGAAGATTTCCAGCTGTGCCCAGACTTCCCCACCATACACCACCCGAGGCCCACCCTGTACATTCCCTCTCTTACTGTATTCTGGCTCATTCTTCCTATACACCAAGTAGATGACATCCCCAGTCTGCAAAGGACAAGTCTGCTTCTTAACAACCTTCAGCTTGTTAATTACTGTTCCATTGGTGCTGCAGAGACAACAAAAATGCAATGTATCCTACTTACAATAACTTGGGAGTTAAAATTTTCTTTTTCTATCACCACTTAGAAAGAAGTTCAATATTACGCCTTCGAAAATGTAAAATACTCCCAAGAATGACGTAAACATGTAACGAGGCACATGTGCAAGTGCCACCCTACAGTTCTCCTGAGAGAAAGCTTGCCTGCTGCCCCCTTACTGACAGCCTGACCGTGCTTCAACATTTCTGCTTGTCCAACAGCACATCATCTGTCCTCCGCCGGCCTCTGGAGGACCCTGGACTTCTACCAGCAGCTCCGATTTCCAGCTTCCCCCCGCTTCTGCACTTAACTCTGTCCACTCATCTACCCTTGCCTCCCAGCAGGCCAGCTCATCCCTCAGATGGGCACTGACACCCTTAAAAGATGGGTTCTGAGCAGAAGCAAATGAATTCGAGGCTCTGGGCTGGAAGATGGTGTGGTCCCTCGGTCGGGAGGTCACTCCAGTCCGTCAGGGACCACACCACCAGGTGGAAGAGGCGGGGGCTGCAGAGGGCACAGGCGGGAGCCTAAGTCAGACGGGACTGGAAGGGCTTCCCTGAGGAGAAACCCGAGTAGAGACCCAACAGAAAATCACAAGTGGACGAACAGTGTACGAGACAAGAACAAAAGTCAGCAACTAAACAAACTGACCCAGCTTCAGGCGTTCGAACCACCCATGTCTTAACTCTATGGTTTCACACCTAAGGCCTCCGGTGGTGAAGAGGCTTTATTTTTACATCTGAGCAGACTTCTACTCCTTCAGTGTTCTGGAAAGGGCCAGAAAGTTAGCAGTTCAGGCTGTACGGTCACACGGTCTCTGTCCCAACTCCTGGGCTCTGCCGCTGACACACGAGAGCAGCCGCACACAGGATGTAGTCGAGAGAGTGGCCGTGTCCCAGCGAAACCTCACGTACAAACACTGGTGGTGCCGCCACAGCCAGCCAGAGCCTGTGCTGCCAGGGCCCTCCGCACTCCACTCTCGTGCTCTTTCTAACCACAGGAGCCCGACTTTGCTCTTCTGCTCAAACCCCCGATGACCTGTCACTGCTCTCGGGCTAAAGTCCAGGCTCCCTAGTGTGAACACCAGGGCCTTCCCGCTCCGGTCTAACTTCCCTGCCTTCCCACTCACTGCTCCTCGGCACACAGGGCCTGCTCGCGCCTCGGGGCCTCTGCACCTGCAGTTCCTGCTGCCCGTGTGAAGAATGGACACCCTCTCCCCTCCAGGCACCTCAGCCAAGGAACGCAGGAGCCTCTAGAAGCTGGAAAAGCTAGGGAACGGATTCTCCCCTAGAGCCTCCAGAAGGAGCCGGCCCTGCTGACACCTTGATTTGGTTAATCCAATGAGACCTGAGTGAGACTTTGTACATTCAGCACTAGAAGGTCGTAGCTTTGCGTGCTTTGAAGCCACTGAGTTTGTGGTAATTTGTTACAAGAGCCCCAAGAAGCCAATATAGTCATACAGCCAGCATTGGAAAGCCAGGATCTGCTGCCTGAGGACAACTCTAGAACCAGTGCTACGTTATCCTACATTGGGCTGGGAAATAAGGAACTTGATCTGCTATGTACCAGAATAGGAAAGGAGCATCAGTTCATCCTCATAAACCTAATTTCTAGTCTTTCATCCCTAACATTGTAGTTACCAAACAATCTCGTAGCACTTGACCTTCACAAAAACAAAAATTCATCTGGTTGGGAAAGGCATATTCTCAACGTACTGCTGGAAGGCCATCTGCTACTTGTCCTGGGTTTAAAATAGGCACATTCTGACACAGCGTTCCTTCCTATGAATTTATCCCAAGAAAATAATCAGACATGAATGCAAAGTGTTTTGGAAGAGAAGAGTCGCAGCGTTGTTTATAATAAGAAAAAGTCAAAATAATAAATCTCCACCAATAAAGGAACTGACAGGTAAGTTATTATAAAATAATAATGAAATAGACAAGATAAATCTAGATGTACCAAATGTAAGCTCGCCATAAACAGAAGTGAAAAAAAAAAGGATATAACGTACATAGTAAAACCTCCTTAATACAAAATAAACACATACGAATTTCTAGTGGGCTAGTAGGATTTGGCAAAGCTTTTCACTTTTACCTACTCTTTATGTTGTGTAACAATTTTTTAAAAAGAAAAGATTTTTTTGGTTTGGAGGAAAAAAGTCTAATTCGAATAGGTTTGCAACTAGAAGGTTATCACTGCCTTTTAAGTCCTTTTTCAGAGATATTTTTGCTTTAATTTGAATATATTCAAGAAGCATCATAGGCATGAAAGAGTTACTGGAAACCAGAAAATATATTTCCTAATAACCTGGAAACTAGCGAACTACTGTGTTAACAGAAAATAATCCCTTGTTTCTTCTCTGTAGCCACCGGCTTCAAAACAAGAAAGAGATTACCTGGTATCTTCCAGCGACACCTGACCAGATTTTTCATCCACAATAATTTTACAGTGATCTCCAGAGACCAGTTTATTGCCAGGGAATGAAAGATCACAACCTAAAACAGAGAGGGATACATTGGATGTGACCGTGGGGACTGTGCACAAAAGTGCCCTTTGCTTAATCAAAGCACGTGGTTGAAAATCAGGACCCATGGTATATGCACGGTGGGAGACAACCTAATCAAGTAAGATAGGAAACAATTTTTTAAAAAGCATTTATGTATTAATCCAAAGTAAAGAGACAGGGACTGTCTTGAACCTTTCTGACTCCCCATTACGTAGAGGATACCCCCATCAACACCTCTGGCTTCTTGGTGACAATTTTACAACATGCACATATGTGCAGCTACCCTGATAAAAGCAGAAGTTTAAAAAAACTAAGGGGCTTAGTTAAGTAATTCTTCATCTTAAGTCAGTCCTTAATTTCTTTTCCGTGTAATCTAAGGTTTCATAAATCATCACAAAATTGAAGCGAGGACCAAGACTCACAGAAAACATGACTGAGCAAATTACAGACACATGAACACGCTTGAGAAAATTTAAAACAGAAGGTGGATGCATCTACACGCAATGATCTGAATACAGTCATTATATCCTCATTAAATGCAAGGGGGAAATCCTTAAATACTGTGTTCTCTCCTTAAACCAGAGGAATAAAAGTTTTCAGGAGTTTTTACTATCTAATCGTGAATTTGCTTATAAGACATTTATACTATAGCTACTAAGGTTTATAGCTTTATTTTTAATAAGTAAAAACGGGAAGCAATATAAGTAAGTGTCCATCAACTGGTGGTGAATTAAAAAACAAACTGTGGGGAAAAAAACAAACTGTGGTACATCCAAACAGTGGACTACTACACAGCATCAAACAGAAATACATTACTGAAACACAAAACAGCCTAAAATGAATCTCAAAAGGATTATGTCAGAGAAAAGAAGCCATACACAGACTATGGTGGAATATTGTGTGATTCCACTTAGATGACATTCTGGAAAGGCAGAATGACAGGGATAGAAATTAGACAGATGGCTGCCAGAGCTAGGGGTGAGAGGAGGGGGCTGATCCAAAGGACCACCAGGGAACTTTCTGGGGTGATGGAAATGTTCTGCACCGGACTGCAGTAGTGATTCCATTTCTCAACACTCACTCAACACCTATAACGGGATGAATTTTACCATATGTGAACTACACCTCCCTAAACCTCAAGTAGTAGAAATCTTATTTGCACGTTTTATATTATGGGAAGTGCTTTGCTACATTTACCCAGGGTCAATTTCCCCTATGCTCAGGATCTTCCCAGCATACTGGGCACAAGAAGCAGGACAGTTTCTTTGCAGCCCCAGACCTAGCCCTAGTGACCGTGCCACTGGGATGGGATTCTAACAAGCTTCTCCACACCAAGAACATGAGCTTTCTAATTTGGATCCAAGATACTCGTGCTAAGTTCTATTCTTGGCATCTGCCCTGTATGTCATTCACTTGGTTAAATCTGTCACATGGCTGGTGCACACTGCTCCCACTCCCCGAGGATGGGAAGCTCCTTGGGAAACACAGGTCAACTCAGCTCTGCCTTTACCCTCGGAATAATGCCTTATATATAGCAGGCACACTACTGTTTTTTTTTTTTTTTCAACATTTATTTATTTTTGGGACAGAGAGAGACAGAGCATGAATGGGGGAGGCGCAGAGAGAGAGGGAGACACAGAATCGGAAGCAGGCTCCAGGCTCTGAGCCATCAGCCCAGAGCCCGACGCGGGGCTCGAACTCACGGACCGCGAGATCGTGACCTGGCTGAAGTCGGACGCTTAACCGACTGCGCCACCCAGGCGCCCCACTACTGTTTTAAAATAAGTATAACCACGTTCTACAACTCTTAAGGAATGTTTGTGTCTCCCCCAAATTCCCATGTTAAAGGCCTGAACCCCAATATGACTGTAAGGACAGGGCCTGTAAGGAGGAATAAAGGTTAAATGAAATCACTAGGACTGATGCCCTTATAAGAGAAGGAAGTGGAAGAGACACCAACGTTGTGTGTGGCCTGTGAGGATGAGGAAGTCTACAATCCAGGACAAAGACTCAGCAAGAAACAAATTGACTAGCACCTTAATCTTGGACTTCTTGCACTTAACGACTGTGAAAAATAAATTTCTGTTCCTTAAGCTTCCTGGTCTGTAGTGTTTTGTTATAGCAGCCTGAGCAGACCAACAGGGCAACTTCTATTTCCCTGGAGAGCTCAATACATTCACCAAAAGGTCTTCTTTTTAAGATTAATTCAACAACCCCTTTTTGCTCCTCGTATTAACATGTAAAATGATATATAATACTGTGTTGTAATAACAATGGTTAATGTTATTTGCTAACTCTAAGCCAGGCTCCTTTAAGCATTTCCCACATTTGATCTCAATTATCCTTCAGGAACTCTAGGAAGGACGTACAAAGGAGGTACAAAGTCCTTAGTCCAGACCAAAGAAGCTCTTCACCAAATTTCCTATTACCTCAATTAAAAGCAATTAGGGGCGCCTGGGTGGCTCAGGTCATGATCTCACAGTTCGTGAGTTCGAGCCCCACATCGGGCTCTGTGCTGACAGCTGGGAGCCTGGAGCCTACTTCAGATTCTGTGTCTCCCTCTCTCTCTAGCTCTTCCTCTCTCTCTCTCGCAAAAATAAATAAACATTTAAAAAAATTTTTTAAAAAAAGCAATTAATGCATTTCCCAAAACTTTCCAAGGACACGTAAATACATTCAAAATTGTAAACAAAACAAAAAAAACCCTCTAACTTGATATTGGGATTTAAGACTACCAAAACAACAACAACAAAACCAGATGCAGGTACATCATTAGGGGTAAAATAAAACCAAAACATAATTGCTTTTATTTTATTCTATTATCCTCATCTTATTTTTTTATCATAGTATTTAGCCTTTTTTTAGTATACGTGCTGCCGAAGCGAGCACTACTTAGCCTTTTTTTAATTCCAGTATAGTTAACCTAGAAAAAAATACTTGCTTTTCAACAAACTTTCACATTCTCCCTTTTTTACAATATAAAGTCAGAAACAAAAAAATAGACTCTTAACCACTGCTGGTCACCAGAGGGGCAGTGGGTGGGGGCTGGGGGAACTAGGTGATGGGGATCGAGGAACCCACTTCCGGTGATGAGCACTGAGTAACGTACAAAATCGTTGGATCACTGTATTTTACACCTGAAACTAAACATCCTATGCCAACTGCACTGGAATTAAAAAAAAAAAAATTAAAAATATACAAAATCATAGAGATGATTTCTTAACTTTCAGACAAAATACATTTTGTTGACTGGACCAGTGCACTTCTGTCCCTGTAGGAAAGCTACAAGGGATGGCCACTTAGGAGTTTAGAGGCAGTTAAGAGTGGAGGGTGACCACCCTTTCCTACCTAGCTGCCAGACTTTGTCCGTCCCAGCGTCCCAGGCTCATTCAATCAACGGATATTTGAGCAGCTCTGTTCTATAAACTGGGACTTGAGATGTTTTTCAATGTAGCCACCTACAGGCTATAAATTTCCCCCTGAGCACTGCTTCGGCTGCATCCTGTAAATTTTGGCAGATTACACTTTCATTTTCATTCATTTCAAGGTATTTTCTAATTTCCCTTGTGATTTCTTTTTGGGCCCATTGGTTGTTTACGTGTGTTGTTTAATTTCCACGCTGAATTTTGCAATGTTCTGTTACTGACTTCAATCTCATCCCATGGAGGTCGGAGAAGATGCTTCCTGCAGTCATGAACTTGAGAAGACCGCATTCTAATACCCGGGGCAGCTTAAGTCAATGCACCTACTTCATAAAGTTGTAATGAGAATTAAATAATCTGCAGGAAGCACTGAGAAGTGACCTGGCGGAACGATAAGTGAGTAAACTGCAGCTCTCACAGGAAAAACTAGAAAGCACAGTGGGCCCCGCCCAGGGGCCTCCCACCGCCTGGCGAACAGTCTCGCCCGGCTCCCGGCCCCCGGCCCTGGTTCTCCCCCCCACCCCCGGTCCGCACCTCTTCTCCGCCCGATGGTCCACTCGGGTTTCCTCAGGAGCACGTGCGGCTCGCCCTCGCCGGCGCCCAAGCGGAGGAGTCTCCCCCACGGCTGCTGCTGCGGCGGCTGCGGGCCTTCCCCGGGCTGCTCCATCGGATTCACATCTGACGAGACCCGGAAGCGCGGGTGAGGCTCTCGGACCGCGAAAGCAGGGGCTGCGGCCCCGCCGCTCCGCCCCGCGGCCCTCCCGGCCTCGGCGCCCACGCCACGCCGCCGCCGCGGGCCGGACCCCCGCCTCCTCCGGCCGCGGCCGCGTTCCGCCCGCCGACCCGCCACAGCCCCGCGCGGTCCGCTTACCCCCCAACGCGCGCCGAACCCGGAACCGGCCGCGCCGCCGCCGCCGCTGTCAACAGACATCGCGGATCCCTCAGCTGATCCGCCGGGCGGGGCCGGCGGCGTCCGTGCCCTGCGATTGGCTGGCGGTGGCGCCCACCGAGCGCGGCGGCTAGAGCGGAAGCGGGAGCGGCCACCGAGAGTGGGAGTGTGGGGGCCAGCGGAGCGTGCGCAGACGGGAGACTGCGGGCCCGAGCGCCTTGTTTGGTGATGGCCGGGACGTCTTCGTCTGCGGAGATCTGGGAAGTAACTGCGGTCGGCGCCATGTTAAGTCGGGGCAAAAGGGACGGCGTCACTTGGGGGTTGGGCGCCCGAAGCGAATTCTCGAAGCCGCGTGGGACGTGCGGGAGGCGTTTAAGTGCTCGCAGCGACACTCCGCCTGGCTGAGGGGAGATGAGTGACGAGATGAATGGGAACTTTCGGATGCCGGTTTCCGCCCGTTGGGGAGCGAAGACCGGGAAGTCGGGCAGTGCGCCGGGAGAGCGCGGCCGAGTGACAGCGCCTCCGTGGTTGGGCGGCCGGGGTGCGAGGGGCGGTGCCACCTTCCCGGAGGTGGCGGCCGGCGGCATTCCCGGGCCCCGAGGTCGGCTCCCGCCTCGGGAAGAGAACACACGTCAGTACTACCGTCAACCGAAATCCGAAAGGCCGGGCAACGGCGGCGGGCGCCCCGGGAAGGGAGCCTGTAAGTTAAGGGAGTGGCGGAGAAATAGTTCACGGTATTCCCCTCTCTGTCATTTAAATCTTACATAATTTGTAATGTTTCCTTTTTTTTTTTTTAATCTACTACCGTTTCTCTTTTTTTTTTTTTTTAATTTTTTTTTTCAACGTTTATTTATTTTCGGGACAGAGAGAGACAGAGCATGAACAGGGGAGGGGCAGAGAGAGAGGGAGACACAGAATCGGAAACAGGCTCCAGGCTCTGAGCCATCAGCCCAGAGCCCGACGCGGGGCTCGAACTCACGGACCGCGAGATCGTGACCTGGCTGAAGTCGGACGCTTAACCGACTGCGCCACGCAGGCGCCCCCCGTTTCTCTTAAGTAAAAAAGGTCAATATTCTCTCTGAGGTATTTTGTGGGCGCTGAGGTCTCTGCTTGCTCTCTGCCGAGCCCCTGGCACTGGGACCGCTTTCGGGGTCCCCAGCCGCGTGCCCCCGGCATACCCTTAGCGGAACTGGGTGGACGCTGAGCCAAGTGAATAGTTCCCAAGCTTCTGGGGTGACGGGTTCCAGGACTATGGAGACAGAAGAGGTCGGGACGAAGGTACCTGTCCCCTTAGGCTCAGTAAAGTGCGTCTGCCCTGCTGGTCTCAGATTCCGGACAAAGGAAAGGCCAGAATTTAAAATTCTTAAGAAATCTGGTTTGGGGGCGCCTGGGTGGCTCCGTCGCTGGAGTGTGGGACTCTTGATTTCAGTTCAGGTAATGACCCGCCCCCGGCCCCCACTCACCCTCTCTCCTTCTCTCTTAAAAAGAAAAAAAAATGGTTTGGATGTAAAAACAGCAAAACACAGCACCCTATTCGACTCTTTGTTGGAGACGGCATAGACCTAGCTAACCAGGCCTTGTGCAAGATCCTAAGTTTTCTAGCCCCGGCAGCATCTCAGCTTTGCATGGCTGTCAACTCAGCAGTGAAACTCTTACCCAGATGCTTGACATTCTGATCTTTCTCTAATTCCAACAGAACACGTTTCGAGTTATTTATTAATTCCTTCCAGTGATTTAATGTTATCCTGCACAAAACAGATTGAGGCCAACCAATAGCGATTACTCACTTGTTTCTGTTTTGAGGATGTAACCCAGGGAAATGAAGGGTGTTTTTCATCTTAAATGGACGTACTTCACCAGAGAACGTCTTATGGACTTATTTAACATATGTGCTACGTTGAGTATATACAAGTATGTATAAAAAAAAAAAGGATTCAGAGTTCAAAAATAAAAATTCTAGTGATATCAAAACGTATGCACAAGCAGGTGTGCCCTTTCCTAACTGGAGGGGACGGTGAGCAGCGACACAAAAGCAGGAACAACAGCAGATACGTCAGCTGTCATCTGCAGTAGACGGCAAAATGCTCTAAAACGCCACCCATCCCCGGAAGCCTAATATCAGCCAGGCAGGAGCTTATCTAAACGCCACGTAAAGTATAAGTTTCTGGTCACCTACAACATGTTTCACCTTTCAACTGCTATAATATTGAGGACGACCTGAAAAACTTGTCGTAACAGTGGAATATAACTGCAATATGGAAACGCCTTTTTTTTTTTTTTAATGTTCATATTTGGGGGGGAGAGAGAGAGACAGCACAAGGAGGTGGAGACAGAGAATCTGAAGCAGGCTCCAGGCTCTGAGCTGTCAGCACAGAGCCTGAGGCGGGGCTCGAACTCACAGACCACAAGATCATGACCTGAGCTGAAGTCGGTCACTTAACCTACTGAGCCACCCAGGCGCCCCTGGAAACACCTCTTTTAACGTTACAGGAAAATGCGTCCAGAAAGGTCCAACCTGGAAAATCGTGGATATTCCTCAAATCTGGCAGACTTGGTCCTGAATGACAGCACACTTCCTCTACCCCATGGCATCCAACCCAAAAAGCAGGCAGGGGCAACTGGGGTGGAGTGATGGGCTGGAGAATGAAAGGAAGCACAGTTTCCAAAAGCAAAGTGCTACAGGTGGAAAGCATGCCTGGAAGATAAAGCCACAGAACCCATGAAAATCTGAGCCAGGGCACCTCATATGGATAAGAATTTTCCTGCAGCAATCTTACCCCTAATGTCAAGGACACTTGAGACAGTCCAATTCTTTGCTTTGTTCCCCTTAACATTAAATCATGAGCCTTTTCCATGTTTTGAAATGTCCACAAAACATACATTTTAAGAGCTGCCTAATATTCCACTGGAAGGGTGTACAATACTTTAACAGTTTCCTTACTGTGTGGCATTTAGGATGTTGCCAAATTGTCACTGTAATAAACCCTATTCCATCAAAGTTCTCATACAAGGTCTTTGTATGCTGGGTTAAATCTTTAGAACAGATTACTAGAAATGGAATTACACTTCATAAAAAACTGGATATTTTCAAGGCTGTGGAATACACATTATGAAACTGCTTTTCAGGATGGTTGTGAGAATTCGCAATTTCACTAACAGCGTAGAAAAGCACCCACCAAGTATTTAATATTTGGCTTTTGTTAGAAAAAAAAATTTTTAAGTTTATTTTTGAGAGAGAAAGAGCACAAGGAGGGGAGGGGCAGAGAGAGAGCGAATCCCAAGCAGGCTCTGTGCTGTCACCGCAGAGCCTGACATGAGGCTCAATCTCATGAACTGCAAGGTCATGACCTGAACCAAAATCAAGAGTCAGACGCGTAAGTGACTGAGCCACCCAGACACCCCAGAAAATATTTTTAAATTAATGTTTCACATTAAGATTATATGGTCATTTCATACAGAGTTCTTTGCCTAAAAAGATGAAACTAGATTATTTTACATGGTTGGTTTCAGTTTCAAACATTAATTTGTATTCATGTTAGTAATCTAGCAGGAAACATGACTTTAAAAATTTATAGGGGCACCTGGGTGGTTTAGTCGGTTAAACATCTGACTCTTGCATTTGGCTCAGGTCATAATCTCATGGTTGTGAGATCAAGCCCTATGTCAGGCTCTGTGCTGAGTGTGGAGCCTGCTTGGGATTCTCTCTCTGCCCCTCCCCCTTCCTCTCTCTCAAAATAAATAAATAAACATTAAAAAAAGACTGTAGGGGCGCCTGGGTGACTCAGTCAGTTAAGCGACAGACTTTGGCTCAGGTCATGATCTCGAAGTCCGTGAGTTCAAGCCCCGCATCGGGCTCTGTGCTGACCGCTAGGAGCCTGGAGCCTGTTTCAGATTCTGTGTCTCCCTCTCTCTGACCCTCCCCTGTTCATGCTCTGTCTCTCTCTGTCTCAAAAATAAATAAACGTTAAAAAAATTTTTTTAATAAAAAAAAAAGACTGTAAAAAATTGTGATTTGGGACACCTTCAATTAGAAGGTCTGATTTTCTGGGGTGCCTGGGTGGCTCAGTCAGTTAAGTGTCCAACTTCAGCTCAAGTCATGATCTCATGGTCTGTGGGTTAGAGCCCCATATTGAGCTCTGTGTTGACAGCTCAGAGCCTGGAGCCTGCTTCAGATTCTGTGTCTCCCTCTCTCTCTACCCCTCCCCGCTCATGCTCTGTCTCTGTCTGTCTCTCAAAAAAAGGTCTGATTTTCCATGTCTGATAATGGATTAACAAATGACACATATCCAAGGCAAAGGGTTAACAAACAATACAACTCTGTAATAGAAAGGAACTATTAATACAACATCGTGGATAAATTCCAAAATGGTTATGATGAGAGACCCCAGAGAAGGAAAGAGACATCTAGTGTATGATTTCACATATATATAAATCTATAAGATTAATAGTAAATTTTATGTATAGAAAGCAGCTCAAGTTGCCTAGGGATATGGTAGGGATGCATAGTGGGGGGCTTGCCAGGTATATTCATTACCTTGATTGCAAAAACTTCTTTCATAGGTATATACGTATGTAAAACTCAACAAATTGTAGCCTTAACATAAGTGCAGTATCTGTGTACCATTTATAGCGCTATAAAGCAGTGGAAAAAAGTCTGACGTACAGACTAAGAGCTTTTTATTTTCTTGACACAGCTTTCAAAAATAGAATTAAGCTTATTAATTTATAAGCCAGTTAATAGCTGGAAAAAATTTTAAATCCATAATTTACATAGGTGGAGAAATCTGTTTTTTTTCATTAGTAAATTCATGGCTTAAATCCATTGGAAAACATCTAAAAATATATCCAGCCTGGGTGGGAAATATGCACTACCTTTGAATGCCACTGTCTGAAAGGAAGCAGTCACTCTTGGAGCAATCATAAAGAGTTAGGGGTCAAATGCTTGTCACTAACTGGTCATTCCTGCACATCTGGCAACTGGTGGGTGCTGGTGTCAATGGTGAACTGTCTCAATTACATCAGATGGGGCCAATGACACTGTGCTTCTGGCAATGAATGTCTGACAGCTGAACCCAAAACTTCTGTGGAATGAAAACTAAGACACAGAAACAATTATTTGGAAGGCTAAAAAGAGAAAATGTAAAATTCACTCAAGTTTAAGGCTTGCCAAATGAGAGGTGACAGAGAAAATACACTTTTCCTTCGGAGGAGATATTTACTGAGAGGGTCTAGAAGAGGGAAAGAAATCAGATACACAGGAAAAACATTTGTCTTCACACAGACAACTCCACATTTATACACAGGTGGTTTCACAGTTGTTATAACCTCACAAATAATTTTACAGAATCACAGGCCATCAACACCAGACACTCTATTTACGTCCCACCACTCAGTGTGATTTTACTTCTGTGCAGCATCCGAAGGAATTCATTTCATTTGGGGAAAGGAAAAAAAAAAAAAAGTTGAAGGGCGCCTGAGTGGCTCAGTCAGTTAAAAGTCCGACTCTTGGTTTCAACTCAGATCATGATCTCACAGTTTGTGGGTTCAAGTCCCGCATCTGGCTCTGTGCTAACTGTGCCTTGCCTGCTTGGGATTCTCTTCCTCGCTCCCTCTCTGTCCCCCCCTCCACCTCCCAAAAAAGTAAATATTTTAAAAAACAAAAGAAGAAATCAGGAAAACACTAATCTGTTGAAAGAACAGAATATGGAAAACCACTGGGAAAATACTTGCTGTGACAGAGTGAAGTGTCCCCATTGCAAAAAATTCCTGTGAATATCCAATAGTTAAAGAAAATACAGAACTCTGAGCAGAGAAATTGAGAGAGAATACAGACTACAAAACCAAGGCAACACAGGATTCAGATAAAAGCAAGATCACATGGCAGCATAGACTTAGCCTTAAAGGGAAACCACAGAGAAATGGTTTTAGATGTAGCTTATATTTCAGAGTTTACTTATTCCTGATATATCTTCTATTTGACAAGAGATTTTAACTATTCTATCATTTATAAAAGCCATTTTAGGAGATGTACACATGCCACTTCCTTCTTGAACCTCTTGCTACCCGCTCCAGCCCAATCCTGTGAGGAAAGCCCATTCATCCTTTAAGACGCGCAAAAGTGCTCCTCTGAGTGAAGATTGGTGATGAAGTCACCATAGAAAATATTGGAAGTACCTTAACTGCTATATAAAGAATGCACAGGGGCGCCTGTGTGGCTCAGTCCTTAAGTATTCTCGATTTAGGCTCAGGTCATGATATCAAGCTTGGGATTCTCTCTCCCTCGCTCTCTGCCCCTCCCCTGCTTGTGCGCCCCCGCCCCCCAAATAAACAAACATGTTTTAAAAATGTGCAAATTGTGTCGAATGCCCTCTAGAAATGAAAATCTGCTAAATTTGCTGCCATGGAGAGAGACTATATTTTCCAAATTGTAGGTGAGGGTAAAAATAAACATATACATTAGGGAAGATTTTAACTCGGTGGCCCCTGTTCCTACATGTAATTACAACTGGGCGGAAAATGGGGCAAAAATCACAAAATAACAAGAACAACGCCAAGGACCCACGGGACCCCACAGCCAGAAGGAGCTCGCTAGGGACGTGGACGGCTGCGAAAAGGATTTCCGGTCTCCGAGAAATCCGTGAATGAGAGCGGACGCTGCGCTGGGAGGGGTGGGGCGCGCCCGCCCTCCGCCCGGAGGCCTGGATGACCTGCAGGTGTCCTGGAGGACAGCCCTGAGACCTCGCCCCCGGCCCTGGCGCCCCGAGGGGGACGGGCGGGTCCGGGGGGGCCACTCGCAGTCCGCAGACCCCTCCCTGTCGCGCCCCCGTCCCCACTCAGGGTCCCGGCCGCTGGAGACCCCCGCGAAGCTCGCCCGAGGACTGCGTCTCCCTGCAGCCGCAGCACTCTCCCCGGATCCCTCCGCCCTCTGCGCAGCCCCGGCTGCCCACCCCAGCAGACCCCCGGCCTGGACGGCAGGAGCCCCTCCACCGCCCGGGGGCGGTTAAGGAGCGGGAACGGCGGCTTCCTGGCTCCGAGGCCGGAGGCCTTCCCAGCCGCCCGTTGCTAGGCAGGGTGCTGTCTCCTGGCAACGCAGAGGCGGGGAATTGGCCGACTGATAGACACACTCTGAGCCAATAGCCGTGGGCTCCCTGGCCAATGGGAAACGTGAGCGGTCTGTTACTAAGGAAAATCCGGTCTCTAAGTAACGGACAGGCTCGGGACGGAATCCAGAAGTTACGAGCTGATAGGTCATAAAGAGTAAAAAAGCATTTTCTGTAAACCAGATTTAAAATTTGGCTTGCCTTCCTAAGCCCATTAGGCCCTCGGTGCACCCCGGCCTCACCACCTGCCGCTGCCTCTCTGGCCAGCACCTGTGCCCAGGCCACCTCGACCCAGACCTGGGGTACCTCCGGGACCACGCTAGTCCCCAGGACCGGGTACCCCCAGGACCCGGCTCCTCTCAGGACCCAACTACCCCAGGACCCGGCTACTCCAGGACCTGGCTACCCCTAGGACCGGATACCCCCAGGATCCAGGAACTCCCAGGAATCCGGGGTACCCCCAGGATCCGACTACCCCAGGACCTGGCTACTCCCAGGACTAGCTACCCCCAGGACCATCTACCCCCAGGACGCAGCTACCCCATGACCTGGCTACTTCAAGACCCAACTACCCCCAGGACCGGGTACCCCAGGACCTGGCTACCGCAGGACCGGGGTACCCCCAGGGTTGGCTACTCCAGAACCCCGCCATCCCCAGGACCTGGCTACCCTCAGGACAGGTGGGCAGGCGCTGCAAGGAGAGGGTAGCAGCGACCTTGGCACGGCCTGCTGAAATCAGTGCTCTTATGTATCTCTGCTTCGTTTTGGCTTTCATTAGGTTCCTGGGAAAGAAGTGCCTCAGTCCCACGGGTTAGAAGTTAAGGGGGTGGTCGGTAATGAATCTGGCAGCTGGCAGGATGGGGGCCGGTGTCAGAGGTGAGAGCTCTATCAGCCAGTAGTGGGTCTGGTCAGGGACCAGACTTTTCACTTAGTGGCTGAGTCCAGTGAGGGTGTGAAGCTGGGTCTCACCTGCTGTGAGGACATGTCAGTGGTGGGGCCTGTGAGATCACTAACAGGAGACCACCGCCAAAGTGATCCCCCTTTCCTACCTGATCCTGGAGAAAAGCCCATTCATCTTTCAAGATTCACAAAAGCCACCTGTGACGTAAAGATAACCCGATGAAAGAAACCCAGAGTGATTTTATCTCCAGCCCAATCTCCTTTAATTGTAAATACTCCAGAATGCTCCCTTTACTTTTTATTGAAATGTAACATATATACAGAAAAGTGCACATGTATGTATATTTGATGATTTCCTACAAACAAAACACTCCCTTGTAACCACCACCCAGTTAAAGAAACCTAACTTTAGCAGAACACTTCCTGCATCCTTCGTCTTTTCCCCCACCCAAGAGTCACCAGTGTCCTGATTTCTCACACCATAGATGAGCTGTGCCTTCTTGAGCATTATATAAATGGAATTGTACAGTATAATTTTTTTTGTAACATGCTTATTTAACTTAATCTTATGCTGTGGGATTTATCCATAATGTGCATTTAGTCGTAGATGATTTATTCACATTGCTGAATTCTTCTGTGTGTATGTCCCATTATTTTTTTTACTGTTGATAGACCCCATGTTTGCCTACTATGAATAGTACTATAGAATATGAATATTCTAATACATATATACTAAGTATACCTCTTAAGAAAGAAGGGGAGACAGGAAAAAGATACGTATGCTTACTTATTTTTATTTTTGCAAAACAATAGAAAAATAGCCAGAAACCAATGAAATAGGTTTCCTACATGAGGTGACTGTGAATGTAGTAGAAAGGTAAGAGAAAGAATAACTAATCTGAGTACACTTTTTTTTTAGTGTTTATTTACTTTTGAGAGAGAGACAGAGTGTGAGTGGGGGAGGGGCAGAGAGAGCAGGAGACACAGAATCCAAAGCAGGCAGGATCCAGTCTCTGAGCTGTCAGCAGATAGCCCGACGTGGGGCTCGAACACATGAACCATAAGATCATGCCCTGAGCCGAAGTCGGACGCTTCACCGACTGAGCCGCCCAGGAGCCCCTACTTTTGAACAGTTTTAACTTGAGAACTTTTTATATATTTCTTATATATTTATACAAACACTAATATTTGTATATTAAATAAACAATGTATGTTAATATTATACAAATATTAATATTCATATATTAAATAAACAAATTTGGGTTTAAAACATTTAAAATTGAATACAAAAATAAAAGCACCAAATAAATAAATAAAAGCACAGACTTCACTGTATTTCAAACAAATGCTATAATCACAGAAGAGAAATACACAAACACGAAGAAGCCGTCCAAGTAGATTGAAATACAGTACCTTTGTTATGAGCGGGAAGAATTCCTAAAGCCAGGCTTATTTTTGGTTGTTTTTGAAGTAGCATGGGCATAGAAATTCTGAAATTACTTTTGTGTTATATAACTGAACACATGATTAAATAACTGAGTAATGATTAATATTAGCGGGAACTAGGATTTTCCCTGTGGGAGGAAGCAGATACAGACCCTGAAGAGAGAAGGGGAGGCCAGTCCCACGAGGTTAGATTAGGGTTAGAATATTAACATGCATTCATAATGTACATCTATATGTGCATGCGTGTCTACGTCTTAGCTCCGTCCATTAAAATGGCCTTGTTCTTGGGGCGCCTGGGTGGCTCAGTCGGTTAAGCGTCCGACTTCAGCTCAGGTCACGATCTTGCGGTCCGTGAGTTCGAGCCCCGCATCGGGCTCTGGGCTGATGGCTCAGAGCCTGGAGCCTGCTTCCGATTCTGTGTCTCCCTCTCTCTCTGTCCTTCCCCCGTTCATGCTCTGTCTCTCTCTGTCTCAAAAATAAATGTTAAAAAAATTTAAAAAAAAATGGCCTTGTTCTAGGGGCTCCTGGGTGGCTCGGTAGGTTAAGTGTCCAACTCTTTTTTTAAAGTAATTATTTTTAATGCTTATGTATTTTTGAGAGAGAGAGAGTCAGAGCACGAGCAGGAGAAGGGCAGAAAAAGAGGGAGACGCAGAATCGGAAGCCGGCTCCAGGCTTCAAGCTGTCAGCACAGAGCCCGACGCGGGACTCGAACTCACGAGCTGTGAGATCATGACCTGAGCTGAAGTCAGATGCCCAACGAGCAGAGCCACCCAGGTGCCCCAGTGTCCAACTCTTGATCCCAGTTCAGGTCTTGATCTCAGGGTCATGAGTTAAACCCCTACATTGGGCTCCACACTGGGCATGAAGCCTACTTATATTAATAATAATAATGGTAACAATAATAGTAATAAAATGGCTTAGCAGTAATGACATCTCAGGAGCAGTGAGCACACCCGCATCCACACTGAGGTGTCTAAACCCCACTCTGCGCCAACAGGAACGAGGCTCCCTTGGGGAAGGGGCTGACTGAAGTAGGGACTGTATGGGACTGAGGCAGGGCAGGATCTGCCGGCACAGTCCCTCACAGATGTTTTTCTGGAGTCTTTACAGGCTAACCTCCATCGCTCGCTCCCAACTCTGGGCCCTGTCCCTTCCACTGAGAGAACAAGGGATTGAGTCCTTTCCACCTGGAGTCTCCTTTGTCCCTTCTCCTCCTCCCGTACCTGCCCGCAAACCCCTGGTCTCCTATCCGAAGGTAGGCCACGTCACCGGCCTCACCCCGGCACCAGAGGTATTTAAATGGTTCCTCTGCCCTCTTGTTGCACGGGAACCGCAGCCTGGGGGCACCCCACACTGAGCGGGGGCCAGGCAAGGAGAAAGAGCCTCCCCAGACCTCAGGCAGGTGACGCAACCCTCCTCAGGCCCCGCGGTGCGCCTCGGGGACCCGCAGCTTTGGAGACTGGTGCTGGCCCCAGATACCTCCCGTGTGGCTGTGTCGCTGTGCAAGCCGTCTGCTGACAGCCGGCCCGCTGCCCCCACCTCAAGCCCGAGATGTGTCACTGTGAGTGAGGGGACCATGGGAGGTCACCTGCTCAGTGACTGCAGAGCAAAAGGACCTAGGGACCCAGAGCGCCACTCCACAGACGGGGGCTCCTTCCCCTTCTCGGTCCTCACAGCGCCGCTCGGGCTGATGGCAGACGCCCGCATGGGCAGCCATCCCTGGCCCCTGTGCTAGGCCGCTTCCTGGAGGGAGCGGCCGTCCTTCCGTGTTCACTGCTTCCCTGTGGTTTGCCCCCCCCCCCGGGGGGCCAAGGAAGCCTCAGCAGGGTACCATGTCGGGGGGGGGGGGGGGGGGGGGCCTCAGGTGGCCGGCCAAAGGCACCGCCTTCTAGACGCTACAGACGCCAGCATCCTCCCTGCAGTGCCCACGTTCCCCTGTGCCTTCCGCCCCGAGCTGTCAGGCTGCCTGGACACGCTGTCCTTCAGGTCACCGGAGAAGGACAGCACGGACCAGGCCCTGCTGAGCAAGCGCATCCCCGCACCTCCTGTCCATGGCTCCTTTGGGTCAGCCCGTCTTCCAGCACGCAGGGAAGGAGAGCACCACCCACCTTGCTGGGCTCTGCGCAGAGGGGCCCCGGCGATAAGGGCCGGGCAGTTCTGCTTGCCTCTCCACCTCACTTGAGTGGGCCCCGGGGCTGGAAAGGCGGAGGAGGAATGGGCGTGGGGCCCAGCCACCGCTCCTCTAATGAGGGGCACAAGTAGCCGGTCTTCATCCCCCAGCCTGAGTCAGAAGGTAGGAGGGGAGGCCGCCTCCCCACCCAGAGCTCCCCTGACATCCCACTGGTGGGTGGGGGGCGGGGGTGGTTCCGGCCTTCTCAAGGGCCCAGCTCGGGACCCAGGCCCCGAGACCCGGTGCTCGGTTTCTTGTAGCCCCTGCGGCCGGGCGCCTCCCCTGGTCCTTCAGACAATGGCGGTGCGTCTTGGCTCCAGAACCAGCCTGCTGTCCCCGCCTCGGTACTCACGGCTTTCAACACACACTTGTTTTTTTTTTTTTTTTTTTTTTTTTTTTAATTTTTTTTTTTTCAACGTTTATTTATCTTTGGGACAGAGAGAGACAGAGCATGAACGGGCGAGGGGCAGAGAGAGAGGGAGACACAGAATCGGAAACAGGCTCCAGGCTCTGAGCCATCAGCCCAGAGCCCGACGCGGGGCTCGAACTCACGGACCGCGAGATCGTGACCTGGCTGAAGTCGGCCGCTTAACCGACTGCGCCACCCAGGCGCCCCCACACTTGTTTCTTTAAAACGTTTAACACGTGGATGGCTCTGTTGGAAGAGCATGCAACTCTTGGTCTTGATCTCAGGGTTGTGAGTTCGAACCCCACTTTGGGTGTAGAGTAGGTATTTATTACTTCAATAAACAAAACTTTCCAAAAAAAAAAAAAATGGGGCGCCTGGGTGGCTCAGTCGGTTGAGCATTCGACTTCAGCTCAGGTCATGATCTCACAGTCTGTGAGTTCGAGCCCCGCGTCGTGCTCTGTGCTGACGGCTCAGAGCCTGGAGCCTACTTCCGATTCTGTATCTCCCTCTCTCTGCCCCATCCACACTCATGCTCTGTCTCTCACTCTCAAAAAATAAACATAAATTTTTTTTAAAAATAATAAAAAGAAAAATAAAACGTGAGAACACAGCAAAGTTTTGACAGTAAGCTATTGTGGCTATGCTTGTGTACGTGCAGATATACCATTTTTTAAATTGTTTTTTTAAAGATTATCTATTTATTCTGAGGGGGGGGGAGAGGAGGGGCAGAAAGAGAGGGAGCGAAAGAATCCCAGTGTGGCAACAGGGAGCCTGATGTGGGGCTCGAACTCATAAACCCGTGAGATCATGACCTGAGCCGAAATCGAGAGTCAGGCACTTAACTGACTGAGGCTGCCAGATGCCCCCAGACATACTCTTTTTACATATGAGCTAGTGATCCCCAGCCAAAATCAGGCTCAGGGCACCAGGCAGCTCCTGCATTTCAGGGGCCACGTTTCCCCTCCTGACTCATTTCAGCAGGCAGGGAGCGGGGGTCTGCAGCCCAGCTGCTGAAATCGTGGCGATACCTGCTTTCAAGTCTGATTCCAGGAGCAGCAGAGGGGAGGAAAGACCTACCAGAAGACGGTGGAGCCCTGGGGAGCCTGCCCCGGGGGAGGGGAGGACAGCCTGGGCTGGTGGCAAGAGGGAGCTTCTGCAGACAGAGGGCCAGGGTACAGGCAACCAGGGAGCCCCGGCCATTCCCCTCAGGGCCCCCTGACTGTGCCCTGATTTCTGGCCCTGACCCTGCCCTCCATCAGGAACCGGTGTCCTACTTAAACGTCGGCCCCGAGGGGCTCAGGGCTGGGACGTGCCCAGCCCCTCTCACGGCCCGGTGACGACTCGGAGAGGCCAAGGGCAGGAAAGGCAAGCAGGCTGACGTTCGTGTGCCACAGAGCTCCCCTTTAGCACCTTCGAGAACATCCAACAGGGTGCACATAAAACATAAAAAATAGCAGTCTCTAACACACAGGGATGCCCGGGTGGCCCAGTCGGTTGAGCATCTGACTTCGGCTCAGGTCATGATCTCGTGGTTCATGCGTTCAAGCCCATGTCAGGTTCTGTGCTGACAGCTCTGAGCCCGGAGCCTGATTCGGATTCTGTGTCTCCCTCTCTCTCTGCCCCTCCCCTTCTCACACTCTTTCTCTCTCCTTTCCTCTCTCTCTCAAAAATAAACATTTTAAAAAATCAAAAATAATAAGTTTCTAACACACAAAGCATTTTGTACAAAATGTTCATGGCACCGAGAAAGCCATTCGACTGAGAACACAATGACTTTGGCTCTTACTCTGAAAATCATTGTGCAAGCTATTCACGATGTGATAGTAGTAAAGCGCCACGAGGCACACCGGATCAACGGGATAAGGTGTGTGCGTGTGCACGTGTGTGCTTGTGGCACCTTCACTGCACACACCTGTGTCCCAGGCTGACTACTGAGTCACGCTCACCTGAGTGGCTTGGGCTGGTAGTCCCAGGGAAAAATTCCCTCAGGGGCTCACACTGTGTCTTCAGAAAGCGACTCTCGGGGCGCCTGGATGGCTCAGTCGGTTAAGCGGCCGACTTCGGCTCAGGTCATGATCTCACGGTTCTTGAGTTCGAGCCCCGCGTCGGGCTCTGTGCTGATAGCTCAGAGCCTGGAGCCTGTTTCGGATTCTGTGTCTCCCTCTCTCTGACCCTCCCCTGTTCATGCTCTGTCTCTCTCTGTCTCAAAAATAAATAAACATTAAAAGAAAAAAAGAAAGCGACTCTCATTCTCTGGAACATTTGGAACCCAGGGCATTTTTCTCCCTCAGGAGGTCATAGCCTTCTACTTTCCAATGTTCCTTGTCTACCTCTCTGATTCAACTTAAGAAGAATAACAAGGGAGCACCTGGGGGGCTCACTCCTTTGAACGTCTGACTCCGGATTTTGACTCAGGTCATGATCCTGGTGTTGTGGGATCGAGCCCCGAGTCAGGCTCAGCAGTGGGTATGCAGCCTGCTTGGGATTCTCTCTCGGTCTCCCCTGCTCTCTCTCTTGCTCTCTCTCTCTCTCAAATAAAAATAAAAAAAATTAGGGGCGCCTGGGCGGCTCAGTCAGTTGAGCGTCTGACTTTGGCCCAGGTCATGATCTCACAGTCTGTGGGTTCGAGCCCCGCGCCGAGCTCTGTGCTGACAGCTGGAGTCTGGAGCCTGCTTCTGATTCTGTGTCTTCCTCTCTCTCTGCCACTACCCCTCTCGTGTTCTGTCTCCCTCTCTTCCTCTCTCAAAAATAAACATTAAACAAATTAAAATTAAAATTAAAATTAAAAAGAAGAATATAACTTTGGATATAAGCTTTGTTTTAAATTTTAAATTTTACTTTTTTTTTAAGTTTTCATTTGAGAGAGACAATGCAAGCAGGGGAGGGGCAGAGAGAGAAGGGGACGGAAACTCCAAAGCAGGTTCCACGCTGACAGCCCGGAGCCCCACTCAGAGTTCAAACCCATGAACCGTGAGATCGTGACCTAAGCCAAAGTCGGATGCTCAACCGACTGAGCCACCCAGGTACCCTTAAGATTCAATAATCACGCTTACTAGCACTAATTAATATGACTGTTAAATTAAAAATTTTAGGGGCGCCTGGGTGGCGCAGTCGGTTAAGCGTCCGACTTCAGCCAGGTCACGATCTCGCGGTCCGGGAGTTCGAGCCCCGCGTCAGGCTCTGGGCTGATGGCTCAGAGCCTGGAGCCTGTTTCCGATTCTGTGTCTCCCTCTCTCTCTGCCCCTCCCCTGTTCATGCTCTGTCTCTCTCTGTCCCAAAAATAAATAAACGTTGAAAAAAAAATAAAATAAATTAAAAATTTTAACGTATATTTTAATATAATTTATGTTTATCATATATACAATTTATAATACATATAAAATTTAATATACTTTTAAATATAAATCTTATTATATCCTAAGCCAATTTTAGAATAATCCTATTACAGCTCAAATTGTAGAACCAGGCAAATGGAATAAAAGCATACATATATTTCTTTCTGTTGACTTACTTTGCTGTTTCAAGGGAAAATGTGCTTAGGAACTCCCTGAGCCTGCACTGATGGGTTAACAAGGCATAAAGAATTACAAAGCCAGAGGATGCTCACACCCAAGTTTGGGTAACAAGGTTAGGTAAATAGGTATGGAGAGAACAGCCGAGGCCCTAAGATAGAGAGGGCGGGGCCAAAGCCCCAGGATAGGGAGGGCGGGGCAAAGGCCCCAATGCAGAGGTATATGAGGTAAACAAGATTAGGTGTTCAGGGCGAAAGCGCCCCCCAATTTAGTACTGTAGCAGAAAGCTGCTTTCACAGGAAGGAAGGACCAAATTAGGTAAACAGGTAAACAGGGCTATAGACCACTGCGGGCGAAAGTTGCCCAAAGTGGAGCTAATTAGCAAAAGAAAGGTGCCTTGGTGACCCTGAGGTAGCATGCTGTGTCTTTCTTGTCCCCTAGGCTGGTAAGATACACAGACGCAGCGCCTATGTCTGCTGCTCAGTGCCAGGATTTTGTTTTGTGTTGACCCAAACCCCTAACACCGTGTATCTTCAAAACCCTCTTTCCCTCATGCCCATGAGTTAATATTCACAGATTTATTGTCTCTTTGTGCACGTCCATCACCATGGTTTTTTTTTGTTTTTTTTGGGGGGGGGACAGAGAGAGAGCATGAACAGGGGAGGGGCAGAGAGAGAGGGAGACACAGAATCGGAAACAGGCTCCAGACTCCGAGCCATCAGCCCAGAGCCTGACGCGGGGCTCGAACTCACGGACCGCGAGATCGTGACCTGGCTGAAGTCGGACGCTTAACCGACTGCGCCACCCGGGCGCCCCTCCATCACCATGTTTGTAAGCCTTCTGATCCTAATTAAAACGGAGCAAGGACCCTTAGTCGGGGCTGTTGTCTCCTCCTGGACATTAGCCATCTCTCGCATTTTAATCCTGCGTCCTGCTTTCGTGCTGGACAAGAAAGAACTCAAGACCCAGAGTCTACAACACGCCACAGAGAGAAAAAAGTCATTTATGCTTTAAATTCTAACTCAGGGTCTTTCTTCCCACAACTCTTCATGATGAGCTCAGTCACCCACAACAAACGAACCTGCTCTTTGCCAGGGCCACAGAGTAAAGGCAGACTTGTGGCCCATACAGGTCAGCTGAATTCTCTGCAGCCATCATTGCTCCGGAGTGGACCCCCCAACCAAAGGTGCAGCTGAGCGGATGACCTTGATGTACTACACTGTTTCACTGTTCCCGACCAATTCATCCACCAGCTTTATAAAACTATTATTCGATCACCAGTTTATCAACTGCATAGTAGAATTTCTTTGTCCTATCTTTGTGGTAAATGTTCTAACTGGATAAGCGCATGCACAAAGGAAAGTTTTCCAAAACAATTAGTGCTGCACAACTGTGCGAAGGAAAAGTGTACATGGAAGTGTCACACACTATTTAAAACTTGAAAATCAACAGTGTTAGTACTTACGAACATTTTGTAAGATTCAGGCCACATGTTTTAGATTAAAAGAGTCTAGTAGACACTAACTGGAATAATCGAATAAAGTATTTCTTTTTTCAAGGGAAGAATACATTTACAGTGTGCGATTGTGTGAATTACTTAAAATTTGAGAATAAGGATTTAATATTAAAAAATCTTAATAAATATGGGGTGTATAATACTTTTATTTTGTGGAAATAAAAGGATGTTAATATGTAACTTGACAGTATCCATTCTTTTTCAAGTGTTCACTAATTTATTTAATCAAAAGTTTGAATATTATAGACGAATCTGTCCTATCATAACATAGAACTTCCTGTGATCTCAAGATGCACCCAGTGTGTTCAACAAAGAGTAATCTCAGAATGGCTGATTTCAAGAGGTTGTGAATGTCTTATGCTCTGTTTTGTTCTAATTTTTTTTAACGTTTATTTATTTTTGAGACAGAGAGAGACAGAGCATGAATGGGGGAGGGTCAGAGAGAGGGAGACACAGAATCCAAAACAGGCTCCAGGCTCTGAGCGGTCAGCACAGAGCCCAATGCGGGGCTCGAACTCACGGACCACGAGATCATGACCTGAGCTGAAGTCGGACTCTTAACTGACTGAGCCACCCAGGCGCCCCTGTTCTAAATTGTCCATACTTGCAGGTGATGTGAGTGTGAGCCCTATATGTAAATTGCTACTTAAGCTCCTATGCATACATGCACTCTAGTGATTATAAAATATGGTGACCAAAATTAAAATGTGAAATTCAGCGGATAGCTCTGAAATATTTTCATGTGGTTATTTACCAACAGGGAAACTGTGGGTTACTAAAGATGCCTTCACAATCTCTGTTCCCAAAAGACACTCAGATTAAAACAATTACCAAACACGGTGAATGTACACTCTAGAAATCCATAAATGTCAGCCTCTGTCCATCCTTATTGTGAAGACTGATTTCAAAAGCAGGAGACTATCTTCCTGATGGCTTTAGGACTCCGGTACTACATCGCAAGTTCTAATTAATGCACAAGTTTCATATTGACAAAGCGTGTGGCCTCACCCCGGCTGACTCGAAGCCAGTGGTGGGTGATGGTCCAGTGAGACCAAAGAAAGGACCTAGAGAGAACGACGGGGAGACAGGCTTCCTGGGGGGACCTGTGTGCAGGGAGTCCGGCAGTGACCAAACGGACAAAGTATTGCCACTGGGATCTACGTGCAGCAAGCTGTTAGAGCAACTAACCCAACAACTACCTGGGCCCTTCCCCTCCTTGCATGGCCAGCGTGCAAGGACACCTTTGCTTACAAGGGAGACACTCCAGCTTGGTCACCCGCGGAGTCCCTGACCTGGAACGCTGAGCACGTTTTTCTACATGTCCTGCCTGATGGGAATATAGAGGGAGGTCAGGGTCTCTACATTCTCAAGGCAGTGATTGACAGGGGCACCACACCAGCGATCCAGCACACGGCACACACACACAACTTTGAACGTGCCTACCGTATACCTGAGAACACTACAGATGTGGCCGTAAACCGCAGTGGGACAAGCCATGAATCATCTTTCGTAACTTGTACATCCACCAGAGTGTGACACGTAAACATTCATCATTCCCATTTTATGATCGGGAGTTTTCATGATGAAATATTTTAATTCTGTACACATAATTGTCTATTTATAAATAATTATTTTATGTGTAAAATACACAATTTACTTGTTTACTTATGTATACATATATACCTTGAAGAACATAGCGTATATATGTCATAAACACACACGCTGAGATATTTAGATGAGTTAAAAACTATGAAACAATAGCCCTCAAAATAGATCAAATCTATAGCCATTACTATATGAAATAGTCATTACTATATGAAACATTAAATGCTTCATATAAACATTTTTACTGAAGAATTTTTCATGTGTCTTTATGAGATTTGATTACGTTTGTTTCTATCCAGGCAACACAACTTATGAGCCTTTCTCAGGGGTGCAGTCCCTCAAACTGACAATATACACCGCACTTCTATTAGCAATAAGGTTTCCTCTGCCAGAACCTGGGCTCCTTCTCTTATTTATTGAGTTGTAAGAGTTCTTCATATATCTGTATATGTGAGCTCTCTCTCTCTCTCTCTCTCTCTCTCTCTCTCCCCCCCTCCCGCCCCCCTTCTCTCTCTCTCTCTCTCTCTCTCTCTCTATATATATATATATATATATACATACACACACATATATATGTATATATCACATACGATTTACAAATATTTTCCTCCTCTTCTGTGGGGTATCTTTAAACTTTCCTGTCTTTTGAAGCACAAAAGGTTTTAATTTGGATGAAGTCCAATTTGTTTTTTCCTCTGTTTCTCTTTCTTCTAAGAATCCCTTGGCGAACCCTCAGGGTCATGAAGGGCTACCCCTAAGTCATCCCTCTGGGCCAAGTTGCCTTCCAGACTATATTATCTTGCCTCCCTACCAGCAATGTAGGAGTTCCAGTAGCTCCATATATCTCTTCACCAGCACTCAATATCATCAGTCACTTCTTCTGTTTGTTGTTAGCATTTCTAATAGGTGGGTATTCTAATAGGTAGCATTTCTGATAGGTTTCTAATGAGTGATAATCTCATTGCGGCATTAAATTCCCTAGTAATGATGTGAGTCATATTCTCTTGTGTTTATTTAATATACATAAACTTTCTCTGAAGTGTTCAACTATTTTGCCCATTAAAAAATTTGAGTTGTGGGGTGCCTAGGTGGCTCAGTCGGTTAAGTATCCGAATTCAGTTCAGGTCATGATCTCACAGTTTGTGGGTTCAAGCCCCGTGCCGGGCTCTGTGCTGACAGCTCGGAGCCTGGAGCCTGCTTCAGATTCTGAGTCTCCCTCTCTCTGCCCCACCCTCTTTCTCTCTCAAAAATAAATAAACATTTAAAAAAATTTTTTAAATTGAGTTGCTGTGTCCTTATTTTTGAGTTTTGAGAGTTCTTTATATATTCTGGATATTGGATATAAATTCTTTCTTAGAAATGTGATTTGTGAATATTTTCTCTAATCCTTAGCTTCTCTTTTTTCTTTTAACTTATTTATTTTGAGAGAGAGAGAGAGCATGAGTGGGTAGAGGAGAAGGGAAAAAAGATCCCACGAACCGTGAGATTATGACCTGAGCCGAAATCAAGAGCCAGATGCTTAAGCGACTGATCTACCCAGGTGCCTCTCCTTTTTTTCATTTTCTTTTTGCTTTTTTTTTTTTTTCAACGTTTATTTATTTTTGGGACAGAGAGAGACAGAGCATGAACGGGGGAGGGGCAGAGAGAGAGGGAGACACAGAATCGGAAACAGGCTCCAGGCTCCGAGCCATCAGCCCAGAGCCCGACGCGGGGCTCTAAGTCACGGGCCGCGAGATCGTGACCTGGCTGAAGTCGGACGCCTAACCGACTGCGCCACCCAGGCGCCCCTTCTTTTTGCTTTTGCTTTTTATTTTTTATTTTTTTAAATTTTTTTTAACGTTTATTTATCTTTTTTTTTTTAAATTTTTTTTTTCAACGTTTATTTATTTTTGGGACAGAGAGAGGCAGAGCATGAACGGGGGAGGGGCAGAGAGAGAGGGAGACACAGAATCGGAAACAGGCTCCAGGCTCTGAGCCATCAGCCCAGAGCCCGACGCGGGGCTCGAACTCACGGACCGCGAGATGGTGACCTGGCTGAAGTCGGACGCTTAACCGACTGCGCCACCCAGGCGCCCCAACGTTTATTTATCTTTGAGACAGAGAGAGACAGAGCATGAACAGGGGAGGGGCAGAGAGAGAGGGAAACACAGAATCTGAAACAGGCTCCAGCCTCTGAGCTGTCAGCACAGAGCCCAACATGGGGCTCGAACTCACAGACCATGAGATCATGACCTGAGCCGAAGTCGGACGCTTAACCGACCAAGCCACCCAGGTGCCCCGCTTTTTGCTTTTTAAAGTTTACTTATTTTGAGAGAGTGCGCGAGCAAAGCGGGGGAGGAACAGAGAGAGAGGGAGAGAGAGAGGATCCCAAGCAGGCTCTGCATCATCAGTGCAGAGCCTGATGCAGGGCTTGAACCCACCAACCATGAGATCATGACCTGAACAGAAACCAAGAGTCAGACATTTAACCGATTGAGCCACCCAGGCGCCCCCCCTCCTTTTTTTTCATTTTCTTAACATATTTCAATTGACCCAACTTTAAAGTCATTAATACCGTCTTCTGGTATGTCTCCTCTGCTGTAAATCCCATGCAATGAGTTCATGATTTCTGATGTTGTATTTTTAGTTTTAGTATTATCCACTGATTTTTTATAACTTCACTTTATTAGTTCTACATCTTTTCATCCATGATATCTATCTTTTCCTCTATCTTCTTCTACTTATTTTTTTCTTGAGACAGAGAGGGCACAAGTGAACGAGGGGCAGACAGGGAAAGAGAGAGAGAATCCTACAAGGGGCAGAGAGAGAGAGAGAGAGAGGGAGAAAGAGAGGGAGAGGGAGGGAGAAGCGGGGCTTGAGCTCACCTGATGCAGGCCTCCAACTCATCAACTGTGAGATCATGACTGAGGCACCAGGCGCCCCTCTACTTATTTTTTTGATATTTTTAAGAAAGAGAAGAAAGAATCCCAAGCAGGCTCCACGCTGTGTGGAGCACAAACCAGGGCTCAATCCCACAACCCTGGATCATGACCTCAGCCAAAGTCAAGAGTCAGATGCTCAACCGATTGATCCACCCAGGCACCCCATATCTTTTCCTACTTATTCATAATAGTTATTTCAAAGTTATTATCTGTCCATTCCAATATCTGAGTCATTCATAAGATTTCTCCAATACTTTTTCTTTAATCTGTATTTATTTTTGAGAGAGAGACAGAGTGTGAGTGCGTGAGGGGCAGAGAGAGAGGAGACACAGAATCCGAAGCAGGCTCCAGGCTCCGAGCTGTCAGCACAGAGCTGGACATGGGGCTCTAACCCACGGACCATGAGATCATGACCTGAGCCGAAGTCAGACCCTTAAACGACTGAGCCACCCAGGCGCCCCTTGAATTTCTCCAATACTTTATATCCTTCTGGACTTTTTATGTGTACTTGTTCTATCTGCTAATAATAGAAGGGAGTTAGTTAAAATCTCCAATTATGATTGTGCATTTTTCTACTTCTCCCTTTAGCTCTATCCATTTTTAAACAGCTTTATTGAGACATAATTCACATGCCATTGAATTTGCCCACTTAGGTGTTCAGTTCAACGACTCTCCGTGAATCGGTAGGTATGTGTCCCTCATTAAAGTCCAGTGTCATCACTGCCAGATGTTCCCCCCACTTCCGCTGGTAGTTAGTCCCCACTTGTAAGCCCGGCCTAAGGCAACCACAAGTCTGGACATTTTCATGTAAATAGAAAATCCAGTCTAGTCTTTCGTGACTGGTTCCTTTCTTGCAGCAACTACGTCGTGCGTCTTTTTATCGCTAAAAGGTATTTTATTGTATGGACATAGCATGTTTTCTTTAGCCACTCACGAGCTATTTTGAACTTTTTCCAGTATTTATTATGAGTAATTCTTCTAGGAACTCACATACTCTGCAAGGTTGGGAGGCTGTCTTGTAGGAAGCTCTATATGCCCCGAATCAAGAACTGTCCCTCCCACACTTGTAATGCCAAGGGTCCAATCTAAAAATAAAAACTACTGTAAGTAAAACAGGGAACTTAATGTGGGAAGTTGGTGACACAGGTGATAGGAGGGATGAGGTGCCGGAGAGGGTGAGGAGGCGTCCCAGATGCGAAAGCCAAGGTGCAGAGCAGGAATCCATGACCGTCACTCAGCAGGGGGACAAAAGGAGGAGGTGTTTACCAGATCCCCGGTCCAGGGTCAACCAGCGGAAGCTGTAACCACAGCATGTCTACTTAAGAACAGCTGGAGCGACAGAGGAGACACAGCCATTGCTGGAGAGGTTACCTGAGGCCCAGACGGAAGAAATATCTTGTTTTTGTTTACTAATCTCACACCCTTCAGTTTCCCCTGTTTCACCAAATTCATCTAGAAGCACTTGATACAGGAGACTGGGATACACCTGTGGGCCAGGCTTCCCCAGCCCTGGGAGCAGAGCAGGGAAGGTAGAGGAAGGAACGGGTCTGAGGACCAGGCAGGTCCAGGGTTAGCACGGTCCACCCACTCTGTTATTTGTCACCCTTCCTCCTCATCCTCCCGTGATACGCATGTGACAGTAAGGGGACAGTGCTGTCCTGCCTATCATGAATGGGCAAACCCCACAGTGACACTCTCATCCTCTCCCCAACAAGAGAAAATACAAAGTCCTAGAGGTCCTCGTTTGTATCTCAAGTCTAGGGTCTCTAAGCACAACGTGACTCTGCTTGATCTCATGATCTATGAACTGAATTCTAAAACAAAACCTCGCCAATCAATGTTCCATATCAAAACAAAAAATAGGGAAGGAAAATTTGTTGAAACATAACAAAAAGATACACAGCAGGTACAGTTGCCAGGTATTCACCATAAAACGCTGGCCAATATCAAAAAAATTTTTTCTCTGCCCCCGTTGCACGTTATGCTTGCCATCAGCAAGCTACTGGTGGGTCAAGGTTCTTTCTTCATCACTGAAGACTGAATTTCTAGTAGTCCTGTCTCAATGGGTGCTTTAGCCTCCCACGGGAACTCACAGGGAAATACTACGAGGCTTGTCAGTGAATCTGTCAGGCTCCATACAGAGTCACCTGGCCCCAAATGTGTCCCAGAAATTCCTTAATTCTGCAGATCAAACACTCCAGCAGTAATGGTAACCACCTTCTCTGTCGATTCCCTGGCACAAGACGCTCAAACGGCATCAAGGACCTGTAATTGTGACGTTTGACAGGAGCCCAAGGTGCAAGGACAGAGAGCAGAAACCGCAGGTGGCGTCTCCCCTCTCCCGCCGCGGCTCTCAGCAGCTCCCAGCCAGATTCCAGCTGCTTTTCTTACGACAGTTGTTTTCAAGACTGGACCCTGACCAGTAGGGCAGACAACAAATTCCACGTGACACTTCAGAATAATGAAGAGCTCCCTATATGGGCTGCATGAGAAATTTGGGGTCAAGGTCATCCCCCAAAGCAATACTGTGTTAACCTAGGCCCTAACTCTTAATTTTGATACAGCCCCATATTCAAATAACATTTGCTCTTGGATGTGAAATCTCAAGACCGTTGTCCACGAGTCTCCCTTTGTCTGATGAAAACAGTCATTTTTCTGTAATTCTAAACGTTACAATCATTCAGGAAAGGATTCTGACATTGTCAGGCATTACCAAGGAGAGGAATTACTAAAAATTCTCAACAGAGGTAGAGGGAACATGCATAGTAGATGGTTTCAACAGAGACAAGTTAGCAACGCAAGAAAATCACACATATAGGGAGTGATACGAAGCTCTGAATTTCACCAACATTCAAGACAGGCTTTTGGCATTTTCAAATACATTATTTAAAGATTTGGGGCACCTAAGGGGCGTCTGGGTGGCTCGGTTGGTTGAGCGTCCGACTTCAGCTCAGGTCAAGATCTCGCAGTTCATGAGTTCGAGCCCCGTGTCGGGCTCTGTGCTGACAGCTCAGATCCTCTGTCCCCCCCTCTCTCTGCTCCTCCCCAACGCGTACGCGCACTCTCTTTCGAAAATAAACATTAAAGAAGAAGAAGAAAAAATGCCCCTGAAAAATAACAGGAGGATATGTTTTGTGGGTATTTTATTTTATTAAATTTTTTAAAATGTTTATTTTTGAGAGAGAGACAGAGCATGAGCAGGGGAGGGGCAGAGAGAGAGGGAGACACAGAATCCGAAGCAGGCTCCAGGCTCCGAGCTGTCAGCACAGAGCCCCATGCGGGGCTCGAACTCATGAACCATGAGATCATGACCTGAGCGAAAGTTAAACGCTCAACCGACTGAGCCACCCATTTTTAGGCGCCCCTAAAAAAATTTTTTTTTAATGTTTATTTATTTTTGAAAGAGAGAGAGAGAGACAGAGTGGGAGTGGGAAGAGAGAGAGGGAGACACAGAATCTGAAGCAGGTTCCAGGCTCTGAGCTGTGAGCACAGACCCCGACGCGGGGCTCAAACCCACGAACTGCAAGATCATGACCTGAGCTGAAGTCGGACGCCCAACCGACTGAGCCACCCAGGAGCCCCTTGTGGGTATTTTATTTTTGCCAGCTCCACTTCTCATCTGTTTAGATGACGAGCAATGCAGTTCAGAGTTTTTGTTTTGCTGACTTGGTCAGACGTTAACTTGTATTCTTGCCTTTGCATGTTTAATGTGAACAATCTGGATGTAACTGGCGACTCAGAAGAGGCAGGAGATTTTATTGAAAAATTCCAGCTTCTGTTATTGAACACAGGGCATGGTAAGAGTTCCAAAACTCATTTGCATGTGCCAAAAAGTTGTGGCAATATAACTTACACTATTTGTTAAATAATAAGGAAATCATTTGGTCTGGCTTACCTTCTATTATGGTACAAGACAAACGATATACATTGTGCAGCACCCTTGAGAGATGCTGTGCTATAAACATGACATATACCATATTCACAGATTAATTTCACATATGCTATGAAATTATATAAATTCACAAGATGTAGCCATACTCAGGACTATAAGCCCTATATTTGTCTGAAGCAATAGGCTTTCTACTTGGCTGTCAAGACTACTGAACATACTCATACACAGACATACATATCTTTAAAGCTTCATATGCATATCACTTAAAATAGAATATATAATCTTTTTTTAAAGATGCAATACCGTAGTTGGAAATTGATTTTTTTGACATTGCTATGGACAAATTTTCCTATGTTCATTTGAGTCATTATTTTTGTCCTCAATATGAATAACTTGATTTATGATGAGACTAGACCATTTGCTGAGCGCTTGTCTCTACTGCCTTTCCACATTCACTGCACACATAGGCTTTCTCTCCAATTTGGCATTCTGACGTTCAAGGAAGTAGAACTTCCTGCCAATGACCTTCCTACACTCATGGCATTCGCAGGATTTTTATAAATGTGTTTTATGGTATAGAGAGAAGGGCGATTATTTTCTTAAAAGTGTCTCACACTCGCTCTATTTCTAGGGTTTCTCTTCTGTGTGAGTTCTCTGATGTATCATGAGGTGTGATTTCTGGGAAAAAGCTTTCCCACAAGTGCTACATCCGTAGGGCTTCTCTCCTGTGTGAGTCCTCCGATGTATGATGAGCTGTGACTTCCAAATAAATGCCTTCGTGCATTCCTTACATCCATAGGGCTTTTCTCCTGAATGAGTTTTCTCATGTCTGAGGAGGAGTGACTTCCCACTGAAGGCTTTCCCACATTCGCTACACCCATATGGTTTCTCTCCTGAATGAATTCTCTGATGCTTATGGAGACTTGACTTCTCTCTGAAGGCTTTCCCACATCCATCGCATTTATTGGGCTTTTCATCTATATGGGTTCTCTTATGAGTAATAAGTTGCGATTTCCCACTAAAGCCTTTCCCACATTCACCGCATGCATACGGTCTCTCTCCTGTATGACTTCGCTGATGAATAATGAGCTGTGACGTCTGAGAAAAGACTTTGCTGCACTCACTGCATTCATAAGGTTTCTCTCCTGTGTGAGTTCTCTGGTGTGTAATGAGATGAGACTTTCTAGAGAAGGCCTTCCCACACTCACATCCATAACGTTTTTCTCCTGTGTGAACCGTCTGATGTGTCACAAGGTGTGACTTCTGGGAAAAGGCTTTGCCACATTCACTACATTTAAATGGTTTCTCTCCTGTGTGTGTTCTCTGATGTACAATGAGTCGTGACTTCTTGCTGGTGACTTTTCCACAATCATTACATTCGTAGCATTTTGCTCCAACGTGAGTTTTTCCATGTTCGGTATGGAAAAAGGATTTCTCATATCCATTGAATTTACCAGGTTTCCTTCTTCCACGGTTTCCAGCCTCAGTAAATAAACCTAACGAGTGTTTCAGATGTTTTCCAGTTGAGACATGCTTACTGGACTTTTGCTTTAACGGTGCAAGGTTCATGCTGGATTGGAATGTTTTTCCACTGGCATTAGTTTCATGGACTTGTTCCGATTTTTTAATCCTGTCTTGGATTTCTTGGTGCCAAGCTTTGTAATCGTCAACTTTCCAGTATTCTAGAAAGGAGAATGACAAACATATTTTGTGGATTCAATAATCGTGAACCAGGTGAACTAGAAGTGCAGAAAACATCATGCACAACTATACATGTTTGGGAATTAAAATTAAATAAAGTGCTCTCATGGAAACTGAGGTAGAAAACTAATAATAGATAAGGAAAAGGGGGGGAAAAAAAAAACCTTTGACTAAACAGGTTGCTAAAGGCCATGATATAATAATCTGTCCTAAGCAAAGGTAGGGTTTTATCTGAGCACAATCTGCATTAAAAAGTTGCACTACAAGGTAGGAAATGATGACACCAACGTTATTCCTTTGGTTATAGGCATAGAAGGAGTAAACTTCCATAAAAGAAATCAAGTAGAGAATAGAAGGAATGACCACAGGTATATAATAGTAATCTGAGGCATTTAACAATAAAAAGGGAAAGAAAATAGGAGGGAATTAGAATGATGACAAGAAAAAAACACAATGAATTCTCGGTACCAGTGAAAAGACAAGGGATCTATCAGCAGGATACGTTTGTGGCGTGGAGAGGGAAAAAGAACACACACGGTCTGAGGTGAGAAGGGTTGGGCTCCTTAGTACAGACCAGAGGAGCGTAGCTCACTCTAAAATCAAAGCAAAGACGGACAGATTATCCTCATACAGATAAGTGATCTATATAAGATCTGGGTATCTGAGAAGCTCATATCCGTGGTTCTGAGTCCCTTCTAAAGGTTTAGTGATTGGAGAATTATCTAAACAGCATTTCAAAGGTGCCCATCCCTCACTGCCTTTACATCCACTGTAAACTGACATGTATTTTTTTATTAAAATTTTTTAAATTTTTTTTAAAATTTATTTTTGAGACAGAGAGAGACAGAGCATGAGCGGGGGAGGGTCAGAGAGAGAGGGAGGCACAGAATCCGAAGCAGGCTCCAGGCTCCCAGCTGTCAGCACAGAGCCCAACGCAGGGCTTGAACCCACGAACCGTGATATCGTGACCTGAGCTGAAGTCGGACGCTTAACCGACTGAGCCACCCCGGCGCCCCTAAACTGGCATTAAAATTCCACCTTCTCACAGGTGACTCACCCGACAAGCTCTGACTTGGGACCTCTTCGCCTATTATACAAGGCTGCTCTCGCTCCAGTTTGAAGATCACATCTGGTTTGATAAGTTGAAACCCTGTATATGAAAAATCACACATGACTTGAGCCTAATTTATTGGGCTTCAGACTTCTAAGAATAAATAAATGCTTAGTTTCAGAGGCTGTGCAGGGAGGCCTTCCATCTGGGATGTGAGTGTGCACTCAACACAAAAAAGCGCTGAGGATTCGTGAATTCTTAAGCTAAAGCCTAAGTCATTGCACACTTCAAAGGCCCCCGTTGATAGTAAGCGAAGAGGAAATGGCAAGTGCCCGGGGCAGAGCCTGAGTCCGCACAAGATGTCCTTACCCAGGGACACGAGACTGCTCACATTCTCCAGCATCACATTTCTGTACAAGTTCTTCTGAGCAGAGTCCAGGAGCTGCCACTCGTCCCATGTGAAGTTCACGGCCACATCCTCCAATGCCAATGACTCCTGAAAGAGCATGTCCCTACTGAATCTGAAGAAATGGATACCATAATAAAGGAAAGGCGGCAAGGCCCTGGAGTGGGAGCCCCCAGGAGCCGTCACGCAAAAGTGCCCAGTTCCCAGTAACGAATCGCAATTGCTCTGAGCCGGATGCCAGTTCCCTCTGTTCTTGTCTCTCTTACAGCTAGAGTCAGTCACGTGACTGTGGGCTGGAGATGGGACCTAGGAGGTGTGTGAGGGCCATCCGCGGGGAAGCTGCCGTTTTTGGGTAAAAGAGATACTGATTTTGCCCTCTGCCCCCTCTACCTTTCTTCCTGCTGTTACCGCAGACGTTGCCCTCAGAGCTGCTGCAGCCACCTTGGGCCGTGAGACAATGTGAGTGAAGTTTGGCAGAGCAGAAACCTGGAAACATTTTGTCCTTTATGGTATCGGTCATGAGCTGTGCCAGCCTAGGACCGTCTACTTCCGGGTGTCTTGCAGGAGAAAGTTCTATGGCCTTATTATCAGAGCTCCCATTGTTTGTAAATGAAGTCATCTCTGATACACTGATTTTGACCATTCTTATCAGGATTCAGTACACAGGCTTTTTATCATATGCCTAGATTTGCATTATACCTTACTGGAGAAACAGAAGTCTTAAAAATCCTGTAGTGTTTGAAGTAAGATAGTATGACCTAGAATGTTTATCGACCCACAAGTGTGTGAGGTTCCACTCTGGTGTCATCAACACGAAGGTGAACGGGATTCACTCTGTCCTCACAGGGCCCTCAATCTTGTCGCCAGGTCAAGTTACCACAGACGCTGGGGCCGGAGAACATACGTGGTTTAAACACAACTGTAAGGGGTTATCATTTACCCCTTAGATCAGCAAAAATGAAAACTTTTCAATATCCAGACAAGCCAAGAATATGGATGAATGCACTGCGGGTGTGGCTGGTTCAGAGTACCTTCTGTGTGCCAGCACTGGGGACAGTCACCTGTCTGCCAGCACCGGGGACAGAGTCACCTTCTGTATGTCAGCAGTGGGGACCGTCACCTGTCTGCCAGCACTGGGGACAGTCACCTTCTGTGTGTCAGCAGTGGGGACAGTCACCTGTCTGCCAGCACTGGGGACAGAGTCACCTTCTGTGTGCCAGCACTGGGGACAGTCACGTGTCTGCCAGCACCGGGGACAGAGTCACCTTCTGTATGTCAGCAGTGGGGACCGTCACCTGTCTGCCAGCACCGGGGACAGAGTCACCTTCTGTGTGTCAGCAGTGGGGACAGTCACCTGTCTGCCAGCACTGGGGACAGTCACCTTCTGTGTGTCAGCAGTGGGGACAGTCACCTGTCTGCCAGCACTGGGGACAGAGTCACCTGTGTGCCAGCACTGGGGACAGTCACCTTCCATGCACCAGCAGTGCTGTCCGCCCGGCTCGCACCTTAGAGCAGGGGCTGCAAATTGCCAAGCCCAGTCAGCACTTAGATGCTAAAATAAAGCTTCTTGAAATCCAGCTTCCAGCCATCGGTTCACGTACGATCCATGACTCTCTTGCAGGACCGCAGGGGAGGTGAGCAGTTGCGCCAGGGATGTGTGGCCGGAAAAGCCTAAAATATTCACCTTCTGCTCCTACCTTAGAGACTTTCTTGTACATGTCCGCCAGGCAATAAATACATTGGTGTTTAAAACAGCAAATCTGACAGACACCCGGGTGGCTCAGGGGGTTCAGTGTCTGACTTCGGCTCGGGTCATAATCTCGTTGTCCGTGGGTTTGAGCCCCGCGTCGGGCTCTGTGCTGACAGCTCAGAGCCTGGAACCTGTTTCAGATTCTGTTGTCTCCCTCTCTCTCTGCCCCTCCCCCACTCACACTCTGTCTCTCTCAAATGAATAAACGTTAAATAAATAAATGAACAGGGGTGCCTGGCTGGCTCAGTCCGTTGAGTGTCTGACTTTGGCTCAGGTCACGATCTCACAGTTCGTGGGTTCGAGCCCCATGTCAGGCTCTGTGCTTATGGCTCGGAGCCTGGAGTCTGCTTCGGATTCTGTGTCTCCCTCTCTCTCTGCCCCTCCCCAACTAGCACTCTGTCCGTCTCTGTCTCTCAAAAAATAAAATAAAAACGTTAAAAAAGTAAACAAATAAATAAAATAAATTGTGAACTAATTCAACTCACTTCTAGAAAAAGCCAGAATGATAAACCTCCACCCTACTTTCTAAAGGAAAGAGTCTATATACTCTGGAAAGTGAACAAAATGAAGCAAGTTATACTTCAGTTTCCACCATTTTTTCTTTACAACATCTAGAATGCAGTAAAATATATATACAAAGAAGTATAAAAATGTGACCAAGAACTACGGCCACAGAAAGTAAAACCAGCCAACAGAAGGAGATCTACAGATGCCTAAGTTATGTGAATTAAGAGACAAACTCTAAAATAACAATACTAAATATGTTGAATAACTTAGAGGAAACATGGATATGATAAGTCAAGGGATGGAATACTTCAGGAGAGAAAAGGAAATTAATTTTTTAAAAAAGAACCAAATAGAAACTCTAGACTGAACAGCTGATATTAAGTACTTATCAAATGGACTTAACAGCAGATCTGAGGTTATGAAGGAAAAGATTCATGAACTTGAAAATCGATTAATAAAAACCATACAGGGGCACCTGGGTGGCTCAGTCGGTTAAGCGCCTGACTCTTGATTTCAGCTCAGGTCATGGTGTCACAGTTCATGACATCGAGCCCCGCATTGGGCTCTGTGCTGACAGTATGGAGCCTGCTTGGGATTCCCTCTCCCTCTCTCTGCCCTTCCCCTAAACTTGCTCTCTCTGTCTCAAACTAAATAAAATAAAGTTAAAAAAAACAACCACATACAAAGTATAAAGTATTGGAAACAATGTATCAAGTGTCAGTGACCGTAGGACAATATAAAAACATCTTTTTTTTTTTTTTCAACATTTATTTATTTTTGGGACAGAGAGAGACAGAGCATGAACGGGGGAGGGGCAGAGAGAGAGGGAGACACAGAATCGGAAACAGGCTCCAGGCTCTGAGCCATCAGCCCAGAGCCCGACGCGGGGCTCGAACTCACGGACCGCGAGATGGTGACCTGGCTGAAGTCGGACGCTTAACCGACTGCGCCACCCAGGCGCCCCTATAAAAACATCTTATACACCATAATTGGAGGGTCAGAAGAAAATAGGGCAGAAAAAATATTTGAGTAAATGATGGCTGGAAATGTTCCAAATGTGAAGAAAAACATTCCACAGACACAAGAAACTCAAAGTATCCCAATCAGGATACATATAAAGAAAACCAGACCGAGGCTCATCAGAGCCAAATTGCCCAAAACTAAAACTAAAATCTTAAAATCAGCCAGAGCGTAAGACAGTACATTCCAGGGATCAACATAAGAGGGATGGGACAACTGACCTCCCACCAGAAACAATGCAAGCCAACGTAGAATGGAATGTCCAAAATGTTCAAACAAACAAAAAAATCTAGCATGTTTTTCAGGAAAAAAACCCAAAACAACCCTTTCAAAGGGTGGCTGCATGGAGACAGCACAGCATGTGTCCACCAACACTGAAGGCCTCGTCAAGGAGGGTGGGCCCATCGCATGGTGAGAAGAAGGAGGGAGGAAGCCCAGAAGAAAGTGCTTCGTTCCTGTGCCTGGGGACTCAGGCAGTGGAAAGCAGGAGGGCAGAGTCCCGCAGAAGCACATGTCCTCCAACACCCGAGAACAGGGACCACCACACAAACGCTCCAAAAGAAGGCAGGGAAAAGAAACAAAGAACAAACAGTACAAACAGAAAACAAATAGCAACATGGTAGACTTCAACCCCAATATGTCAATAATTACTTACAATGTTAACGGACTAAATAAACATTCCACAGAAAAGAGAGATTATCAGACTGGAAAAAGTAAGACCTACCTATAGGATACTTACAAAAGACACACTTAATTATGATTTTTTTAAATTTATTTAATTTTGACAGACAGAGAGAGACAGAGTGTGAGCAGGGGAAGGGCAGAGAGAGGGAGACACAGAATCTGAAGCAGGCTCCAGGCTCAGCTGTCAGCACAGAGCCCGACACGGGGCTCGAATCCACGAACCGTGAGCTCGTGACCCACCCAGGTGCTCAAGACACAATTACAGAGGTACAAATAAGTTAGACGTAAAATACAGGAAAAGGTAATAGCACTCAGACATTCATATGGAAACTAGTGTAGCTACATTAATATTAAACAAAGTAAGCTTCAAGATAAGGGGTATTGCTAGAGATAAAAAAGGACATTTCATAACAACAGAAGGGTCAATTCATCAAGAAAACATAATAATCCTAAATGTGCAAACATTTAATAACAAAGCTCCAACTGGCGGCTGGGTGGCTGAGTCTGTTAAGTGTCCAATTCCACTCCGATCATGATCTCTCAACTCGTGGGTTCAAGCCCTGCGTCAGGCTCTCTGCTGTCAGCATGGAGCCCATTTCAGATCCTCTGTCCCCCTCTCTTTCTGCCCTTCCCCTGCTCATAGGCTTGCACACACGCTCTCTCTCTCTCTCAAAAATGAACAAATATTGGGGCGCCTGGGTGGCGCAGTCGGTTAAGCGTCCGACTTCGGCCAGGTCACGATCTCGCGGTCCGTGAGGTCGAGCCCCGCGTCGGGCTCTGGGCTGATGGCTCGGAGCCTGGAGCCTGTTTCCGATTCTGTGTCTCCCTCTCTCTCTGCCCCTCCCCCGTTCATGCTCTGTCTCTCTCTGTCCCCAAAATAAATAAAAAACGTTGAAAAAAAATTAAAAAAAAAATGAACAAATATTGAAGAAAAAGTAACAGAGGGGCACCTGGGTGGCTCAGTTGGTTAAGCTTCCGACTTCAACTCAGGTCATGATCTCACAGTTTGTGGGTTCAAGCCCCACATCAGGCTCTGTGTTGACAGCTGACAGAGATTTCTTGCTTCAGATTCTGTGTCTCCCTCTCTCTCTCTGCCCCCTGTGCACTGACTCTCTCTCAAAAATAAATAAACATTAAAAAAATTGTTTTAATAAAAATAAGAAAATAACAGAGCTTCAAAATACATGAAGAAAATACTGACGTAAATAAGTGGGTGTAGTTTCAATTGCATAAGGCGAAAAAAGTTATGGATGTGGATGGTAGTGAAGGTTGCACAATATTATGAACATGTTTATGTCTATCTTATCACAACCAAAAAATAGAAAACATTATCAGCAATAATTAAAAGAATGCAAGTTAAAAATACAAGGAAATGTCATTTTTCATCTATCAGGTTGGCAAGGATAAAAAGTTGACATGGGGGCGCCTGGGTGGCTCAGTTGGTTAAGCGTCTGACTGATCTCAGTTCATGTCATGAGCTCAGGTCTTGATCTAGGGTCATGAGTTCAAGCTCCCTGTTGGGCTCCATGCTGGGCATGGAGCCTACTTAAAAAAAAAAAAAAGAAAAAAAAAGGTGATACAACTCAGTGTTGGTAAGGATGTGGGGAAGAGTCAGCAAAACACTGTTGATAAACAAATTTGAATACACTTTTAGAAGGCAATTTTGTAATCTCTATTAATATGTAAAACTTGCATGGCCTTTGACCCAGAAATTCTATGTCTGGGCATTTATTGTACATAAACTCTTGTACAAATCCTCAAAAAAACCTGGAGGTTTTCACCGGCTCTCAATAATTGATTGAACCAGTAGACAAAAATCAGTAAGACTATTGAATTGAACATGCTATCAACTGATTTAACCTAATTGACATTTATTTATTGAACATTCCATCCAACAACACATTCTCCTTGATTCACATGGATTATTCTCAAAGATACACCATATGCTGGACCATAAAATAAGTCCCAAAGAATTGATATCATAAGGAGACGCTCTCTGACCATAAAAAAATACAATCAGAACATAATAACAAAAAGATATGTAGAGAACTCCTCACCTCAAGTATTTGTAAATTAAGCAGCACACTTTACATGATTCAGGGTTAAAGAATAAATCACAGTGAACATATTTTGGATTTAATTCTAACAAAAACAAAACAGACCAAAAACCCCACAGTACTGGGACACTCTACTGGAGAAGCCTTACATGGATCTTAGGACAGTCAATTTTAGACATGTCTCAGCCATGCAGATGTGGCTCTTTTCATACAAGATATGAATTGGGGCACATATTCATTCAGTTCACTGGTTTAATGATTCCCTGTACCATGTTGGTAATCTAATTGAGTCTATGATGCCAGCCAGATTAGTCAATCTGACGTGTGAAGCTGTTAAACTCGTGAATGGCTTCTGAGGTTGATCAGGTATTCAATGTGATCCAGACTTATGCTGAGAAGTCAGTTCGCTGGAAAAACAACAGTCCTAATTTGTAGCATTTGCTAATCTGTGTTGAAAATATTCCTACCATGGCTGATTTCAAGCTATCAAAGTTTAATAACTGGTTTACAAAACTCAGAATTTAAGTTTTGCAAGTTGGTATGAGCTGACTCCAACACATTACTGGTAATTAAAAAAACAAAACAAAACAAAACAAAACAAAACAAAACAAAAGAGTGATTTTATGCCAAACACAAGATCTGGATTTCACATCCTATATAGGTTATTATCCCTATAAAAATAGTATATTTAATTTTGAAACAAATATCTTAATGCAAACAACACACACATTTTAGGCCCTTCTCTTCAACCATCACACTGAAACATTGGAAGGAATCATTAAAAAAGTTGTTATTAAAACTTGAATGGAAGGGGCGCCTGGGTGGTTCGGCTGGGTGCACGTCCAAGTCTTGATATCAGCTCAGGGCATGATCCCAGGGTTGTGGGATCAAGCCCCAAGTCTGGCTCCGCACTGAATGTGGAGCCTGCTTGGGATTTTCTCTCCCTTTGTGCCCCACCTCCCTGCTCACGCTCGCTCACTCTATCTCTCTAAAATAAATAAATAAATAAATAAATACATGAAATTAAAAATTTAAAAACTTGAATGGAAAAAAATCTCGATATACTGGCCAAACAGCAGAATGTATCTAATGGAAGAGGACATTTGCAGTGTGAATTACCACACTGATGAATTCTGCAAGAATCAAGATGAGAAGAAAAGAAGTCAAATATATTAAAGAAAAGTTTTTAAACTCAGAGCATAGATCCAGAAGAGAATATCCATCAAGCATTCCAAAACTGGAGAAAATGGAGAATAAAGGAGAAGAAATAATCAGGGAAGCAAAACAGGAAAATTGTCCAAAGTTGAAGGCAGGCAAAAGCTTTTCCAACTGAAAGCAATAAAAAAAAAATGTAAAAAAAAAAAAAAAAAAAAGTGACAGGGTGCCTGGGTAGCCCAGTTGATTAAGTATCTGACTTCAGCTCAAGTCATGATGTCATGGTTCGTGGGTTCGAGCCCCGCGTAGGGCTCTGTGCTGACAGCTCAGAGCCTGGAGCCTGCTTCAGATCCTGTGTCTCCCTTTCCTTCTGCTCCTTCCCCATTCGTGCTCGCTTGCTCTCTCTCTCTCTCAAAAAATGAATAAACCTTAAAAAAAATGTGAATAAAAATTTTATGCCCAGACACATCAGTGGATACAGAAGAAAATGCAATGAAAACCGCAAGGTACCATTTCACACCCACTAGAGTGGCCACAGTGAGACAGTAACAGTGTTGATGAGGAGGTGGAGAAATGGAAGCCCTTATATATTGCTGGTGGGATTGTAAAATGAATCAGCAACTTAAAAAACACAGTTTATCAGTTTCTCAAAATGTTAAATATAGTTACGACATGAACCAGCCACTGCACTCCTAGGTATGTATCCCAAGAGAACAGAAAACATATGCACAAGAGTTCACGGTAGCATCAGCCATGATAGCCAAAATGTGGAAATAACCCAAACGTTTAGCAAATAAGGAACTGATAAAATGTGGTACAGTCACACAACAGATTATTATTCCACAACAAAAGACAATAAAGTATTAATATATGTCCCCTCTTGAAAGTGAGCTACATGGAAGAAGCCAGTCGCAAAAGAACAGGTGTGATTCCATTGATATGAAATGGGCAGAAGGGGCAAACCCAGAGACACAGAGAGCGTACTGTGCTTGCCTAGAGCTGGGGCAGGGAGAAATGGGGAACACCTGCTAACGGGGTGCTCTTTTAGGAGGATGAACAATTAGATGGTTGCAGAAGTCTCTAAACTTACTAAAAAACAGTAAATTGTTCACTTTAAATGGGTGAATTCTATGGAACCATAACTAAGGAAATAAATGAATTACTTACCTGGGACTTAGTCATTTTCTGCCACACTTGGGAAATGGCCAGTAACTTTAGGCTCTGCTCTATCCTTCTTAACTCCTCTGGTCAGGACTCTCTTCACCAAGGATTCACCTCTGGGACTTCTTTATCTCAACTAAGCCAATTACTTCATGGAAACCGGAATCTGTTGAATCAGTTAACAAAGTCTCTTTAGTAGATGCAAATCTCCCTCTTTTGCTGAAAACTCACCTTCATTTAAAGCTCAAACTGTGTTTTCTATAGACTCTAAACAGACTTTAAATGGGTGATGAGTATTAAGGAGGACACTTGTGATGAGCATTAGGTGTGGTATCTAAGCGATGAAGCACTAAATTCTACACCCGAAGCCAACTTTACCATATATGTTAACTAACTAGAATTTAAATAAACTTAAATGAAAAAAAAAAAAAAGACTCTAGGCTCCTGGGTGACTCAGTCAGTTAAGCATCCAACTCTTAATTTTGGCTCAGGTCATGATTTCACAGTTCGTGGGATCGAACCCTGCATTGGGTTCCACAAAGAGTGGAACCTGCTTGGGATTCTCTATCCCTCTGCCCTTCCCCTGCTCGTGCTCTCTCTCTCTCTCAAAATAAATAAACTTTTTTAATTTAATTTAATTAAAAAAATTTTTTTTAATGTTTTATTTATTTTTGAGGGAGAGAGAGACAGAGCGCAAGCAGGGGAGGAGAGAGAGAGGGAGACACAGAATCTGAAGCTGGCTTCAGGCTCCGAGTTGTCAGCACAGAGCCCGATGTGGGGCTCAAACTCACGAACCGTGAGATCATGACCTGAGCTGAAGTCAGATGCTTAACTGAGTAAGCCACCCAGGTGCCCCAATAAACAAACTTTTAAAAAAAGACAGTAAACAGATCTAACAAGGACTCAAATAGCAGCGTATGCAGAAGGAACCCCACAGCATTGATAGCATTTAACCAAGCATTCATTGTCTCAGAAAGGAAGGGAGACAGCAATGGTGTGTGTGTGTGTGTGTGTGTGTGTGTGTGTGTGTAAAATATATAGCGAACAGGAAATAAGAACATCAATTTCATTTAAAAAATGTTTTCAGGGGCGCCTGGGTGGCTCAGTCGGTTAGGCGGCCGACTTCGGCTCAGGTCATGATCTCATGGTCTGTGGGTTCGAGCCCCGCGTCGGGCTCTGTGCTGACAGCTCAGAGCCTGGAGCCTGTTTCAGATTCTGTGTCTCCCTCTCTCTGACCCTCCCCCATTCATGCTCTGTCTCTCTCTGTCTCAAATATAAATAAACGTTAAAAAAAATTAAAAAAAAAAAAATGTTTTCAAGGGGCGCCTGGGTGGCGCAGTCAGTTAAGCGTCCGACTTCGGCCAGGTCACGATCTCGCGGTCCGTGAGTTCAAGCTCCGCGTCGGGCTCTGGGCTGATGGCTCGGAGCCTGGAGCCTGTTTCCGATTCTGTGTCTCCCTCTCTCTCTGCCCCTCCCCCGTTCATGCTCTGTCTCTCTCTGTCCCAAAGATAAATAAAAAACGTTGAAAAAAAAATTTTTTTAAAAATAAAAAATGTTTTCAATGTTTGTTTATTTTTGAGAGAAAGAGACACACACACAGAGTATGAGTGGCAGAGGGGCAGAGAGAGAGGAGACACAGAATCCGAAGCAGGCTCCAGGCTCTGAGCTGTCAGCACAGAGCCCGATGTGGGGCTGGAACCCACGAATCACGAGATCATGACCTGAGCTGAAGTCAGATGCTTAACCCACTGAGCCACCCAGGCACCCCATGAACATCAATTTCATTTTTAAATAAAGGCATGAATAAAAGAGGAAAGTGAATCCAACCATTCATGAGATGAATAATTCAGCTGAGTTTCTCCTCAAAATACAACAAACAATTCATTTTAAGGTCATAACGTTCTTTGAGAGTTCTAAATTAGTTAATACATGTAAGTACCTTAGAACTATAACTGGCACATACACATTTAGTAAATGCTAGTTAGCGCTCTTACTATTATAGGACATGATTATAGAGAAATCAGAAAATACATATCAACTAACAACTATTACCATAACCCCACTATTTCAAAGGTACCTCTCTCATAGGGTGTTAGAAACCATCTGACATTGTTACAAACTGTGATCTTACAGTCTTACATTTTTGAATTGCCTTTTATGCTATATAGTAAACCCACTTTCAGACCAATAAATATAACTGTAGACCTGTGATTATATCGTATAAAAACTCAATCAATTTTCAACCAACACCTGATATCCAGGCATCCCTCGTCTTCGAGCCCTGACCCCAAGTCCACCCAATCAGCAGCCTCAAAGACCTCCCAGTCAATTCCACAGCTCACTAATCAACCATTTGCAAAACCCCATTCACCACTTACTCCACCAGTCATACTCCCAACAAGCCCTGTGAGTCCCAGTCACCAGACACATTCGGCCCATCACTAACTCCCACAACCCTATCACTTACACCAATAAGTCCCTCATTCACCCCCCAACTTATTAACTCCCACAGGCTTCCCGATGACTCCTCCGACTGTCCCCGCAAACTGTCGCCTCAGTTGTCCAAATCTACTATGTCCCCAGTCGTTCCCACAGCCCCCCAGTTACAGCCAAATGTCCACCAGTCTCTGCCTCCACCTCCAGGCTACCAAGTCACCAACCCCATAGTACCACAATCAGTCCCTAACCCATAGTTCCACAATCACTACTCTTTCTTCCTTTTCTTTTTTGTTTTTAAAGGCGAACTCTGCGCCCAACCTGGGGCTTGAACTCGCAACCCCGAGTTCAGTAATTGCACAGGCCAGCGACTAAGCCAGACAGGTGCCCCAATACTCTTCTGATTGATACCCAGGCCTTCCTAATGGCTCAATCATTCCTACTGTCCCCAATTCCTCACCCATCAGGCATCCTAATCCTGATCTCTGGATTCCCCAGTCACTGATGTAAACTGACATCCTAGGCTCACTTCCTTCGTGAGCCTGTAATTAGTGACACACACAGCGCCCCCCCCAACACCTCCACTGGCCTCCCAAACTACTCAACCCTAAGGCAAAGTAACAGGTTAATGAGAAAAATCCCCCTCCAGTAATGTCCCCCCACTCACAGAGCTCTTGCAAACCCCAGCAATCCCCAAACCACACAAGACCCCAATCTATCACCCCGAAAATATTCAACTTCACGCTCCCTCCAATCAGCAAATTCTATTTGCCCTTCACTAACCCCACCAGGCACCCGATTTCTGCACTCCACAGCTGCCCCAATCGCTGACACCCCGAAGGCGCCCCCAGCCCACATCACTGACACCTTGAGACCAGCTCAGGCCTGCGGCCCCATCTTTCACTCCCGGAAGGTGACTTTAAGGCACGAATGCTTTAAATCTCTAATTCTGTTCCACCACTTTCTGCAGACCCCCGAACGCCGCCCTAACGGGTCCACAACCACCCCTCGCCCCACGCACCCCGCCAGCCCCGCCCCCGCCCCCGCCCCCACACTCGTCCGGACAGGCCCCCGCTCACTCACCTCACTACCCGTCACCGAGCCCCACGGCCCCTTCAGCAGGCGTCGGGCCCCAGCCGCTCTCAGCCCCGCTCCCTCCAGCGCCCTCCGCGCAGGCCCAGTCACCCATCCCCGGAGTCCCCTGCTCCGATCCTGCCTGACCGGCCCGCTCTGCCCCGCCGCCCCAGACCCCACTGGCCCCACACGCTGCCCTGACCCGCAGAACGCGCACCGGGGGCACCGCGGGGCCCGCGCGGGCACCGAGGCCGCCCCAGCCCCGCAGCCCGCCCGCTCCCCACACGGCCTCCCCCTCCGGCCAGTAGTACCAAGGTTCGCCCGGCCCACCGCGGAAGCGTGCGCGCAGCACTACATTTCCCAGAGTGCCGCTCGCCCCAGAACTACATCTTCCAGAGGGCTCCGCGGCGCGCCTGGCCGTGTAAACTCCCAGGGCTTTTCACCAGTTGCCTGGTTGCAGGGCGCCGGCCGAGTGTACACGCGCTGGTGAACAAATGCGGGAGTTGGTGGTTCCTCGTTCCTTCCATAGGAGAGCCTTTCAGTCAGGGAGAAGCACGCAACTTGACAAACTCCGGTACTAATGAAAGTAGGGGCCTGATTGTGCTCGGAGGACTTGCAGACCGGAAAGCAGTCTGGGGTGCCCAGCTGGCTCAGTCGGTGGAACATGCCACTCCAGATCTCAGGGTTGTGGGTTGAGCCCCACTTCGGTGTAGAGAGTAAAAATATAATATTAAAGGGCGCCTGGGGCCCAGTCCATTAAGCCTTCCACTCTTGATACCAGCTCAGGTCATGACCCCAGGGTCCTGAGATCAAGCCCCACATTGGGCTCTGCACTGAGCGTGGAACCTGCTTGGGATTCTCTCCCTCTGCCCGTCCCCTGCTTGCGCATGCGTGCGTGCGCTCTCTCAAAATGAAAAAACAACCAACCAAAATCTTAAAAATATATACTGGTGCCTGGGTGGCTCGGTCCGTTGAGTGTCTGACCGAGTTCAGCTCAGGTCATGATCTCACAGTTGGTGAGTTGGATCCCTGCATGGGGCTCACTGCTGTCAGAGCAGAACATGCTTGGAATTCTCCCTCTCTTGCTCTCCCCCCTCCCCTGCTCACACTCTCTCTCAAAAATAAAAATAAAATCAATTAATTAAATTAAACCTTTGGGGAAAAGACCGTAAAGGAATCCAAGGACAAGTGCGTCTCCCGTGGGCTGAGCACTGGACATTGGGGTGTGGAATCCAGGTCTGGTCCTGCACTATGTGGTTTTGTGGGGATTCGGATCAGGTGCTATCTGACACAGAAAGCACAGGGTAGATGTGAGTAAATCTTTTTACAGTGTGCCTCATCTTTTTTTTAGAAGTTGTGCTCACTAAACTGTAAGTATCCTACTCTTTTAAGATTTGAAGGAATAGGGGAGCCCCTAGTTTAGCATGGGGGGGAAAAAGTGAGGTGAGCCAAGGGCTGGGCAGAGCATTAACTCTTAACACTGCCAACAAGTAAACGAAAGCTGGTCTCTTGATGTTTCAGGAGTATTTGAATGATAAACATGTTGGAAACTGGCGACAGCTCAGATTTGGTTTGGGTTACCTAGTTCAATGGAAGCTAGAGTTCATTGTTCCCAATGATCACACTCACACATATTAATTCATTCAACAGTTTACTCAGTAAACATACAGGTACAGAGATTTTCTTTTCAAGCACAGCAGAGAGATGTGTGTGCACCAGTCTGAGCTCCCACAGGCGCCCTTGCTCTCCAGGTGCACCAGGCAGTGGAAACACATGCCAGCAACTTACAGACTGCTTCTCACCAAAGGGACAACAGCTGACCTTGTTCATTAGCTGTCTGCCCTGTCCTTGTGTGTGAGGCACAGCTGGCCCAGATCTCAGATGTCATTGCCTGACACATTCTGCTCTGTACAAACACATACAACAGAATAAGTATATATGACTTGTTCATGCACTTAGAGCGGCCCTGTGGCCACCATGGTTTGGAGATAAAGCCACACAGCCATTCCAATGGCTGCAGTGGTAGTTTAATATGCTTCCTTAACATAACCGCTCTCTAACAAATGCTAGAAGTTAATCTGCTTCCCCACCTTCTTGGGAATCTCAGCTTGATGTGGGTTTTTGGTAAATAATTTTAAAGCTAGGAATCATAGCAATGCTTTAAATGAGAATCTAATTACAAATGTCACTTCATTTGTATTTCTCTCTTATCTTACCAGTGGCTGCTTCTATAGCTACACTATTTGTTGGGCACTTTTAATGATTTAGGTGTTGTAAAATATCTATGTATAATGACTTAGTTATGCAATAAAGTTGGTGTTCCCAGGTTTATTTAATCTTAGCATCTGAAAGGAATAGGCTCAATGACAAGATGTCCAGACTACCTGGATTCAATGAGTAGTCACTGTGACCTAAGTTACAAAGACCCCCAAAGAAAATATAGTTACCAGATGGCACCACCAAGTCCACAGGTGGGGTGAGCCACGCTGGGAGGCGCCTCGTAACTTAGCTACTGATCATGCTTGTGAGCTGGTCACAAGAAGTTACACTGCCTGTGTCTATGCTGCAGACAGACATGATGAGATGAAGTTTTCTAAGATAATGAGAGTGAGTGTGGCCTGACCCTTCAGCATGACAAAGGGGTGGGGAGGGAAAAGCTGTTAGGCTTATGTGCTGCCACCTAGAGGGCACACGGCACTGTTGCAGACACTGCCACAGCTGACTGTCACAGTGCTAGTCCAGTTGTGCCCAAGCCTTGAAATATTTATTACGTTTGCTAGCTAATTCCTTAAAGACAGGATCAGAGTTATACACAAGTTTACTGCCACAGACTACAGTGTGAATGGTGCCGTTGGGCTTGTACAAAAAGGAACACCTCCGTGAAAAGCTTCTTCAAAATGCAGATCGAAATGCAAACACAAATGGGAGAGAAAATACAGGGGTGCCTGGGTGGCTCAGTCAGTTGAGCGCCCGACTTCGGCTCAGGTCATGATCTCACGGCTCGTGGGTTCGAGCCCCGTGTCGGGCTCTGTGCTGACAGCTCGGAGCCTGGAGCCCGCTTCGGATTCTGTGTCTCCCTCTCTCTCTGCCCCTCCCCACTCATGCTTTGTCTCTCTCTCAGAAATAAATAAACATTAAAAAAATTAAAAAAGGAAAAAGAAAATACAGCTGTGCAGCCTGATGCAATATTTCCCTTCAAAAGTGGTTACCAGACTGGGTGAGAGAGGGCACAGAAAGGTGAAATGAAGTCTTAAGAGGTATTCGACAAATGACAGGACGGTGCTGCTATGTTGGGCCTCTTTGGTGGTTTATTTCATCCTGACATGGAAGTCTTGTGTGGGGGTTACAGATTACATAGATTATATGTAATAAAAAGCAACAGACTATGGAATGAGGACATTTTAACTGCACAGCACAGTGTTTCTAAATGACAAGCTAGGAAGTATGAAGCATCATTCCCTTCTGCCTTACTCAGAAACTATCTTTTTCCTTGTCCATACATATTGAACATAAATGACTTTTTTTTTCTTTTTGTTGTAAATTGCTTGGCTAATCGAGAGGTAGCATAAGACTTCATAAATGTTTTGGTTTCAAGAGTTAGTGTAAGTGCAAGACCACTGGATATGTAGCAGACAACAACCTATGGAGCCATTCAGATTTGCAGCAAAACAAAAAAACACAAAGAATTTTGTTACTTGTTATAATTTCTACTGAATTGGTTAAAAACAGAAAATATTGATATTTAGTGTGGGAAATCTTGATAGATGTCAGTCTATGCCCGACGAGGCACATGTCCCAGTAACTGATTCTGTCCCAGTAACTGATTCTCAGAATTGTGTTAAATGCTCGTTTAACACCTGGCACAGAAAACAAGTGCTACACTCAAAATATTAACCTAAGAACATTCACTAGAGGAACGATGTCCAGGTATGTGTTCTGAATTAAGGAAACCCAAACCAACCAGAGGTCGGTAAGCACCCAGAAATAGTTAACACCCCAAATTGTGAAGAGCAAGGAGAAGGAAGCGTTAACTGAAAAACGGTCTATGGCCCCAGGAGGGCAGCAGGGGGATGGGGGGAGGGTGTGCTGCAGCCCTTCCGGCACAGACACCACTCACACCCACCACTCACACCGAGGTCCAGGCAGGGGCGTGGGGTTAAGTGTTCCAACCTCTCTCCTCCCGCCCGCTGACTGAGTACCTCCCGTGTTCAAACCTAAGCACAATCCCTGGTGAGGCCGTCCCTAGGGGACAGCCCCTGGGGGTGCAGAGCCGGGAAGGGGGGGGGGGATGTGGAGAACGAGCAGCACATACACACGCCCGTCACATGTGCCATTCTACTCTGTGGCTGCTACACATGCAAGTTGCCCTGAGCCCTGGGGAAGCAGGTTTCTGACTCAGAGGATGCAGTCTATTTAACTAGTTCTGAAGATTCACACTTAAGTGTTGTCGTTGAGATACACTTTACTTCTAAAGACATCATAACCCACAATACATTATTTGGCTTTAAGCAGTCAATTACCATTTTAAAAGACTCTTAAATGAGGAAAGAGATCTTTTATATTTACCCACATATTCACCACTTCCAGAGCTCCTCTTTTCTTCCTGTAGATCCTCATTTCCACCTAGGATTTTCTTGCCGCACCAAAACTTGCTTTAGTGTTTCCTGAAATAAGGTCTATAGATAAAGTCTCTTTCATTTTGTTTCTCTGAGAAACTTTTTTTTTTTTTTTTTGCTATCATTTTTGAAAGATGTTTTTGATGGGAAATAGACAAACGGCAGGTGGTGGGGGTTTTATGTAAAGTTGTCTGTCCCTCACTCCATTGTGTTCCAGCTCGAGTAGTTTCTGACCACAAGTGTGTGTGGTCCTCTGTTCTGTGCAAGTATCCTGTCTTTCTCCAGGTGCTTTACAACTGTTCTCTTTATGATTGGGTTTTATCCGTTTGACTATGATGTCCATCAGCAGGATTTTCTTCATGATCTTGAGGTTCTTTGAACTTCTTGAATATGTGGAGTTACATTTTTCATCATATGTGTAAAAATTTCATCTGTTATTTACTCAAATACTTTCTTAGGCCTCTCCTCTGCCCTGTCCTTCTAGGACTCCATGCGAATACACGTGCCTCGCTGTAACCAACTCCCTATTGTCTTTTCTTCGAATCTCTTTTTTCCTGTGTCCATCAGTTGGACAGTTTTTATTTTCACTCAAGTTCATTGATCTTCTATGTCTAATCTGCTCTTAATTCCATCCAAAGTTGTTGTTTTGTTTTAATTTTCAGATATTGTTGTTTTCATCCTGAGAAGTTCCACTCAGGTTTTTAAAAATACATCTTCCAATTCATCTGTCACATTCCTGTTTTCCTGTACATCTATAAAAGCTATTTGAATATCCTTATTTAATGCCAACTGCTTCCATTTTTTCTGTATCTTTCTAGTGACTGATTTTTCTCCTGGTTACAAGTCATATTCTCATGGCTTCTGTGTATGCCAGCTATGTTTTTGGATGCCAGACATTGTGGGTCCAGACTAGCTTTCGATCTAGGATTAATTACTTCACTACTAAGATAATACTCTGCTGGGAATCCTACCTGATGCCCCATGTGTTAAGAGCCGTTGCCATTTCAGATGGTGGGAATTTTATTCCCAGCCCTACATTGATTTCTGGGAACTGTTCGGCGGACTGCTTTCCAGCACTTTTCCTGGACTCAGGAAATTTCTGGTCACACATGTGCAAATCAGTACTAAGCCAAAGACTAAGCGGACTCCTTGTAGATTTCTGCAGCCCTCTCTCTGGGAAGCTCCCTCCTCTCCAGTACAACTCCCTGCAAACTCTAGCTACTCTGGCCTCCCCAAATGCCAATTCAGCAATTCTCTTTGATTCAGCAAGACCACATTTGTTCCTTTCCCTGATCTGCAGCCTGGGAACTGCCACCAGGCACCAGGCTGGGCTCTTATGGGCTCACCTCACTCTCTACACCTTCTGCCAGGGATCACACACTTCCGCCTGTCATAGGTCTCGAAACCGTTATTTCATATACATTTTAGTTTCTAGCTGTTCAAGGCAGGGGATTAATCTGGCCCTTGCCGCATCACCACAGCAGAAAGCATATCTTCACACTTAAAACACAGCTACCACTTAAAATTAACTAGTTTTGTAACTTATATACAACACAACTCTATAGGGTTATTTCGATAGAATCATGCTTACCAGAATTCTTCCAAACTATTAGGACTTCTCCTTCATACTGAAATCTCTAATTCAAGATGCTCAGTATTTCCTTTGCATATGTCTTCTCTAGTGCACCACGAATTATCCTTTCTTGACGAAACCCCCCACTCAATTTTTACAACGATTGAGTTTCTCCTCATGTTTAGGTCCTCTGATGAGAAGCTGTCACTCCTGACTACCAGGTTCTGCACTACTAGGATACTGATAAGACTTCCACACCAACAAGTCATTAACGTGTAATAAGCTGTGTGTTTCAGGAGAAGGCTCTTACGCTGTCTACGTAAAAATACCTCCCTCCTTTCTGAACTCTGCTGGGTGGGACCTGCATTCTCAGTGCACTGACAGGATTTCTCCTATCAGTCTGACAGATTTCCCATATTCACGGCACTCGTGTGGTTTCTAGATTACGTGAGTCCTCTGATGAGCCATGAGCTGTGACTTCCTGCTGAAGGCAGTCCCACACTCACTGCATCCATAGTATTTATCTCCTGTGTGAATTCTCTGATGCCTCATAAGGTGTGACTTTCTAGTGAAAGACTTCCCACATTCACTACATTTATACGGTCTTTCTCCTGTGTGAATTCTCTGATGTATAATGAGCTGTGCCTTCTCAAAGAAAGCTTTCGCACACTCACTGCACCCATAGGTTTTCTCTCCTGTGTGATTTCTTTGATGCTTAATGAGCTGCACTTTCTGAACAAAGGCTTTCCCACATTCACTGCACTCGTAAGGTTTCTCCCCTGTATGAATTCTCTGGTGCCTTAGCAGCTGTGGCTTCCAGGCAAAAGCTTTCCTGCACTCGCTACATTCAAAGGGTTTTTCTCCAGTATGGGTTCTCTGATGGTGAACGAGGCTTGACTTCTCGCTGAAGGTTTTCCCACAGTCCCTGCACTCATAGGGCTTCTCTCCTGTGTGCGTCCTCTGATGTGATATCAGGCTTGACTTCTGGGTGAAGGCTCTCCCACACTCACTGCACTCATAAGGCTTCTCTCCAGTGTGAGTTCTCTGATGCGTCAGGAGCTGGGACTTCCCAAAGAAGGTTTTTCCACATTCAACACATCCATAGGGTTTCTCCCCTAAATGGGTTTTTTGATGTCTGATTAGCTCTGACTTCTTAAAGAATGCTTCTTCACAGTCACTGCACTGATAGTTCTTCTCTCCTGTATGAGTTACTTGATGCTTCACGAGCTGGGGTTTTCGGACAAAGGCTTCGCCACACTCCCTGCATTCGTAGGGTTTCTCTCCTGTGTGGATCCTCTGATGCCTAATGAGGAGTGAGTTCCTGCTGAAGGCTTTGGTACACTCATTACATGCATACGGTTTCTTCCCCGTATGAGTCCTCTGATGAGTGATGAGCTGGGACTTCCAAAAGAAGGCTTTCCCACAATCACCACATTTGTAGGGTTTCTCTCCTGTGTGTGTTCTCTGATGTGTAATGAGCTTTAATTTCTGGGAGAAAGCTTTCCCACAGTCACTGCAGCCATATGGTTTCTCGACAGTATGCGTCCTCTGATGTCTTTTAAGCTGTGACTTCCTGCTGAAAGCTTTCCCACATTCGCTGCATCCGTAGGGCTTCTCTCCCGTATGAGTTCTCTGATGTAAAATGAGTAATGACTTCCTACTGAAAGCCTTCTGACACTCACCACACCCATATGGTTTTTCTCCTGAATGAGTCCTTTGATGAATAGTGAGCAATGACTTCTGTGAGAAGGCTTTTCCACATTCACTGCATCCATAGGGCTTCTCTCCTGTATGAGTCCTCTGATGTATAATAAGCTGTGACTTCTTATTAAAAACTCTGCCGCACTCCATGCATAAATAGACTCCAGTATGTGTAATATGGTCTGCAATGAGCCATGACTCTCTACTGCTGGCCTTTCTACATGTATTGCAATCACAGTATTTTATTCCACCATGGGTTCTATCAGGTTTGATGTAGAATAAAAATTTCTTACTGAGCTCATCAAGTTTCTTTCTTCCAAGGTTATTTTTTGAAATAAGAAACTCAAAACGATGTTTCAAATGTTTTTCACCTGTGCCACATTTATGGGGTCTCATTGCTAAATGAACAAAGTTAATGCTTGAATGAAATATTTTCCTAAAAACATCACATTCATCGCCTCTCTCCATACTTCTAAGCTCGTCTTGATTATCCTGGTGCCACATTTTGAGATTGTTATCTAGCCAGACTTTTTCTAAAAAGGAAAAAAATGAATCACACTGTGTAAATCCCCCAATGATTATGCTTATTGAACAAAACTTCTGAAATGGAGCCTAGGATTCCAGTTTAAAAAAAAAAAGAAAAAATCTCCCAAATACAATCTCTCCTTATGGGACATGAAAAATGTTCACACACACTGTATGTTAACAAACTGGAATTTAAACATGAGAAACAGTAGGTTCCTGCACTAGCGTTACATTTAAAGAACATTCTCATTCAAGACCATCACCTGAATCACTGATATCACTAACATCACCATCACTGAAACTATCTCTTGGGGTTATCCAAAGAGTTCTCCAGAGCTCAGCATCAACACTTTTATTTAGGATTTTTGACATTTTAACTGAATGTATATAATCTACGTAATGAATCTACATGTAATCCTATCAATGAAAATTATTCCAAACCACAAGAATTCTTTTAACATTAGGACAGGCTTTTTTTCACCAAGTACAATTGTTTGTGATTTCTACAACACGACCATTTATTGGATTTTTTTTTTTTTCAACGTTTATTTATTTTTGGGACAGAGAGAGACAGAGCATGAACGGGGGAGGGGCAGAGAGAGAGGGAGACACAGAATCAGAAACAGGCTCCAGGCTCTGAGCCATCAGCCCAGAGCCAGACGCGGGGCTCGAACTCACGGACCGCGAGATCGTGACCTGGCTGAAGTCGGACGCTTAACCGACTGCGCCACCCAGGCGCCCCATGGATTATTTTTAAATGAATGTTTGTTTGCTTTATGATATCATTTATTAGCAATGGTGAGGTAATATTCCCAATATACCCTGAAAGATAAAAGATCTGCCAAGACTTCAAATACAAGGCAGCTACTTCTCTTCTGCAGGATTTTTTGGAGGGAAGGGGGTTGGGGAGGTAGAGCCTAATCTAATCCTCAGACATATCAGAATGTCCGAACAAGGACCAACTAGAGCTGCTGGTGTGGAGAATAAAAGGATTCAGTGTTTTGAGGTTGAGTGAGTGGACGTATTAATACTATTCACTGAGTGGCTCAGTCGCTTAAACGTCCCAACTTCAGCTCAGGTCATGATCTCACAGTCTGTGGGTTCGAGCCCTGTGTCGGGCTCTGTGCTAATGGCTCGGAGCCTGGCGCCTGCTTGGGATTCTGTGTCTCCCTCTCTCTCTGCCCCTCCCCCACTCACACTGTCTCTTTCTCTCAAAAATAAACAAACATTAAAAAAAAAAAAAGAAAGAGTAGGGACACCTGGGTGGCTCAGTTGGTTAAGCGTCCGACTTCGGCTCGGGCCATGATCTCGCGGTTTGTGGGTTCGAGCTGTGTCGGGTTCTGTGCTGACAGCTGGGAGCCTGAAGCCTGCTTCAGATTCTGTATCTCCCTCTCTCTCTGCCCCTCCCCCACTCATGCTCTGTCTCTCTCTCTCTCAAAAATAAATAAACTTTACCCCTTTGCTTAAAATAGACTTTACCCCTTTGCTTAAAAACCCTTTGGTAAACACAAGCTTTCATCCTGACACACGTGCCCTTGCATGTCCTGGTCTCTTCCAACCTCTCTGACTTCCACTCACAGGCTCTTCCTCACTACTGCTCAGCCACAGTGAATGCCTTCCCATCCCTTCCGTCCCAAAGGCCTTTTCTGCCTTAGGACCTTTTCATTTGCTGTTTTATTTGACACGGTTTTCCCAGCTTTCAGCAAGCCTGGCTCATTTAAGCGTAAACATCATTTCAAGAGCATACTAACGATACCCTATTTATTTCCTTCCTGGCTCTCACCAAACAGGTAATCACCTTACTTCTGTGTCCCCCACGGGAATGTAAACCCTGGGGGCAGGGAAAAGGCTTGTATTTTTCACTGCTGTATCCCCACGACACAGCACACAGCAAGTGCTCAACGCACACAGGATCAGTACTGTTCACTCATAACTGGACTTCTTTTTTATTTATTTTTTTATTTTTTAACATTTATTTATTTTTGAGACAGAGAGAGACAGAGCATGAACGGGGGAGGGTCAGAGAGAGAGGGAGACACAGAATCCGAAACAGGCTCCAGGCTCGGAGCGGTCAGCACAGAGCCCGATGCGGGGCTCGAATTCACAGACCGCGAGATCATGACCTGAACTGAAGTCAGACGCTTAACCGACTGAGCCACCCAGGCGCCCCATAACTGGACTTCTAAAGCAGTGCCCTTCCGTGCCATTAATCTTGATCATTAACTTTGCATTTTAATACAAATGCTTCGTGTTTGATACTGAACTATTGAATAAATACAGTTTTGCATTCTCTTCTATATTAAAATTCTCTGGTCCTGTGAGGCTATTTCATGGCTACTTCTCTCAATTCCTCTCATTCTTCACAACAGCAGCTGTTCTAAACTAGTAGATGAACATAAAATCTATCTTCACAGGTGGTGGTTTCTAAGCTACATATACCCAGACCTAATAATCCATGTGAAGGGTACCCAGAGATCCATAATTTGAAATATTTCTTAAGGGGAGCAGAGACACTTGCTTAGATGAAAACCTTTGCACTAAAGAAATATTTGATAAACAAGAAAGGTCCTGCCTTACCTGGCCCCATAACAGTCAATTAATGAAACATTTAATCAGTACACACCATAAATCCTACAGACAACAGAGAAGAATACGTTATTTGCCATCTTTCTACGTGGGGAAAAAAACCTGTAAGATCTAATTGTTTAAAAATTCCAGATAATGTCTGACCAGGGCCAAGATTCCTACAATACAATACTAAGTGGGCAGAGACTTCAGAAAGGCTGGGAGTCTACAGTCTCTGGAGGTAAAAAAGGGGCCATCTGAAGAGAGGGACACTGTCTACGTGAGGAAAAGGTATGATAATCAATGGCCCACGTGCAGAGAAAAATGTATGAAATGCGTGGAGGAAGAAACTAGTTCTAATGCAGCTGACCCTGACTTCTGGGCCAAGAAAATACAAACCAAAACTGAATAAAATGCTGCTATACCATGAGTTCTTCAATATAAATGTAGTTAAAAGATCACATGGCACATGGGGGTCTTGAGCCCAGCAGACGATGGGTTGAACAAGGAGCTTGGAGAAGACGAACATCAAAGGCACCAAAAAGTACCACGGAGCTGACCGCACAGGGTCAGTCTGCACAGAACAGGGAAAGAGGCAGAGCCCCCTGAGCAGGTTCACGGTGTTAGCTTTTCATTCTGTATCCTTAGATTCACTGTCTGCTCTCTCTGGGTTTAAAACAGAAATCTGACCAATTAGAGGGACAAATTAGAGGGACTGACTCAGTGTTCCTTTAACAGGAAAAATTTATGAATTCATAAGGAGTTGTGAGTAAAGAAGCCTAGCCCTGCAGGCTAGAAGTGCGGGAGAGAAGGGAAAGGAGACCGAGGAGCTGGGAAGAAGAGCCCGGCCCAAAAGCAAGGCCCTAAGTGCTAGCCCCCAACTTATGCTGCTGTATAGGAAAGGGGGTACGTGCCGCTATCAGCTCTGTGCAAAAAGGACACATCCTGATGTGGAGACCGGGACAGAGAGCACATGAAAACCCAGAAGGAACTCAGGGCACCAGTCCTGAGCCAACTCTAAAGATTTAGGAATTTCAACCAGTTTTATAAATAACATTTCAAACTAACTTTTCAAAACATTATAACCTGACATCAAAAACCTTCTTAAACTTTCACTGTCTGTCACACACCTGATTACCTCTCACCTGAAAAGTTCTGACTTAGAACTTCATCTATTATCCACGGCTCTTCCTGCTCCAGCTTGAAAATCCCATGAGGCTTGATAATTTGATAACCTGTTAATTAGAAAAACAGACAACTTGGACCCAACTGCTTGGGCTGACGGACTCTTAAACATGAAGAATATTTACCACGAAGGCTAGAAAATAAACCAAGTGAACCAAAATCTTGTGATTGCGTATCAAGTGATCCTTGAAATCTGTAACTCAAATCCAACATTAGTAAACATCTTCCAGGTGCCGCAGTTACTAGACTCACGCTGTTTCCACAAGAACACTCTTACCCAAGAACACTAGGTTGCTATAGTTCTCCAGCATCACGTCTCTGTACAAGTTCTTCTGCGTAGGATTGAGTAGCCGCCACTCCTCCAACGTGAAGTCCACAGCCACATCCTCAAATGAGATCTAGAAAAGCGGATTTGCTGTTAAACCTGAATGGGCTCCATGCAGAATACATGCTTTCTTCTCCACGGTGCCAGGCAGCCGCAGGGACCCCTAGCTCCCGGTCCTGGAGCATGTGTGTCACACTGCCCTCCTGAGTGTGGGCTGCACTTACGGGCTCACCTCCGCTGAACACAATAATGATGGGATGTCACTGCTGAGATCAGGTCACAAAAGAAGGTCACTTCCATCTGGGGAAGCCTCCTTGCTCTCAGGGGGAATCCAGCTGCCATGCCTTGAGGCAGGCCTGTGGAGAAGCCCATGTGGCCAGGCACTGAGGCCTGCCCACTTCCACGTGAATGACCTTGGAAGGGGAGTACCTCCCTGTTGCACCCTGAAAGGACCTCAGCCCTTCCTAACCTCTTGAGCACAGACTTGTAGGAGACCCCAACTGGGAACCAAATGTGAGCGCAGCTGGAAAATTTCTAACCCAGAGAAACTGTGAGATAAATGTTGATGTTATTAGCCACGGAGGTTGTGGTAACTTGTTACACGGCAATCGAGAACTAACGTAATATCCTAACCGTGCACTATACTTTGAGAGAGAGACAAAATGTTAAAATATTTATCATTATGAATTTACTTGTCTATCCATCCATCGATCCATTACAAAAGAATTTGGAACAGGTTGTATTTAAAGTCACTGTGCTTCTCAAAGAAGGTACCACTGGGTATTTGGGAACAATTCTTAGCTGAGGCCCACGCAGTGTAAGACCCTCAGCATGCCTGGCCTCTACGTGCAAAATGACAGTAATGTTTTTTGGTTACTGTCAAAACCCAAACCAAACCTACGTATTTATTATTATCATTATTTTAATATTTATTTATCTTGAGAGAGAGAGACAGAGCATGAGCAGGGCAGGGGCAGAGAGAGAGGGAGACTCAGAATCCGAAGCAGGCTCCAGGCTCCGAGCTGTCAGCACAGAGCCTGACATGGGTCTTGAACCCACCAACCGTGAGATCGTGACCTGAGCTGAAGTCAGACGTTTAATCCACCGAGCCAGCTAGGTGTCCCCCCGCCCCCCGCATTATCTACATATTTAAAACACTCTTCTCCCTCCAGGTGGTTTTGCACCCAAGTAGTAACAATTAACTGGCTCCTTCACATATCTTCTTGAACACATGTTTTGAGCATTAAGGCTCCCCAAACCGGAAAAAGTGTTAGAAATATAAATATGAGTAGAACAAAAACCATGTTCTTAAATACTTTTTGGTCTTTTCAGGCCAGGAAATAAGGTGTTACAAAGGTCATGAAACAAGTAGTTACAGGGTTTTGGGACAAAAGGCAAAGGAACTACAATAACAAAAACGAGATGTGGAAGAACAACAATGTTGCAGGATTCACGTTATCTGAGTTTAAGACTTCCCATAATGCCCCAGTGATGAAGACAATGGTAGTATTAGACAAAAGTTGAATGAACCAGAACAGACAGCCTAAAAATAGACCCCCCTAAACATGCTCGGTTCATTTTTTACAAAATGAATGCCATGAAGAAAGGAGTTTTTTCAACAAATGATGCTAGAACCCATAAGCAAAAGAATAAACCTCAACACATACCTCATACCATATAAAAATGAATTCAAAATGGATCACAGGCCTAAATGGGGGGGAAAAATCATAAAGCTCTAGGAAAAAACCCGTGTGATCTTGGGTTTGGCAATGAGATTAAAATAAGAATGGGGGGGACGGGGAGGGACACCTGGGTGGCTCAGTCAGTTAACTGTCCAACTTTGGCTCATATCATGATCTCACAGTCCATGAGTTTGAGTCCTACGTAAGGCTCTGTGCTGACAGTTCAGAGCCTGGAGCCTGCTTCAGATTCTGTGTCTCCCTCTCTCTCTGCCCCTCCCTTGCTCGTGCTCTGTCTCTCTCTCTGTCACTCAAAAATAAATAAACATTAAAAAAAAATTTTTTTTTTCAGTTTATTTTGAGAGAGAAAGAGCATGTGAGCCGGGTAGGGACAGAGAGAGAATCCCAAGCAGACTCTGCACTGTCAGAGCAGAGCCCAATGTGGAGCTCAATCTCACAAAGCACGAGATCATGACCTGAGCCAAAACCAAGAGCTGGACACTTAACCTACTGAACCACCCAGGCGCTCCTTGGCAATGAGATTTTAGGTACAACACTGAATGCGTGGTCAACTTAAGAAAAAAATCAACGAAATGGACTTTTTCAAAATTGAAATTTTTTCCTATATAAAAGACGCTGTTAAGAAAAGACAAGGCACGGACTATGACAAAATATTTGAAAATCACTTATCTGACAGAGCACGTGTATTCAGAATAAATAATTCGTGAAACTCAACAATAAGAAGATACAATTAAAAAATGGGTGTCTCTTGAAACAAGAGAAATAAAAGCAAAAACGAACTACTGGGACCTCATCAAGATAAAAAACCTTCTGCACAGCAAAGGAAACCATCAACAAAGGTAAAAGGCAACCAGCAGAATAGGAGAAGATATTTGCAAATGACATATCTAATAAATGGTTAGTATCCAAAATATATAAAGAACTGATACAATGCAACACCCCCCAAAATGTAATCCAATTAAAAATGGGCAACAGATATAAACAGACATTTTCCCAAAGACATGTGGATGGCCAACACAGGAAAAGATCCTCAACATCACTCATCACCAGGGAAATGCAATCAGGGAATGGCTAAAATTAACAACACAAGAAACAACAGGTGTCGGCAAGGGTGCAGAGAAAAGGGAACCCTCTTACACTGCTGGTGGGAATGCCAACTGGTACAGACCCTGTGGAAAATAGTATGGAGGTTCCTCGAGAAGTTAAAAATAGAGCTACCCTACAATCCAGTAATTGCACTACTGGGTATCTACCCAAAAAATACAAAAACACGAATTCAAAGGGATACATGCACCCCGTTTATAGCAGCATTATCTACACTAGCCAAGATGTGGAAGCAGCCCAGGTGTCCGCCAGCAGATGAAAAGATACAGAAGACGTGGTATACGTACAATGGAATATTATTCAGCCATGCAAAAGAATGAAATCTTTCCACTTGCAACAATGTGGATAAAGCTAAGCAAGTTAAGTCAGAGAAAGATAAATACCGTCTGATTTCACTCATATGTGGATTTTAAGAAACAAAACAAACGAGCAAAGGAAAGAGAAAGAGAGAGAGAGATAGAGAGAAAGGCAAACCAAGAAACACTGTTAACTGTAGAGAACACAGCGATGGTCACCAGAGGGGAGGTGGGAGGGGGGCATGGGGGAAACAGGTGATGGGGATTAAGAGCACACCCATGATGAGCGTCAGGTGACATATGGGACAGTTGAATCGCTGTATCGTACACCTGAAATGAATCTAACACTCTGTTAACTATACTGAAATTAAAATAAGAAACTTAAAAAAAAAAAACTCTTATTTAAAAAAAAGTCAGCTAACCAAAAAATAGACAAAAGATCTTAACAAGCACTTAACTGAAGAAGATGTACAGATAAAAAATAAACATATGAAAACATGTTCAACATCATTTGTCAATAGGGAAATACAAATTAAAACTATAATGGGACACTACATACCGATTAGAATTGCTAAAAACAAAACAAAAACAAAAACAAAACACCCCACAAAAAAAATGACAAATGCCAGTGAGGATGCAGGGCAACAGCTCTCCTGCCGTGAAGTTGGGAACGCCAAAAGGGCAGTGACTCTGGAAGATGCTTTGGGGTTGAACAGAGACTTACTACTCCCAGGTACGTGCCCAAGGACACTCAAAACTTCTGCTCACCTCACGATTTACTTTCAAATCTGTATGCACATGAACACAATTGCTAAAATCTGGAAGGAACCAAGCAGCCCTTCAGAAGTGAAAGGGTAAGCAAACTGGCAGGTTCGTACAAGGGGGTGCGACCCAGGGACCGCACTCAGCAGGAAAAGGAGCCAACTACTGATTCAAACAAGGGCGATGACTCTCGAAGACACAAGTGCAAAAAGGCAGTAGCAAAAGGTTATACACTAACGAGTCCATTCTAGGACATTCTGGAAAAGGCAAAACTGCCGTGACAGAGAACAGATGAGCTGCTGCTGGGGTTAGGGACGCATGGAGGTGAGACGGGGAATTCCTGTGGAGGCTGGAGCTGTTCTAAATCCCGACGAGGGTGCTGGTCATGTTAATTCACACGTGTCCTGATCACGAGGAGCCCCCCCATGGGCCGAGACATCTGGATGCGCTCCCGGTGAGCTTGTCGTTACCCGTGTGGATGCTCAGGAGCCAGGCCCCCACACTCACCAACAGACGTGGAGACCACAAAACCCTCGAGTATGTGACTGATTGCCACCAGGACCCAGAAGACGCTGGCCCGTGGAGACTCAGATTCTGTCCTCAGTGGGGCCCGTGCACGTGCCGCCCGGGCCATCAGAAGAGGCTGAAGCGGCCTGGACGTCACGTCTGGCCTTCCACACGCTGGCCGTGCTGTGCCGAGGGCCACGACATTGACAGGTAGCTCTCATCGGGCCCTCTGTCCCGGCCAGAAGGTTTCACTGGACTCTGACTGCAGCTGACACCCTCTTCAAGTTTGGTTTAGCGTCCCCATGGGCTCCACTGACTTGGACCGCACTATCCAGGCACTACAAGACCACATTTGTTCCTTTCTGCAGTTCCCTGGATTCACTGCATCTGAGAACGGCCCCAGATGAGCCATGCAGTTGTCTCAGTGGACACTTAAGGACAGACTTATGTGACTGACGGGAGGGGTCAAGATAGCCCCAGCCCAGATCACACAGCTCAAATGGGCATCCCGGGGCCTCAGTGCAGTAAGTCCCCAAAGGACACTTCTCTTTGCTGCCATGTGAAGACCAGGCTGTCCTCACAGACACACCCATCTTCCACAGTTACTGAGACCTCAGGCTCCATGGGGGACACAGCAAAAGGCTTCCATCCCCTATGACCTCTTCCTGAAGATTTGACGAATGTGAGATTATATAAAACTGTTTTAAAATCTTTTGAAAATTCTGGAGGTTTTGTTAGCTGATTCTTAAACATGATGCATCTTTCCGGTTAAGTTAGATAAAAATATCTGTACCTCTTACACACACCCTTTCCAGACAAAGCGTCTGGACGAAAACAGATGAGCTTTTAAAAAGTTGTGGGAGTGCCTGGGTGGCTCAGACTTCAGCTTAGGTCAGGATCTCATGATCATGGGATCAAGTCCCAGCATTGGGCTCTGCATTGAGTGTGGAGCCTGCTTGGGACTTGCTCTCCCTTTCTCTCTCTCTGCTCTCTGTCACTCTCCCTGCTTGTGCACACTCTCTCTCTAGAATAAAAATTAAAAATAATTTAAAATAAATAAAGTTTTGATTACTAAATGGGGTACACCGATACAACAGAAAAACAAAAACAAAATCGACCTAGCACCCGGGGAAGCATGGGGGTAGAGAAATACATGAATGATGTTTGTTCTCTGGACTTGCTCCTAAAAGCTTCCCCCTCCTCCTGGAAAAAACAAAAAGCAAAAGACACACCTCCCAGTGCTGCCTCTCCAAGCTCGTGCGAATTCTCTGGATTTAGACTGACTGCTGAGCCAACACAGATGCCTTCCCGACAGGGCTGACTGCAGACAGCAGACGGCAGCCTCAGTTCCTGTACTTTCCAGGCAGAGCATCCCCAGAAGTTGCCCACATCTAACAGAGTGGACTAATAAACTGGGGTCGTGGACACAGCGATTTGGAAGTAAATGCCCCAAGCCCTTCCTCTAAAGCCAAGGACTAAACTATATTATTCAGACTTGACTAGAAACCCAGGGCAGAAGGGCCCACAGTGGAAAGCCACACTGCGGGCCGGCCCTGCTTGAGGTACCCTCCGTAAATCCTTTGTTTCCAGAAAAACCACACGTGTCCTCTAGGGCTGCACTTCTGACCTGTGTACCCCAACCTTCGTGACACTCTCTCCATTTCTTGAGTCAAGAAAGTAAAAAGAACTAAAGGCAGATACACCCACGCCCAGCTTTTGCCAACAGAAGCAAAGATATTTCTATCCAAAATGTACCAAAATTCCAACTGAGAGAATATGGGGACCATCTGAAAGTTTTGTAGTGGTCAATTCTGCCGATGATTTAGGTTTCTTTCCTAAAACTGGAACACAGGTAAGACGGGTATCAGGGCCCACTGTTTCAGTCCTGAAACAAACTCTGTTCTGAGCTTTCCTTCAAATTTGTGCCCTTAGCTCACACTGAGGAACTCTGTAATTTCTTAGCACTGCGAAATATGTTTATTATAGGGCTGCTATTTAGGACTGTGTCCACTCTCTCATCCCCATCAATAGCTGTCCAAATATTTTGGGCTCTGCATCATCAGCAAGGTTTGCTTCTACTGAGTAACTAGTCTGCTTTTTGTCAGAGGAGACCACGTAACTATTCCCACTTCCCTTCCTGTCTCCACTCCTGGGAACATCTGAGGACAGCGGGCAGCTCACCTTCTTGTACATCCTGCTTCAACTTTAAGACTTTTGTATGATTCCACAATCCACTTCGTTCTTCTCTGACATCTTCTTTCCCAAGTTTGTATTTTCTGATTATGACTCAAATGTATTTAGAGCTTTCCTGCAAACCTCTCATGTCTACATATAAAAACTGCCAGATAATAAACAAGTAACTCACCTGTGACTTGATCATTTTCAGCTGCTTGGAAAATCTGCTCTGTTCTGATGCTCTGGAGAGAGGCCTCTGGTCAAATGTCTGTACACTGAGAATGCACCCCTAGTCCTGAGGCCTCTTCTTTTTTATCTCACATGAGTTATCTTGTTCCTCAGAGCCATGCCCTGGAGATGCAGTGGAATTTCATTTTAGATGATGTCATTGATTCGGGACCCTATCTCGGATCTCTCTTCCTGACAACGCCCATCGGGTTTAGTGGGTAAGAAACAGGGCGGGAGTCTCGGCTGGGCCAGACTGCATCTGGGCCGGGTCTGCGCCACACAGCACACTTGCAGCCCTGGCCCGCACCCGAGAACGCCACGTGAAAGCCACGTGTCTCACTGGTTCGGCCAAACATCCCCAGAGGAGCGTCACCCCACCAAATGCTCTGCAGAGGTCAACAAAGTTCAGGAACATAACCTTGGCTCGTTCACTCTGCAGCAGTATTTCCTGGGGACACAGGTGCTACAGAGTAAAATGCAACTTATCTCTAGGCAGGATGGTAAAGGGAAAATGGCTGTTAGACCAAGATGGTGAAGCAGCCTGGGGTGCTGGCTTTCTACTCCAAAACCAGCCCTGCAGTGAAAAGAAAGCCTAGATCAGAGAAACTAACAGAAACAGTAAGAAGAGAGGCCCTGGGGGAAGACTAAGGCTCCCGTGTGGGTCTGAGGCGGGGCGGGGGGGAGCCACATCCACGACAGCGAGGAGAGGCGTGAGGAACCTTCCCCATGGTGTCTCTCGGTGCGCACCGGGACAAAACCGCCTGCCCTTTCCCTCAGAAGCCAGCAGGGACAGCCCGGGCCACACTTCCAAGATCAAAATCCCTGCGGAGTGAAGGGGCCGCAGAGATGACAAGGGCTGCCCTTCGTCACCTCCCACAGCCCTCTGTACAAGGACGCTGTCCACACCTGCTGCTCAGGGTCTCCGACCCTTGACGGCAGGAGATGCTTGAGGGGGTGGTGGGACAGCACTGTGTGTTCTGCAGGGTCCACGTTGTCTGCCCTGGCGCCCCTCCCCTCCCCTCCCCTCCCCTTCAAAGGTGCAGCCTCAGCCCTCCCCTAGTGCAAATTACCCAGAGTGCAGGAGAGCAGCTAACACTCTAGAGGAATATGCATGAGGTCAGAGGCCAGTAAAGGCAAATACTAAAACTAAGAAAAAAATATTAATTCTCCCTCATGCAAAAAAAGGGAAAAAGACTCCCCTGACTCCTCTTCACAAAGTATTTACTTTCGAAAACCCACAACCGTACATTCTCTGTTCCTCTGAGATACGTATAAATCTCTTCTAAAGCTAAATAAGCTTCGTCCAGCTTCCCACCCCAAAACATCTTTCTTAAGGACCTAGGAGCTATGTCTTTGAAATCATCGGGAAGATACACCCCTATTTCCCAATCTCAGGAAGGGCAGGGGCCTGGCCAAGTGCCTGACTTTGGCAGCTGATGTCCCGCTGCAGTCCTGTCACCAACACAGAGGTCTATTTTCCCTTTGGATAAAGGTGATTGGCTAACACAAACAGCCACCCCAAGTGCCAGGTAAGTAGCATGAACCATGTGCGACACATTATCATTTATCTTGAGACCACGTGGACATGGGTTCTTCCGGCCTGGCTGGAGAAAAGAGGGAGATTTCTTTCTGCCTTTGCAATCTCTTTAGCAGGTTGTCTGTGAAGCTCACTGCATTCCAGTTTAACTGCTTTTCTTTTTCTTCTGCTTTTGTGAGATTTGGGGGTTGGCAGATTTGGGTTTTAATTATTTCCCCAACAGACCAAATAACCAGATAACTGAGTACAACCACTATTTTAAAAGCTTTTTAAGAGATCATAAACCACCTAACAGATCTCTCAGGCAGAATTATTGGAACAAATGAACCAAGATTTCAGCTAAGAATAATAAACAAAAAATACTACATCTTGATGTGTACACATACTTACACTTTGAATTCCTCCACTGCTCATGGACCAGGTCACTTACATTCAACCAGATACAAGATCAGAGCCGGGGACTCCACAGCGTGAGGTCACAAAGAGATGTCATTTCCTTCCTAAGAATACACCTAAAAGGAAATGTTCAAAAATCACAGTACCCAGTAAACTTGGGGACAAGAGGGACAAATCCCACCTTTTGCAGCAGCCCTGCCAAGAGAGGTCTGTCTGGCACTCGTGGTCTCTACCTGTGGTCTAGGGTGTTTGCTGAGCACCTAAGCTCCCGGTGCTCCCAGCTTGGTCTCCACAGGCTGACAGGCTACTTAAGAAGACTGGACACGGTGGACTGGTCAGTGGGCACTTTTCCAGCAAATAAACGGAACAAAGAGATAATATAGTACCTGTGGAAGGTTTAGGGCAAGAGCTCTTTATTTAAAGGCACTGTTCTATTAAAGAATAGGTGAGGGTGTCTTCAATGTCCCAATGGACATAGAGACAAATCTGCTGCAAATGAAGATAGGAAGTTATGCTTGGATGTTAGCGAACTGCCAGGTTTTGCCCCAGGGCAACTAACAAGAGTGGGGCCAGACCAGCCCCCCCCCCCCCGAGGCAGTTACTACCCACCCCAAGTTGGGCCAAGGGCTGGAAACAGACGAGACAAAGCTGCTCTCATCACCAGATGCTGCTTGGTCAGCAAAGCCCATGCCCTGTGCAGACAGTGAGCAGGCAGGAGAAAAGAAACATCTGAACACATCTTACCCTTGACCTGACCCTGTACATCAGCTTCTGACATCATCTCTTGAGGGCCTTGAAAGTCTCCCACCTTATGATGAAGAGAATGGAGGGACGACTTGGGCCAGTAAGTGGAGACATCAACAATATAAGGAGGTTCCCTTATATTGAGGTTCCCACATCAACAACATAAGGAGGATCTTGTGGGGCAGTCAAGAAAGAATCGAAAGACAGGCTGGATTTTGAATATTGACCCAAAACAGTGGTAGAGGGCAGAGCAAGGGCATCCAGAGCAGGAAAAATTCCTAAAAGTGGGAAGGGAGAAGAATGACTGGGGTTTTGCCCACTTGTGGCGTATATACATAAAAGTCAGATCCCCCCAGGGAAACTGGACTCTGTTTAGTCCAGTGTGAAGAGTGTAGGACTGGAGGGCAAATCTCTGAGAAAAGGTTCTAGGAGAGCAGAGAGCAACATTCAAAGGTGAAATGCCTCTTTCCAAGATGCCCAGGGAGCTCTCCTGGACACAGTTAGGGGTCTCAACAGTCTGGGAAGCCCTGAGTGAAAAAAGAGAGTTGTTGCCATCCGAACCTGGGGTCCCTGAGATCAAAGGCCCACGTGCCCCAGGAGCTTCTGTTTAGCTTGGACCCCTTTGGGGTTGATGCACGGATCTTCTCTCACCTCTGGAAAAGGGAACGTGCCGACTATACTAACATCCCAAACTGCCACTCTCGTTTCCTCCTTCAGGATCCCGACATACTCCTGCACCCCGCCCTCACACGCACATGTACATTCAGCACTCTCATGTACACACATACTCACACACACATGCACAGTCTTGTTTACGGGCCAGGAGAGCAGCAGTTTGCTGAATGCCGCTCACAACCAGGCCCTGTTCTGAACACATGGGAGAGACGACTTAAGGTCCCAAGACAGACAGGGTCCCTGTCCTCTAAGAAATGCATTCTAAGACGGAAAACAATAAAGTAACGTCAGACTAAAAGAGTGCTCACAGGAAATTTTAAATGTGACAGAGGAAGGGGTGGGTGGAGGGTGCTCCTTCCCACGGCCAGAAAAGGCATCCTGGAAATGACTTTTAGCTGAGTCCTGAACAGAGGATGGAACCCACTGTGGACGCCTGTGGGAAGAGCATGCCCATCAGGGAGCACCACACTCAAACGGCTGGAGCTAGAGAGAGCTGAAGGCGGTTCGGGGATAGAGGAGGGCAATGAGGCTGAACCAGCTGAGAACGTTTAAGTGAGGAAATATTTCAGTAAAAGGAGCCGTCACTGACCAACACAGTGATGTGTTGGGTGAGAAAGACCAAAGAACAAAAGAGAATATGGTCATTTAACAGAAGTCACTCTGTGAGTCTTGCCTGAGCCAATGCATGGTCAGCACTCATTGAGACTACCCACACCCACAAACACAACCACACAGGCCCATAATCACCAAAGATGGCCTCAATCACACACGAGGTCCAACAGACCTTGCATGACTGAACCCCCAGCCACCCCACCCCACGGACCAACCTTTAGCATTCACAAGGCTCCCAGTTCCCCACCCACCCACCTGAGAGTTCTCCAGCCCCCATTTCACTGAACACAACAGGGACCTCACAAATTTCAGACCGCACAACCACTGAGCCCCATAAGCCCCACTCCCACTTATCCCACTAGCCCATCATCCCACTAGGACCCTCATTATTGATTCCACAGGCCGGCCCTCCAGGACCTTCAATTACACATATGGTAGGTCTCCAGTGACTGCTCTACAAAGCCCCCAATCACCAACCCCCCAGTGACAAAACCAACGCACAGAAGTGCATCAATCAATGGAATCCAAAGTGTCTCCACAGCCCCGCCCCCAATCAGATACCCTTAGGACCCTTTATTCCTGATCATTCCAGGCTCCCCCTCGCTCAGCCCCAAGCACCCCGCATGGTCATTCCTATAGGTCCCTTGACTGATTATGACGGCACAGCCCCTCATCACTGATTCCCACAGGCTTCTAAACACTAACGCCGAGAAACCCGTCACTGGCTCCCCTACACTCCCATCCAGTAATCTCAGCAGAGTCTGTTCATTGACTAGGAATGGAGTCAGTGCAATCCTAAACACTGAGTCCCAAAGGACCCCTACAGAATTCCAAGCCCTCCCTCCTTCAGTTGCCCATCCACTCACCTTAACAGTGCCCCAATCACCGGTTCTCACAGAACTGAACCCAGGGGATGCCCAATCCGTAATCATACGGGGACCCCAACCACTCACTTCCATGACACCCCACTTTCTAATCTACCCCACGCTCACCCACCATTCACTAGCACCCCTACAGATCCTCACAATCGTCACCTGAACGGGCCGCCGGCTCTGCCCTGCCCTAACACGCTACCTCCAATGACTCTAGTTACTACCCGCTCCGTCTGCTCGCTCACAACCCCCACAGGCCACCCACCAACTCATATCCAGACCTTGTCACTGACACGCAGTGCCCCAGTCCCTGACGCCTCAACCACAAAACCTCCCAAACCCAGGCACAGACCACTCAGCAGCACAGGCCACCCCGGTCCTCCCCCTCCATCCGAAACAGCTACCGCTGAACTGCCAAACAGAATGTAAAGAAATACCTTATTCCATAATTACTGCAGGAGGCGGGGGCATACTACAATAGGGAGAACGCGGTGGCCGGAAGAGTTGCCAGCATCTACGCAGGGCAAAGACCTACGTGGTTCCTTCCACGGAAAGGGAGATACAAGGTCAGAAGAACCAGGAGCGTGGAAGGAAAGGGCAGGATGATCAGAGAGTAGATCAGAGGAGGGCAGTTCTCGGAAAGGAGGGGGCGCAAAGCAGCTCAAGTAGGGAGTGAATCAAAGTTCAGGGCCTGGGGCGGGGGTGGGGAGGCGGGGGAGAAGGAGGCTTCAGTCCCACGTCTCAGTAACAATCATCTTCTCCTGACTGCTCAGTGGGGACGACAGTCCAGCTCATCGCTGGTGGGGCAAAGGATGGGAGTTTGGAGGACTGCTCTCCGGCCGCGTCACCGCCAACAAGGGGGCACGTGTTACGCAGAACACATGCTTCCTGGAACAGGAGACGGGGGGGGGGGGGGGGGGGGGGGGGGGGGGAGACGTCTTAACCTTCCTGCTTCCCGGGAGCCCAGCTCTCAGTACAATCCAGCACTGTCACAAACCAACAGGCCTTCCAGTCGAAGAAATCCTCGGGCCGCCAATTCTGAGCTCCCCCAAACAGACCTCCACCAAGATCTTATGGTTCATCCACACTGGGCCCACCTGCCGACCCGGAGGCATCTAAATCACTGACGAGCAGAGTCCTAATCACTCCGGAAAACCACCCTTCGGCCGCATCCCCGACGGCACACACTCGCCGTCCAGCGTCTCCACACTGGGGCAGCTTCAGGGACTTCCTCTCTCCCGATCCCTGCCCCTCATGCCCAGAACTGCCAAGCCCACGAGTCTCGGCCTCCGCCCAAAGCCGCTCCCACTACGACTCGCGCCAAAGGCCCCATCACCCACTTAATTCCCTCCGCCGGCTCCACAACCACTCGTCCGCCGCGAACCCCGGCTCACTGATTTATCACAGACACTCCAAGCCCTTGACCCGCGAGCGCCCCACGAATTGGCCGGCTCCACCATCTCCCTCACAGCCTCCTCGTCACCCACCACCACAGGCGGCTCCGCCAGACCCCCAAATCTCCCTCCTGACACCCACAGTCGCCGCCCGCCACACCCGTCCCATCCCTACGCGCCCCCAGGCCCCTGAAGCTGCCCCAGAACCGCACCGCACCGCCCCCACGCCACGCCCCACCCGGACCGGAACCGGCGCCTGCGCTGCGTGGCCGGCCCCCACAACCTCCCCCCCCCCCCCGCCCCCGCCCCGGGACCTCGTCGCACCCGGCTCCGGAGCCAGTTCGTGCGCGCGTCAGGGTTCACCGCGGGGCCCCCGCGGACATCAAGGCCGCCCCGGCCGCCGCAGCCTCGCCGCGTCGCCCCTACCCCCCACCTCAGGCTTCGGGCCGCTGCGCCGGGACTCACGCGGCCCACCTCGGAAAGTGTGCGCGCAGAACTACGTTTCCCAGAGTGCCGCCCTCCCTAGAACTACATCTCCCAGACGGCTCTGCGGCGCACCTCCCCGGATTGGCAGGTCGGAGGTTTCCGAAGGACCTCCTCTCCCGCGCTGCCGGAGGGTTTCTGGGTCAGAAATGTCAGGCGGAGCCGCTCTCCTCAAAATAGGTCTGTGGGTGAACATAAATGTGTCACCAGGAGGAAACTTCTGTATCCTTTACATTTCTGATGCTAAAGCGAAGTCATTTACAAAGTCAAAGTAAGTGAAGCAGGTAAATTCTAGTGCATCCAACTCAGCACTGACCAAAGTAATGAAAATAAATGAAATGAGGGCTTTAGGGAGAAAGAAACTTTAACTGTGGAAAGAGGAAGAAATTAACGAATATAAAATCAGAAGTTAGGGGCTCAGTCGGTTGAGCGTCCGACTTCGGCTCAGGTCATGATCTCACGGTTCGTGAGTTCGAGCCCGGTGGCGGGCTCTGTGCTGACAGCTCGGAGCCTGGAGATGCTTCAGATTCTGTGTCTCCCTCTCTCCCTGCCCCTCCCTCACTTGCACTCGGTCTCTATCTCTCTCAAAAATAAATAAACATTAAAAATTTTTTTTTGAGGGGCGCCTGGGTGGCGCAGTCGGTTAAGCATCCGACTTCAGCCGGGTCACGATCTCGCGGTCCGTGAGTTTGAGCCCCGCGTGGGGCTCTGTGCTGACGGCTCAGAGCCTGGAGCCTGTTTCCGGTTCTGTGTCTCCCTCTCTCTCTGCCCCTCCCCCATTCATGCTCTGTCTCTCTCTGTCCCAAAAATAAATAAACGTTGAAAAAAAAAATTTAAAAAAAAAATTTTTTTTTGAAATAGAAATTAAGGAATTAAAACAGCAAAAACTTGAAAAGCCACGTTTTTAAAATAAAATATAAAATTATACTAGAAATTTTTATCAAAAAATGGGGAGGAACAGCAAAAACAGCTGGTAAAGAGAAAATAGAAACAGCCATAAAAAACAAATTTAAGGGGCGCCTAGCTGGCTCAGTTGGAGGAGGGTGTCACTCTTGATCTTGGGGTCCTGAGTTCAAGCCCCACATTGGGTATAGAGATTATTTAAAATAAACTAGGCGCGTCTGGGTGGCTCAGTTGGTTAAGTTTCTGACTTCAGCTCAGGTCATGATCTCGTGGTTTATGGATTTGAGCCGCAAGTCATGCTCTGTTGAGACTCGGAGCCTGAAGCCTGCTTTGGATTTTGTCTCCCTCTCTCTTTGCCTCTCTCTCTCTCCCAAAAATAAAATAAAAAAAAAAATTAGAAAAATTAAAAAATAAATAAACTGAAAAAATTAAATACTTGTAAAAGAATATTTTACTCAATTCTCTGTAGTATGTTAATAAATTTGGAAACCAATGAAGTACATGTTTAAAGGAATAGTTAGGTAACTAACTTATTTTAAAATAATATCCATGTAGAACTAAAGCCAGTGTTAAAATGCTTTCAGCTCCCGGCTCAGATGTTTTAATGGGTGAATCTGAATCCTCCACACTATCAAAGGACATAGTTCTTGCCAATTTCCAGAAAAATCTAGATAGAAGGGAAGTTCTTTCTTAACACAAAGGTAGCAAAATACTTATGCCATAACGAGACAAAGGTTAAAAAAAAAAAAACCAAAAAACTATAAAGCAATCTCAGTTCTGATATTTTTGTGAAAATTATGAAAAAATAGCAAATGAAATCAAGCAATATTAAAAATACATATCCGGGCACCTGGGTGGCTCAGTCAGTTGAGTGTCCAACTTGGCTCAGGTCATGATCTCGCGGCTCGTGAGTTCGAGCCCCACGTTGGGCTCTGCTGACAGCTCAGAGCCTGGAGCCTACTTTGGATTCTGTGTTTCCGTCTCTCTCTGCCTCTCCCCCCACTTGTGCTATGTCTCTCTCTATCAAAAATAAATGAAATGTTAAAAAAAATACATATCACAACTAAGTAGAAGGCATTGCAGGACTTTATAAACTAATGTAATTAGTAATGTAATGTAATTATTAAAGATTAAAGGGGGAAACGTGCATCATCATCTCAATGGATACTGAAAAATCATTCAATGAAATTCAATCTGGAATGTGTATTTTTAAAGAATTTACTCATACAGGGGAGCCTGGGTGGCTCAGTCGGTTAAGCGTCCAACTCTTGATTTCAGCTCAGGTCGTGATTTCACGGTTCCTGAGTTCAAGCCCCGTTTGGGCTCTGCACTGACATTGCAGAGTGTGGTTGGGGTTCTCTCTCTGCCTCTCTCTCTCTCTCTCTCTCTCACAATAAGTAAACTTAGAAAAAAAAAGAACTGTGTTATAGCTACAGTCTTTTTCACATTTAAAATGCTCATAAAATTTCAAGTGAGAACTCTCAGATATGGGGATGCCTGTGTGGCTCAGTCACTTAAGTGTCTGCCCTCAGCTGAAGGGAGCTGCCTCACCCAAGAGTAACCTCCTTGGGGTCAGCCCATACCCAAAAACTGGTCAATATAAGGTTACAAAGTCCCCACCCCTTTACCTCAATTTTCTTCATCTCTGAACAACCAGTTTCAGAGATTCTGTGAAATTAGTTGAGGCCTCTGTTGTGAAAGCATCACTGTTCAACTTTACCCCTCTGTCCGGTCCTGCTTCCCTCATTCCCGCACAGTGGTCATTCCTGAGAGCCGTCCCTAATACACCACCCGTTTATTATAGTCTGTTTCCCGCAAAATTCAACCTACTGCATGTGTATACTTACTGTCCTAGCTAGCTTATAAATCTTAGAAAAATAAATTTGTCTCATTCTTTGCTGAGTCCCTTAAGGGAGTAGACTTAGATTATAGATATTCTACAAGAGCACAGTAATAGGAAGATCTAGAAAAGCTAAGACTGAGAAGAAACTATTACGGGGGCGCCTGGCTGGCTCAGTCTGTGGAGCACGTGATTCTTGAAATCAGGCTTGTTGAGTTCAACCGTCATGTTGGGCGTGGAGCCTAGCCAAAAAGGAGGAGGAGGAGGAAAGAAAAGAAGAAGAAATGGTGATGTAAAAGACAATTCCAAAAATGAAGAAATAATTATTCTAGGGGTATTCCATATAAATTAACCAACCAATCCAATATCTAATAAGAGCCCATTGTTTCCAAATTTGGGAACAAAAACAAATAAGAGCACTTTTTAAAGTTTATTTATTTTGAGAGAGAGTGTGAGCAGGGGAGAGGCAGAGAAAGAAGGAGACGGAGCCACATTCTGTGAGCATTTATGGGAGAAACAAAGCAGCAATGACAGAAAATCTCACAATCTTGAGTAATTATAACAACACCAAAAAGGCAAATTAAAGTCTCACTAACCTGGTGAAAGAACAAGTAAATAAGCCAAAAAAAAAAAAAAAAAAGCAAAGGATATATTAAAAGTAAAGGCAAACAACCAGACAACACTGGCAAGAACTAAAAGATGGAAAGTAACGGACATCTAGAGAACACACTGTTAGAAAACCACAGGCCCCAAGTGGGGGCACTTGTAACACCTAACCTAATACAGTCCCAACTTCAAATGCAATCCTAATAGGTCAGCACCAATAAGATAATCTGTCACATAGCCCTTTTCATCCCCAAAGGAAGAGGAGGTAATCCACACTAAACATCCTTTGTCCTCAAATGAAGGTGACCTTACCTAAAATAATCTTTTTTGTTTGTTTATGACCTCTTTGTCCTGCCTTTTAAAACCTTTTCCTTTCTGTAGCCATTTGAAGCTCCCCTCTACCTGTTAGATGGAATGTTGCCTGATTCATGAATTGATTAATAAAGCCATTAGATCTTTAAATTTTAGTTGGTTTGATTTTTCTTCAACAACACTATCTAAAGACTGTTAAGCATGCTAATCTTTATGTGCACATGGCACACTGTCCCGGATAGGTTCTATATTGGACCACAAAGTTAGTCTCAATAGATTTACAAGGATTGAAATTAAAACAAGACAAAACTCAACATACCGAAAAAGTCTAAACTGATAGAAATACAAGTCCTGAACTCTTTTCTTTATTCCACTTACCTCCAATTTAATCTTCCCTTTCTATCTGAATCCAGAGCTACTCAGTTATAGACTCATAAAACTGCCAAGCAGATTATATTTTTAGCAAGTCTCAAAAATATATTCTCTGCCTAGTTCTCTGATTGATGTAAATTTTTACCACGTAAAACCTTTCTTAGGCTAGCCTCCAATCCTCCAATCTGGATTGCCATTTTATGTCATGTAAGTAAATGTAAATGCACAGGCTCTAATCCTACAGTCTTCCCTGATCTTTCCATAGGGACTTTAGTCTCTTGCTAATCCAGGTCTCCTTATTCATAATTGTGTGCCTACATGTTTGTCTTTATTTCCCTATTTCATTCAAATATTTGTTGAATAGAAAGCTTTTCTTTAAAAAAAAAAAAAAGATTTTCAGGCAGAAAGGCCTTTTAAAATTATGCTGTTCAAGGGCACCTAGGTGGCTCAGTCGGTTAGGCTATGGACTCTGGATTTCAGCTCAGGTCATGAGCTCAGTTTGTGAGTTTGAGCCTTGCATCGGACTCGGGATTCTCTCTCCCCCTCTCTCTGCCTTTCCCATGCTCTCTTTCTCAAAATAAGTAAAATAAACTTAAAAATATGCTATTCATAGTTTTGGGGGGTTTAAAAAAATTTTTTTTAGTGATCTCTATAGCCAACGTGGGGCTCGCACTCACAACCCCGAGATCAAGAGTCGCCTGCTCCACCAGGAGCCAGCCAGGAGCCCCATTATAGTTTTATTGTATTGTTACGAGATAATTGTTTGATCTTGGACCAGGAATCTATTCGTGTCTATTCTTGGTGCCCTTCTATTTATTTCTTTTCACCTACTGTAGTTTCTCTTGTATGGAGTTACCGTGTTATTCAGTGCGCTGCTATTCAAGACTTGTTTTATAACGCTGGGAACGGCAGCTGGTGGCCTTACAAAGTGTCCTTCTCTGCTACGCGTTGGGATCTGAACCCCGTCTTGTTTGACAGCAGACCTCAGCCAGTCGGTCCCTGCACTGAGGCCGGAACGCAGAGGGGACCGACACTAACCCACCAGGCTTGGACCGCTCTGCACAGCCGCTTTCTGCTGGAGGCCGGGCCAGTGAACGGGGACCCTCCGCAGAGGATTCTGGGAGATGTAGTTTTCTTCGGGGCCGTTCCTTCAGGTGCATCGACGCATGACGTACTTCCGCTGCGCCGCACCCGCGGCTGTAGTCGGGTACTCTCCTGCAGGGCTGTTTCCGGCTCGGTGTTGGTGGACCGGAGCGGGCCCGGGAGTTGCGAGTTCCCGGGGCCCTGGACCCGCGAAAGCACAGACTTAGCCCTGCCCGGCACGTCCTGTGCAGACCGGGAGCTTGGCCAGCTAAGACCTACGGTCGGTCTGGGGCGTGGTCGGAGCCAGGCCGGCCTCGGGGGTTCCCGTGTCAGGGCCGCGTCACCGTACAAACTCCTCTCCGACTTCTTCTGCCCGGGGCCCGAGGCCTCGGACGGGTAGGTGACGGGTGCCCGCGGACCCACCCTCTGTGGGGCGGGAGGTCCGTCCTGGGTGGGCGCGGGTGAGACCAGCAGGGAGACCCTCACGGTTCGGTTCTCTGCTCCGCAGTCTGCACGAAACAGCACGGGATGGCCGCCGGGTTCCGGACAGCTTCGTGTTGGGTAAGTAGGGCCTTTCTCGTTTTTAAAAAGGTGACTCGGCACTGAGGATGGGCACGTTCATCTTATGGTCACAACCGGGGCCCGAACTCGCGTGTTCCCGCGCTTCACCCCTCCCCGCCCCCTTCTCCCCGTGTCTCTGGTCTCTAGAAACGTTCCCTGTTTTCTGGCATTTTGTGTCAGGTGTCCTCTCCTTTGAAAGTTATGCTTTATTGCCAGCTGCAGACCCTGAACTTTGGGGGAAATGAGGGTCCTTGTTAAGGGAGCAGGAGGGAGCAGTTTTGGAGCTGGGGAGGGCCAGTGGATCTGGCTGGTGACTAGCCAAGTGATTGATGGAGGGAGCGAGAGGGGACTTGACAGTGATTGCTGAACTTCTGACCTCTTGACAGGGTGGTGATGCTTCCAGTCTTGGGAACGTTATAAGCGACATCCAGGAAAAGAGTGTAGCTTTGTAGGTGTTGAACATGTGGTGCCTACAGTTGAATCTGTAGCTCGAGTGGGAGTTCTCAATTGGAAATGTCCGGATTAAAGGTCCCTATGTTAGTTGGAGCTCAGGATATGATGTCACAGAGTCCTGCAAAGGGCCAAATGGAGGGTTTGTGGCAAAGACCAGGAAGGACTGTAGTGCAGAAGGGCCAGGGAGCAAGAGAGGTGGAAGTTTGGGAGAGTGGCTGTTTCCCTGTAAATTTGAGAAAAGAGATCTTCGTAAAAGCCGTGAAATGAAATACTTCAGAGCAGTATTTCATGAGACAAATGGTATCTTTTGGACTTGGATATTTATAAATCCTAAGCAGTTTTTCCCTACCAGAGAGAACGTTGGAATGGTCACTTCCTGAGAGGTAGTGGGAGTGTTGTAAAGTGGATCACATAAGATCGTGGACAGTGGAGCGTAAGGAAAATTACTGACAGCAGAGACCTTTCTTAGGTGGTGTGACACTTCGTGTGTGACAAGAGTTTGGGTGCCAGTAAGAAGGGAGTTCACTGAGGTGGCCTGAGTGATACACTTGGCTTAAAAGTAAGGATGTTTTACTTTATTTATTATTATTTTTTTAAGTACTCTCTACACCCAATGTAGGGCTCAAACTCACAACCCTTAGATCTAGACTAAGCCAGCCAGGTGCCCCAGGATCCCCAGGATATTTTTATCCTTTTTTTTTATTTAAAAAAAATTTTTTTTTCAACGTTTATTTATTTTTGGGACAGAGAGAGACAGAGCATGAACGGGGGAGGGGCAGAGAGAGAGGGAGACACAGAATCGGAAACAGGCTCCAGGCTCTGAGCCATCAGCCCAGAGCCCGACGCGGGGCTCGAACTCACGGACCGCGAGATCGTGACCTGGCTGAAGTCGGACGCTTAACCGACTGCGCCACCCAGGCGCCCCTATCCTTTTTTTTTTTTAAACGTTTACTTATTTTTGAGAGAGAGACAGAGAGACAGAGCCCAAGCGGGGGAGGGGCAGAGAGAGAGGTTGACACAGGATCTGAAGCAGGTTCCGGGCTTTGAGCTGCCAGCACAGAACCGGGCGTGGGGCTCAGACCTATGAACTGCGAGATTATAACCTGAGCCAAAGTCAGATGCTCAACTGACTGAGCCACCCGGGCGCCCCTAGGATATTTTTATTCTCAGTAACTATATAGGAGCGCCTGGGTGGCTCAGTCGGTGGAGTGTCCAATTCTTGATTTCAGCTCAGGTCATTCCTGGGTTTGTGGGATCTAGTCAGGTCTGCATTGAGCATGGATCCTGCTTGAGATTCTCTCTCCCCCGTCCCTCTTCCTTGCTTGGTCATGTGCATGCTTTCTTGCTCTTTCTTACAAAAACAAACAAACAAAACCATAACCATATAGAAAATACAGTAAGAGAAAACATGTTTACAATAGCAACTAAAAAAAGGTAAAATAAGTGAACGGAATCATACTTTATAAAGAATAAGTAAGTAAACAAGAGTAAATTAAGACTATTTACTTTTTTAAATGAAGACTCTAAAACTACTGAATAGTAGTAGGTACCACAGTTGGGTAGGTACTTTGTATGAAATCATTAAAGACTTGTGACGCTGTGAGGCAGGTGTGTCTCCATTTTACAGGTAAGGAAACTGGGAAACCTGTCCATGGTACCAAACTGGTAAAGGATACAAGGGGACCAGGGTTGCAGGGCAGGGATTCAAACAAAGCAGTGTTTTCAGAGTTTGTGCTCTTACTGCCCCTTACGTTTTAACGTGAACAGTATTTGCCTGTTTTGAGTGCACGTTTTGACTTAACAAACATTTATTGACTATTACGCCAGGTAATTTTCTAGGGCATGTAGGGGTGAACAAGATTGTCAGGGTCCGTGATCCCATGCAGGGTGTGGGAGATGGTCAAACATTCCAGAGGAGCGTCATAAACAGACAAAAACAGCTGTGAATATCACGCGTGTGAAAGAGAGCGGCTGGGTGGCTACTTTAGATTGGCTTCCTCTCGAGGCAACGTATAAGTAGAATCTGAGTGATAACTTCATGATCATAGGACAGTGGGTGTAGCAGGGGAGGAAGCATTGCAGCCTGGGGTTGCGTTCCAAGCAGGTGGCAGGTGCCTCTGGTGGAAAGCAAGCCCGGGCTGGAGTGGATCCGGTTGGTGCATCAGCCGGGGCCAGATTGTGTAGGGCCCTTTAAGTGAGGGGAAGGATCATGCTGGAGAGTCCTAGGAGATTTCATGTTACCTTTTGTTATGTTATTATTTTCAAACTGTAGAGAAGTTGCAAGAATAGTATTAAAAACTCCTGTACAGTATTGTATAAAAAAAAAACAAAAACCCTTGCCCCAGAATTGTCAACTATTTGCCATATTCAGTCTGTCATTTTCTCTTTTCTTCCTCGTCTGTGTATATACGCATGTGTACACACGCACACTCATTTTCCTCCCTCCCTCTTTGTTGTTCCAGTTCGTGGCATCACTTCACCTCTGAAAGCCAGCTCTTGCGTACACACCTCATCTTTTTCCCCCAGTCCTCTCTTCCTTCTTTCTTTCCCTCCTCCCTCTTCCTTTTCTTCTTTCTTTCCCTTCCCTGTTATTTTATTGACACATATATTCTAGCTTAAAAGTATTGCTTTTCCTCCTTCATATTAAACAATTTTTGATTGCATCCTTTTAGAAAATGGGATTGTAAGACACAGCCAAACCCCCTTTGGCTTCCTCTTCTGTCGAGAGGTAGTCAGTAGCGGGTGCCCGATCTCAGGGTCGAGTCAGGCCCCATAGTGCTGTGGAGCCTACCTAAAATAAAATTTAAAAAGCTTTATAAAAGGTAGTCAGATTGGGGGCTTCCCATCCAGACTTTTCCTTTCCTTTCCTTTTTTTTTTTTAAATGCTTTTTTTATTTTTGAGAGAGAGAGAGAGAGAGAGCGCGCATGAGTAGGGGAGGTGCAGAGAGGGAGACAGAGGATCCAAAGACAGCAGTGAGCCCGAATTGGGGCTCGAACTCCCGAAGCATGAGATCATGACCTGAGCCGAAGTTGGACACTCAACTGACTGAGCCACCCAGGTGCCCCCAGACCTTTTCTACTGGAAATGTGGTTTTACGTTTTTCTTCTCTTCTGTAAATGGTGCAGTTTGCCATTTCCCCTACATTTGTTTTAGAATTCTTTATGGCAATACATATAGATTGTTGTGTTTCTTTATTCTTTTGAGAGACAAGTATGTTTAAATTTTTTAAAATAATTGATTGAAATTATGATTTTTATGGGTGATGGGGTGGAATGTCAGGTGTGCTTAATTCAACATTTGAAAAGTTTTGTTTCTATATGAATTGCATCATACTGTGTATAATTATATTCCAGTTTGAAAAAACCTCACTATGGAATGGACGTACCATATTCTCATTTAGCTATTCTCTTATTGATGGAAATTTAGGTTGTTGAGCGTGTCGCTCTTACAGACTTTGAAACAGTGAACAACTCTGCACATGTATGGATGTTCCTATCATTAATTTTTGGTGACAAATTTGGTACTTCTACATTCTCTTAAAACACAGTGCAGTCACAGGGCGCCTGGGTGGCTCAGTCGGTTGAGTGTCTGACTTCAGCTCAGGTCATGATCTCACGGCCCATGGGTTGGAGCCCTGCATCAGGCTCTGTGCTGACAGCTCAGAGCCTGGACCCTGCTTCAGATTCTGTGTCTCCTGCTCTCTCTGCATTCTCGCATGCGCTCTTTCCCTCTGTCTCAAAAATAAGTAAACTTATTTTTAAAAATTAAAAAAAAATGCACAATTCAGTTTCTTATAATCATCTTCCCATCGTAATCCCCTTTCTCTCCTTAGAGGTAATCAATTTGGTGTATATTCTTCTAGATCTTTGTACATACCTTTGTGTATAGCTGTTTATATCCTTAAAACATTTGGTTTATTTGTGTGGGTTATTATTTAAATGGGTTTCACTCTATATAACATTATTTCTGTTTTTTCCATTAAAAAATATATTTATAGTTGTGTCTGTAATGGTTTTATACACATTTATCCCTATGTGACTTCTGACTTTTTTTTTCTTTAATTGAGTTCTAACGTAATGATAGTAAAATGCATAAATCTTAAATAGACTATTTATATTCTTTTAGGTTTCTGGACCCAATTCCAACGAGAGGGGTGGGGGTGCAGTTCCCCTACATACAACAGCAAGCAACTCTTGGACACCAGCAGGTTGTCTGAGAATTCAACTTAATTCCAGCACTGTCTGCCCAGAGATGGCGCTAGATTTCACAAGCTGAGGGCTCAGTCCCACCAGACTGCCCTTCTTCCCCCAAGCTCAGCCACAGGTTTCAAGGCCCAGGCTGTTGTTACCAGGGTTACAGATGGGAAGTTTCAAAGACTTGCTCCTTAGGTTCAGTTAATTTGCTGGAATAGCTCACAGAACTCAGGGAAACACTTAATTTACATTCACCCGTCTATTAAAGGATATGGTAAAGAACACCAAATCAACAGCCAGAGTTAGAAGCGCACATGGGGAAAGGGCTTGGAGCCTCTGCGCCCTCCCAGGTGCGCCAGTCTCCCCTCTCCACGTCTTCAATCTGAAGCTCTCCGAACCCAGGCCTTTTGGTTTTTAGGGAGGCTTCGCTGCATCGGTGTGATTGATTAAATCGTTGACTGCTGGTGATTGATTCAACCTCTAGCCCTTCTCCCCTCCTTGGAGACTGGGCAGAAGTGGGGGGGCACTCTCCCATCAACCAGCTGCCCATCTGTAGGTTACCTAAGGGTTTCCTAAAGTTGCCGCGTTAACATAACAAAAGATACCTTAATCACACTTATCAGGGAATTTCCAAGGGTTTTAGGACTGTGAGCCAGGAACCCTTGGATGAAGACCAAATACATGTGAGAAATATGTCTTGAACATTTGAATGACCAGATATTTTTACAAATCACAAGACTGAAGCATACACTGAAGACAAATCAAAATCAAAATAAAGATTTCCGACCCCCTAGCAGGTTCCATTGTGTTTCCTATCACCACTGCCCTCCCCCCCCCCCCCCGCCCCCCAGGGGCCACTTCTTTTTTTTCTGTTACACCGTAAATCTTGCCTTTTTTTTTTTTTTTAAACTTAATGTAATTGGAATTCTAAGTAAAGTGTCTGGGGTTATGTGTCAAAGAGTAAAATTCCTTTCTACTTTTAGCTGAATTCTGAATTTTAAGTGTTGAATTCTACCACATTACTTTGTTTCATCTATTAAAATGATTGGTTGGCTGTTCTCCATGAATATACTAGTGTGACTTCACGGATAGATTATTGTGGGTTTTTTGTTAATTTTGGATTGTCCCTTAAGTTTTTGGATAAATTTCCTCGTCCTAGTGCTATGTGTGTGTGTACAGGCCTTGTTACTTTAGTAGTATTTTTATCCAGATATTTTGATCAGAGTTAATAATAAATGAGTTAACACTACAGTCTGTGCTGTACTTGCCTGGTTTTGTCTGTGGGGTTTTGTGTAAGTTTGTGTGATATACTGTGTGGGCATCCCATGGTTTCCTGGCTCAACATCAGTTAGACATTTTGGGAATTTTATGTTCTTTCCATGTTGGTAGAACTTACTTAAATGTAGTGTGGGTCCATTGCCTTTCTGGAGAGGGTATACCTTTGTGGGGTTTTTTGGGGTTTTTTTTTTGTTGTTTTATTTTTTTAGTGTGTTTTATTTTTTATTTTTTGAGAGAGACAGAATGCGAGCAGGGGAAGGAAAGAGAGAGAGGGAGACAGAGAATCCGAAGCAGGCTTTAGGCTCTGAGCTGTCAGCACAGACCCCAATGCAGGGCTCGAACGCACAAACTATGAGATCATGACCTGGGCTGAAGCCGGACACTTAACCAACTGAGCCACCCAGGTGCCCCAAGAGAGTATGCCTTTGATTGCTACTTATTTATTTGGTTTTTTATTTATTTTAATTTTTTTTAAAGATTTTAATGTAACCTCTGTACCCAACATGGGGCTCGAACTCCTAACCCTCAGATCAAGAGTCGCATGCTCTTCTGACTGAGCCAGTCAGCGTCCCACTACTTATTTTGTGACCATTGATTAGTCAAGCTTGCTTTTTAAATTATTTCTGGGCCAATTTTGGTTACTTTTTACTTTTTTAAAACAATTACTTAAATCCACGTTAGTTTACAGATTACTTTTACTTTCTTTCTTTTTTTTTAAAACCTTTCTTAACGTTTATTTTATTTTTGAGACAGAGAGAGACAGCGCATGAAGGGGGGAGGGGCAGAGAGAGAGGGAGACACAGAATCTGAAGCAGGCTCCAGGCTCTGAGCCATCAGCCCAGAGCCTGACGCGGGGCTCGAACTCACGGACCGTGAGATCGTGACCTGAGCTGAAGTCGGACGCTTAACCGACTGAGCCACCCAGGCGCCCCACTTTTACTTTCTTAGAGGATTTTTGTTTCTTAAGTTTTCAAATTTATTGGAACAAATTTGTAAATATAGTTAGGTCTGCCACCATGTTTGCTTTAGAAACGTGAATTCAGCACAGTTGGTACCATAGGGAACAGCGTGAACTTTCTGTCTGACTTCAGACAGGCCTCTTTCCACTATTTTATGATCAGCTGCAGCCCCTCTGACATCCAAACACCAGGTCTTGCAAAGTGAAGTGCTATATTGTCATTTTATATATTTCTTAAATAAAAGAAATATTTTTATATATTTCATAAATGTTGTCATTTTATATATTTTATATATTTCATAAAACTTCTGTTTTTGGTAGGTTCCTGGTGTTCATTTTTATGTGTTGCTGACAAAGGTGTTGTGCCCCAACCCCATTCTCCCCATAATCCCCGTGAGTTTGCTGTGTGACTTTGCATAGTGATGATTTTTTGCAGCGTACCTGTCACATTATGGTAGAATTGCCTCTGTATAATAATCTCATGAATTTAACAATCTCAGAGTTATGGACTCTGTCCTGGTCATAATAGTTTTCTTTTTTTTTAATTCCTGCGTTTCTTGACCAGGCTTGGCCAATAAAAGCTTTTTAAAATAGTTTCTTTGTATTTTATTTTTATTCTCATCAAGCTCAAAATATAGTAAAAATCTTAAAATAAGCCTCACGGCTTGCCTCCACTCTCTGCTCTGCACCTTTTTTCTTCCATCCTGTGTCCACACTCAGCCATTTTGGTCCCTGTTCACTCTTGTGGCCCTGCCGTAGCTTTTACACAGTGCGTTGCTTTGGTTTGGTGTGCGTTGCTTTGGTTTCTCCTCCGTCATAAAGTTGCTGGCTTGGTGAGTGGCCTGGGCTTGATCTGGATGCAGGAAGTCACGGCCTCATTTTTCTCCATCACAACCTCAGATATGCCTGTCAACTCTCCCTGTCCTTGGCTCCGGCGGTTGTGTCGGCGAGCATTCATGATTCTCTGGTCACTTTCAGACATTGGAGAGTCCAGTCTATGCTCTCTTCCCGCCTCCTCTTCTCGCCCGATTTAGGCTGCGGAGGAGAGATGGGAGGGCTCGTCTCTTTACTCCCACTTCCTGTGGAGGCTCCTCCTGGGTTGGGAAGATCAGTGCTGAGACCAGAGAAGCTCCTGTTGTCAGGTGGTCCGTGCCCAGCACCAACGCGGTTGCTTGGAGCCTGAGACCGGCCCCGCCCTGTATTTCCATGTTGTGAAGCGATTCTCTCTCTCTCATCTCTGCAAGTTCCCCCAGAATTCACTGTCTCTTCCCACTGCAGGGTCTTCCTGCAGGCAGCGCTGTTGGGTTGGGATCCTGTCAAGGGGGATCAAGTTCAGGAATCTTTATTTTTTATTTTTTTTTAATTTTTTTTTTCAACGTTTATTTATTTTTGGGACAGAGAGAGACAGAGCATGAACGGGGGAGGGGCAGAGAGAGAGGGAGACACAGAGTCGGAAACAGGCTCCAGGCTCTGAGCCATCAGCCCAGAGCCCGACGCGGGGCTCGAACTCACAGACCGCGAGATCGTGACCTGGCTGAAGTCGGACGCTTAACCGACTGCGCCACCCAGGCGCCCCTGGAATCTTTAGGTGTCACTTCTCCACTGCCTTTGCAGAGTGCTCCAGAATCCTCATCTTTAGGAATTCCCAGAGTGCAATGTACCAGATTCCTGGTTTACTGAAATCCCGGAACACAGACCAGTTCCTTCTGACTGGGCTCAGTGGACATCCACACTGCCTCTTCCTTCCCTCCCTTCCCCCAGTGGCCCGCTTCAGGGAATTGTGTCCGGCTGCTTCTCCCGCCTCTCGTTCCCCTCATTTCTTCTCCCTCAGGCATCCTCGCCTTGTTAAAGGGCCGCATCCTTGCCGTCCTCCTCAGCACCCTTCTCTGTTGGCCATGTCATACCCACCAGGATGTCATCTGGCTCTGTTCTCACTTGATGCCCAGAACCCAACCACTACTTATTACTCCAGTGCTCTCACTCTGATACCAGCTACCTTCATCGCTCCCAGATCCAGGACCCTCCCTCCTCCGTGGCAGGGAGAATGCTGTCAGGTGTGAGTCAGATCACTCTGCTCTTGTCTGAGGCCTTCCGACGGCCCCTCCTCTCTTGGAATGGAACCCCAAGACCTTACCATTCCCTTTGAGCCATGCAGGACTGTGTCTTAGTTTTCATGTAGCCTGGAGGGCTCTTCCTGCAGAAATCTTGACATTCCTTCCTACATCGCTTGGGTTTCTGCCAAATGTTGCCTCACCGGAGGGCTCCCTGATCACTCCATCTTCCTATGCCTGCTTCCTGAACTCTGTCCCCTTACCCTGCTTGAGTCTTGACAGAGCGCTGTCCCCACCTGCTTGGTGGGTAGTTACAGGTTTACTGTCACCTCCCCCTGAAGGAACAGAAACCCAATGTGCATTGCTGAGCCCCCAGCACCTGGGACAATCCTGGCACCGTCGGTGACTCATAAATGCTTGTTGAACGATCAGTACTTTTTTGGTCCCATGAAAGGATTTATTACGAGCCTACTGGGTAGTTCGCGCTTACGGCTCACACAGAACTGCCAGCCCACGCCCACCCACAGTGGCTCTCCGTCGTCTTCAGCTCTGCAACACGAGCTCCAGGCCCAGAGTCTGCTGGAGGGAACCCTGCTTGGCCTCAGTAATGGATCCCTTCTTTTTTTAATCAAAAAATTTTTTAATTTTTTTTTTTTTTTTTTTTTTTTTTTTGCGACAGAGCACGAATGGGGGAGGGGCAGAGAGAGAGGGAGACCAAATCTGAAGCAGGATCCAGGCTCTGGGCGGTCAGCAGAGAGTGCGACATGGGGCTCGAACTCACAAACTGTGAAATCACGACCTGAGCCGCTGAAGTTGGATGCTTAACCAACGGAGCCACCCACGTGCTGCTGGGCCCCTTGTTTCTTAATTTATTTATTTATGTATTTATGTATTTATTTATTTAATTTTTTTTATGGTGCCAGGCTCTCACTCCCTCTGAGACTCAAGATGGGTTGAGTAGCTGTGAAGATGACAGCTACTTTGGAGGGTAGCCCTTCCCGTGTGTTTAGAATTGTTCTCTCCATTCCTGGGCAAAATGTATCCTGGATAATTTTTTTTTATCAAAGATTTGAAACACCTGTTTCATATGCATGTATAGATGTTTATCTCCCTCTACAAGACTGAAAGCTTCTTTTTTTTTTTTTTTTTTTCCAACGTTTATTTATTTTTGGGACAGAGAGAGACAGAGCATGAATGGGGGAGGGGCAGAGAGAGAGGGAGACACAGAATCAGAAACAGGCTCCAGGCTCTGAGCGGTCAGCCCAGAGCCCGACGCGGGGCTCGAACTCCCGGACCGCGAGATCGTGACCTGGCTGAAGTCGGACGCTTAACCGACTGTGCCACCCAGGCGCCCCAAGACTGAAAGCTTCTTGAAGGCGGAAGCTGGTTGTGTTCATCCTGATATTTTCAGGATCGAAAACAGTATTTTGAACATGGAAGCTCAAAAATTTTTTTGTTTTGGTTTGGTTTTATTCTACAAGCCTGTGCTGAACTGGGCACAGGAGGCAGTCAGTCTATGGAGGAACATTTCTCCTTTTCCAGCTCCTGTACATCTGTCCACATCACCTAATGCAGTGGCATCCGATTGAATGGGATGTATATTATTACAGGGGTTGTTGTCATTCAAGGATATATCTATGGAGTTCACCTGGGATGAGTGGCAGTTACTGGATTCTGCGCAGAAGTACCTGTACAGGGATGTGATACTGGAGAACTATAGCCACCTGGTGTCTGTGGGTAAGTGCAGCTTCTTTGTTGAACTCCGATCACGAATTATAAATTGCCATCCTTTTGTCTTTTCTTTATCTACCCTGAGGTCTCTAAAGTACTTAATGATTATGGACTTGAACTTTGGAGGTCAGAGGCTCCTAGTCCCTATTTGGCCCTCGTCTCCTAATTGTAACCTTCCCCCCAAGTGCAAGTGAGCAGTTTCACTTTGTAGTTCCAGACCCCTGAGTTCCTAGCGGCTCGGCCCACATCCTCTGTGATTTTCCATCAACAGGGTATCATGGTACCAAACCTGATTTAATCTTCAAGTTGGAGCAAGGAGAGGAGCCATGGATAATAAATGCCAAAGTTTCCCGTCAGAGCTGTCCAGGTGGGTGAGTGGGAACCAGGAAGATGTGGGTGGGGGTGTGAAGCACAGCTTGCGTGCAGAAACTTTCCTTTGAAGCCCTTGAACCATGGGGGGCACTCAGGATGGGCCCACAAGCTAGCTCCTCAGGAAAGGAAGGGACCATCGCTCTGTCCATGTGTGGGTTTTTGTCTCTTAGCTCTGAGGGGCAGGCGCGCCCTTCCTATCTGCACTCTGCTCAGATGCTTTCTGGGTTAGTTTCCTTCCCCCCATGGTCCAGGGCCGCCTCAGCCATCCCAGCCTCTGAACAGTCCTCTCTCCTCTCCTTTCGTGTGACTTCATGCCCTCTGCTCTCCTTATGTGTACTTCCTCTCTTCCTTCCACAGATAAAGCCCTCAGTCTTTTCGTCCTTTGCTCAGCATCATTGTGTTGCGTTATTTCAGTGCTTCCTTTTCTCAAACTGGTCACCTTGATTACAACTGTTGCTTTCTTGGGCACTTTTCTTAAAAGGATTCCAAAACCTACCACGGACTCACCTGTGTCATTAAGTCATTTTGTCACCTTACATTTCCTGGCTCCTTACTCTTCCCTTCGGAGTCATACAGAGTTTCCCAAATTTACCTGTTCTTTCCTGCCGATATTGTAACGACTGAAAGTCTCTTGCACTCTGAGGATTTAAGCTTTCTTTCCCCCGTGTTGTAGCATCCTGTGGACATCCTTGTCCTCTTTCTTCCGCCGTCTCTTCCTGGCTGTAAATGCTCATAAGAGAGCCGGGCTTCCTCACTCATTCTCAGCAGCAGAACTGGGAAGGAACGCTTCCTCTGTGCCTTCCTCACTTTGATTACTGCTGCTGTTGCACTTGAACTACCACGACCCGGCTCTGCAGGCTCTCCTTGGGTGCCCCGTCTCCCTTCTCCTTTGCTAATATCAGTTCTGCTTCTGTTTTTGCTAGTAGCTTAACCTTTGGTGGTGTCTCCATAGCTCCTATGTCCTCAGTTGTCACCCAGACAGGATCAGTATTTTCCCAGGCGTGGACAGCTCAGATTCTTAGCCATATTTGAGAACTCTAGTCTTTTCTTTAGCTGTTCCTGCTGTAGTTATTTTCATAAACGTCCCTGTCACTAGTTTGAGGAAATACACAAGTATCTTACATCCCAGATTCAACCTGAGTAAACATTAAAGAATTTATAGTTTCAAGTGACACTTGTCTGGCACCGGATGGCAGCTCCACAGTGGCTCAGTGCAGAAGCTCGGTGATGTCAGGGTCCAAGGTGCCACGTGTGTCCCTTTTCTCACCGTCAGATGTTATACTTTTCTTCTGCCCAGGTGGGTACCTTCATGCCGGGCATCACATGAAGACACAGTCACTGGATAAGCCCTGTTTTTTTCCAGAAAATCCCTCTCATCAGTCCCCAGAATTTTTCCCAAAGCCTGCCAGCATGTTTTCTTACAGTTGACATGCCAGTGTCTGAACTAGCCGGGGGGCGGGGGCGAGGTGGCAGAGCTTGGTGGAGCACCACGTGGACCCTGTCCTCCCCGGTCAGGGCTGGTGCTCGGGAGGAGGGCAGTACCGTTGGGAGTGTAGTGAACAGTGTGTGCTGGAGTCCTGCCTCTGGGTTTTCATCACACTGGCCTTCTTGCCACCTGGACGCCTTTAAATGCGCGAATGTGAACATGAAACACGGTCATCGCTTCTCCGGGGAGCGGTACGTGTTCTTGTCCTGGACCTGAGTCCAGTCCCAAGTCCAGAATTTCTTGAGATGTGTGTGGTATCAGCAGACAGGTGTGGCTGTGGCCTCACGATCTGAAGTGATGGGGTGAAAAGATCGACGGTCTGTTCCAGACACATGCAGTAGTGGGGAAGGAACTGGAAGCTATGGTGAAAGCTTCTCTTCCCAGAGGGGTGGATGAGGGATGGCAGTCATCACTGGTCTGTCACACACTCTCCTCCTTGGGAAAAAGTTCAAGGAAGACTTCTTGCCCTGGCATTGGTGTAATTTCCCTGTTCAGTCTTCTCTTTTTGTCCTGTGCAGCCCCTGGTGAGATAAGGCTTGGGGAGAATGGCCCGTGTCTGTTGGTGCAGATTTGGGGGTATTTAGGGCTAAAAAATCATAGGCTGTTATCAGATCAGGCTCAGGTTCCCTTCAAAACTTCGTGAGTTTCCGGTTAGTTTTTTTTTTTTTTTCCCTGACTAATTCTGTTAAGCCAGTAACAACAACCAAAAATTGTCCAGACATGTCTTCAAGCCTGAGAAATCCTCTCTTCCAGCCATTGGTCTTGGTATTATCACCCCATCCCCGCATTCTTGAGTTTAGTGGGCCCGCTTTGAGGTACAAACCATACTCCAAATGGTTTCCATGTGAACAGGGAGAGAGGGTTTAGCAGGAGGTCCTCAGGAAGCAGGAGGGCTCCTGATGATTCCACGGTGTGAGGCTGTCGTGGGATGACGAGGCTGTACCCTGATGAGTGCTCGACCCACACCTGCCACTTCTTTCCAGGCGCCCGGTGTGGACATCACACTCACCATGGCGTGATTGGGCCTCATCGCTGTGCGGCCTTCAGTGTCATCCGCTCCAGGGCTGTTTTGGTACCCCTGCCCTGGAGCGGATGGACAGGGGGTCCTGTCCATCACAGCATGGAGATCAGCCCCCTCTTCACTGAGCACTGACCTGTGGTCTGTGTGCCTGCTTACTGTCTTCATTTGGATATTTGACTGGGATCTCAAGTGTAGTAAGATTCAAAACAAAGTCCTTCGGTTTTCCTCCAAACATGGGTCTCTCAGTGTTTTCCCTCTGCAGGGGCAGCACCCTGTTTCTCAAGCCTACAATCTGGAGTTAGTAAAGCGTCCCCTTCTCAGCTTCTCCTTCATCTAGTCCTTTGGTACGTTTTCTTGGTTCTCTGTCTGTGTATGTTCCACATTTGCTCAGCTCCAGAGTTCAGTCTGAGCCACTATCAACGTCTTCCTGCCTTACTACAGCGGCTTTCTCGTTGGTCTGTCAGCCCTTCTCTTCATTTTTTACTTAACAGCCAAACATCTTTTTTTTTTTTTTTTTAATTTTTTTTTCAACGTTTATTTATTTTTGGGACAGAGAGAGACAGAGCATGAACGGGGGAGGGGCAGAGAGAGAGGGAAACACAGAAACGGAAGCAGGCTCCAGGCTCTGAGCCATCAGCCCAGAGCCTGACGCGGGGCTCGAACTCGCGGAGCGCGAGATCGTGACCTGGCTGAAGTCGGACGCTTAACCGACTGCGCCACCCAGGCGCCCCGCCAAACATCTTTTAAAAGCATGACATGAAAGGGGGGCCTGGGTAGCTCAGTCAGTTAAGTGTCCAACTGGTAATTTCAGCTCAGGTCATGATCTCAGGGTCATGAGATTGAGGCCTGTGTCATGTGGAGGATTCTCTCTCCCTCTCTCCCCACTATCCTCTCCCCTCTGCCCTTCCCCCACTCTCACACATGCTCTCTCCCCCAAAAAATGTTTCAAAAAATGTTTTCTGGAAAAAAAAAAAAAAGAACAGGGGTGAGTCGGTTAAGCATCCAACTCTTGATTTCGGCTCAGGTCATGATCTCACGGTTCGTGGGTTCGAGCCCCACATCAGGCTCTGTGCTGACAGCTCAGAGCCTTCTTTGGATTCCGTGTCTCCCTCTTTCTCTGTCCCTCCCCCACATGCACACTCTCTCTCTGTCTCTCATAGATACATATACTTAAAAGCAGAACACGAATCAAGATGTCCTCTAATTAAAACCCCTTGGTAAGATGAAAACTTTTTGTCATGGCCTTGCCTGTTTGGTTCCTGCCTCACTCTATTCATTCATTCAGTGGGCTTTAACTATCCTGACCTTTTTCTATTTCTTTTTTTTTTTTTTTTTAATTTTTATTTAAAGTAAGCACATGCAACATGGGGCTTGAACTCACAACCCTGAGATCAAGAGTCTCATGCTCTACTGACTGAGCCAGCCAGGTGCCCCATTTTTTCTGTTCCTTAACTATGCCAAGCAGGTTCCCTTCTCAAGAACTTTGTATGTGCTTTTCCTTCGGTTTGAAATGCTCTTGCTTTAATTTTCATGTGGCTGACTCAATCTTCTATTTTTTTTTAATTTTCACTTTTTTAAAATATTTATTTTTGAAAGAGAGAGTGTAAGTGGGGGAGGGGCAGGAAGAGAGGGGGACAGAGGATCTGAAATGGGCTCTGCGCTGACAGCAGAGAGTCTGACACAGGGCTCCAACTCATGAACTGTGAGATCATGACCTGGGCCCAAGCTGGACACTCAACCACCCAGGAGCCCTGCTAACTCAGTCTTTTAGTGTCTCGTTGTACCTGTCTGAATATTATACCCTAGTTATTCTGTATTGTCTCAGTTCACTTTTTGAGTAATAAGCATCTGTAATAATGACATTTCGATATCAGATAAATGACATTGGCTCCTAAGTGCAGGCTAAGCTTTGTAAGCCTCTGTTTTTTTTTAAATTTTTTTTTTTCAACGTTTATTTATTTTTGGGACAGAGAGAGACAGAGCATGAACGGGGGAGGGGCAGAGAGAGGGAGACACAGAATCGGAAACAGGCTCCAGGCTCTGAGCCATCAGCCCAGAGCCTGACGCGGGGCTCGAACTCACGGACCGCGAGATCGTGACCTGGCTGAAGTCGGACGCTTAACCGACTGCGCCACCCAGGCGCCCCTGTAAGCCTCTGTTTTAAAAGCCATTTTGGGGGCACCTGGGTGGCTCAGTCGGTTAAGTGTCTGACCCTTGGTTTTGGCTCAGGTCGTGATCTTGAGGTTCATGAATTTGAGCCCCACGTTGGGGCTGACAGTGGCTCTGACAGTGCAGAGCCTGCTTGGGATTCTTTTCCCTCTCTCTGCCCCTCCCCTGCTCACCTGCTCATGTTCTCTCTCTCTCTCTCTCTCAAAACAAACAAACTTAAAAAACCATTTTTAATCACTGCTAATTTGCTACCCGTATTTCCGTAATGGGCTTGGTTTGACGTCGTTCCTCGTGCTCCCCAGCTCAGAAAGAAGGCATGTACACTTGGCCAGTATTTCTTTCGAACCAGTGTCTGAGGTCTGTTATCAAAAAAAGACTCATTTCGTGGCAGTTTTAAAACTAATTTGATATCAGCTACATGTGATGATTAAAAATATATATATGTATTTTTTTCTTAGAAGATTGGAAAGAATGGTACCAGAAAAATCCAGATGACCTTGAAAATGTTGAAAGAACTTATGCTTGTAGTGCATTTGGAAAACTTAATCTGAGCAGAACCCATGTTTCTTCAAGACAGAGAATCCATAAGTATAACACACATGGAAGAAGTTTGACACAAAACTCAGGTTCAACCAGAAACTGTCTGAGAAAAAATCCTGATAAGTTTCATGGATACGAAGAATCATATTTTCTTAAGCATCAAAGAGCTCACAGTATAGAAAAAAACTGTGTGTGTAACGAATGTGGGAAAGCTTTTCGTTGTAAATCGCAGCTGATCGTCCATCTGAGAATTCATACGGGAGAGAGGCCTTACGAATGCACGAAATGTGAAAGGGCGTTCAGTGCGAAGTCAAACCTCAACGCTCACCAGAGAGTCCACACGGGAGAGAAGCCCTACTCCTGCAGCGAGTGTGGGAAAGTTTTCTCTTTCAGGTCACAGCTCATCGTCCATCAGGAAATTCACACAGGAGGGAAACCTTACGGCTGCAGTGATTGTGGGAAAGCCTATAGCTGGAAATCACAGCTCATTTTACACCAGAGAAGCCACACAGGAGTGAAACCTTATGAATGTGGCGAGTGTGGGAAAGCCTTTAGTTTGAAGTCCCCATTCGTTGTACACCAGAGGACTCACACGGGAGTGAAGCCCCATAAGTGCAGCGAATGTGGGAAAGCCTTTAGGAGCAAGTCCTACCTCCTGGTTCACATCAGGATGCACACAGGCGAGAAACCTTACCAGTGCGGTGATTGTGGGAAAGCCTTCAATATGAAGACACAACTTGTTGTTCACCAGGGAATCCACACAGGAAATAATCCTTATCAGTGCGGTGAATGCGGGAAAGCCTTCGGTAGGAAGGAGCAGCTCACTGCGCATCTGAGAGCGCATGCAGGGGAGAAGCCCTACGGGTGCAGTGAGTGTGGGAAGGCTTTCAGCAGTAAATCCTACCTCGTTATACACAGGAGAACACACACAGGAGAGAGACCCTATGAATGTAGTTTCTGCGAGAGAGCCTTTTGTGGGAAATCACAGCTAATTATACACCAGAGGACTCACTCAACAGAGAAGCCCTACGAATGCAGCGAATGTGAGAAAGCCTATCCTAGGAAGGCTTCACTTCAGATACACCAGAAGACTCATTCAGGAGAGAAACCTTTTAAATGTAGTGAATGTGGGAAGGCTTTCACCCAGAAGTCGTCCCTCAGTGAACATCAGAGAGTTCATACAGGAGAGAAACCGTGGAAATGCTCCGAATGCGGGAAGTCCTTCTGTTGGAATTCAGGGCTTCGTATACATCGAAAAACTCACAAGTGAGAAATTGAAGTGAAGTAGATGTTAGAAACTCTCTCATAGAAGTTGATCCTCAGGAGACTAAATGATAATATGGGTGGGATGCATTAAGCGGGAAGTCCTAAAAATACACTCCTGCCGATTGATCCCGAGAGAGACGGTCATATTTGGAAGAATGGGCAAAAGCTTTGAGAAGTACGTCCTACAAGTCTCTGTAGACAAGAACTGAAGGAGTGAGGAACAGTGACATCAGATGCGGTGGTGTCATTATGAAGATAAAATTCAGAGAATTCGTATTTAAAACCTTCTAAATTTAATAAATTGGAAAAGCATTGTCCCGTAGAAAATGTTATATGTGGAGAGTCACATTCCAGATTTGAAGCTATGTTTTAGATTGAAGAAAACCTCAATTATAAATGGTAGATTTTTTCATGGTGGAGTATAAAGTTGATTTTTATTTTGATATGTAAATAAAGCGGTGGAGGAAAATGGCAAGGAACATATTCTGAGGGTTGAGAGATATTTAGTGTGACTTTCCTGAGTAACACTGAATAGCATTTTTAAAAATTTTTGGTATTTTATTTTTTAACGTAACTTGTTAGACATATATTGGGTAGCTTGTGGAATAACATCCCCCCGATATTCTCCATATTAAATGCTAAATATCAGTATTGTCTCTTCATTTCTTAGCAATATGAAAGAAATAATGTGGGTTTTAATAATGAAAAGATACTGCTCCCTAAATGAGTCGACTCACTCACCAATCTACGTAAGTGGGTCTGGCAGTTATTACGCGGCTGCTGCATAAGAGAACTCATTGGTACGAACGTGGATTATACGTTAGCAGTGCGGTGTCTGTTCACGGGTAAGAGCACAACTAGTTTTCTCTGCAGAAGCACCTCTTGTGTGCGTTGTCCAGTTGGCGTCTTTCCGGGCATCTGTTCATCGGCCATTGCTGGATCTTTGCTAGATTTTGAGCCTCAGATTCAGTGGCACATGAACCAGAAGGGAAGTGTGGGAACTCACTTACTCTTGCCCCAGAGTTGAGGCCATCAATTCCTCCTGCCCTCCTGGTTTCCCAGAATAACTCTGGGTGCTGTCTCTCCTTGCACCTGCTTTGCTGGCCTGTGTGCTTCCTCCTCTCCGGTAAAAGTGTTTTTTTCTGCTAAAGTTAAAGAGAGTTCATTTTTTTTTAAGTTTATTCATTCATTTTGAGAGAGAGCAGAAGCGCAAGTGGGGAGGGGCAGAAGAGAGGAAAGAGCAAGAATCCCAGGGAGTCTCCACAGTGCCAGTGCAGAGCCTGACATGGAGCTTGAGCTCAGGAACCGAGAGATCACGACCTGAGCCGAAGTCAGACACTCAACTGACTGAGCCACCCAGATGCCCTATTTCTTTTCTTCAATATTTATTTATCTTGAGAGAGTGAGAGATTGTGAGTGGGGGAGGGGCAGAGAGCCAGGAAGACAGAATCCCAAGCAGGCTCCACACTCAGCGCAGACCCGGACTTGGGGCTTGAACCCAACGAACCAGGAGATGATGACCTGAGCCGAAATCAAGAGTCGGACAGATGTTTAATCGACTGAGCCACCTGGGCGCCTCAAGGAGAGTGGATTTCTGGGGTGCCTGGGTGGCTCAGTCGGTTAAGCGTCCGACTTCAGCTCAGGTCATGATCTCACGGTTTGTGGTTCGAGCCCCACTTCAGGCTCTGTGCTGACAGCTCGGAGCCTGGAGCCCGCTTCTGATTCTGTGCCTCCCTCTCTTTCTGCCCCTCCCCCACTCGCGGTCTGGTCTCTCTCTCTTCCTGAGTCAAGAAGAAAATCAGATTCTGTTTACATTCCAGTATGGAAACCTGTTAGCCCATAGTATGAAATAGTGTCCTTGTGGACACCAAGAACCTTGTAACCCCTGATGATTAGATTTTGGGAACACTGAGGGACTGTTGCCAAAGAAGAATTTTTAATTTATGAAGAAATAGGAGACGGGGTGGGGTGGCTACTCCTGGTCATACTAGCCCTTAAGCAGTGACAGACGTGAAGCCCTGAAATCTCTTCTCAAGGAAGAGTATTAACTGTGACATTTGTCTTGCTGAAGTAAGCCTTCCATTTCACGTGCTCGCTGATCCCTTATGTAAACAAGTATTGGTCTAGAAAAAGTTGTCTCTTGATGATTTCGTGTATTGATAGCTGACAGGAGCCTGAGGACTCGGCCTAGCAAACTCCTGGCAGACGTCACTAGAGGCTCTAGAAATACGTAGCTTGGATGTTGGAAGCTTACAGCTCACCCGTCACATGCAGCTTGCTGCCCGCATTTGTATGGCTGGCAAGCCAAGAAGTCTTTATGTTTTTAAATGTGTTTTTATGGCTGTATGTATTTGTATGGCTGTATTTGTATGGCTGGCAAGCCAAGAAGTCTTTATGTTTTTAAATGGCTGCAAAAAGATCAAAACTACTTCACGAATTGAGAAAATTATTTGAAATTCAAATTTCAGCATCCATAAATCAAGTTTTGTTGGAACACTGCCAGGCCTAATCGTTTGTGTGTTGTCTGGCGGCTTTTGCACTAACTACAATGGCAGAGCTGTGACAGATACTGTTGCCCAGGAAACCTGCCAACTCCTGATGTAGGGCCCCTTTCCCTCCCTGAAAAAGTGGAAGAGAAAACCTCGCAAGAGCAGGTTTATTCTGCCAACACCCCAGGGCTCAATACTACCAGTTCTGTGCCCAAATCTGTTCTCATAAGGATCCCAGTCGTTGGCTTAAGTCTCACTCTTGTTATCTAATTTTCACGTGATTATTTCCATAAAGAAACTATTGCTAATTAACTTCACATCCTGAGGTACTGGAGGCTAAGAATCCAATACGTCTTTCTTGAATGGACGCAATTCAAACCATAAGTTTGCCCTCTTGCTCCCCCTCACCAAATCCGTGTTCTTTTCATATGCAAAGTACATTCTCCCCAGCCCCAAACCCCCTGAAGGCTTAATTCACCCAGCAAGCAAGGGAGCTCAACTTGAAAGACTCCTCTAAACACCATCTAAATCAGATGTGTGGGAGACTTGGGGTAGCTTTGTCCCGAGGCAACATCTCTCTCCATTTGGGAACATGTGAAATCAGACAAGTTCTCAGCTTCCAACGTACAGTGATCAGACAGGCACAAGATAGACCTTCCCATCCCAAAAGGGAGAAGTCAGGAAAAGGAGTTGTGAGGCCTAAGCAAGTCCAAAATAGGGCAAATTCCATTAGATTTTAAGGCCTGAGAATAATTCTCCTTGGCTGAATGCTCTGTCTTCTGAGCCCACTGGGATGGTGGCCCTGCTTCTCATCCTGGATGGTGGCCCCGCCTCTGGAATTGAAAAGGTGGCTTCACCCTCTGGGACCGAGGAGGTGGTTCTGCCCTCAAGGTCGTTCTGACCTGTGTGCACATCTAGATAGCTCTATCAGCCTGTTTTTCTGCCTGTAGAACCCCAGACATCCAACGACTTTCCTTCATTTCAACCCGTCTCTGTCCCCATCAGTCCAAGCTGGTAACATTTCTGCTGAGTCGGTTGATGGATTTAGTCCCACACCTAATATCTCTGCTGTTCTGCCACATCCTTGTTCTCTCCAGAGCGTGCTTTTGCATTTTTTGCAGTATGGGTAAATTGAGGGTCTTCCAAATTTGTTTAACAATTGGTTCTCCAGCGTATCTCTGTCCTCCCAAATTGTACTATTTAGCAGCAAGAAGTCGGGCCAGGTCTTTAACGCTCTGCTCAGAAATCTCTTCCGCTAAGCATTCCAGTTCATTGTTTCTAAGTTCTGCTTTTGACAACACACTAGAACACAGTCTAGCCGCGTCCTCTGTCACTTCATTACAAAAACCATTTCTTCTCCAATTTCTAGTACCATGTTCCTCACTGTTACCTGACACCAGAAGTACCTTGGACTTCCATGTTTCTACCAACAGCGTCTTCAGAAGGCAGTCCAGGTTTTTCGTACCAGGTGCCATCCTCTGCCAAATCCAAAGCTGCTTCCACATGAAAATATATAATTATTTTTTTATGAGAGCGTGCGAGTGAGCAAGGGGCAGAGAGAGAGAGGGAATCCCACCAGATACAGAGAGAGGGAGAGAGAGTGCAGAGCCCAAGCCGACCTGATGCCGGGCTTGAATTCACCACCTGTGAGATCATGACCTGAGCTGAAGTCAGATGCTTAACTGACTGAGCCACCCAGGTGCCCTGCTTCCATGTTTTAAGGTATTTGCTGCAGCAGCAACCTGCTTTCCAGTGCAGAGACCTTTATTCATTTGCTAGGTTGCCATAACAAAGTCCTTCAAAATGAGTGATTTAAACAACAGACACTTGCTGTGTTATGGGTCCAGAGGTCAGAAGTCTGAAAACGAGGTGCCACAGAGTTGTTCTCTCTGATGCCGAGAAAGAAGAATCTTGTTGCTAGCTGCGCTCTTTGGCTTGTCCATTCCTTGGCCTCTTCACATCATTTTCTCCCTGTGTGTGTCTATATTTGTGTCCAGATTTCTCCTTTTTATATGGATACCAGTCGTATAGGCTTAGGGCCCATCCCAATGACCTCACTTAAACATGATTATCTTTGGGACACCTGAGTGGCTCAGTCGGTTGAGCATCCAACTCTTGATTTTGGCTGAGGTCATCATCTCATGGTTCATGGGACAGAGCCTTGGATGGGGCTCTGTGCTGATAACCTGGAGCTTACGTGAGGTTCTCTCTTTCTCTCTCTCTGCCCCTCCCCTGCTCTCTCTCTCCCTTTCTCCCAAAATAAATAAACTTTAAAAAAGACAATGATTATCTTTTTTTTTAAGTTTTTTTTTTTTAATAGAGAGAGAGCGAGCAAGCAGGGATACTGAAGCCACGTTTTGTCTCTTGGACTTTATTAGGACTACTGATGGAATTTGAACAAGTTTTGTGTATTTGATAATAGAACTGCATTTATGTTCGATTTCTCAATTTGATAACTTACTGTGGTTAGATAATGGAATGACTTTCTTGGAAATACTGAAGAGTTCAGGAGTGTAGAGAAATTATGTCTGTCAGAAAAATATGTTCTTATATAGAGAAAGCAGACATGGTAAAATGTTAACATTTGGGGAATATAGGTAAAATGTATTTAGGAATTCTTCACTATTCTGTGAATTCTATAATTATGTGATTTTTTAAAACTTTGCATCAGTATCAAATAATTTCTAAATAATGAAAAAAAAGATTCATCAGATCAGGTCAATATATCCAAATCAATGCTATTTTTTGCATACCAGAAACTTTACAAAATGCGATTTAATAAAATGAATCCATTAAAAAATATATTAAAACACAACATGTAAAAAAAAAACTTGTGGTGTTGGAACTGTTCAGTATCATGACTGTGATTATTGATACATTAACCTACACAGGTGTAAAACTGAGTAGAACCTAATACATGAACACGGGTGTAAGTGAAACTGGAGAAATCTTGATGAGTACTGTGGACCATATTAATGCCAGTATTTTGACTGTGATACACTATAGTTTTGCAAAATGGTAACATTGGGGTAAACTGGGCTAAGTGTGTAAGGGATTTCTTTCTATTATTTTTTTACACTGCAGGTGAATTTACAATTGTCTCAATAAAAGTTTCAATCGAAATAAGTCTATTAAAGATGTAAAAGGGGAATGAATATTATATACAGTCAATGGAATATTAAGTACCATGACACAAACTACAACTGCATAAACCACATGTCCAAGTATTAGATACATAATACTGAGTGATAAAAGTCACTCTCAGAAGGCTATGCAGAATCCCATTGTTGAAGGCCAAATTAAAGTGAAATGGAATTACATATTATTTAGGCAGGCATGTATCTGTGATAAAATGATGAACCAGAAAAGAAAGGACGATAAGTGAAATATTTGTGTTGGTGTCTGTGCAGAGGAGCAGCAAATAGAAGCTGCAAATTCCTTGTAATTTCTTGTTTCTCAGATTGGATGACAGAGTCATGAACATTCATGAGAAAGAACTTGAGAACTTGTAACTAATGTTAGATGAAAAGAGGACATAAATACAGATAATTCATATTTTTTAAAATTATAGGAGAATACTAAGGGTAACCATGTGCCACTAAATATGAAAAATTAGATAAAATTTCTCATTTTCTTGCAAATTTCTCCATTTTCTTGCATGGCCAAAATTGACCAAGCTGAAAAAGCAAGACTTACTAAGTCAGTAACAAATAAGGAAATCGCATTGTAGTTAAAATGTTCCTCAATGAAATGTAGCAAGCTTAGATTACTGAACAGTAAAACTGTACAAAACATTGACGGACTTGATCATCATTGTGTTATACAACGGTATGAGAATATTTTATTTTTTAGTGTTCGTTTATTTTGAGAGAGCGCATGAGCAAGGGAGGGGCAGAAAGGGAGAGAGAATCCCAAGCAGACTCCACGCTGTCAGTACAGATCCCGATGCAGAGATTGAACTCATGATGAACCGTGAGATCGTGACCTGAACTGAAATCAAGACTCAGATGCTTAACCAACTGAGCCACCCAGGCACCCCAGTATTAGAAAAGTTTAAAGGATAGATTACTCCTAAATTCATTTTACAATCCTAGTATAAACTTCACACCAAATCTGGATAGAGACCATAGAAAGACGTATTATAGGCCGGTCTAATAGATGAAACTTCTCTGAATAAAATGGAATCCAAGCTTTCCCATGTACACATCAGTATATGTCCATTTAGGCCGAATTATGTGAAATTACTGATAATTGGCCATTTTTTACATATGTGGTCGATTTTGCTTTCCAAAGATGGCTGTAGCCAAGAGCCAGCCCCTTCTCACCTCCTCTTCTACAGTGTGGCTGAGCCACCCCTCCCACCGAGAGTTCTGTTTGCTGGTGGTTGCCGTAGCCACCAGAATGTGGTGGAGGGCTGCTGCGTGCCCCCTACACACACACACACACACACACACACACACACACACACTGGAAAGGCAATGCAGCTTCTGCTGTCCTGCCTGGAGTACTTGTTCTTGAAGCTCTGGGCTGCCACGTGAGCAGTCCTTCAGGCTGTGATGCTAGGGGTACCCCTGAGAGTCCATAAAGAGAAACAGCGTAGACCGGCCCTGAGGCCACATGAAGAGAGAGATGCCGTATTCTTCAATGCCATCTTCCCAGCTCCAGCCACCAAACAGCTTTGCACGTGACATCCTGAGCCAGAAACTGCCTGGCCAAACCTTTCTGGAATTCCTGACCAACAGAACCGTGAGAGAGAATAACATCTTTGTTGTTATGTGTGCTAGGGTTTTGAGGGTGATATTTTAGGTAGCAGTTGTGATTAGAATAGAAATTTGGTCTACAAGTGGGGTGCTACTGGCCTTGGCACTGGGTGGTCAGCAGAATCTGGAAGACTCTAGAGGAAAATAGTAGTGGAACCCTGAAGGGCCCTTGGGGAGAGTATTTTTTTTTTTAATTTTTTTTTTCAACGTTTATTTATTTTTGGGACAGAGAGAGACAGAGCATGAACAGGGGAGGGGCAGAGAGAGAGGGAGACACAGAATCGGAAACAGGCTCCAGGCTCCGAGCCATCAGCCCAGAGCCTGACGCGGGGCTCAAACTCACGGACCGCGAGATCGTGACCTGGCTGAAGTCGGACGCTTAACCGACTGCGCCACCCAGGCGCCCCAGAGAGTATTAAGAGTCCAAAGTCATAGGTTGTTGCTGAGCGCTTGAAGGATCATGGGGAGAGTGTTATGGGAACATGGGGAAAGGAGGCTTTTTAAATTTTATTTTTGAGAGAGAAAGAGACAGAGCATGAGCAGGGGAAGGGCAGAGAGAGAGGGAGACACAGAATCCGAAGCAGGCTCCAGGATCTGAGCTGTCAGCACAAAGCCCGATGAGGGGGCTCGAACCCATGAGCCGTGAGATCATGATCTGAGCCGAAGTCGGACACTTAAACGATGAGGGGGCTCGAACCCATGAGCCGTGAGATCATGATCTGAGCTGAAGTCGGACACTTAACTGACTAAGCCCCCAGCTGCCCCAAGGAGACTTTTTAGATAAAGTCAGACCTTCTCAATATTGCCTTTGCCCTGACATACCTAATGCCCTCAAATGGAATACCTGGGGATGTGGCTTTTGCCTAATTGATACATAAAAAGCCCACAATGTCCCCGCTCCCACTTTCTATGTATCCCCTGCAACAATGCATATTTATAATTACCAAACTCCTTCTCTACCAAAATACTCCTAAAACAGAAATGGGGGTGGGGGAGCGGGCGGTGCCTGGGTGGCTCAGTTGGTTAAGCATCTGACTCTTGATTTCAGCTCAGGTCATGATCTCATGGGTTCATGGGATTGAGCCCCATGTCTGGCTCTGAGCTGATCGTGGAGACTGCTTGGGATTCTCTCTCTGCCTCTCTCTCTCAAAATAAATAAATAAATAAATAAACATTAAAAAAAAAAAAAAAAACCAGACATTTGGGAGCTCCCCTTTTTAAGAATAGAAGTCAAGCCTTCAATGAGATAAGCCATAGCATCAGCTGGTGAGTTCTAAGAACCTGCTTGCAAATCTGGTAGAAAATCATTTTGAAAAAAATTTTATTACAACTTCAATTCCCAAGAGTATTTTCCATTACTTGAGTTGGAGACATGCTAACCAAAGAGTTGTCGTGAGATTCATGAATGTCTAGTTAAAAACAAACCAAAAAAAAAAAAGGTAAAATTGCAAAGTTAGTGGAAAAATACAGGATAAAATTATGGTATGGCTAATTGTAGTGTTCACAGCGAAAAAGAAAATGGGAGAAAAATCAAATTGTAATCTGAAAAGTGATATAAATACATACACGCACACAATAAGTTTTAATTTTTGAATGTTTATTTTTTTTATAAAATTTTCTTTTTTTTGAACGTTTATTTATTTTTGGGACAGAGAGAGACAGAGCATGAACGGGGGAGGGGCAGAGAGAGAGGGAGACACAGAATCGGAAACAGGCTCCAGGCTCTGAGCCATCAGCCCAGAGCCTGACGCGGGGCTCGAACTCCCGGACCGCGAGATCGTGACCTGGCTGAAGTCGGACGGTTAACCAACTGCGCCACCCAGGCGCCCCTGAATGTTTATTTATTTTTGAGACAGAGACAGAGCATGAGCAGGGGAGGGGCAGAGAGAGAGACGGCGACACAGAATCCAAAGCAGGATCCAGGCTCTGAGCTGTAAGCACAGAGCTCGACGTGGGGCTTGAACCCACGAACCATGAGATTGTAACCTGAGCTGAAGTTGGACGCTTAAATGACTGAGCCACCCAAGTGCCCCCATACCACAAAGTTTTAAACAGCAATATCAACTTTGACTAAAAAGGACAAACCCTGTGCAAAATAAAAGGAGCTCTTAGGACTGCCAACTTTTGGGGTCAGGAAGAGACTGAGAAGGATTTCTTCTTGCAAACATGGATCAGTTTTTATTAATAAGGAAGGATGACTCAGATGGCAGAATCAAGGTCCAGAGGGCGCAGCCAAGAGCTAGGAAGAACTCCAAGAGAACAGGACCAAACCCTAGAGGGCGAGCTGGTAACATGTATTTAGTAGGATTTAGGCATTTCTGTAGACCAATGACCGCGGGGTGGGGACTGTTGTCCCCGGTTTCGAATAGGAGTATCTGTAGCGGTTTTTCTGTGTGTGCTCTGCTATTGTATTTTGGGTGTGCGAGATGAAGACAGCCTCATTTAACCTTAATTTCCTTAGATGTCCATCTCCAAATACAGCCACCCTGTGTTGTGATTTCAACAAAGGAATTTTGAAAGAACACAAATATTCAGTCCATAGTGTATTTAATAGCAAGTAAGAAAATACACTAGGGGAAAAAAACTTCATAATATCATTAGGATTGAGAAGCTTCTTAGGAATACATCTGGTACAATGTTGAATTTAAAATGATGGGGCGCCTGGGTGGCTCAGTCGGTTGAGTGGCCGACTTCGGCTCAGGTCACGATCTAGCGGTCCGGGAGTTCGAGCCCCGCGTCGGGCTCTGGGCTGATGGCTCAGAGCCTGGAGCCTGCTTCAGATTCTGTGTCTCCCTCTCTCTCTGCCCCTCCCCTGTTCATGCTCTGTCTGTCTCTGTCTCAAAAATAAATAAATGTTAAAAAAAATTAAAATAAAATAAAACAAAATGAAAACTATCAGGGTGTCTGGGTGGCTCAGTTGGTTAAGCCTCCAAATCTTGGTTTTGGCTTCAGGTTACAATCCTGAAGTTGTGTGAGTTTGAGCCCCAAGTCAGGCTCTGTGCTGACAGGGCAGAGTCTGCTTGGGATTCTCTCGCTCTCTCTCTCCGCCCCTCCCAACTCACCATCTCTCTCAAAATAAAGAAATAAACTAAAAAAATAAAATAAAATGAAAACTATCTAGGAATAAGTCTCTTAAAAACTTACAGAAGCAGGGGTGCCTGGGTGGCGCAGTCGGTTAAGCGTCCGACTTCAGCCAGGTCACGATCTCGCGGTCCGCGAGTTCGAGCCCCGCGTCGGGCTCTGGGCTGATGGCTCAGAGCCTGGAGCCTGTTTCTGATTCTGTGTCTCCCTCTCTCTCTGCCCCTCCCCTGTTCATGCTCTGTCTCTCTCTGTCCCGAAAATAAATAAACGTTGAAAAAAACAATTAAAAAAAAAACTTACAGAAGCAGAATTTATGAATAAAACAATAACATTCATAAAAGAACTGAAAAAATTTAGGGGTGCCTGGGTGGCTCAGTCAGTTAAGTGTCTGGATCTTGATTTTGGCTCAGGTCATCATCCCACAGTTTGTTGGTTTGAGCCCACATCAGGCTCTGTGCTGACAAAAACATGGAGCCTGCTTGGTTTCTTTCTCTCCCTGTCTCTCTGCCCCTCCCTGCTTCTGCTCTCTCTATCTCAAAAAAAAAAAAAAAAAAAAAAAAAAAAAAAATTTAAAAAAAGAACTGAAAATTTCAAAGATATACTATGTTTAAAAAAATTTTTTTTTAATTTTTATTTATTTTCGAGAGAGAGAGAGAGACAGACAGACTGTGAGTGGGGAGGGGTAGAGAGAGAGGGAAACACAGAATCTGAAGCAGGCTCTAGGCTCTGTGCTGTCAGCACAGAGACCTACCCGGGGCTCGAACTCACAAGTGGCAAGATCATGACCTGGGCCAAAGTCAGACGCTTAACCAACTGAGCCACCCAGGCACCCCAAAGATATACTATATTGATAGAGTCAAGTCAGTATAATGAAAATATTAATTCTTGCAAAATATACATTTAATAAAATTCCAATGAGAACAATAAAATAATTTTCTTTCTTGAAATGGGACAGATTCTATCATTTACAGGAAAGTTTACTGGTCTCCAACTATGCAAGATCATCATGAACAAGCACAGGTAGAATAGTTTCCCTTCCAGATACAGGAGGTTTTTTTAAGCTAGAATATGAAAACATTGTGGTACTCACACAGTGATAGACTAATAGGCAGATGGAACAGAAAATATTCCAGAAAGGGTAACTTGGGCATGTAGGAACTTGGGATATAAAAGAAATTAATTTGTAAGTATTGAAGAAAGAATGGGTTGTTTGATACTTCGTGTTATGGGCTGAATTGCACCCCCCTTTCAAATTCTTATGTTAGAGTCCAACCCCCAGCACCTCAGGAAGTGACTGTATTTGGAAACAGGGGCTTTAAAGAAGAAATTCAGGCAAAACTCAGTCATATAGATGACCCCAATCTGGAAATGACTGGTGTCCTTGTAAGAAAGGCGATTAGGACACAGACACACACGGAGGGACAGCCATGTGAGGACACAGCCACCTGCAGGCCAAGGACGGAGTCTTTGGAAGAAACCAACACTTAGTCTCGGACTTTTCATGTCCAGAATCTTGACACACGAGATTTCTGTTGTTCGTCCCACCCTGTGGTATTTGTTGTGACAGCCCCCGTGCTACTGCTGAGAGGGTCTGCGTTACGTCTGTGGAGTCTTGGTTCTTGGATTCCCCTCAAAAACATTTGCGTGGGGATCCTGCTCAAATAAAGAGGGCCAGAAGGAAGGGATCAAGCACAAAGCAGCTTGCTGAGGACAGGCCACTCTCGGGAAGGGAGGGCGGGCGGGTCCAGGGTGGCACCTGCACTGAAGTTTTGTATTGGCGACGGGTCACAGGTAGGGCAGTCTCCGACTGAGGTTGTTCCCCTCCCCTGGGAGGGGCAGTTCTGGCTCCTCCAAGGTTCTTGCTGGAACTGTCATGGCCATCTTTCCCCACGGGGAGGCGAGGTGGGAGGGGGCTGAAACCGCCTAATGCGTGAACTATAATAAACCCCGGGGGGGGGGGGGCGGGTCATGCTGGGCAGAAGTTGAAGAGGAGAGCACGGGTTTTGCACCTGTGGCTCTTGGTCTGTCAGCTCCCGGGGTGTTAGAAGCCACAAGGCCAAGATGTTGAAAACCACAAAGGATGTTGTGCCCTCGGCTTCTAATGTGTCACCTGTTTCTCACCACCCTTGCCACCACCAGCTAACTGCCTGCTCTATCACTAGCAAGCGAATACCCTTGGAGTCAGGAAATTAGCTTCCCATAGGGCAACAAAATGAAATGAGATCAATACTTCGCACTATACGCGTACACACAACTCCAGAAAGATTAAAACTTAAGTGTCAAGCCAAAATGCTGAAACTGTTAGAAGATAATTAATGCAAGGAAATATTTTACGTTAACAAAATGGAGAAATATTTCTTTTTGTTTTCTCTTTCAAGAGAAAGACTTCTCAACGAGACACATAAGGAATCCATAAAAGAAAACCTAGATACATTTTATGATTTCAAAACTAAAATCCAAGGGACCAACATGTTTATAATCTAAGTTCAAAGACAATGAATTAAACAAAAAAATTAAAACATGTTGCATATTGAGGATTTGTAAGCAATATACATTCAACTCCATGAATCTAGTAGAAAAAGATAACCTGACAGAAAAATGGGCAAAGGATAATTGACAGTCTATGAAACAAAACCCCAAATTGTGTGGAAATATATACACTTCAGCAGACGCGTTACCTGTATGTTCTGCATTTCAAATATTAGTCCAGTTTTTAAAATCTTGATCTTAACTATTCATATCTCGCCACTAACTCCTCCTGATGTTCCAACATTAAACAGCATACTAGCTTTATGGTTATTGTCTATTTTTAAAATTATGTTAAAGCAGCTAACGATTTTTTCTAATTTGTTCTTTTTTTATTCTTTTTTGAGGGGGGAGGGGGAGGGGCAGATGGAGACAAAGACTCTTAAGCAGGCTCCAGACTCAGCACAAAGCCTGACATGGAGCCCCATGCAGGGCTCAATGCCATGACCCTGGGCTCACGACCTGAGCCGAAATCAAGAGTTGGATGCTCAACCGACTGAGCCACACAGGTGCCCCTCTAATTTATTTTTTAAAACTCTGGAATGTAATTGTAAAATGTTTATTTATATTTAGAGAGAAAGAGCATGTATGCAGGGGAGGGGAAGTTAGAGAGGGAGAGAGAATCCCAAGGAGGCTCTGCACCATCAGTGCAGAGCCAGACATGGGGCTTGATCCCACGACCCGGGTGATCGTGACCGGAGTCAAAATCAAGAGTCAGATGCCCAACCAACTGAGCCACCCAGGATCCCCTCTTAGTATTTTTGCATGGGTAGTCATAACCAAGTTTTGTCTGAGCTTCCTTTTCAAGTCATACATGTGGATTTTGGTGTCTTTATGCTGCCTAATAAATAGAAACAGTTCCTTCTTCTGTTTCCTCTGGAAATTTTTATGTGTAAGAATTCTGAGGGGCGCCTGGGTGGCGCAGTCGGTTGGGCGTCCGACTTCAGCCAGGTCACGATCTCGCCGTCTGTGAGTTCGAGCCCCGCGTCAGGCTCTGGGCTGATGGCTCAGAGCCTGGAGCCTGTTTCCGATTCTGTGTCTCCCTCTCTCTCTGCCCCTCCCCCATTCATGCTCTGTCTCTCTCTGTCCCAAAAATAAACGTTGAAAAAAAAATTTTTCAAAAAAGAATTCTGTAATCACTGGATGTTTGAGAGAATTCCCCAGAAAGTCAATGATTGGTGCTTTTTGGCAGATAATCTCTGAAATTGTCCTCATTTTTATCCATGACGTGTTTTTCTCCTTTCTTGAGTTGAATTTGACACATCCATCCCAGGAGAATCATTTAATTTCAAATTTCTTAGCATAGAGAGGATTCTCATTCAATTTCCTGTATGTCTGTGGTTGTTCTCTTTTTATCATCCTTTCCTTCTCTCTGTAAGGATAGTGACTTATTTAGAACCTTCCCCACATGAATTATGGATCAGCTTTATTTTTTTGTTAATTCCTATCTACTTAATATAAACGTATGGATAAAAACTTTTTTATTTCCTCAGTTGGATTCTTAAACCAATTGTCTCTTCTTTTTTAACGTATTGATAGATTTGGGTTCCCAGTGTTTCAAATCGTAATCTTTTTTTTTTTTTTTATAATGTTTTTGTTTCTTTTTGAGACAGAGAGAGACAGAGCGTGAGCAGGGGAGGGGCAGAGAAAGAGGGAGACACAGAATCCGAAGCAGGCTGTAGGCTCCGAGCTGTCAGCACAGAGCCCGACGTGGGGCTCGAACTCATGGACTGCGAGATCATGACCTGAGCTGAAGTGGGACGCTTAACCGGCTGAGCCACCTAAGCGCCGCCTAAATCGTGATCTTTTACGTTTTTCCCAAAAGCGTGTTCACGCAACTCGGTCTGGGCGCGCGGTCGCCCTCGCGTCTCTAGGCAACCAGCGCTCCTCAGACGGCCGGGCGCCTACGTGCCGCGGATCCTTCTGGGAAATGTAGTACAAAGGCCCCTTCCTTGAGTGAAGCTGACCGAAAAAAAAAAAAAAAAAGAAAAAAGAAAAAACAAAGGCGTCTTTCTCTCGCGCACGCGTACTCGCACTCGCACGGCCACCGACGCTTTCGGGTTGCGCCCCTTCTCTTTGTCCTTCGTCGCCAAGCGAGAGGCGAGTGTGGGCGTCTCCGCGCGCGCGCCCGCGTACCCGTGCGCGGCCCCGGGCCCCGCCGCAGCCCGGTCGGGATTTCGTGGGCCCGCTGGCTCAGCACGGAGGCCAGCGGGTAGTGGCCGGGGGCGCGTGCGGGCGGGGGGCGGGGCGTCGGTGAGTCTGGGGGGGCGCGGGGCGGGTCACGTGGTTCCCGGGCCTGCGCGTCCGAAGACTGAGGCCTGCGGTCGGTGCCCGGTTTTTGCGGGGTCCGGGCCGGCCGTTGGGGTTACGTGTGGGGGGGCTCGCGGGAAGGACTCGGCGGTCGTGTCTGGGCCGCAGGCTTGGAGGCCTGTGGGCGTCGGCGCGGGGCTCGGGGTTCGCAGGCAGCGCGGCGGGGCGCCGGGTGAGTGCAGGGGCGCGGGGCCGGGGCCGCCGCGGGGACGCCGCCGGCCCCGGGCCTCCGGGCTCTTACTTGGGGGGGGGGGGTGGGCTTTCCGCTGGGGTTGTGAGGGCCGTGCCTCCCCGCCTGGGTCCCCGGACGCGGGGGGCTGCGTGGGTGGTCCCGGCCTGAGCCCAGAGCTGGTCTTTGAGGCGTCGGGCGGCGAGGGGACTTCTTGCCTGTGCCCCGGTAGCCCGGCTTCATCCGCCCAGCCCCGCCTGGATCAGTAGGATTGTTTGCAAAGGCTTCGCTGCTACAGAACAACCCTCCGGGCCAAACCCAAACCCCAGGCAGTTTCTGACCGACGATAAGTGGCCGCCGTGGCCGGGACAACAATGGCCCGAAGTTCTTAGGGCCGAATTTGGTCCACCCGCGATTTCTGGGCCTCACGTTGATCGGCTGAAAGTGAGGGGGTGAAAAGAAATGTTTTTCCCCTAGCTCTGATGCTTTTTGCTGTCATTAAAACATACTTCTGTTTATTTTAATCACTTACTGCTTGTTTCATCCGTGTAGCGGCTTGCCGGCTGTGCTCTTGGATTAGGGACCTTAAGATTTTGAAAAATAATGTTTATACTTTTTTTCTGTTATGAATTTAGAATGTGTTCACTGCAGTCAGTCTGGAGCATCTGGACCCACAGACTCAAGTGAAAATCTTCCATGATCTCATCGCCAGGAGATAGTGACTGTTAGCATTTTAGTACATTTCTTCTAGTCCGTACAGCGTGTCTACTTTTGGTACACGTTATTTATGTTTGCTTAAAAAAACAAATTGGGAGTATGCTGTTCGCAGCCATTTCAGTTTATCACAGATACCTTTCTTCAACGTGAGCTATTTTGTTCCAGGCCCGCAGTGTTTTCAGCGGGCCTCTGAGAACTTCTTTTGTTTTCCTCCTTATTCTGCCCTGGTGTCCTTATTTCTGGACAGCGAGTGGAGTGCATGGCACCTGTACTGGAAATCTGAACAGAGACTCTGGGGGCCTTTGTCCAGCTCTCCCTCCAGCGTTTTGGGGGGCGGGGGGCTGTGACTGCAGGTCTGAGGGGCACTGAGGGGACCAGCGGCCCAGATTTGCCACTTCCTAGGCGTGTCATCCATGTTGGGCAACTTGCTGAACCTCTCTGTGCCTTATCACTGTCTGTAATGGGTGCGGGATGCATTAAAAAAAAGGCACGATGATGTTTAAAACGTCTGTCACAAAGTAATTAAGTCATCACTTTTTATTATTCTCCATTTTCCCCCTGAATTTCCTTTAGAACTTGATGCTAAGTGGAACTGTGGGATGATGATGAAGGTTGCGCCTTCCTTCTGAAGATAAACCTGAGAGCTGTCACAGGGAGAGGTGCAGTGTGATGCGGGAAACTGCCCAGGTACACGACAAAACCGCTGAAGTTAAATCGGGCCAAATTGTACAGTGAAGGGCATAGGCTTCATTTGCTGAGAGGACGTGTGGTGCCAAATATAAAAGTTCAGAGAAGCACTTCTCCCTGAGGGGCCAACTTTCAAAACATTTGTTTAGAGTAAGGTTGGATCTCCCTTTTTTTTTTTTTTTTTTTTAAACCTTTTTTTAAAAAAATGTTTGTTTATAGGGGCTCCTGGGTGGCTCAGTTGGTTGAGTGTCCAACTTCAGCTTAGGTCATGATCTCACGGCTCATGGGTTCCCAGCCCTAGGTGGGGCTTTGTGCTGACATCTCACAGCCTGGGACCTGCTTTGGATTCTGTGTCTCCCTCTCTCTCTGTCCCTCCCCGACTCACACTCTGTCTCTCTCTCTCTCTCTCTCTCTCTCTCAAATGAGAGAGACAGAGCACAAATAGGGGAGGAGCAGAGAAGGAGAGAGGGAGACCGATTCTGAGGCAGGCTTCACACTCTGAGCTGTCCGTACAGAGCCTGACATGGGGCTCAATCCCGTGAACCCTGAGATCATGACCTGAGCCAAAGTTGGAGGCTTAACTGAGCCACCCACTTGCCCCTCCTTTTTTTTTTTTTTTTTTTTTTTAAAGATTTTATTTTTAAGTAATCTCTACACCCAGTCTTGGGCTCAAACTCACAACCCAAGATCAAGAGTCACATGCTCCACCAACTAGGCCAGCCAGGCACCTAACTCTGCATTTTTCTTAATGATAAACTTAAATATCATCGGAAATGTTTGATTTTTTATTTTTATATATTTATTTGTTTATTTATGTAAGTAGGCTTCATGCCCAGCATGGAGCCCAGCACAGGGCTTGAACTCACATCCAGAGAACAAGACGTGAGCTGAGATCAAGAGTTGGATGCTTAACCGACTGAGCAACCCAGGCGTCCCCATCAGAAATACTTTAAAACTACCACACTGATGGCTTGTCACACCCTGTTGAACTGAAATTCTCAACTCTGTTTTCTATAGTAAGTCTACATCATGTTGACTTAAGTTTTCCACTCTTGATAGGTTCTCACTGAAAGCAAGTAAACTTTCTTTGACAACAATTGTAAAGGAAATTTTAAAATCAAATTGTGAATTTGTGTTTAAAGAAATGATTTCAGTAAGAAACCTAGTTTCATTTGTCACAATGCCAGAAATTTTATTGTGTGAAATGAAGTGAAAGCATAATGTGAAGCAAGTGACATTTGTTGTAGGTATATTTTCTTGGTTTGTGCTGTGTGTGTTGATGTTTTTTTTTTAGCCACACGGGGGTTTTTATATTTAAAAAAAATTTTTTTTTATGTTTATTCATTTTTGAGAGAGAGAGAAACAGCGTGAGCGGGGGGAGGGCAGAGAGAGATGAAGACACAGAATCTGAAGCAGGCTCCAGGCTCCGAGCTGTCAGCACAGATCCTGAGGCGGGGCTCAAACTCACAAACCGTGAGATCAGACCTGAGCCGAAGTCGGACGCGTAACTGACTGAGCCACCCAGGCCCCCTAAATTTTTTTAATGGTTAAATTTATTGACTTTTTAAAAAAAATTTAAAATATTTAAAAAAAACGTTTATTTATTTTTTCTTGAAAGGGAACATTTTATTTGCGTTTTCTAGGAAAAAAATAGGATCAAGAAATACCCTTGAAAAGATTAATACATCCCCATGGAGACTAGAACAAAGAACTCTCAATTCAAGCTCTTTTATTTATGTAAGGATTGTCATTAAGAAAAAAGAAAGATGTACATATATCATTATCTACTCATCTATCTATATAGCTAGGTACAGAGAGGATACATTTACACACATATTCATACATGGTATGTATTGGTTATATAGATACGTGCGTGTATACACCCACACACACACACACTACTGTGTGTATCAAGTACCGTTTTAAGCACTTTGCAAATAACATCCGAGATGTATAGATTAAAATTACTAAGCCATAGTAATTTTATAGTAATTATAATCTATGAAGTTTGAAATATGCAAATAATGGTAGAAAATTATTTATAAAAGAGGTTTAATGTCATTTTGGTGCTTTTTTTTTTAACACATCTTTTTTTTTTTTTTTTTTTTAATTTGTATCTGAATTAGTTAGTGTATAGTGCAACAGTGATTTCAGGAGTAGATTCCTTAATGCTCCTTATCCATTTAGCCCATCCCCTCTCCCACAACCCCTCTAGTAACCCTCTGTTTGTTCTCCATATTTAAGAGTCTCTTATGTTTTGTCCCCCTCCCTATTTTTATATTATTTTTGCTTCCCATATGTTAATCTGTTCTGTGTCTTAAAGTCCTCATATGAGTGAAGTCATATGATATTTGTCTTTCTCTGACTAATTTTGCTTAGCATAATACCCTCCAGTTCCATCCACATAATTGCAAATGGCAAGATTTCATTCTTTTTGATTGCCGAGTAATCCTCCATTGTCTATATATACACCACATCTTCTTTATCCATCCATCGATATACATTTGGGCTCTTTCCGTACTTTAGCTATTATTGATAGTGCTGCTGTAAACATTGGGGTGCATGTGTCCCTTCGAAACAGCACACCTGTATCCCTTGGATAAGTAACCTAGTACTACAATTGCTGGGTCATATAGGGTAGTTCTATTTTTAATTTCTTGAGGAACCTCCATATTGTTTTCCAGAGTGGCTGCACCAGTTTGCATTCCCACCAGCAGTGCAAAAGAGATCCTCTTTCTCCGCATCCTTACCAACATCGGTTGTTGCCTGAGTTGTTAATGTTAGCCATTCTGACAGGTGTAAGGTGGTATCTCATTGTGGTTTTGATTTGTATTTCCCTGATGATGAGTGGTGTGGAGCATTTTTTCATGCGTCGGTTGGCCATCTGGATGTCTTCTTTGGAAAAGTGTCTATTCATGTCTTTTGCCCATTTCTTCACTGGATTATTTGTTTTTTTGGGTGTTGAATTTGGTAAGTTCTTTATAGATTTTGGTTACTAACCCTTTATCTGATATGGCGTTTGCAAATATCTTTTCCATTCTGTTGGTTTCCTTTTAGTTTTGCTGATTATTTCCTTCGCTGTGCAGATGCTTTGTATTTTGATGAGGTCCCAATAGTTCATTTTTGCTTTTGTTTCCCTTGCCTCTGGAGATGTGTTGAGTAAGAAGTTGTTGCGGCCAAGGTCAAAGAAGTTTTTGCCTGATTTCTCCTCGAGGATTTTGATGGCTTCCTGTCTTATGTTTAGGTCTTTCATCCATTTTGAGTTTATTTTTGGGTATGGTGTAAGAAAGTGGTCCAGGTTCATTCTTCTGCATGTCGCTGTCCAGGTTTCCCAACACCATTTGCTGAAGATGCTGTCTTTATTCCATTGGATATTCTTTCCTGCTTTGTCAAAGATTAGTTGGCCATACATTTGTGGGTCCATTTCTGGGTTCTCTATTCTGTTCCACTGATCTGAGTGTCTGCTCTTGTGCCAGTACCATACTGTCTTGATGATGACAGCGTTGTAATACAGCTTGAAGTCTGAGATTGTGATGCCTTCTGCTGTGGTTTTCTTGTTTCAAGATTGCTTTGGCTATTCGGGGTCTTTTCTGCTTCCATACAAATTTTAGGATTGTTTGTTGTAGCTCTGTGAAGAATGCTGGTGTTATTTTGGTAGGAATTGCATTGAATATGTAGATTGCTTTGAGTAGTATTGACATTTAAACAATATTCTTCCTATCCAGGAGCATGGAATATTTTTCCATTTTTTTGTGTCTTCTTCAATTTCTTTCATAAGCTTTCTGTAGTTTCCAGTGTGTAGATTTCTCACTGCTTTGGTTAGATTTATTCGTAGGTATTTTACGGTTTTTGGTGCAATTGTAAATAGGATCCATTCCTTGATTTCTCTTTCTGTTGCTTCGTTGTTGGTGTATAGGAATGGAACTAATTTCTGTGCATTATTTTTATATGCTGCCACTTTGCTGAAATTTTTTTTTAATGTTTATTTATTTTTAAGAGAGAGACCAAGTGTGAGTGGGGGAGGGGCAGAGAGAAAAGGAGACACAGAATCTGAATCAGGCTCTAGGCTCTGAGCTGTCAACACAGAGTCCAACGTGAGGCTTGAACTCATGGACTGCGAGATCATGACCTGAGCCGAAGTTGGATGCTCAACTGACTGAGCCACCCAGTTTCCCCCCTCTCCCCCTTTTTTAAAAATTTCTTTTTAACGTGAAGTGCCCAACTCTTGATCTCAGCTCAAGTCTGGATCTCAGGGTTGTGAGTTAAAGCCCCGTGTTGGGCTCCATGCTGGATGTTGTCGTAGACTCTTTTTTTTTTTTTAATATGAAATTTATTGTCAAATTGGTTTCCATACAACACTCAGTGCTCGTCCCAACAGGTGCCCTCCTCAGTACCCATCACCCACCCCCCCCTCCCTCCCACCCCCCATCAACCCTCAGATTGTTCTCAGTTTTTAAGAGTCTTTTATGGTTTGGCTCCCTCCCTCTCTAACTTTTTTCTTTCCCCTCCCCCATGGTCTTCTGTTAAGTTTCTCAGGATCCAGGTAAGAGTCAAAACATATGGTATCTGTCTTTCTCTGTATGGCTTATTTCCCTTAGCATAACACTTTCCAGTTTCATCCACGTTGCTACAAAAGGCCATATTTCATTCTTTCTCATTGCCACGTAGTATTCCACGCAAACTCTTAAGTCTAAACTTCTTTCTTGGCCAGCAAGAAATCGGGTGCAGGATTAAAATGGGAGGGATAGGGGCGCCTGGGTGGCGCAGTCGGTTAAGCGTCCGACTTCAGCCAGGTCACGATCTCGCGGTCCGGGAGTTCGAGCCCCGCGTCGGGCTCTGGGCTGATGGCTCAGAGCCTGGAGCCTGTTTCCGATTCTGTGTCTCCCTCTCTCTCTGCCCCTCCCTCGTTCATGCTCTGTCTCTCTCTGTCCCAAAAATAAAATAAAAAAAAATAAATAAATAAAAAAAAATAGAATGGGAGGGATGGCTAATGTTCGTGAAAAGACAAGAGCCCCGATTAAGGGTCCTTGCTCCGTTTTTATTAGGATCAGAAGGCTTACAAACATGGTGATGGACGTGCACAAAGGGACAATGAAACTGTGGACATTAACTCATGGACGTGAGGGAAAGGGGTTCTTGAAGGTATTCGGGTTTAGGGGTTTGGGTTGATAAAAAACAAAATGCTGGCGACAGGTGGATGGGCAGATGTTAATGGCAGACATGAGAAGCTGTGTCTGTTTATCTTCGCTAGCCTAGGGGATAAGACATAGCATGTAACCTCAGTGTTAACAAGGCACCTTTCTTTTGTTAATTAGCTCCCCTCAGGGCAGCTTCACCTGCAGTGCTCTAGCCCTATTTACCTAATTTGGTCGTTCCTTCCTATGAAAGCAGCTTTCTGCTATAGTAGTGAATTGGGGGTGCTTTAGCCTTGAATACCTAATCTTGCTTACCTCGTGTACTTTTGTATTGGGGGCCTTCCCCCACCCCCCGTTCTGGGGGCCTTTGCCCCCACCCTACTCTATTCTGGGGGCCATAGCCCCCCTTCTCTATCCTTATTCGCCTAATCTTGTTTACCCAATCTTGGGTGTGAGCATCCTATGGCTTTGTAATTCTTTTTTTTTTTTTTAAAGAAATTATATTTTGTTTATTTATTTCATACTTTAACTGCCCTGCTTCTTTAACCACTGTCCCATAGGGGCATCTTTCTCTTCTGACAAAAACCTCATTCTCACATTTCTCAACGTTTATTTATTTTTTGGGACAGAGAGAGACAGAGCATGAACGGGGGAGGGGCAGAGAGAGAGGGAGACACAGAATCGGAAACAGGCTCCAGGCTCTGAGCCATCAGCCCAGAGCCCGGCGTGGGGCTCGAACTCCCGGACCGCGAGATCGTGACCTGGCTGAAGTCGGACGCTTAACCGACTGCGCCACCCAGGCGCCCCGGCTTTGTAATTCTTTATGCCTTGTTAACCCATCAGTGCAGGCTCAGGGAGTTCCTAAGCTTATTCCCCACAGACATGAAGACTACTTGAATTCCTGGTTCCTAGCAAGAGGAGAAAAGATTTTAGGTGCAGTATGAATATACCAATAAAGTGCTTTATTCCTATGTTCACAGATCCTGGTTACCCACAAATGAGCCTGCTCATGTGATATAAGAAAGGAGCTCCTGGAGCCAGGAACTTGTCAGTGTGAAAGACCCAGCCACCGTCTTACAGTGGAGCTTTGGGACAGAAACGGAAGAGGCTCAGCGTGGAGCAGGTCTCAGATGTGCAACTCGTCTGGCCTAGGCAACAGAAAATGACCATGTTACAGGTGAGTTGATTGTTTCCTCTTCATTATTTTCCAGGGGATTAGAAGAGGTATGTAAGTCTTCCAGTGAAAAAGAAAAGTGTAAGTAGTTCAGAAATCAGAGGAAGATAACCTTGGAGTTGAAGATCCAGGTTGGGACAAAACTGGAGCAGTTAGAATAACATGGGCATCAGGGATGGCAGCTCCCTGCACAGTGGAAAATCCATGTGTAACTTTTGTCTCCCCAAAAGTTAACGACTGGTAGCCTACTGTTGACCAGAAGCCTTACCGATAACAGGTGATTAACACGTACAGTATTTTGTATGTGTATGATATACTATATTGTATGATAAACCCATGATGTCCGAAGTTCAAACCCATGTTGTCCAAACATGTTCAAACCCATGATGTCCAAAGATCAACTTTATTTAACTATAGGGCTTTCAGAAGGTCTTGAGATTTGAATTTTAATGAGCCATAGTGTCCTGCATAATTAATGAATTTGAGGTACAAACTTGGTTCTCAAATTTTTAGCAGTTTTTTTTTAAAAAAAATTTTTTTTTTTTTTCAACGTTTATTTATTTTTGGGACAGAGCGAGACAGAGCATGAACGGGGGAGGGGCAGAGAGAGAGGGAGACACAGAATCGGAAACAGGCTCCAGGCTCTGAGCCATCAGCCCAGAGCCCGACGCGGGGCTCGAACTCACGGACCGCGAGATCGTGACCTGGCTGAAGTCGGACGCTTAACCGACTGCGCCACCCAGGCGCCCCTAAAATTTTTAGCAGTTTTAATAAAGAAATTAGAACATTTCTATGAGTTGCACTATCCTAGAAAAACGTAAACTAATTCTTCATAGAGAGTAAATATTTTTCATTCTTTGATGAAGTTTTGAACAAATAATACCGTGTGAGTGATGTCCTCAGAGAAATATAGTAAATACATGGGTCTTATGGTAATTTTTCATAGTTTTCTGGAGTGTGACCCAGGGAGAAAATGCCAGAACAGAACTTAGTAATCATAATTTCTCTCTTTAAATGTGGAGCAGAATTCACATACAGAAAAGTACATAAAATGTAAAAGTACAAAGTAATGAATTATTATCAACTGAACGAATACCCATGAACCCACCATTCAGGTCAAGGAACAGAACATTCCAGCCCAGGTGAGGCCTTCCATGTGCCTCTGCCAATCACAACTTCTCCCTCTTAACAGAGGGAACCAGGACCCTGACTTTGTAACCATTTCCTTGCTCTTTATGGTTTTACTCCAAAGTATCCGTCCCTAAACACTGCAGTTTCATGTTGTCTGCTGCAGTATGTACTAATTCGTGTTTGTTTCTTTCACCATTTTGATTGTGAGATTCAGTGCAGTTGGAATCTTCTCCAGTTAAGGCAGCTTCTCAGTATCACCAAATCCAGTTGGTGGTCACATTTCTAGTTGTAAAATTTACAAGTCACTTGCAGTTTGTTTGCATCAGAATCCAGGAAAGTTCATACGGTGTAATTCGTTCATCTGTGTCTTAAGTCTTCTTAACCTGTTGGCTCTTTTTTTTTCTAGCCCCATTCTTGATTGAAGAGGCCAGGGCATTTATTCTGTGGATCTCCCACTGTCTGGGTTTTGCTCCTTGCATCCCCACAGTGTGCCAATGTGTTCTGTGTTTCCTGTAAATAGGCAGATTTAGAGTTGTGTTGGCTAGTACCCAAGCCACTGGCCACACAACGTTTCAATTTAAAACCACTAAATCCAGCCCTTCAGTCACACTAGCCACATTTCAGGTACTTAGTAGCCATGAATTAGCACAGATAAAAGCATATCTTCATCATTACAGATTTGATTTGGAGGCTTGATCAGACTTAGGTGTGACTTTTTGGGTAAGAGTGTTTCAGAGGTGGTGGTATGTATTCCAGAAGGTGACTCCTGTCTGCTTGCCGGTTTTGTCACGTCAGCAGCTTTATGATTGTTGCCTTGGTGGACTGTTTTATTAGGGGCCACAGAATGATACTCTGCTTCTAAGCACTTCCTTGTTTCTTAAATGAAGTTATTGCTCTATCACATGATAAAATATGTCAAGGATCAGCTTGTACGCTTTCTGTCCCAGATCTGTAATTAGTCATTTCCACAGTACGTGGCATTTGAAATTTTATGGTATATAAAATTTTAAAAATTTTCTTGCCGAAACGTGGAAATATAGTAGGTTTTTACATACTGACTTTGCATTCAGGAACTTCTTAAGCCTGTTTGTTTATTTTTAAAGTTTATTTATTTATTTTGAGAGAGAGAGAGAGAGTACCAGTGGGAGAGAAACGGGTAGAAAGGGAGATAGAGAATCCCAAACAGGCTCTGTACCTGTCAGTACAGAGCCTGATGTGGGGCTTGAACTCACTAACTGTGAGATCATGACCTGAGCGGAGATCAGGAGTTGGACTCTTAATCCCTTGAGCCACTTAGGCTCCCTTAAACCTTTTTATTAATTCTAATAATTTTCTTTAGATTTTTTAGATTTTCCATGTTAACAAAAATATCAGCAATATTTTTTTTCTTAGTAAAAATAAATTGTACATTCCTAGTTTGCCAGGACTTTTTTTTTAATTTAATTTTTTTTAATATTTATTTATTTTGGAGAGAGAGAGACAGAGCACGAGTGGGGGAGGAGCAGAGAGAGAGGGAGATGCAGAATCTGAAACAGGCTCCAGTCTCTGAACTGTCAGCACAGAGCCCGATGTGGGTCTCAAACTCACAAACCATGAGATCATGACCTGAGCCAAAGTCGGATGCTCAACCAACTGAGCCACCTAGGTGCCCCAGGACTTTTTTTTTTTTTTTTAAGTAAGCTATATACCGAATGTGGGGCCTGAAGTCAACGACCCTCTTAGATCAGGAGTCGGACAGTCCTCCTACTAAGCCAGCCAGGCGCCCCTGCTAAGACTTTTTGTAACAAATGTTGATTACTTTTCAGTTTTTGGTATGTTTTACTCTTTTCTCGTCTGCTTGTTCTTTTTCATATTTTTGTATTCCTTCCTTATGAAATCCAGTCCTTCTATATGAAAATTTAAACGAGCATTTTAGCAATTTTGTTCAGTTTTTTTCTGTTGTTTGTAGTTCTTGTGTACATTCTTTTAATTTGCAAATATTCTTTATCTGCATCTATTGAAGTGATTACATATCTTTTCTTAATCTGTTAAAGTAGTGAATATATATATTCCTTTTAATGGTAAATGCAACTTGAATTTTTAATTTCTCGGATAAACTCCAAATTAGTCCTTTTTTTTCTTTCCCCCCAGTGCAAAAGATGATTTTCTTAAAGCACAGGGATAGGACCCATGGGTAGGAAATGCTGCCTGCCCCAGGACTGTGAGGAGAGACTGATTATATACCCAGGAGTAACTCTGACTTAGCCTTAAATTTTTTTTTTTTAAGTTTATTTATTTATTTTGAGAGAGAGGGTGAGCAGGAGAGGGGCAGAGAGAATCCTAAGCAGGCTCCACCCTCACAAGTGTGAGATCACGATCTGAGCCGAAATGAAGAGCTGGACACTCAACCGACTGAGCCACCCAGGTGCCCCTCCAGCTCAGTCTTGCTATATTTTCTTCTTTACATATTGCTCAGTATAGTTGTCATTTAGGATTTTCACATCAATGTTCATGTGTAAACTGGCCTTTGCTTTTCCTTTCTTGCAGTATCCTTACTGAGTTTTGTTATCAAGGTGATGCTTGTATCAAAGTGTAGGGCTGTGTTCTTGCTTCTGTGTTTGGTAATTGTTTAGTAAAACAGGAATTATTTCTTCATTAAATGTCTACAGAATTAACTGGTAAAGATGTTTCTTTGTGAGAAGATTTTAACTCATAAAACCAATATTTTCCACATGACTAATGCTTGATGTTATAAAATGTTTAATGGGAAAATTATCCACTGAAAGATCAAGATAAAACGTTAGATTTTAATGTAACAATATGAGAAGCTCATTAATTGGTAAAGGTGGAGGTTGTACACTGCAGCTCATCTTTTTTTTTTTTTTAATTTTTTTGCATTTATTCATTTTTGAGAGACGAGAGCATGAGTGGGGGAGGGGCAGAGAGAGAGGGAGACACAGAATCCGAAGCAAGGCTCCAGGCTCCGAGCTGTCAGCACAGAGCTCGACGCGGGGCTCGGACTCATGAACCGTGAGATCATGACCCGAGCCTGAGTCAGATGCTTAAGCCACTGAGCCACTCAGGCGCCCCTGTTGTAGCTCATTTTTAAGAGACCACAAGTTGATTAGTTTTGGTGTGGTGTCAAAGAATATCCACAGTTAACTAATTATCATTGTTTGTAGGATTTCTTAAATTTTCTTCATATGCGGTCATAGTATGCACGACAGTGTTACATCTTCTTTTCAGTATTTGTACTTTTTCCTTGCATTTTATTGTACTGGCCAGGACCTCCTGGACAATGTGGGCTAGAAGTGTCATTGCCTCCCTGCTCTCGGCCGGCACTGCTTTCTGTCTAGTGCATTCCAGCATTCGTTTCTGGCACCATCTGGAGTTAGTACAGACTACAAGTTAAGGACACCCAACAAGACTGCTCTCATTTCACTTGCCAGCTGTAAGTCTCCCAAGCCACCTGTACTTGTGACCAACTGGCTACAAATTTGGGGGGTTCCCATGACCCCTTCATGTTTGCTGGAACAAGTCACAGAACTTAGGGAAGTGTTATACTTACAGTTACAGTTTTCTTATCAACAACACAAACTGGAACCAGCCAAATGAAGAGACACATAGGATGGGGTCTGGGAGGGTTGTGGATGCAGAAATTCTGTGCCCTCTCCCTGTGGAATCAGGGCACATCACGTTTCTGGCACGTTTTTGTGTTCACCACCTAGGAAGCTAACCTCACGTTCCAATGTCCAGAATTTTTATGGAGTTTTTATCACGTAGGTATGGTCATGTAGGTTGGTTGAATCAGTGGCTGTATGATTGAGCTCAGCCTTCTCCCCTTCCTGGAGGTTGTGCTGATACCACCTGACTCAAAGCCTCAACTGTTTAATCAGATGGTTGATGTTTCCAGCCAGTGCCCATTCGGAAGACTAGGAGCCCACTGTGAGTCACCTTTTTTGTGAGAAGCATAAACTCAGGAGGGGCCCCCATGAATAATAAAAGCATTTCTGTCACTGGGGAAAGAGCAAGGCTCTGTCCCAGGAATCTGACACAGAGGCCAGACAAATTACACAGCCGTTTGCCATTAGCTACCTGTGCTGTCTAAATTTAAATTGGTTAAAAATAGGGGCTCTTGGGTGCCTTAGTCAAGCGTCTGACTCCTGATTTTGGCTCAGGTCATAATCTCAGAGTGGTGAGATCGAGCCCTGTGTAGTTGGGTTCTGGGCTGGGCATGGAGACTGCTTAACATTCTCTCTCCCTCTGCTCCTACCCCCCTTGCACACGCACTCTTGAGTGCTCTGTCTCTGAAAAAATAAAAAGCTGAGGGGTGCCTTGGTGGCTCAGTCGGTTAAGTGTTTGACTTCGGCTCAGGTCATGATCTCATCGTTCTTGAGTTCGAGCCCCATGTCAGGCTGTCTGCTGTCAGTACAGAGCCCTCTTCACTTTAGATCCTCTGTCTTAAAAATAAACACACATTAAAAATAAATAAAAATAAATATAAGTTGGTTAAAAATAAGTAAAACTAAAAAGTCCTTTCCTAGTCACCTTTGAAATATTCAGTAGATGTTTGTGGCTGACGGCTACCTCGTTGGATGGTGCAGATAGAGGACATTTAAGTCATCACAAAACATTCTTTTAGATAATGCTATTCCAGTCCTCAGGGAGCAAATATTCCTTATTTTGCCGTTAAGTGTGATGTTAGCTGTAGATATTGGTAGGTTATGATTATTAGGTTTGTTCGATTCTTAGTTTGTTTGACAGTATTTTACAATGAACAGATTTTTATTATATGCCTTTTCCACGTCTGTTGAAATAATGGTTTTTTTCCCGTATTCTGTTAATAAGTTTTATGGATTTCTGAATGCTAGCCCTGTCTTGCACTGCTGAAGGAAACCTTATTTGGTCAACTCACATTATGCTTTGTTTATATATGGCTTTTTGTTAGGAATTTTTTTTTTTTTTTTTTTTTTTTTTTAGGAATTTTGTTTCTATTAATTTCCCTGTGATGTTCACTCCTTTTGTGTTCTTGTTTGGTTTGGTCTGCTGGCCTTATACAGTGAGTTGAGAAGTTTACACTCTTGCTCTGGTCTCTGGAGGGATTTCTGTGAAGTCACTTTATTTATTCCTTAAATGGTTGGAAGAATTCACCTCTGAAGCCTCATAGATTTGGAGGTTTCTTTGAAGGAAGGTTTTGGGGGATGGGGTCAGTCTTTTTAACATTCAACTAATACAGATTTTTATTTCATATTGTGTAATTTTTGAGTGCATTGTTTGAATATCTGTTTCATCTAAGTTGTCAAATACATTAACATAAATTTACTAACTTTGTTATCTTTTTTAACAGCTTTTTTGAACTATGACCTCAGTAGGATCTACCCAATTTAAGTATATACTGGGGTGATTTTTTGGTAATTTATGTTGTGTTACTGTCCTTACCCTCCAGTTTTAGAGGGTTTGTTTCATCCCAAGAGAATTTTGTCATTTTGCAGTCAATTCTTGTTTCCATCCATGGCTAAGGAAACCACCAGTTTGCTTCCTCTCTATATAGGGTTTCCTTTTGGACATTTCATATCAATGGATTTATATAATGTGTATTCTTTTGTGTCTAGCTTCTTTGCATTAGCATAGGTTTTTGAAGTCCGTCAACATTTTAGCACATGTCAGAAATTCATTCTTTTTATTGTGGACTAGTGTTCCATTAAATGGATGTACCTCTCTTTGTCTCTTTACTACTTGATGGGCATGTGGATTATTTACCCCTCGCAGTGGTTATAAGTGCTGCTCACAGGAGCAGCCATGTACAAGTTTTACATGAACACGTTTTCATTTCTCTGGAGTATATACCTAAGAGTGTAATTGCTGGGTTGTATGGTCAAATTATATTTACGTTTTAAGAAACTGCCACAGTCCATCGTGTCAGACCACTTTGTATTTCTAGCAGTGTTGAGTTCCAGTTTCTCCACATCCTTTCCAATACTTATCATCTGTCTTTTTATCATTGTGGTGAGTGTGAAGTGGTGTTTCATTATGGTTTTAATTTCCTTCATAACTAATGATGTTGGTCATTGTTTCATGTGCTCATGTGCTTATTAGCCGTTCCTGTATCTTCTTTGATAAAATATATTAAAATATTCTACCTACTTTTAATATTTATTTATTTTTATTTTTTAATATCTTTTTTTTAATGTTTTTAATGCTCATTTATTTTTGAGAGAGAGAGACAGAGACAGAGCACGAGAAGGGGAGGGGCAGAGAGAGAGGGAGACACAGAATCCAAAGCAGGCTCCAGTCTCCGAGCTGTCAGCAAAGAGCCCGACGTGGGGCTAGAACCCAGGAACCGTGAGATCATGATCCGAGCCGAAGTTGGATGCCCAACCAACTGAGCCACCCAGGTTCCCCTATTTTTTAATATCTTTTTAAAGTAAGCTCTACGTCCATGCAGGACTTGAACTGCTAACCCTGAGATCAAGAGTCACCTGAGCCAGCCAGGTGCCCCTACCTACTTTTTAACTTTTCTTAAAATTTTAATTTAGTTTTTTTATTGAGTTCTAAGAGGTTTTTCTTATAAGTTCTGAGTCAAGTTTTTTTTTTCAACATAAGTAGGATTTGCAAATAATTTTTTCCTGATTGTGGCTTGCCTTTTCATTTTTCAGTTGTGTAGTTTGAAGTGCAACAGTTTTATATCTTGTTACTTCGATAGGAATATGGAAACCTTACACTGTCTAGGTGTTGTGACGCTCTGTCTGCTGTGTTAATGTTACACCTTTGCATGTTGAAAATCCATCAGAAGATACTACGATACTACGATTTTTGCATCCAGCGGTCAAACATACTTCAAGGAACGAAGAAGAGGGGCACTTGGGTGGTTTAGTTGGTTAAGTGTCTGACTCTTGACTTTGGCTCAGGTCGTGATCTCATGGTTCATGGGTTCAAGTGTGGAGCCTGCTTGGAATTGTCTCTCTGCCCCTACCCCACTCTTGTGCGTGAGCTCTCTCTCAAAATAAATATTAAAAAAAAAAAAAAGCATCTGAGTAGCTCAGTCAGTTAAGCGTCCCGACACAAGCTCAGGTCATGATCTCACATTTCGTGGTTTCGAGCCCCACGTCGGGCTCTGTGCTGACAGCTCAGAGGCTGGAGCCTGCTTCGGATTCTGTGTCTCCCTCTCTGTCTGCCCCTCCCCCACTCATGCTCTGTCTCTGTCTCTCTCTCTCTTAAAAATAAGTGAACAGTAAAGAAAGGAAGGGAGGGAGAAAGGAAGACAACGTAAGAGGAGAAGATTGTGTTGTATTTGCGTGGATATTTGCCATCCCTGTTCTTAATTCTTGAGCCTGGAGTTGCCTGCTGGTACTGCTTCCGTCGGAAGGCCTCGCATCTGTCAGCCCTTTGCCAGCAGCTCTGCTGCCCTGGATTCTCTTAGTTTTTCTTCATAAGAGAAAATGCCCTCACTTCACAATTATTCCTGGTGAATAAGCTGGTTACAAAATCCTCGGTTAACAGGTTTTTCTTTTCAGCACTTTTAAAGTGTTTTCCTTTTCTGGCCTCTGCTTTTTAATAGGAAATTTATGGTCATTTGAATTGCTGTTCTCTGTAAGTGAGGTGACTATTTCCTTGTCTGTATTCTGTAGCAGTTTGATTATGATGTGTTTGGTGGTGGCTTTCTTTTTTTCACGTCAGACACGTAATGTGCCGACATCGTAACAAGGTTTAAGGGTGGCACATGTCACACAGTGGCGTGAACGCTCACTTATCACACTTATGAACTACAAAAGCTCGGTGGTGGCTTTCTTTATGTTATCATCCAGTTGGGGGATCACTGAGTTTCCTGTTGACTTACGCCTTTTGCCCCATTTGAGGAGCATTTGGCCATCATTTCTGTTTTCCACCATGTTCTTGCTTTTTTCCTTCTGGAACTCCTCTGACATGCATTTGGTGACAGTGTCCTGAGGCCTGAGTGTCTGAGCTCTTTTTTAAGTTTTGTTTTTTTTTTTTTCCTCATTTGCTCAAAATGGGTACTTTTATTGACTGTCTTCAGGTTCACCAGCTCTTCTCAGAGTGTATGATGTGCTGCTTAGAGTCAGGTTTCTTATTTTCTGATGCTATTATGGATTATTTAGAGTGCATGTTTTCTGATCATCTCAGGTAACTTTGGGATGGAAATCCATCTCTTTAAAAATTTTTTTTCTTAATGTTTATTTTTGAGAGAGAGAGAGAGAGATCATGAGCAGAGGAGGGGCAGAGAGAGAGGGAGACACAATCTGAAGCAGGCTCCAGGCTCTGAGCTGTCAGCACAGAGCCTGATGCAGGACTTGAGCCACAAACTGCAAGATCATGACCTGAGCCGAAGTTGGATGCTCAACAAACTGAGCCACCTGGGCACTCCGAGATGGAAATCCATCTTGACCTAAATCCAGAAACCTTTCTAAAACCTAGATTTGGTTTTATCTCTCCCATCTCATGGAATCATGGCTAGCTGTTGGCAACCAGAAAGTGTCTATCTCTGTTAACCAGTCTGCCCCCCCCACCCCCCCATGTGGCCTTTTAATCTAATTACTACTTTGTACCTTGTGTTCTTATCTAACTGAACTGTTTGTATCTCCTCAACTCTCCTGGTTTTGGGGTTTCATTGGAGCTGTTGGCTCCCAGAATGCCTTTGCACCTCCTTTTTTTGTGGAAAGCATTGCTAATTTCTTAAAACTCACCTCAGGCTTTACCTCTTGCAGAGAGCCCGAGTTGACACCGAAATTGAAGCTGTCCTTGCTTTGACCCACGTGGTGCCTCAGCTGCAGCAGCTTATTTTATGAATAGGCGTATATATTTGTAGCCTCTACAAGACTATGCAGTTTTTTAGGGTATTGTGTTATTACCTTTTTTTGGGTACCACTTCTCCGGTGGCAGATTTGAGGTTCAGTAAATATTTTGTTGGTGGTTCAGAATATTTTTGAATTTTTATTTATTTTTTTAATTTGATTTTTTTTTGGGGGGGGGGGTATGTGTGTGACCAGAAGAGGGACAGAGGGAGAGAGAATCCTAAGCAGACTCCAGGCTCAGCATGGAGCCTGACATTTGATTTCATGACCCTGGGATCATGACTTCAGCCGAAGTCAAGAGTCACACCCTCAACCAGCTGAGCCATTCATATGCCCCCTGTTGAGATTTAAACTCCCGAATTCCATTTCTAATGTATTGTATATATGGAAGGGTGGAAGAGTGCATCATCGTGTTTTATTGCAGAAATACCGTGCAAAGGACACATTCTCCATAACTTGCTGTGATGAGAAAAATGTGCTTACACTCCAATTCTTTCCTATCTCTCAGAGTGATAATTGGTTCAGATTCACCAGGGTTATGCTTTTACAGGAGGCATTCTCATTTGAGGATTTATCTGTGGACTTCACCCAGAAGGAGTGGCAACTCCTGGACCCCAGTCAGAAGGACTTATACAAGGATGTCATGCTGGAGAACTACAGCAGCCTAGTTTCGCTGGGTAAGAAGAACTTCCTGGAGGACCTCAGACTATGCCTAATACCTTACTTGTTTAGTTGCTGAGAGCTGTGGGGGTTCTGAATTTTTTAATGGTTTTGAACCTGAATTCAGGAGATTAAAAGTTCCGTGTACTGTGACACTAGGGGAAACATCTGGACCTGACCTTCCAATTACGAAGGCTTATTTTCTTTATGCATTCTCCGAAACTTACCGCATTCATGGGGGGTTGGCACCTAATGCAAGGAAATGGCTATGTTCCACTTGCTTCTTCTGTGTTGACTTACTTACAGAGCAGTTTTGTATAGGAGGTACAATTCTGCTCCTTTTAAGTCACTTTCCCAAGGATTGACAGCTAGTCATTGAAAGGGCCTGGATTTGAACCCAGGCTGATGGGCTCGGGAGCCTCTGAAGCAGGTAACGGTTTTGTATTTGGATTACAGAAGTGAACAATCTTAGAACCATCAGCCACCAGGGAGACCCCTGCTGTTGAGAATTATTTAGTCTGTTCATACACAGATGGGTACTTCACTGGGCCGGTGTGATGCCAAACCTTTCTGTTTCTTTGGTGGCCCTGAAGCCCAAGCAGTCAGGGTCAAGGCTTTTGTGTTTTCCCCTGAACAGGGTATGAAGTTATGAAACCTGATGTCATCTTCAAGCTGGAGCAAGGAGAAGAGCCATGGGTGGGAGATGGAGAAGTTCCAAGTGCAGACTGCTCAGGTGGGTGTGAGCACCAGCCAGAAATTCAGTCTCAGTTGGTCACTGGGTTGATGACATCTCTGAAATGTGCTTTAGAGAGCTCTTTTCACAATCTCTGGCCCTGTGGTGGGGTTTCAGAACACCTGATGTGAGCCACTTTGTGCCTTTAGGTGTGGCTTCTTTGCTTCCAGCTTGTTCAGGCCATGAGCTACTCCCTGTCTGCCAAGTCTGGAACTTTGGCTTCTTTCATATTCTGACATGTTCAGTCTTCTGTCCTCTGCTCACCTATGGTTAGACACATCTGCTTGTACAGTTAGGAGGTTTCTTTCTCGCCTCAGTGGGGTGTCTGATGCCCAGAGAAGTACCCCGTGGGCCCACTGCACTCCATTCAGCCTCTGTAAAGCTGAGAACAGTTGCTTGTTCCTCCCAAACAATTGGTCCTTTTTCTCCCTTTTTAAAATTAGGTTCTGTTGTACTTTTCCTGTAGATTAGATACCATGGAGTACATTGAGTGGTCTGTCTCTTATTTAAGTTTTTTTGCGCTTTGGAAGTTATCTTTTTAACTTAACTCCTCAATGCACACTTAAAACTAGGCCCATGATGTCCCTTAGGGACATCTGAATTATCCAAATAATTGGATTTGGAATTTACTTCACTTACTGAATTATCCAAATTTCTAGATAGGTGTAGAATCTAACCTTCTTTTATAAGTTCAGGCTCCCTCGAAATCACCCCCTGAGATACGTATCTGAGTGGCACTGCAGTGGGAGGAAGGGCGTTGATGTGGGGGTGGGGAGGGAATGGCAGTGCATGTGATGGAAGGGTGCTCACCTGTGGCGGCTGCCTGGACCCCCCGAGGGACCAGGAAGCCGGTCACCTGCTAACGCCCAGTGCTCAGGGCTTGAGCGTTGCTCTGGGGGCGTTCGTGAATTCTCCAGAATGCCCAGAATCCCTGCACACAGACCAAGCATGTGCTTGCAGCTTAAGGATTATTTTGGGCAGAGAGAGATGGGTGCCTGGGTTGGGCCCCACAGTCTTCCCAGGGTGCAGGTGCCATCTGAATGTAGCTGAGGCATTGACAGGAGTCTGCTACAGTCTATAGCCTCTTCTTCCAGGCTCTCCACTGTGTGAATCTGTGCAGCCTCTCCTGCTGTTTATACCCTCTTCCTCAAATTCATGGTCAACTCCATTTGAACATTTCTCAGTGTTTTCAGACGAAATACTTACTCTTCTCTGCATCTCCGTTTGATTGTGCTATGTTTTATCTTAATCCTTTCCACACAAACTCTGTTTTCACATACACATTCATACACATGGAATGTTCTTTGACTGTCCAGCTCAGTTGGTCTCACTTTTTTCGGAAGTCCCATTCCAGACCTGATCACAGGCTGGGTAATATTCTTTAGTTGGTTGGTCTCTGAGCTTTGTGTGCATGCACAGACACAGGCTTATAGTTTTATACCCAGCCCTGTGTCAGACAGGATTCATTCCGCAAATTCTTCTCCACAAGCCCATTGTTCTAATACAGGTGTTTTTAGCCAGGTGTGCATTAGATCACATGGGGATTTGATTCAGTAGAGTGGTGTATACGTATTTTAAAATGTAGTATTCTAGAACTGGAATTTGTAGTTTGAGAAACTCTTGTGATTTTTTTTTTTTTTTTTATGTGCCCCTCATTGATAGCCACCACTTGAGTTTCTACTAAAGTGATTAAAAAGTAAAATACCTGGAAAATACCATACAGAAGCATAGAACTTACTTAAGAAGTGACATTTGCATCCAATTTTTTTAACTCTGTATTTAAATAGTGAACATTTATGTTTCACTGCAGTGTAGCGCAAAGTTGTCAAAATTAACAAGGCCTGCACTTCAGGGTCCCCAAGAACACCACTATGCTCAGAGGTTCAACGGGACTGCGGATGTTGTAGGAATGGCTAAGATTTATTACAGTGACATAATGACACATAGCTGCATCACCATGGAACGGGCACAAGCAGAGTCTGGAGGAATCCAGGTGCAGGTTTCCTGTGCTGCCCCCTCCATGAGGGTGACACAGAGCTCACTTCTCCCCCAGCAATGAAAATGCAGTAGTATGTGTGGTATTTCTGCCCAGGAAAGGTCACTAAAGACCGAGCACCCAGGGTTTTATTGGGAGCTGGTCAGAGGCACCTCTGCCTAGCACTTCGGCTAGGAGTCCAGCATTTCAGACTCCCAGGAGACCAGGTACTCAGCATAAACCACGTGGTTTGCACACAGTCCACCACAGGGAGCCCCTTTTATCAGCTGGGGAATGGTAGGAACACTCCAGAAACCCAGGTTCCCAAATGCTAGCCAAGAGCAACCTTGCAAGTAGTCGTGTGTGCATAGCACTCTCAGGCCTGGTGCCAACTCTTTTCTGCACAACAACTTTAGCAGTTCATAGAAAATTGAATATGTGTTGATTTCTCTTATTATTTTTAAGGTATTGTGCTGGATGGTGTGGGTATTCCTTGTCTACACAGTGCTTACTTTCTCACGGGAGGATAAAAGTGAACAAGTTTTCAAATAACCAGGGTAAAACCGAGATCCTGAAAGTGCTCTTATAGAAATAAGGTAGATAATAATATGGTAGAGAGAGTGTTAGTCTGCTCAGGAAGTTACTCCCACAGTTTTGGAGGCTGGAAGTCCCAAGATCAAGGTGCCTGCGTGATTTGGGTTCTGATGAAAGCTGTTTTGCTGGCTTGTAGCAATGTAGCTCTGCCCTCATATGGCCTTTCCTCATTCATGCATGTGGGTAGATTAGGGGCCAAGGAGTACTCTGGTGTTTCTGATAAGGATACTAATCTTTTTGGATCAGGGCCCTACCATTATGATCTCATTTAACCTTAATTCCTTCCTTTGGGATCTCATTTCCAAATACAACCACACCGGAGGTTAAAGCTTAAATATATAAATTTTGGGGAATGGCACAAACATTTGATCCATAACAGGGTCATGTGGAGAAGGCAACTCTAGACATGAAGACTGAAAGGAACAAGCTATCTGAATTAGGAGAAAGTGTTCCTTAAAGGAATGACAAATATGGGGGTGCCTGGGGGGCTCAGTCGGTGAAGCATCTGACTCTTGATTTCAGCTCAGGTCATGATCTCATGGTTTGTGAGTTCGAGCTCTGTGTCAGTCTGCTCTGACAGTGCAGAGCCTTTTTGGGATTCATTCTCTCTCTCTCTGCCCCTCCCCTGCTCACACTCTCACTTTCTCAAAATAAATATTTAAAAAAAAGGAATGATAAATATGAATGTATTAAGTCAGGAAGGGACTTAGTTACTTAGAAAGGCCTTGCCTCAGGGAGATAGGGGTTGGGGAGTGTGCGGAAACTAGATCATACATCAACTTGTAAGCAATAGGAAGGAGTTTGAATTGATTCAAACAATTTTAAATAATAATAAAATTATCTGATTTGTATTTTAAAAAGCTTAACCTGACTGCAGAGTAGAAAATTAACGGGAAGCAGGGAAACCAGTTGGAAGGATATTTTACTGAGATATTAAGATGGATTAAATTACAGCAGAGAGGAACACCTGGGTTGCTCAGTCGGTTGAGCATCTGATTCTTGATTTCAGCTCAGGTCATGATCCCGGAGTCATGGGATTGAGCCCTACGTGGAGCCTGCTTGTGATTCTCTCTCTTTCTCCTTCTGCCCCTCTTCCTCACTCATGCTTTCTTTCTCTCTAAAATAAAAAATAAAATACTTAAACAAGCTACAGCAGAAAAAAGCGGTGGGGAGAGTTGGGGTATCTGGGATATACTACAAATGGTCAAACATGAAGCAAACCCATTTTTCTAATGGGGAAAAATTAAAGTTGGAAGAAGTTAGATACAATTTCCAAATGTGTATTTAGTTTAACAATGTAACAGTTAAAGTAACAAAATTACAAGTTTAATTTGTAAGTACTCATTTTCTGTTCTCACGTTTCCTGTTACCACTTTATTCAAACTTGTACATCTCAAAGCTAATGTTTCTGTAGTAGACTTTTGATTTTAACCCCCAGACTTCGTTTTCCTTCATTCTTCTCAACTCAGTAATGAACACCATAATCCACTGAATTGCTCAAACCCCAGTCTTAGGGTTCATTCTTGATTCCTTGCTTTCCCTTATTCCTTACATGTCAAATCCATCAGCAAATCTTGTTGACTCTACCTCCTGAATGGATATGGCCAACAGTAAGTTGTGGGTTTCCTGCAAATTTATTACCCTTGATTGACATTTAAGTCTTTAAAAAGTTTTTCACATTACTGGTTGGCTTTCATACCTGTGGGTAAGAGCTCAGGAAAAATTCCAAGTGTTGATTATTAGTGAAAAATAAGCCTTTTGAAGAACACTTATAACAGTGGCCTAAGTGGTTATGTTGTGAGAATAATGACAGAAGAGCTATATAATAAAGGGCAAATTGAGAATATTTGAAGAATGGGAACTTGTATCTTAAGATATTTTCAGTGAAAGAACACATAGATTGTGAGGTTTTGTGCCTAAACACGTTAGATGAAAAATGGTGTGCTCCACAAAGTTGCTCTCTTGGTGATAATGCTAAAAATATTTCTGGTAAGTTTAAAACGTTCAGAAAATTTTAAAATGGGAAAAGGGACAAATATGATTTCTCATTCTCTAAGCTTGTAATGGCTTTGGTAGTTATTCTGTCAACCTGTTAATTTTCTCTATTTGTTTTCTTTTCCATTACAATTAAGTTGCGCAAGGTCAGGGGCTTGTTTCCTGTCTCTTGCTTGCGATTCGTGCTCCACCTGGGGCACAGTGTGTACTCAGTAGGTGTTGAGGAAATCATTTCCTCACAATATTGGATCAGTGCTTCTTCCAACCTCCTTTCTTTGTTCCTCGTTGCTCTTGATATATTTTTTACATTCTCTTACATTTTATAAACTTATATTTGACCACAATCACAGGTGACATAAGATACTACCTGTATGCCATTCCTATTTATAGCATTTTATTTTCTTTTTTTCCCCAGTACCTAAAGGATAGACCTTCTACCTGGGACTGGGAAACGGCCTTCCCCAGCATTCATCCCCTTACATAGCATAGCTGGTTTTTCATTTAGGAAAGACAACCACAGAAACATTCACAGGTTTTTATTTCTTTGTAGAACAAGACTTGCAAGGAAATGGTCACATGACGTGGCGCCAGGATGACCAGGAGAAGCTTAGAAATCTGAAACAGGATCACGAATGTGATGCATTTGGAAAAAAACTCAATCTGAGCATGAACTTTGTTCCTTTAAGGAAATCAAACAGTGAAGATAATGTAGATGGATTATTTTTAAAACATCACTTAGATTTACTTATTCCAAAAGCAGATTATGGAAAGACAGAATCGGATGGTTTCAGTGTATTTGATAAGTTGTTTCTCGATACCAAGCCTGAGGAAACTGATGCTTGGTTAAAATACTATGAATATGATAAATATGATAAAATTAGTTCTAAGAAGTCACAGATTATCATATTTCACAGAACTCGTCTAGGGGAGAAACTCTATGAATGCAGTGAATGTAGGAAACGCTTCACTAAGAGATCAAGTCTCATTAAACATCAGACCAGACACATAAGGGAGATAGCCTATGGCTGTGGTAAGTGTGGCAAAACCTTTCCTCAGAAGTCACAGTTTGTTACACATCACAGGACTCACACAGGAGAGAAACCTTACAATTGTAGCCAGTGTGGGAAAGCCTTCTCCCAAAAGTCACAGCTCACATCCCATCAGAGGACACACACAGGAGAGAAACCATATGAATGTGGTGAATGCGGGAAAGCCTTCTCCCGGAAGTCCCATCTCATATCACACTGGAGGACACACACAGGTGAGAAACCCTACGGGTGCAACGAATGTGGAAGGGCCTTTAGTGAGAAGTCAAATCTTATTAATCATCAGAGAATTCACACAGGAGAGAAACCTTTTGAATGCAGAGAATGTGGGAAGGCCTTCAGCAGGAAATCACAACTCGTTACACATCATAGGACTCACACAGGAACAAAACCCTATGGGTGTAGTGATTGTAGAAAAGCCTTCTTTGAGAAATCAGAGCTCATTAGACATCAGACAATTCATACTGGAGAGAAGCCCTATGAATGCAGTGAATGTCGTAAAGCATTCAGAGAGAGGTCAAGTCTCATTAACCATCAGAGGACTCATACAGGAGAGAAGCCTCATGGGTGCATTCAGTGTGGGAAAGCCTTCTCCCAGAAGTCACATCTCATATCCCATCAGATGACACACACAGGAGAGAAACCCTTTGTATGCAGTAAATGTGGGAAAGCCTTCAGCAGGAAATCTCAGCTTGTTAGACATCAGAGAACTCACACAGGAGAAAAGCCCTATGAATGCAGTGAGTGCGGGAAGGCTTTCAGTGAAAAATTAAGCCTTACTAATCATCAGAGAATTCACACAGGAGAAAAGCCTTATGTGTGCAGTGAGTGTGGGAAGGCCTTTTGTCAGAAGTCCCATCTCATATCACATCAGAGGACTCACACAGGAGAGAAGCCCTATGAATGCACTGAATGTGGGAAAGCTTTTGGTGAGAAGTCCAGTCTCGCAACTCACCAGAGAACTCATACAGGAGAGAAACCATACGGGTGCAGGGATTGTGAAAAAGCCTTCTCCCAGAAGTCACAGCTCAATACTCACCAGAGAATCCACACAGGAGAGAAACCCTACGAATGCAGTCTTTGCAGGAAAGCTTTCTTTGAGAAATCTGAGCTAATTAGACATCAGAGAACTCATACAGGAGAAAAACCTTACGAATGCAGCGAATGTGGGAAAGCCTTTAGGGAGAAGTCAAGTCTCATCAATCATCAGAGAACACATACAGGAGAGAAACCCTTTGAATGCAGCGAATGTGGAAAAGCCTTCTCTCGGAAATCACACCTCATACCGCACCAGAGGACACACACTGGGGAGAAGCCCTACGGATGCAGCGAATGTAGGAAGGCCTTCTCTCAGAAGTCACAGCTTGTTAACCACCAGAGAATTCATACAGGAGAGAAACCTTACCAATGCCATGAATGTGGGAAAGCCTTCTCCCAAAAGTCACAGCTCATTAATCACCAGAGAACTCATACAGCAAAGAAGTCCTAGGATTGGAGTTAATATTAGTCTTTGACAGAGACCTTACCTCTTTGTACTTCAGAAAAAAAAAAAACACAGTTATGGTAAACCTTTCAAATAGTCACATCACATTGTAGGTCTGAGTAATCTTTTAGGGTAGGAACTCTAAGTGAGGTTATGTAGGGAAAGTTTGCAGCTGATTAACATGCTTATATAGGAACTCATGGAGTAGAATGAGCCTATGAGATGCAGTGGATTTTAAAAGCTTGGCAAGCATACAGTAGGAAATTAATAGCAAAGATGAGTACTGTGAACATCAGAAAGCTTTGCAGAGGCCACATCTCATTAGCTGTTGGAAATATGCCCACTGGGGTAAACCCTAATCCAGCAAATGAAGAAAAATCCCATGAATGCGGCAAGTGAGGTAATATTTCCATCAAGAAATCACAGCTCATTGTGCATTAAAATACTCTCAGGAATGAAGCTCTGTGAAAATACTAAATATGGGACACTCTTCAGCAGGTAATCCAACCATATTTTTGGGGGGGGGGGGATTTACATTGTGGGTAAGCCTAACGATTGAAAGAAATGGGAAACGTGCCCCTAGAAATAAGGCTATAAAGGGAAGCCATACATTTTTTTATAGACGTGGTTATTAGAAACCCCATACTGATGATTGACATGTTCATTCTGAAGTATGAAGTTTTAAAAATATGTGAATAAATTGAGTCATTGAAACATCTAGATAAGACATTTCTCAGTGGTATTTATGGTTTATTTTCTTGTGTCACACAGTGTGTCTCATATTTTGGAATCACATATGATGATGTAATTGTGAGCATGAAATGCACATACCTTGTAGTAGTGCCTCTGATGTCAGGACATAACCACATGCCGCTGGTTTTTCTGTTTTAATGATACTATCGAAATGGCAATTGGTATAACATGTCTTACTGTTAAGTACGCAGCTTAATAACACCACATCTCTTTTTTTCCTTATGGCTTATTGGCATATAGACGGGTCTGTGGTTGCTGATGTTTCTCTTCCGTTATGAAAGCCAACATTATATAGTCTGCAATCTCAGACTCAAACAATTTACCTAACACCTGGTTAACAAGTACCCAAAGACAGGAACGCAAAACGCAATAGTGACTCATTATGTACTGAGTGAGCAAAAGAAAGGCGTGTGAACTGTATCACATAGCACTTGAGCTAAATGGCAGTAGTGCTGTCCAGGTGTTGTTCTCATTCAGTGTGGTGCCTTTGTGCATCCAGTGTACGTACTTCAAGTGCTGTGTGCCCAAGTACAGCTTGTATTTAAGTTACTCTGATGAAATATGTTGTGTGCTATTGTTTTCAGTGTTTCATAAGATATTTTGTGGAAAAGCTAGGGGGAGAAACCAATTATTTAGGGGTCACTTTCAGAAAATGTATAGATTTTTTTGTGCTGAGAAATATATTTTTGATGTATTCAAGGAAGCCTATTTTACCTTCCTGCACATTTCTGTGATGTCCGGACAGGTATTAGGAAGTAGGCCTTTCACTGCTTCATCATTTGAAGTATCTGTGCTTTGCCTCTCTTCACCAGCTGCACCGTGCACATGGTGATCCTGTTGTGAACCTTTCATTGTAAGTAGGGCTCGCTTCGACAGTGCATGAACCACCCCTTAGCTCAGGTGGAACTTTGCAGTGATCTTTATAATGATCCTTGACAAAGTGTATAGTATTCTTTGTACGATGGTGAAATTCAGAAAAGTCCTGACTTTGATTCCAGACTTGGGAAAATCAAGACTTCTTTCATGCACAAGTTGCTTTGTCTGCACCTTTGAGTTCACCAGTATTCTTTCCTGTAATTACCAATTTTACATCATTGTTGAAAAATTGGGACTTCAATGAGAGTAATTTTCTAATCCACTACACCAGGATGGTAATTTTAAAAGTAACTAACTTCCCAAATTTTGATTCATGCTCAAACATATGGACTTCCTGCTTTTCTCCCTCAAACCTGAAGGTGATTTTATCAACTTCATTTGTAAAAGAATAGTTATAGGGTTATGTTTTACTTTGTAGATTGTCCCATTTTTAAATTTTTATCTCTCCTGATTCTCTTCCCTAGTCCCAGATATTGATTTGTTAGTTCTTGGATTGAGTTTGGAGTCTGTTGTCTAAAAATGACCTAATTTTTCTCACTTCAGTTCTAGATTGTTCCATTTACTATTAAGGAGTTAAACCCAGTAGTTTACTCTCTAGATAACCGAACTTTGGCTTTAGCCTACTGGTTGAATACCAAAGAGCAGATTTTTTCCTTAGGGGTCATGTGTCAGTCATAGGGAGTGCTAACGCTGGCAACAGAGGCCTTGTTTATCAAAATACCTTACGTGGAGACCCAGGTATGCTGTGTAGAACTCACTGGGTACTCTCTTTCTGAAGAGGGGTCTTTGATTCTGAAATTAGATATTTTCAGTGTCCACGTTTTAAATTACCTTGGTAAACCACAAAAAAAAAAAAACACGAGTCCCCACATTTCCCCTGCCACAAATCCCACATCAAGAAGAAAGCTGGTTTTGATGCTAAGAGGGATTTACTTGCAGCTTCATGGAGCATAGTAGCTGATGTTGGTAGAATGCATAGGGAGAGCATCCCCTCCCTCCTCTTTCACCACCCAGGTTCCCCCACTGTCCTGGAAGACCGTTCTGCCAAGCACAGTTCTACTGTATTCCTTTTACTAAGTAATGGATCGTTTGGAGATCAAGTCTGTGAGTCTTGGGGAGTGCCTTTCTATTCAGTGTTTCTTTGTGGGCTTTTGCAATGTGACGCCATTCTCTCTATGGATCCAATGTTCTGGGTATTTTGATCTCAAGATCATCACCTGTAGAACCTGAGGTGAAATAAACCCAAAGAATATCCAATTTATCCAGCAATACCTGGTACCAATAGAAGAATGTAGATCAGTGGGCATCTGGAATCTACATCCGAGGCTTCCCTCATTTGGCCGTTTATGCCAGCAGTATATGCTCAGGTTGTCAGCTCTGCTGGGCTCATGAGTCTACAGATACAGTACCAGCAAGCTGCTAGGTGTTCAGCACCTAGTCTGGCCTATGCTGATGTGCTAACCCAACCATGACCCTTGTAGCTGTATGTATAATTTCTTGCACCTTGCCTTCATTCTTTTTTTAGTCCATTTTCCACACTGCACATAGTATTTTAAGGTGCAATTCTGATTATACACTTCTGTGTTGAAACAGCAGGTAGCTAATTGTGGACTTAATGAGGACTTCTGTATAAATCCGGCCTATCCATCATTTCTGAATATCTTTCCTCCTGCACAGTACTTTTTGGCCTCCTTGAACTACTCGCAGTTCCTTCGTATTTCTACAATCTCACAAGTCTCCTGTCACTGAAATGCCCATGTTCCTTATTAATGCTTGGCCATCCTTTATGAACCACACATGTGTTTGTCACTGTGGTAATACAATCATCGCATGTCTTGTCTTTTCCATTAGAAAGCTTCCGGAAACCTGGGACTATCTTGTTTGTGTATATGGTTTTAGCGACTGAGGTTGTAATCTATGAACGTGGGTGCTCACGGTGGCTGCTTTCCACCACACAGGGAAGCATAGTCTGCAGTGAGGGAGAAGAGTGAAGCCTGGAAGCTTATTCCGGGACCTGGTTCTTGTCCTGATGTCCAGACTCACATCTGCCCTTTTCATGCCTTGATTGTTGCATTCTTCTGTGAGATATCCCAAATACCCTTCTAATAAATTCTCATGCTTGCTTCATCCGGTTCAAGTTGCGTTTGTTTCTTACAACCCAAATATTCCTAACACGGGAGGTTGGGCTGTGCGATAAGTTGGGTTCTCTGGAAGTGGATCCTGAGATGCAGTTTGGAGTGCAAGGTGTTTATTGAGGATCAGCATCTGTGGGGTGATGGGAAGATGAATAGGAAAGGGTGGGTCGGAGGAAGAAGTCAGGCTGGACTGAGGCCGGTGAGACCCTGGCCACACCAGTAGGAAGCTCTGAAGGACGTGCCGCTCGTGAGTGTCTCCTGTGGGGCCAAGATGGGCAGGTCTCCACATCCCCGACGAGCTCCGTCACCAGGGGCCTGTTGCCCTGGGAAGGGGAGCATCCCGAGTGAGTCTGCTCTTTAGCTGAGACCAACTCCACAAACTCCGGCAACTGGGGGCAGTCAGCTGACCACTCCCTGCTGCTGAGCAACGAGTCCTTCCCTGGAGAGGGTTGGGTGGCCTCACTCTGTGCCCACAGTCCATCCCACCTCTGCTGAGTTCCATTTTCCCAGCGTGAGGTCTGTCCGAGGAGAGACTGAGGAAACAAAGTTCGTTGGGACCAACTGGTCCCTCCTGATGCTGTCGTTTTTCTCACCTGTGAGCTATTCTGGGGCCTCTGCCACCTCTGCTGGCATTGATGGCTCACCTCCTTGCTGAGGGGTCTGAGCCATGGTTCCCGTGCCCTCAGACCAAGTTGCCGTATCTGTGCATGTACCTTCACGACTGGGTAAGAAAGTCGCAAGAAGCCCCTAAGTGGATCACCTGAATCCATTCCTTCCTCCCCACCCTGTTGTGTAAGCAGCACTGCATCCTCCTCGTGCATCAAGTACCCCTGAAAAAGAGCGACTCCTCGTCTGCCCTGCTGGTCCCTGGACACAAGGAGCACAATGCCCACGGCGTACCTGGAGCTTGCAGTTAAGTAGGAAACTTGCTCTGTCTTGGTGAAAAGCGTGTTCTCCTTACAGATCAAGACTTCTAACCCTGCAGAGCCCAGAGTTGTGGGTATGGGAAGCACAAAGGCCTCTGGAGGCAATCATTGGTAATGTGACGGTAGGTGAGGCCATCCCTGCTTAAGAGAGACCGAGAGAGCATGTGGTGAAGGGCAGAGAGAGGGGGGGGGATCTGAAGCAGGCTCTCTGCTGACAGCAGCGAGCCCAGTGCAGGGCTCTAACTCACGAACTGTGAGGTCAGACTTTTGGCTCTGAGCCAAAGTCAGATGCTCCGCCAGCTGAGCCACCCAGGTGCCCCTCTTGCTTTCCGTTTTTTTTCTTTTTTAAAAGAAAATTTTTAATGTTTATTTTGAGAGAGAGAAAGAGAGAGGTAGTGGGGAAGGGCAGAGAAAGAGAGACAGAATCCAAAGCTGGCTCCAAGCTGACAGCACAGAGCCTGACACTGTGCTTGAACCCATAAACTGTGAGATCAAGACCTGAGCTGAAGTCAGGTGCTCAACCAACGGAGCCACCCCAGTGCCCCACTTTTCTTCTTTTTAAAAAGATTTATCTTAGAAGGAGAGGGAGGAAGCGGGATAGGGAGAGAATCCCAAGCAGGCTCCACACTCAGCACAGAGCCCGACATGGGGCTTGATACCATGACCCTGGGATCATGACCTGAGCCGAAATCAAGAGTCAGACATTCAACCTACTGAGCCATCCAGGCCCCCAGAATCTGCTTTTCAAATGGAGAATATTTCTCTGCCACAGAAATCATGGCTTTGCAACAGAACCCTAGAGGGCTCTGCAGCTCTATCAGAGATTGAAGTAGACTGCAGACAGCATCCTTAACTGCCTTGGATACTTCTAACAGACCTTCTGCACCATGTGAGTTAACCTACAGGGTACCTCGCACCAGTCCTGTGCCTGCTGCAGAGCTCTCTTGCTCTAGGCGCCACTCAAAATTGGGAGCTTTACAAACCACCCAAGATCGGAGTCAAATTTCCAAGTGTGTTCCATGATCCCTTCCAGCGTCAAAGAGGCCCATGTTAATGTTCCTTTAACAAATTTTAGTCTTTACATTTTCTTAAAAAAATTTTTTTAATGTTTATTTTTGAGAGACAGAGACAGAGCACGAGCGGGGCAGGGGCAGAGATAGAGGGAGACACGGAATCTGAAGCAGGCTTTAGGCTCCGAGCTGTCAGCACAGAGCCTGACACGGGGCTCGAACCCACGGACCATGAGATCATGACCTGAGCTGAAGTCGGATGCTCAATCAGCTGAGTCACCCACGTGCCCCAGGTCTTTCCATTTTCATTCATTCTTCAGAACCACATTTTAGGACTAAATTTTGATAAAATTTAGACAATAAAATGTATCTACTTTTCACATAGAGTTGAACTTCCATGAGTTTTGGTAAAAATGTTTAGGCCAACGTGAGTACCGCTTCCTACCAACTTGTAGATTATTTCATTTCCATCACTTTAAAATGTTCCCTTGTACCTCTTCACAAATTTCACTTCCACTGCTGACCTTAACCGCTGATCTCTCTTCTGACACTAGATTCTTTTTATCTGTTCTAGAATTTCATATGATTGGGATTGTACAATAAGTAACCCTTCGTATCTGGCTTCTCTCAGTCTAATGTTTTTGGGATTTGTGCATGTTTTTTGTGCATCAGTAGTTTTGTTTTTGTTGTTTTTTTATTGCTCAGCTTTCCATTGTATGGAAATACCATTGTATGGATATACCAGAGTTTGTCCATCCACTCACCTGCTGATGGACGTACAAATCGTTTCATATTTTGGCCATGAAGAATAATGCTGAGTCTTTCCACTACATTCACCAGAATAGCCAAACATGGAATATAAAACAATACAAGCACTTTGGAAGACAGTGTGGCAATTTCTTAAAAGTTAATCATACAGTTGTATGGTGACAGATGGCAGCTACACGTGTGATGAGCAAGCACAATGTGTGGACTTATCAATCACTATGTTGTATACCTGAAATGTTAACATTTTGTGTCAACTATACGTCAATAAAAAATAATTAAAAAAACTGGTAAATATATACGTACCATAAGATTCAGGAATTCTACTCCTAAGACTCTACCCATGGAAAATGAAAACATATGTTCAGAAAACTTTGTATACCAATGTGCATAAGATCTGTTTAAGGAATGTTTGGTTTGTCTTCTAAGCCGTGCTGCTGATGCTACAGATTGAGGGTTAACGAAAAGGAAAAAAAAAAAAAAAAAAAAAAAAAAGAGTCAATAAAAGGAGAATTCTGAGGGGTATATATTTATATATTCCTGTTCTTAAAAATGTTTGAGAAATACATTCAGAAGAGCTTTGTGTGGCAGAATCTGGGAGCCTTTTTGAACAGATGTGTTATTGTTTGTCCCTAAGTAATCTCGGGCCACTGAAGAAATTTGACTTTTAAAAAAACTTTTTTTAACATTTATTTATTTTTGAGAGCGCGAGAGCAAGCAAGTGAGTGGGGGAGGGACAGAGAGAGGGAGAGAAGCAGGCCGACTGCAGGGCTTGAACTCACAAACCATGAGATCATGACCTGAGCAGAAATCAAGAGTTGGCCGCTTAGCCGACTGAGCCACCCAGGCACCCCAGAATTTGACTTTAAAATTAAAAGCAGGATTGGGGCACCTAGGTGGCTCAGTTAAATGTCTGATTCTTGGTTTCACCTCAGGTCATGATCTTGTGGTTCCGTGGGTTTGATCACTGCGTTGGGCTCTTTGGTGACAGTGCTGAGCTTGGGATTCTCTGTCTCCTCTCTCTCTCTGCCTCTCTGTCTCTCAAACAAAATAAACTTAAAAAAATTAAAAGGATGTTTTATTCAATATATGTTATTAGGGCCCACAACCAAAAATTTTGGACAAAATAATAGCATTGCATCCTTACATCACACTAAAAAACATAAATTACAGAAGGGATAATTTTGTAATTGCATATAAGAAACAAAACATCATATATAAATATATGAATATTTATAATATGGATGAAAAAGGTTTTAGAAACACATCCTGAGGATGTGTTTTTAAAACCTGAACCGTGGTTCAGTTGGTTCTGCATCTGACTTTGGCTCAGGTTATGATCTCACAGTTTGTGAGTTTGAACCCCATATCAGGCACTGCTCTGAGAGCACGGAGCCTGCTTATTCTCTGTCTACCTCTCTCTGTCTCTCCCTCTTTCTCTCTCAAAAATAAGATAAACATTATTAAAAAAACATAAATTTCACTGTGTAAAATTTAACGTTATAGGATATAAAATTATCTTCTGTTGTCTAGTTTTAGGATTTAAGTCTTTTACTCTAATTTGTGATAAATCTATACAATGAAAATGTGCACATTTACAAAATGATGCTAATAGGATATATTAATTCACTTAATTCAAAAATATTTTATGAGCCTTTATACACCATGTACTACCTGTCATGTACCACTATTCTAGGCAATGGGGTAAAGGTCTGAACAAGACAGAAAAGGTTTCTGCTCTCAGGAGGTTAATTCAATTTAATAAGGAGAGATATGGCAATGCAAACTGGTGCCCCTTCCCTGGGAAACTGTGGAGGTTCCTCAGAAAATTAAAAATAGAACTACCCTATGACCCAGCAATTAGCACTGCTAGGAATTTACTCAAGGGATACAGGAGTGCTCATGCATAGGGGCACATGTACCCCAATGTTTATAGCAGCACTTTCAACAATAGCCAAATTATGGAAAGAGGCTAAATGTCCATCAACTGACGAATGGATAAAGAAGGTGTGGTTTATAAATACAATGGAATACTACTTGGCAATGAGAAAGAATGAGATCTGGCCATTTGCAGCAACGTGGATGGAACTGGAGGGTATTACGCTAAGTGAAATAAGTCAGAGAAAGACAAATACCATATGTTTTCACTCATATGTGGATCTTGAGAAACTTAACAGAGGCCATGGGGGAGGGGAAGGGGAAAAAAAAGTTAGGCGAGGTGAGAGCAGAGGAGGGACACAGAGAGGGGAAGAAAGAGAATCCCAAGCAGGCTCCATACTGTAGTACAGAGCCCGACACCGGGCTTGGTCCCAGGAACATGAGATTGTGACCTGAACTAAAATCAAGAGTTGGATACTTAACTGCCTGAGCCACCTAGGTGCTCCAGTGTTATATTTTTGTTTCAACTATCAAACTCATGAGGACAGTCCATTACATTTATCCCTATTTTTACCCACGCCACTGTCTTTATAAGTTCTAACCCTTGTTATAATTTCTTTTACAGTTGGAGGACTCCCTCTGGCCAGCCTCTAAGTTAAGGGCAGCTGGTGACAGATTATTAACTTTCCTTCACCTTCATCATATGGAGGTCTTTATTTCCCCTTCATCTGAAGAGTATTTTTGCTAGATACAGAATTAAGGGTTTACAATTATTATTTTTTCCCTAGCATGTGAAAAATATGCCACCTCCTTCTGGCCTCCACTTCTCAGATGAGAACTCCCCTGTCACTCACTTTTTCCTCTGTAGGTAGTGCTTTATTTTATTTATTTAATATACTTATATTTTTAAATATTTATGAGAGAGACAGAGTGAGTGGTGGAGGAGCAGAGAGAGAGGGAGACACAGAATCTGAAGCAGGATCTAGGCTCTGAGTTGTCAGCACAGAGCCCAACACGGGGCTCAAACTCACAAACCACGGGATCGTGACCTGAGCTGAAGTTGGATGCTTAATCAACTAAGCCACCCAAGTGCCCCTACGATATATTTTAAAACTTAGAATGTACACATCCTTTCTAAACAAGAGAAATTCAATAGCCAAAAAGGAAATGAATAGATTTTACTGCATAAAAACTTCAAAGTACAGCATGCACGCAAACACACACATTACACACAAAGGGAAATGAGAAGTAATGGCTTGTAAGAATATGCTTTATCTGTAACATACATATAAAGGCATAAAATCGCAAAGAGCTCTTATAAATCAATGATAAAAGCAGAGATTCTAATAGGAAAATGGACAAAAGATATGAATAAGTATTTCACAGAAGGTAAATAAGAACTAGTCAATAAACAGAGTTGCTTATTCTCACAAAAAGCAAATTTACAATAAGATATCTTAAGTCACTATATGACAAAAATTAAATTTGGTAATAGCCACTTGTCATTCAGTCAATAAATACACATTGGGCCCTCACTCTGTGCCAGCAATATGGTATAGAGATAATAATAAGCAAAATAGTCTCTAGATTCATACTAGTGAGGTTGACAATTATTAACAAAGTACACACATAAATACATATATTTGTAAACAAGCAAATTAGGCAAATGCTAGAGAGAGTAAGTATAGAATTCAGTGAGTTTTCTGGGGACAAGCTGGCACCTGACCATTGCCCAGTGAGACCCTCCCTCAGAGGGTCAGAGCAGGTCCAAGTGGCAGGCCCTCAGAAGAGAGGGGTTTGGAAACAGAGCCCCATCTGAGATAAAACTCAGGAGGGCAGTGCTGCTGGTAGGCTGATGGCTTGGACATGGACAGTGTAGAAGTGGAGACTGGACAGAAACCAGAAACAAAGAAGGGGTGTCTGATGGCTGGTGGGTGAGTGCAGAGTTCCTGTGCCAGAGATTGGGAAGCTAGGTGACACCATTTTCACCTCTACCATGCATGTGCATAGACACCCACGTGCCCCACACAGTTCCACCCCAGTAAGCTAAGCAGCGCCATGTAGTGGAGAACAGAGCCTTTTGCCAAGGCCCATCCAACTGTACCAACCAAGCCCTAGAGAATCACCATAAGTCTCTCTGCCTGCTTAATGTATGGACTATAGAGTGCATCATAGTTTGATTTCTAGGAAACTGGATGTAGTTACATTCGGATTTCATTTGGTTTGCTGCTCCATCTATTTGGGTTTTTAGGTGGTTTTTTTTTTTTTTTCATTTTTTTCTTTTCTTGGATTCAGAAAAAAAATTTTATTTTCCGTTTAAAAAAATATTTTTAACATTTATTTATTTTTAAGAGACGGAGACAGAGAACGAGCAGGAGAGGGCAGAGAGAGTGGGAGACACAGAATCTGAAGCAGGCTCCAGGCTCTGAGCTATCAGCACAGAGCCCAACAGGAAGCTTGAATTCATGAGCTGTGAGATCATGACCTGAGCTGAAATTGGTCACTTTAACCAACAGAGCCACCCAGGTGCCCCTATTTCCCGTTTTTATAAAAAATTTAAAAAAAATTAATTTTTACTGTATTTTTTATTTTTTGTAAATTTTTAAATTCTATTTTACTTCATTTTATTCTATTTTATTGTATACATTTATTTTAATTTTTAAACATTTTCTTTTTACTTTCCCTTTTTTCCTTTATTCTATCAAGCTTCTTTTCAACAACCAGACCAAAACACACCTAGGACCTAGCTTCCTTTAATTGATTTTTTGTGTTGGTTTTTATTTTTTAATTTGTATTTTATTAATTCTTTTTCATCCTCCAAAATGACAAAACAAAGGTATTCACGCCAAAAGAACAGGAAGAAATGAAAGGCAGGGACTTAATCAACACATATATAAACAGGATGTCTGAACTAGACTTTAGAATCACGATAATAAGAATAGGGTTGAGGGGCGCCTGGGTGGCGCAGTCGGTTAAGCGTCCAACTTCAGCCAGGTCACGATCTCGCGGTCCGTGAGTTCGAGCCCCGCGTCGGGCTCTGGGCTGATGGCTCAGAGCCTGGAGCCTGTTTCCGATTCTGTCTCTCTCTCTCTCTCTGCTCCTCCCCTGTTCATGCTCTGTCTCTCTCTGTCCCAAAAATAAACGTTGAAAAAAAAAATTAAAAAAAAAAAAAAGAATAGGGTTGAAAAAAGAATAGCATCCCTTCCTGTGGAGATAAAAGAAGTAAAATCTTGGGGCGCCTGGGTGGCTCAGTCGGTTGAGCGTCCGGCTTCAGCTCAGGTCACGATCTCGCGGTCCGTGGGTTCGTGCCCCGCGTCAGGCTCTGGGCTGATGGCTCAGAGCCTGGAGCCTGTTTCCGATTCTGTGTCTCCCTCTCTCTCTGCCCCTCCCCCGTTCATGCTCTGTCTCTCTCTGTCTCAAAAAAAAAAAAAAAAAAAAAAAAAAAAAAAAGAAGTAAAATCTAGTCAGGACTAAATTAAAAATGCCATAACTGAGATGCAATCTCAAATGTATACCATGGCGGCAAGTATGGATGAAGCAGAGCAGTGGATTAGCGATACAGAAGACTAAATTATGCAGAATGTGAAGCAGAAAAGAGGGAAAATTAGGCAAAAGAGCACTATGTAAGAATCAGACAACTCAGTGACTCATTAAAAATGAGTAACATCTGAATTACAGGAGTCCCAGAAGATGAAGAGAGAGAAAAAGGGGTAGAAGGTTTATGTGAGCAAATCATAGAAGAAAACATTCCCAACCTGGGGAAAGACACAGACATCAAAATCCAAGAGCACAGAGAACTCCCTTTAGATTCAACAAAAACCAACCATCAACAAGGCATATCATAGTCAAATTCACAAAATACACAGACAAGGGAAGAATTATGAAAGCAGCAAGGGGAAAAAAAGTCTGTAACCTACAAAGGAAGACAGTTCAAGTTTGCAGCAGACCTATCCACAGAAACTTGGCAGGCTGGAAAAGAGTGGCAGGATATATTCAATGTGCTGAATCAGAAAAATATGCAGTCAAGAATTCTTTATTCAGCAACTGTGTCACTGAAAATAGAAGGAGAGATAAAGAGTTTCTCAGACAGACAGAAACTAAAGGAGTTTGTGACCACTAAATCAGCCCTGCAAGAGTTTTTAAGGGGGACTCTCTAAGGGAAGAAAAGATGAAACAAAACAAAAAAGACCAAAAGCAACAAAGACTAGAAAGGACCAGGGAACAGCACCAGAAACTCCAACTCTACAGGGAACACAATGACAATAAATTCGTATCTTTCAGTACTCACTCTAAACATCAATGGACTAAATGCTCCAACCAAAAGACATAGGGTAACAGAACAGATAAGAAAACGAAATCCATCTATATACTGTTACAAGAGACCCATTTTAGACCTAAAGACACCTTCAGATTGAAAGTAAGGGGATGGAGAACCATCTATTATGCTAATGGTCACAGAAAGCCGGAGTAGACATACTTATGTCAGACAATCTAGCTTTTAAAATAAAGACTGTAACAAGAGATAAAGAAGGGCATTATATATAATCTTCTCGAGTGCACATGGAACATTCTCCAGAACAGATCACATACTGGTGCACAAATAAGCCCTCAACAAGTACAAAAAGATTGAGAGCATATGTGCATATTTTCAGACCACAATGCTATGAAACTTCAAATCAGCCACACACAAAAAAAAAAATTTGGAAAGACAACGAATACCTGGAGACTAAAAAACATCCTATTAAAGAATGAATTGGTTAACCAAGAAGTTAAAGAGGGAATTAAAAGGCACATGGAGGCCAACGAAAATGATAACACCACAGCCCAAAACCTCTGGCATACAGCAAAGGTGGTCGTGAGGGAAGTATATAGCAATCCAGGCCTTTCTAAAGAAGAAAGAAAGGTCTCAGATACACAACCTAACCTTATACCTTAAAGAGCTGGAAAAAGAACATCAAACAAAACCCCAGACCCAGTAGAAAGGCGGGAAATAATAAAGATTAGAGCAGAAATCAATGATATTGAAATAAAACAAACAGAACAGATAGATGAACCCAGGAGCTGGTTCTTGGAAAGAATTAACAAAATTGGTAAACTCTTAGCCAGTTTGACAAAAAAAAAAACAAAAAAAAAAAAAAAAACAAACAAACAAACCCAAATAAATAAAATCAAGAATGAAAGAGGATAGATCACAAACAACACTGCAGAAATACAGACAATAATAAGAGAATATTATGAGCAATTATATGCCAAGAAATTAAGCAATATGGAAGAAATGGACAAATTCCTAGAAATATATAAACTACCAAAAGTGAAACAGGAAGAATTGAACAGACTCATAACCAGTAAAGAAATTGAATTCTTAATAAAAAATTTCCCCCAAAATAAGAGTCCAGTGCTGGATGGCTTTTCAGGGGAATACTACCAAAAATTTAAAGAATAGTTAATGTCTATTCTTTTGAAGCTGTTCCAAAAAGTAGAAACGGAAGGAAAATGTCTAAACTCATTTAATGAAGCCAGCATTACCTTGATTCCAAAACCAGACAAAGACCCCACTAAAAAGGAGAAGTATAGACCAATTTCCCTGATGAACACGGATGCATAAATTCTCAACAAGATACTAGCCAACTGGATCTAACAACACATTAAAATAATTCTTCACCATGATCAAGTGGGATTTATATTGGGGATGCACGGCTGGTTCAATATCAGCAAATCAATCAATGTGATACATCACATTAAAAGAAAGGACAAGAACTACACGATCCTCTCAATAGATGCAGAGAAAGCATTTGACAAAATACAGCATCCTTTCTTGATAAAAACCCTCAAGAAAGTAGGGATAGAAGGATCATAAAATATCTCAGGATCATAAAAGCCCTATATGAAAGACCCACCGCTAATATCATCTTCAATGGGGAAAAACTGAGAGCTTTCCCCCTAAGATCAGGAGCACGTCAGGGATGTCTACTCTCACCACTGTTATTCAACAAAGTATTGGGAGTCCTAGCCTCAGCAATCAGACAACATAAGGAAATAAAAAGGCATCCAAATCAGCAAAGAGGAAGCCAAACTTCCACTCTTTGCAGGTGACATGATAACTCTATATGGAAAACCCAAATGATTTGACCAAAAACTGCTAGAACTGATCCATGAATTCAGCAAAGTTGCAGGATATAAAATCAATGCCCAGAAATCGGTTGCATTTCTATACACCAATAACGAAGCAGCAGAAAGAGAAATAAAGTGACCAATCCCATTTACAGTTGCACCAAAACCCATAAAATACCTAGGAATAAACCTAACCAAAGAGGTAAAAAAAAATCTTTACACTGAAAACTATAGAAAGCTTATGAAAGAAATTGAAGAAGACACAAAAAATGGAAAAATATTCTATGCTTATGGACTGGAAGAACAAATATTGTTAAAATGTCAATACTACCCAAAGCAATCTACATATTCAATGTAATCCCTATCAAAATAACACCAGCAGTCTTCACAGAGCTAGAACAAATAACCCTAGGGGCGCCTGGGTGGCGCAGTCGGTTAGGCGTCCGACTTCAGCCAGGTCACGATCTCGCGGTCCGTGGGTTCGAGCCCCGCATCGGGCTCTGGGCTGATGGCTCAGAGCCTGGAGCCCGTTTCCGATTCTGTGTCTCCCTCTCTCTCTGCCCCTCCCCCATTCATGCTCTGTCTCTCTCTGTCCCAAAAATAAATAAACGTTGAAAAAAAAAATTAAAAAAAAAAAAAAAAGAACAAATAACCCTAAAATTTTTATGGAACCAAAAAAGACCCTAAATTACCAAAGCAATCCCAAAAAAGAAAACCAAAGCTGGAGGTATCACAATTCCAGATTTCAAGATGTATTATAAAGCTGTAATCATTAAGACAGTATGGTACTGGCACAAAAACAGACACTCAGATCAGTGGAGCAGAATAGAGAATCCAGAAATGGACCCATAAATGTGTGGCCAACTAATCTTTGACAAAGCAGGAAAGAACATCCAGTGGAATAAAGACAGCGTCTTCAGCAAATGGTGTTGGGAAAACAGGACAGCGACATGCAGAAGAATGAACCTGGACCACTTTCTTACACCATACCCAAAAATAAACTCAAAATGGATGAAAGACCTAAACATAAGACAGGAAGCCATCAAAATCCTCAAGGAGAAATCAGGCAAAAACTTCTTTGACCTTGGGCACAACAACTTCTTAACACATCTCCAGAGGCAAGGGAAACAAAAGCAAAAATGAACTATTAGGACCTCATCAAGATAAAAAGCTTCTGCATGGCAAAGGAAACAATCAGGAAAACTAAAAGGCAACCAACGGAATGGGAGAAGATATTTGCATATATCAGATAAAGGGTTAGTAACCAAAATCTATAAAGAACTTATCAAACTCAACACCCCCCAAAAACTAAATAATCCAGCGAAGAAATGGGCAAAAGACATGAATAGACACTTTTCCAAAGAAGACATCCAGATGGCCGACACATGAAAAGACGTTCAACATCACTCATCACCAGGGAAATACAAATCAAAACCACAATGAGATACTACATCACCACTGTCAGAATGGCTAAAAGTAAACTCAGGCAATGACAGACGTTGGCAAAGATGTGAAGAAAGAGGAGTTCTTTTGCATTCCTGGTGGTAATGCAAACTGGTGCAGCTACTCTGGAAAACAGTATGGAGGTTTTTCAAAAAATTAAAAATGGAACTACCATATGACCCAGCAATTGCACTACTAGGTATTTATCCAAACGATACAGGTGTGTTGTTTTGAATGGGCACATGCACCCCAATGTTTATAGTAGTGCTATCTACAATAGCCAAATTATGGAAAGAGCCCAAATGTCCATTGACAGATGAATGGATAAGGAAGATATGGTATAGATATACATAATGGAGTTATTACTCAGCAACCAAAAAGAATGAAATCTTGCCTTTTGCAACAACATGGATGGAACTAGAGTGTATTATGCTAAGTGAAACTAGTCGAAGACAAATATGACTTCACTCATGTGGAATTTAGAATACAAAATAGATGAATATAAGGGAAGGGATGAATACAAAACAGGGAGAGGGACAAAACACAAGACTCTTAAATATAGAGAACAAACTGAGGGTTGCTAGAGGGGTTGTGGATGGGGGCATGGGCTAAATGGGCAAGGGGCATAAAGGAGAATACTTGTTTGGATGAACACTGGGTGTTATACGTAGAGGCTGAATCGCTGGATTCTACTCCTGAAATCATTGTTATGATATGCTAACTAACTTGGATGTAAATTAAAAAAAGATTTCAGTGAGTTTAGAATCAAAGGGACATTGCTCAGAGATCACAATAGGATCACAGAACACTCCTTTGAGTAAGAGTTGCTTGAGTTGAATTATGAAGGATGAGTTGAAATGAACAAATGAAGTGGCACCTGGGTGGATCAGTCAGTTAAGTGTCTGACTCTTGATTTCAGCTCCGGTCATGATCTCATGGTTAATGTGTTTGAGCCCTGCATCAGGCTCCATTCTGACAATGCAGAGCCTGCTTGGGATTCTTTCTCCCTCCCTCTCTGCCACTCCCCCCCCCCCGCCCCAAAATAAATCAACTTAAAAAAAAAGAAAAGAAATAGGAATGAACTAGTGAAGTGATGGTGTGAAAAGATAGGTAGCCTTTTCAGGTGGAGGGAATTAACATGCTCAAAGGTTGTGAGGTACATGGCATTTGGGGAAACAATGCACAGAGAGGAGGAAAGTAATATAAGAGCTTGAAAAGGCAGGGGTGAGATCGTGCACTCTTGTGGACCATGTTAAGGACTTTTGCTTTACCTCAGCGCAATCAAAAAGCATCAAATTATGTTAATCTAGAGAATATGTTTGGAACTGCCTTTTAAATATTAGGCTAACTTTTGTGTGAAGAAGAGATTTGGAGAAATGGATGTGGTTAAGTCAGAGCAAGATTCCAGGTGAAAATCGTTTGGACAAGATTACTAGATGAGATTAAACAGACACATGTCAATTTCAACGTATCCCCAAGCAAATCCATTTCTTCTAAATTTGTTTCTTTTCCTATTTTCATCATTTTGTGTGAAATAAAATGATTAGCCAAAAGATCTGGGCAAGTCATATAAATGAAATTGAAATCTAAATCATGAGAGTGGGTAACATAGTGGTAGAGGAGGCTTTAAGGAATGAACTTCCGGGAACATTTAACCCAAGCAAGAAAGCTATCTCTTCCTTTTCTCCTATCATATCCAATTAATTACCAGGTCCCTTAGATTCTTCCTTTAAATTGTTTCTTGAGGGTGCCTGGCTGGCTCAGTCCATAGAGCATGTGGCTCTCTCATTTCAGGGTTGTGAGTTCAAGCCCCACGTTTGGCGCAAAGCTTACGTAAAGTTTCTTGCATCAGTTTTCTCTAATTCCCATGCACTAGATCAGATCACTATCCCCAGAACACACAAAATTATTGCCTTCGTTGGCCATCCTGGCTCAAATTTTCCTTCCCTTCAATTCACCCTTAACACTAGGCACTAGAGTGCAAATGATGATCATACCATTCCTTAAACTTCTTCAGTGTCTTCTCATTGCAAAATACGCAAGTTCCCCCATAATGACTTGCTTACTTTTTCAGTCTCATTTCTTTTCTTACTACTTCTCTTTTGCCCTCTTTCACCAGGCCAGTGAACTAAAAAATATATATATGTATTTTTTTTTAAAGGAAGGCTTAACGCCCAGCGCGGGGCCCAGTGTGGGGCTTGAACTCACCACCCTGAGATCAAGAATCTCACACTTAACCGACTGGGCCACCCAGGTTTTCCCCATCCCCACAAAATAATTTTTTTTTAATTAAAGTATAATTGACAATGTTAGTTTCAAGTGTAGAACACAGTGATTCAACAACTCTATATGTTCAAGTGTAGCTGTCACCATACAACCTTATTAAAGTACCATTGACTATATTTCCTATATTGTACCTTTTATTCCCATGACTTCCTCCATAACTGTAAATCTGTGACTCCCACTTCACCTATTTTGCCCATTCCCCCCAACCTCTCCCTCTGTAACCATCAGCCAGTGGAGTTCTTCCTTCTTTTTTTTTTTTTTTTTAAATAATGGACTTCATTTTTTTCTTGCCTTTAAGTCTTACACAAACTATTCCCTCCACCTGGAACAATGCTCCCGGATTCAATGGGCCGACTCTTTTCAGTGTCTAGTTCCTCCTCCCGCCTCCCTCCCCCTGGGGCCCCGAGCTCTTTAAGGGCAGGGCGGTGTCTGGCTTGCGCCCCAAAACCTTCCCTACGCGGCCACGACAGCATCCTGCACGGCGTAGGGAGGAAAGGAGCCCCTAGGTCGTTCTGGCAGTTCAGCTACTCCAGCTCCTCTTTCCGAAGGGCGTCGGGGCAGGTCAGAACCTGGGAGGAGGAGCCGGGCCACCCCGGGGCTGCGTTCTCCTGTCACGTCCGAAGGATGCAGCGTCCGGGCTCGGCCGACGGGAGCCATCGCTGCCCTGGCGCGAGAGTCTCTTAGAATCTCAGCCCTTCACGCGGGAATTCCGTTTACTACAGCTGCCGACGCTGGTGGTTTGTCGCGGAAGTTCCGGGCCCGCAGTCCGTTTGGGTTTCGTAGCAGGTCTGAGGGTGGAGTCTTGGTGTCAGGCTCGGGACGTGGAGCATTATGGGAGTCGTAGTTGAGGCCACCGGGATTTTGGAATGGTCTCGGGGCATTCTGGGAGTTGTAGTGTGTGGGCCACAGTGTAGTCCTAGGAAGTGTCGTCGTCCCAGGCCCCCTGGCTCTGGCGCTGCGTACGCAGGTGCCTGGCATTCTGGCAGTAGTAGTGCGTGAGGGGAGCGCCTCAGCCCTCGCGGGGGAGGCCGCGGTAGGTCTTCGGCAGTGTAGCCTTCCGAGGCCCGCGGGCTCTGGCGCTGTGTGCGCAGGCGCGGGGCGTTCGGGCATTGGTGGTGGGTGATGGGAGCGCCTCTGCCCTGGCCCCGCGGCCGCGGTGGGTCCTGGGAAGTGTAGTCGTCCGCGGCCCGGCCTGGTCGCGGGGTCTGGTGAGAGAGGCTGTGGCGGGTAGAGTCCCTCCCGGGACGCGGATCCGAAAGTCTGGCTCGCTTGGGCCCAAGATACTTAAAGCAGCCCCCTCTGTCCGAGATCCCCTCCAGGTGGCCCGAGCCGAAGGCCACCTGCAGCTCGAGAACGCCTCGTCCCCCCCTCCCGGCTAAAGGCGCAGAGGAAACGCGCCGTCCTGTGACCCCGTTACAGGAGGCGGTGCCGGGGTGCGGGTCGGGTCTAGGCTCCCCGGATCCCACACCGTGGCTGGGAGGGACTCCCTTTGGCGGCCCCGGTCCTCTGGGTGACGAGGAAGGGTGGGTGGGTGGTTGTGCCGCGGTGGGAGTCCGCAGCCGGTGGGGCCCGGTCGCTCCGGGACGGCCCGCGCGCTCAGGGCTGCCTTTTCTCGCTGCCAGCTGTGCCGTTTCCCCCTGCGCTCCTCGGTCCCGCCGCGAGCCATGTCTCAGGTGAGCTGCTTCCTTTTTTCTTTCCCAGGGCATCTGTGTGCTTCAGGACTGGGGGACAGAGGCTTGCTTTCTCCGGAAGCGCCCTGCTCTGGCCCTCCCCTTCGGGCACCTGGACCTGAGGGGACGTGGGAAGGTTGACGGGAACGCGTTGTCCGGTTGTGGGCGGGTTTCGGACCTGGGGGAAGGTCGGGAGCCGGCGGGGGAGGGGGCGGGTGTGTTAGGTCACTTCTTTCTCGGAGTGCTTTACTCTGTCCCTCGCTCCAGCTACCCCTTTCTCAGTCGTACATATTAAAGTTTATTTTTGAGAGAGGGAGAGAGGAAATCCCAAGCAGGCTCCTCGTTGTCAGCGCAGAGTCAGAAGTGGGGCTCCATCCCAGGAACCGTGAGATCATGACCTGAGCGCAAATCGGGAGTCAGATCCTTAACCGGCTGAGCCACCCGACTGCCCCAATCATATTCTAATTAAGCATGTACTTTCAGCACCTGTGTCAGTGGTCTCAAAGTGGAATTCCTGGACCAGCAGTATCAGCATCACGTGAGAACTTACTAGAAACGTATAGTCATGAACTCCCTTCCCATACCTTCTGAACCAGAAACTCTGGGTGTGCAGTTCAACAGTCACTCCCAAGTGACTCTGATGCGTGACCCATCCTGGGTGTGGGGGGTTCAGCTGGGGCAAACAAAATCTCTGGCAGTTGTTTCACAGAGGTGGGGGTAAGAAGGCCAACTGTTTGATTTAGTTCCTGTTTTTAGTTCTACTTCTCTGCCCTACATACATTGTCTCATGCTTGTCTCCAAATCCAGATGCTCTCCCAAATTTGCTGGGGAGTCCAGTTTCCATCTGTGCTGCAGATTCCGTTGTTGAGAAAATAGCTTCCTTTACTAGTCAGTAACCTTTATCGCTTAAAACTTTTTTTTTTTTTTTAACTGTAAGATACAACTGCCATGCATCTGGAGCTCTTACTAGTTTGACCCCTTTTAAAATTTCTGCTCATGCTTAATGGTTCTGTGGGTTACTGAAGCAGTGCAAAAGCAGGCCGTGAAGTGGGGCACATTATTACTCCTAACCCTGAGGGGAAAGCTTTTGGTTCCATTCTGGGATGGGGGACACGTCTTCCTTGGGTAGTCTTTCTTACTGCGTATCCTTGTTCTGTGACACTGCTTACATCCCGGGTAAGTTTCATAGCCCTTTTTTCAGGAATGGCGGTAACCGTGTTGCACTTGAGTGCATGCCCCTTTTTAAAGGTACTGCTGCTGTCTGCTGTAGCCGGTTGTTACCATGAAGATATTCTTGCCGGATCTCATTAAAATAGGCTGCTATCAAGGAAAATATACACTGCCTACTGAATACAAAGGGACTGTCTTTGTTATTCATTAAGTGTTCTAAGATTCTAAGAACTTGAACAACAAAAGGCAGAAATCCATGTTGTTCATGTGTATAATCCTTTATCTTTCACAAAATGGTAAATTATGTCAGGACAAATTGTATTTATTTTTTTCCTTTTCTCCACTTATGCAATAAAACAAAACAGCTAGGCTCTTACTAATTAGAATTCTGAAAACCCCCATTTGCTACTCTATGCATACACTGTCTACTCTCCATGGTGAGACTCATTTCACTCCTAATCAGGGCCTTTGGGAGCATGGGTGCTGGTTGTGCAGATATCTGTATATCATTTCAGGGGTCAGTGACATTCAGAGATGTGGCCATAGACTTCTCCCAGGAGGAGTGGGAATGGCTTCAGCCTACTCAAAGAGATTTGTACAGACATGTGATGTTGGAGAACTACAGCCACCTGGTTTCGCTGGGTAAGTGTATTCCTTCTTATCTCCTCTAAGTCAGAATTTAAACTTGGGGACGGCTGTTGTAAATCTTGGTTTTCTGACTTAATATTCCCAAGGGAGGTATGTTAGTTTTCTTTTTGTTTGTTTTTTACATTCATTCATTCATTATTTTAGGGAGAGAGAGGGAGAGGGAGTGTGTGAGTGGGGAGGGGCAGAGGGAGAAGGAGGGAGAGAATCCTAAACAGGCTTCACGTTCAGCAAGGAGCCTGATGTGGAGCTTGATCCCACAAGGCTGGGATCTTGACCTGAGCTGAAATCAAGAGTTGGGCGCTCAACTGACTGAGCCACCAGATGGCCCTCTTTTTTAACTTTTTAAGATGGATTATAAGCACTGAATCCTAAGCGTTCATGTTTACATCTGGTAGATATTTCTTTTTCTTTTTCTTTTTTTTTCTTAATGTTTTTGTTTATTTTTGAGACAGAGAGAGACAGAACATGAGCAGGGAAGGGGCAGAGAGAGAGACACAGAATCGGAAACAGGCTCCAGGCTCTGAGCCGTCAGCACAGAGCCCGTTGCGGGGCTCGAACTCACAGACTGTGAGATCATGACCTGAGCCGAAGTCGGACGCTCAACCGACTGAGCCACCCAGGCGCCCCAAGATATTTCTTTTTCGAAAAATTTTACTTATTTATTTTTAACATTTATTTATTTTGAGAGAGAGTAAGTGAGCGGGGGAAGGGCAGAGAGAGAGGGAGAGAGAGAATCCCATGCAATCCATGCTGTTAGCGCAGAGCCTGACACAGACACTTAACTGACTGAGCCACCTAGGTGCCCCTAAAGATTTTATTTTATTTTTATTTTTTATTTTTAATTCTTTTTTAACGTTTGTTTATTTTATTTATTTATTTAAAAAAAATTTTTTTTCAACGTTTATTTATTTTTGGGACAGAGAGAGACAGAGCATGAACGGGGGAGGGGCAGAGAGAGAGGGAGACACAGAATCGGAAACAGGCTCCAGGCTCCGAGCCATCAGCCCAGAGCCCGACGCGGGGCTCGAACTCACGGACCGCGAGATCGTGACCTGGCCGAAGTCGGACGCTTAACCGACTGCGCCACCCAGGCGCCCCACGTTTGTTTATTTTTGAGACAGAGAGAGACAGAGCATGAATGGGGGAGGGTCAGAGAGAGGGAGACACAGAATCTGAAACAGGCTCCAGGCTCTGAGCTGTCAGCACAGAGCCCGACGCAGGGCTCGAACTCATGGACCATGAGATCATGACCTGAGCTGAAGTCAGCTGCTCAACCAACTGAACCACCCAGGCGCCCCTAAAGATTTTATTTTTAAGTAATTTCTACATGTAGTGTGGGGCTCAAACTCACAACCCTAAGATCAAGAGTTGCATGCCCTACCAACTGAGCCAGCCAGGTGCTCCTACATCTGGTATTTCTTTAAAAAATTTTTTAGGGGCGCCTGGGTGGCGCAGTCGGTTAAGCGTCCGACTTCGGCCAGGTCACGATCTCGCGGTCCGTGAGTTCCAGCCCCGCGTCGGGCTCTGGGCTGATGGCTCAGAGCCTGGAGCCTGTTTCCGATTCTGTGTCTCCCTCTCTCTCTGCCCCTCCCCCGTTCATGCTCTGTCTCTCTCTGTCCCAAAAATAAATAAACGTTGAAAAAAAAAATTTTTTTTTTAATTTTTAAAAAAATATTTATTTATTTTTGAGAGAGAGAGTGCGTGTTAGCATGAACAGGCAAGGGGCAGAGAGAGAGAGAGAGAGAGAGACAAAGAGAGACAATCCGAAACAGGTTCCAGGCTCCCAGCTGCCAGCACAGAGCCTGACGCTGGGCTCGAACCCATGAACTGTGAGATCATGACCTGAGCTGAAGTCGGATGCTTAACTGACTGAGCTACCCAGGCACCCTTGGCATTTCTTTTAATGGCTCCTCTTCTAGGGACTGAAGGACTGATTTTGAATTTATTTCCTTTTCTGCAAGCAGGTCTTAACATTTCTAAGCCATATGTGGTTTCCTTATTGGAGCAAGGGAAAGAGCCCTGGTTGGAGAAAAGAGGTGTGAGAAGAAATCTGTTTTCAGGTGAGTAAGTTAATAACAACCCAACTAATCAATGAGAATGCAATACTTTTTTGTATGTTGGTTGGAAAGTTTTCCCTTAAAGATAGCAGAGGTATGGAGACTATGAAGTCTTGCCCACACAGCTCCATAAGGAACCGCGTTCACACCCACTTACCAGTCTGCCTTTAGTTCTCATCTTATGCTTTCCCCGCTTTCTTACAAATAGATGTGTGCTTTCTTTCCATCGTTAGCTCTGTCTGGGCTCTGGATTTCAATTCTTTTTGAATTCTTCTCCCTGTCTTTCTTGAAATTGACCTCTGTTTCTGTTGCCTACGTTAAAAGGTATATATTTTTTCTGTGTACTACTGTTCCAGTTAGCCACCTTGGAAAGACTGATTCTTTGCTTTTTGGTTACCTGATGGCTTTATTCGTTCACTCACACATTCCTTTAATGTTTATTTAAAAGACTTTCTCTTAGGTGCTACAGAGAGTAGAAAATATAAAAAAGTATAATAACCACCAAAGAAATTATAGTCTAGTGAGATATAATAGGTCTATAAATAATTTCATTAGATGTCCTCAAATTGTCAGTTCAGCAGTGAGGAAAAACGAATTCCTATTTGTTTAGGCCTAGATGATTTGGATAGGGATAGTAGTAATAGAAGCAGAAAAGACAGGAAAGAGATCAGTTTTGGAGAGTAAGTGCTGAATTAGTAAGGAGATGTGCTTGGTGTGAGTAGATGATGGTATTTCCAAGTGAAGAGATGCAGAGGCTGTTGGAATAGATCACGGAAAACAGTTCAAGTTGGAGATGTAGATGTGGGAATTTTAACACTCAGAAGCAAAAATTGAAGCCCTGAGATTGAGCAGTGCCTGAAAACCTTCACCTTCAGTTGACAGTAGAATGGCTGGTGAAGCTCTTTAAAAACAAATGGCCGTGCCCTGCCCTGGAAGAGTCTATGGAGAGTAGACTTGAAGATCTGTGGAGCCTAAATTCTTTATTTACGCAGGGTTCTGTAAGTTCTTTCGTTGATTCTGAAACGAACCTCTCCTGGAGGTACACTGACCTTCCACTGAGATAACCGGAGACTGCCTCCGTGTGCCGGAAGCAGCAGCTTGGAAGGACTGGTGAGGGAGCAGGAGCAGGTGTCAGGAACACTGAGCTCCATCTGTCGGGAGAGCGGTGGTTAATTGCATGTGCTGCAGACTTCCAGGAGGGTGTGGAAGGTACTGATGTGGGCTGAAGTCATGAGTGGAGCAAATGCAGGGAGAGTTCTTCATTTAAGTATGAGCTGAAGAACAGTGTCCTCTTGTACATGTAAAAATAATAAAACCAATAAAACTGTGTACAGGGGAAGGGAGGGAAAAATTGCCGCTAGTCCCACTACTTCCTCCCTCCCTCGCTTCCACCCATCTCTGTGCCCGGTGTGGGGCTTGAACTCATGACGTCAAGGATCGAGAGTCTAATGCTCTCCCGAGGGGTGAAGTGCCCCTCCGTTACCTTAATACAGCTTGTCCAGTTTTTGTGTGTTCATTCTAGTACCTCTGTCTCCCTTTTTTTTTTTTTTTCAAACAGAGTAGGATTTATTGGTGGCACAAAGGTGGGGGGCAGTGGTGCTGAGGTTCTCATGAACACAGGGCTTGCCATGTGTCCAGGGGGCCACGATTAGGGATGTATTTGACCCCATAGTTATTTGGGATGAACTGTTTTTTCAGTCATCATATCTTCAAATTCATGCGCATTAGAGTTAGTGAAGCCCCACTTCTTGGAGATGTGGCTCTTCCGGCAGCAGGGAACTTGAACTTGGCCCTGTGTACGGTGCCAATCACATGCTCCTTATTCTGCAGCTTGGTATGGATGGACATGATTTGGCCTGTGCGGACCCTGGCCATGGTGCCCTGGGGCTTTCCAAAGGTCCCCCCACGTGCCTGTCTGGAGCCCAGATTGGGGATAGCATGAGGTCAGACATGAAGGTCCACTGGAAAGGACTGCCTCCTCTAAGGCAACTCACAGAAGCAACAGGCTGCATATACGACTGAGGAGGCTGCACACCAGGCCCCATGGGGAGACAGCACGGTTGGCTTAATTGGCTGCAGTCCAGTACATTTTTGAAAGGTGAAATATCACACAGAAATAATGCATAAAACATAAATCTGCAGCTTAACCAATTACTAAGACACCCATGTAACCACCACTCAGGTCAGTAAATAGAACACTGCCAGGTCCCTAAGAACTTTCTGAGTGTTCACTCCTGCCCCCACTCAAAGGCAGCCTTCTCTTTAATGGGAGTAACTTAGTTTTCTTTATAGCTTTGTCATCTGTTTGTGTCTGTAATCACTATAGTTTAGGTTTGTATGTTTGTGAACTTTACATAGAGGGGTTCATAATGTATATGTTGTGATTTGCTTCTGAAAAGTACTTTTAAGATTTATGCATTTTGCATATTACCCTAGAGGTCGTTTCATTGTACAGCTAAGCCTTCCCCCATTTATTCTATTATTGAGGCCTTCTTGGGTTGTTTGTGTTTTAGGGCTGTCGCAGGCAGTGTTACTATTGTCCCTGTATCCTGGCACGGGTTTCCTGGGGTGATATTTAGGGCTGGAATTGCTAGGTCAGAGGACAGTGACCCTCCTTCACATTATTAGATAATGCCAAAATGTTTTCCACAGTGCTTTTACTGACTTACGTTCTCACAAACACCGTACGTACGTGGGGTCCTCTTGTTCCCCAAACTCACCAATGCCCAAAAGTTAGGCACCATAATATTCAACTCTCAGAATAGTGTGCAGTGGTAGCTTGTGGCTTAAGCTTGCATTTCTGTGTCCTCCTCGTTAGGATAGTGGTGAGTGTCCCCGCCTGTCATAAACTTGCATTTCTCTGATTACTAATGTGGTTGAGCACCATTCTGTGTGTTTATGGGATATTTAGATACCGTCATTTGTGAAGTGCCTCTTGAAGGTTTTTGCTCATGTATTGGATGACTTACCTTTTTCTTACCGATTTGTAGAAGTTACATATCTCAGATTCAGATTCTTTGCTAATTATTGTCACTCACTGCAAATATCTTCTCTCACATGTGACCTACTTTCCCCCTTAATAACTTTTTTTGATGAATGGAAATTCTTTTTTTTTTTTTTTAATTTTTTTTTTTCAACGTTTATTTATTTTTGGGACAGAGAGAGACAGAGCATGAACGGGGGACGGGCAGAGAGAGAGGGAAACACAGAATCGGAAACAGGCTCCAGGCTCTGAGCCATCAGCCCAGAGCCCGACGCGGGGCTCGAACTCCCGGACCGCGAGATCGTGACCTGGCTGAAGTCGGACGCTTAACCGACTGCGCCACCCAGGCGCCCCGATGAATGGAAATTCTTAATTTTAGTGTGGTCAGATTTACCAATCTTCCCCTTTATGGTTGGACTGTTTAAGAAACTGTTTCTTACCATGAGGTCATAATGAAGACATCTTCCTGTATTTTCTCTTAAAAAGCCTGGTCTTTATGCCATTCACATTTAGGTCCATAGCCTATTTTGAGCTTATTCTTGTGCGTCATGTGAGTTACTCGTCAGTTTTGATCCCTTCTGTGAGCAGATCCAGTTCTCATAGCACCATACACTGATGTGTCTGTCCTTTCCTTTTGTTGTCTTCAGTTTGTCATAACTTAAATACCATTTTTTGTGTATGTTTCTGGGTTCTCTGTTCTTTAGTGAATCTCTCTTTTTCTATCCTTGCATACATCTATTCAGTCTTAGTCATGGATTTAATAATGGATAACATTTTACTGTATTTGCCTTACGGCACCCTTTTTTTGCTGAATAATTTAAAAGTAAATTACAGGGGCACCTGGGTGGCTCAGTCAGTTAAGCGTCTGACTCTTGATTTCGGCTCAGGTCATGACCTCATGGTTTGTGGGTTTGAGCCCTGCGTCGGGCTGTGTGCTGTCAGCATGGAGCCTGCTTAGGATTCTCTCTCTGCCCCTTTCCTGCTTATGCTGTCTCTCTCTCTTTCAAAAGAAATTACATTAAAAAAAAATTTTTTTAATAATAAAAAAAGTAAATTATAGACATCTCAACATTTCACTCTACAGTACTTCACTATCGATGAATAAATGGGACATTTCCTACATGAGCAAAATGTCATTTTTCATACCAAAAGAACAGTTTTGCCTAGTATTTTTAAAATTATTTATTCATATAAGTTTTTAAATTTTTGGGGGGGAGAACGTGTGTGAGCGAGCACACACTGCGGGGCAGGGACAGAGAGAGGGAGAGCGGGTGAGTTGCCAGCAGGCTCCAGCCTCCACACTGAGCCCGATGCAGAGCTCGATCCCATGACTGTGAGATCATGACCTGAGCCAAAATCAAGAGGCAGTTGCTTAACTGACTGAGCCAATCCAGGTGCCCCTAGTATTTTTTTTAAGTGCACTGTCCATACATAAATGCGTCACAAGTGTGTGCTGGTTGTCCTGCCCTGCAGGATAATGAAACGTTTCTGTTTCTCTGTATGTCCTGTAACTTTCATTGTAATGTATTCATTTTGATATTTTAAGACTTTGGGTCTTGTTTAAGTCACATTGAGATGTTAATTTTATTTAAGCAAGTTTGAAGCCATCAGTTCTAACCTCTCTCCTATGTATGCGGCTCCGGGACAGCCCTGTCTTTAAAGGCTTTGTGGGTCTGTTGTACTTGTCTTGCATGTGCACCTCCTACTGGCCTTTCCGAACTTGCGTGGTTTGTTCCCCTTTGTTTCCGTTTTCACAGTTTCTAGTATGTGATGCAGGGTCAGATCCATGCACGTGCAACTCAGGGATGAGCCCAGGATTTCATACACAACTTTACGGGAGCACTTTCCTGAGCTACCTCTCCTACACGTTTTGGCTCCCAGGCCCCCCTCTTTCAAGTCTTCTGGGTAGAAAGGCAGACCTTTAGTTTCCCCTCTGCTCTGTATTTCCTGCAACTGTGTCTGCCTCTGCAGCTGAGTAACAAGGAGACAGGGAGAAAAAGAATAAAAATGGGTGGGATCCCTGTGCTCTTGGGAACACGGATTTTTCTGCTGAGAGAGAAAACTCCTTTCGTAGAGTTTTAAGAGCCTGTATGGCCACCACTGCTGCTAGATGCCTTGGGGTTAGGCAGGAATGGGAAATGAACAGACAAAAGATAAGATTTCTCTCTGACTAGTATAGACCCTCTTTCCCATTCCTCAGACCAGAAATAGAGGCTTCTCTGGGAGCTCTTTTTCCTCATACCTACTGCCCAGTTCCTGGTTTCATGCTGCCTTTGGCTTTAAGCCTGGAGAGTTTGGAGGGGGAAAAAAACCTAAGAAACTCACCACCAGTTCACTGTTACTTTAAGGTCTGATTTCCTTCTCTAATCACCTTGCTACCCTTTACTTTTTAGGGCTCTTAGATGTGCATTCTGTGCACAGCGTTTACCTACATGCAGTAGGAGAGACAGGTCAGAGTGCACGAACTCCATCTTTACATGACTGGAACCATTCATCTTGTGTTTTGTAAGTGGAAAAAAAAAGCAAAGTTATAGCATGTAGAAAGAGGATACTAATAAAATGAGAATAGGAAGTTCAGTCTAGATTGAACAGGAGTATAAAGTAAAGTAAAAGGAGGAAAATGGTGGGGATTAAGGATGGTTAGGGAAAACATCGGTCAGATCCTGATCGTGCAGGCGCTTTACAAGCCATGTTAATGAACCTAGAGCTCCTCCCTATTAGGGAGTCATTAAAAGATTTTAGGCAGGCGAGCATTTTATCTTAGCTAACATTTGGAAAACAGGTTTGTCGGAAGCAAGACTAGGAAACAGCTCTCATTTAAGAGGTGTTGCCGTGACCTCGGCCAGATGTAATCATCACATGAAGTATGGAGGGGTCCAGGGAATGAGTGGAGGAACGCAGGTTGGTAACAAACTAAGGAAGTGGACTCAAAGGGACCTGGAGAAGCCTGAGGAAACGTAGTTGACAGCACTCTCCATGGCGTTGCTGGGGGAAAAAAAAAAGTGAAGGGGAAGGAAAGACTGTCAATTTGTGACTGAGTTTTGGGGCTTTGTGGGATACTTGAATATATCAGTTCAGTAGGTAACTGGGTATCATTCTGGAGCTTAAAGAGATCACAGTGCTTCTCAAATTTCAGTCATTTTGAGAGTTTTAAAGCACATATTTCAGACCCTACTCTGGAAAAATCTAAGTCATTACATTTGGTTTAGAACCCAAGAATCTGCATTTTTTATTTTTTTAATTTATTTTGAGAGAGGGAACACGTGAGAGAGCATGAGTGGGGGAGAGGCTGAGAGAATCCTAAGCAGGCTCCACGAGGACAGTGACACAGGGCTCAATCTCAACAAACCATGAGATCATGACCTGAGCTGAAATCAAGAGTCAGATGCTTAACTGAGTCATGCAGGCGCCCCAAGAATTTGCATTTTTTTAAGTTTATTTATTTTGAGAGAGAGAGAGAGAGAGAGAGTGCGAGTAGGGGAGGGGTAGAGAGAGAGGGAGAGAGAGAATCCAAGCAGGCTCTGTGCTGCCAGTGCAGAGCCTGATGTGGGGCTCAAACTCACGAAACCGTGAGATCCTGACCTTAACCGAAACCAGGAGTCATACGCTTAATTGGCTTAACCGAGGTGCCCCCCAAATTTGTATTTTTAACAAGCTCCCAGATGCCGATACTGAGCTAAAGTACATATATGGGAGTTATTTTCACAGCTTCTTAAAATTTTGAATCTTCCGTGTAAACTCCCTGCATTCCCTGTATGTTGTTGAACTTATTCTTAAGCAGCTTTACCTAGTTTCTTTTTTTACAAGTCATATTGCTTTTCTGCAGGAATGCTAGTGAATTTGTATATTTATATCCCTCAGTCTTTATTGTAGCAATAAAAATACCCTAAACCTTTCTTTGCTATAAATACTGTAATGCTTTTTTTTAATTAATAAACTTCTTAAAAAGTAGTTTTAGGTTCACGTCAAAATTAAGTGGAAGGTACAAAGAGTTCCTATATACTCCACCCCCACCACAACTTCTGACACTGTGGACATCCCATACCACAAACTCATATCACAATAGTACATTTGTTACAACTGATGAACCTAGATTGACACATCATCACACAAAGTCCATAGTTCACATTAGAGTTCATTCGTGGTGGTGTGTGTATTCTGAGGGTTTTGACAAATGTATAATGAATGACATGTGTCCACCATTTTAATAGCGTACAGAATACTTTTACTTTCCTAAAAATCCTTCACGATCTGCGTGTTCCTCTCCCCCCACCCCGCCCTGAAACCCCTGGCAAACACTGATCTTTTTATTATCTCCATGGTTTTGCCTTTTCCAGTGTGTCATATGGTTGGAATCATACAGTACTTAGCGTTTTCACATTGGCTTCTTTCACTCAACATTGTGCATGTAAAGTTCCTTTATACCTTTTCATGGTTCAACAGTTTGTGTCTTTTTTTTTTTTTTAATTTTTTTTTTTTAACGTTTATTTATTTTTGAGACAGAGAGAGACAGAGCGTGAACAGGGGAGGGGCAGAGAGAGGGAGACACAGAATCTGAAACAGGCTCCAGGCTCTGAGCTGTCAGCACAGAGCCCGACGCGGGGCTCGAACCCACGGACCGTGAGATCATGACCTGAGCCGAAGTCGGATGCTTAACCGACCGAGCCACCCAGGCGCCCCAGTTTGTGTCTTTTTAGTGCCGAATAACGTTCTATTGTCTGGATGAAGTACAGTTTACTTTTGCATTCTCCTACTGAAGGATATCTTGGTGGCTTCCAAGTTTTGGCAATTTTAAAGAAAACTGGTATAAACATTCATATGCAGGCTTTTGTGTGAACATAACTTTTGAATTAATTTGGGAAGATACCAAAGAGTGCAATTGTTGAATCATGTGGTGAGAGTATGTTTGGTTAAGAAACTGCCAAACTATTTTCCAAAGTGGTTCTACCATTTTGCATCCCCACCAGCAATGAATGATAGTTCCTGTTGCTTCACATCTTTGCTAGCATTTGATGTTAGTGGATTGGATTTTGGCCATTCTAATAAGTGTGTACTGGTATCTCATTTTAATTTAGAATTCTCTCATAACATGATGTCGAATATCTTCCCATATTCTTACTTGCCACCTGTGTATCTTCTTTGGTGCAGTGTCTATTTGGGTCTTTTGTCCAATTTAAAATTGTATCGTTCATTTTCTCATTGAGTTTTAAGAGTTCTTTGTATATTTTGGATGCTAGGTCTAAACAGATACGTCTTTTGCACATATTTTATCCCAGTTTGCAGCTTGTCTTCCCATTCTCTTGACGCTGGTTTTTGCAGAGCATAAGTTTCTTATTTTAATGAAGTCCATCCAGCTTATCAATTACTTTCATAGATCATGCTTTTGGTTGTTGTATCTAAAAAGCCATTGCCATATCTAAGGTCATCTAGGTTTCCCCGTGTTATCTTCTAGGAGTTTTATAGTTTTGTGTATTGCATTTAGGTCTATGACCATTTTGAGTTAATTTTGGTCAAGAGTGTAAGGTCTGTGTCTTAATTCATTTTAATGCATATGGATGCATAGTTGTTCCAGGACCCATTGTTGAAAAGATGTCTTTGCTCCTTTGTCAAAGATCAGTTGACTATAATTATTCTGGTCTATTTCTGAGTTCTCTACTCTGTTCCATTGATCTACTTGTCTTTCTCTAGAACCAAACTGTCTTCATTACTATAAGTTTAGAGTAAGTCTTCAGGTTAGGTAGTATCAGTCCTCCGACTTTGTTCTTTCCCTTAAATACTCTGTTAGGTATTCTAGGTCTTTTGCTTCTCAATATAAACTTTAGAATAAGTTTGTTGAGATCTGTAAAATTGCTTTCTGGGATTTCATTGAGTCTGTAGATCAGGTTGGTAAGTGTTGTAGACTCTAAGTCTAAAGTTCTCTCTTGTCTAGCAAAGGAGCGGGATACAGGATTAAGGCGAGAGATGGCTAATGTCTGGGAATAGACAAGAGCACTGAATAAGGGTCTTTGCCCCGTTTTTATTGGGATCAGAAGGCTAACATGGTGACAGATGTGCACAAAGTGACAATGAATCTGTGAACATTAACTCATGGACGTGGCGGAAAGGGGGTCTTGAAGATATTTGGGGTTAGGTGTTTGGGTTAATACAAAACAAAATCCTGGTGCCGGGCGGCGGGGCGGAAGGTTGTTTACAGTGGACATGGGGCACCACCTCTGTTTATCTCAGCCTAGGGGATGAGACAGGTAGGGCGAGTAACCTCAGGGTTGACAAGGCACCTTTTCTTTTGTTAACCATCTCCGCTCAGGGCAACTTTGCCTGCAGCGCAGAGTAGCGTCTATAGCCCAATTTACCTGTTTATCTAACTTGGTCCTTCCCTCCTTTCTGCTATAGTACTAAATTGGGGGGCACTTCTGCCCTGAATGCCTAATCTTGTTTATTTCACATACCTCTGTTCTATATTGGTACCTTTGCACCTCCCTATTCTGGGGCCTTTTCCCCTCCCTCTCTATTCTGGGGGCTCTGCACCCCCTCGCTGTTCTCGGGTGCCTTTGCCCCTCCCTCTCTATTCTGGGGTGCCTTTGCACCTCCCTGTTCTGGGGTTCTGATCTTATTACCCAAACTCGGGTGTGAGCATCTTATGGCTTTGTCCTTCTTTATGCCTTTGTAACCCATTGGTGTAAGCCCAGGGGATTCCTAAGCTTATTTCCCACAGGTAAGAATTGACATCTTGACAATATTGAGGCTTCTTATGAATGTGGAATATTTCTGTCTCTCCTGTTACTTCTTATTTCATATCTTTCATCAGAGTTTTGTAGTTTTCCTCATACAAATCTGGTACATGTTCTATTGGGTTTATACCTAAGTATTTCATTTTTTTTGGTATGCTAATACAAATAGTAATGTCTCAGTTTCATACTGCATTTGTTCATTGCTGGTATATGGGAAAGACTGACTTTTGTACATTGACTTTATATCCTGCAACCTTGTTATAATTACTTATTCCAGGTTTTTGGTTTTTGGAATCTCTGCATAGATAATACTGATATCTGCCAAAAAAAAGTTTTATTTCTTCCTTGCCAATCTGTATACCTTTTATTTACTTTTTATGTCTTTTTTTTTAATGTTTGTTTTTGAGAGAGAGAGAGAGAGAGAGAGAGAGAGCGAGCACACGAGTGGGGGAGGAGCAGAGAGAGAGGGAGACACAGAATCTGAAACAGGCTCCACGCTCTGAGCTGTCAGCACAGAGCTCGATGCGGGGCTCGAACTCACAAACCATGAGATCATGACCTGAGCCGAAGTCGGACGCTCAACCGACTGAGCCACCTAGGTTCCCCTCGTTGTTTTGTTTTTTTTTTTTTTAGTGTTTATTTTAGAGAGAGAGAGAGAGACCAACAGAGCATGAGCCAGGGAGGGGAAGAGAGAGAGGGAGACACAGCATTGGAAGCAGGCTCCAGGCTCCGAGCTGTCAGCACAGGGCCTGACATGGGGCTTGAACTCATGAACCACGAGATTGTGACCTGAGCTGAAGTCAGACGCCTAACTGACTGATCCACCCAGGCACCCCCTTTTCATGTCTTTTTACATTAACTAAGAATTCCATCATGGCATTGAAAAGCAGTGCTGAGAAGGGACATCCTTCCTGTGTTCATATTTAGCAGGAAAGCTTCAGATTTTTCACCATTAAGTCTGACATTACCTGTAGATTTTTTGGTGTTCTTTATAGCTTGAGGAAATTCCACTCTATTCCTAATTTGTTGAGTTTTTGTTTTTTTGTTTTTTTTTAATGAATGGGTGTTGGATCTTGCAAGGCATGTCTCCTGATGGTATGTTTCCTCAGTTTTTGTCTCAGAAAATCTTTATTTCTCCTTCACCTTTGAAGTATAATTTTGTAGGGTACACAATTCTAGGTTGGTGGATTTTTTTTCTGTCAGCATTGTAGTACGTGAAGTACTTCCTCAATGATCTTAAGTAACGTGATAGAGGATTTTTTTTTCATGAGAAGAGAGTCAATGCATCTAAAATTTTTTGCTTTGAGCATATTAGGTTTTGATTTATCATAGGAACCCTTTGTTACATTAAGAATGAATCTTTGTATCTCTTTAGGCTTTTAATAAGTGTAAGTGCTTTGTTATAGCAGATCCATTTGGGAATTACCAAAAAGCGTGTGGGCATAGTAGGTGATGGAAGAAGGGGAGGTGATGTTGAGTGAAGGAAGAGGGGGGTGAGGAATATATAATTAGCGTTCTATTTATGTCTTGTACCTAATTTTCTTGGTTGTGCTTTTGACTCTCAATGGTCTGGGAAACCATATGGCAGATAATATACTAACTCTGTGCAGTTAACATCAATGGCTTTTTCTAATATCATGAAATATCTAGGTTCACCTGACTTATAATATATTTCAGTTCCCAACTAATTTCCTGAATGAAGCCTTTGTTTATCTGTTGCAGTGATTTTTATGTGTTGTTTCTGATCTTTTATACAATTTTTATTCTAAATATAATGAATTTACTCCTTTCTTACATTATTAATTGTTTTCTTCTGTGTCTTCTTTATCTCCCTATTTAATTTCTCAGCTCATGAAAAGAATTATTCAGTTTATATCCCCAGGGCTCTTACTGAGGTGCTCAGTAGATATGAGATTGGTTTATAGAGGAGTCAGGAAAGTAATGTGAGATTTTCCCTTTATTGGGGCGCCTGGGTGGCTTAGTTGATTAAACATCCGACTTCAGCTCAGGACATGATCTCGCAGGTTCAAGCCCCGTGTCGGACTCTGTCTGACAGCTCAGAGCCTGGAGCCTGTTTCGGATTCTCTGTCTCCCTCTCTCTTTGTCCCACGCTGCTTGTGCTCTCTCTCTGTCTCTCAAAAATAAATAAGCATTAAAAAATTTTTTTTTGCTTTATTGAGATCATTTTCTTAGCTGTTATTTCACTCTTTCCTGTATCCTAATCTTTCATTTTTACATGCCTACCCTATAAATATAGATCTTGATCCTTTGTTCAGATATGTATTAAAGCAATAGATCTATTTATATTTCCTAGAAGCTTATGGTCAGTGATAATAGAAGATAGCACCCCCTCAAACAAAATAAATGTCACAGTGTGTTTTAGAGGAAAATGAAGTTTTTAATGTGTTTTTGGATATAATTTTAAACTTCCAGAAAGCTTGCAAGAATAGTATAAAGAATAACCACAAGCTTGTTACTGAAATTTACCTACTGCGGACATTTTACCTTGTTTGTTTTATCCTTTGGTATATGCTTTTTTTCTTGAAACATCTGAGAATAAGTTGCATACATCATGGCCTTTTACTCCTACATATTTCCTAAGAATTAGGATATGAGTGAATATATTTTTTAAAAAGTCTTCATATTATTCATATTATAGTTTCTGTTTCCCCCCCAAAATGATAAAGTTAGCCTGGAGAAAATCGGGGCCTATGTTTGTCTATCAAAAGCATCTGATGGAAAGACACTGTTACACCAAAGTAGAGTGTCAGCTGTCAGTTTGGAAAGTAGAGTTAGAGTGAGGGTCATAGACCGTCATTGTCAGAGGTACCTTTTACTTATTTGGTCATTTAGAATAAGTTACTGTAAGGTGTTCCAAAGGCATTAAGTAAACAGAGTGTGATGTCTTTGTGGGACGTGAGGAACATTTGTGGTTTATTAGCAGCATTATGAAATTGTCTTTCTCAAGTCATTTTGGCCTCAGATAAAGTTTAAGTGGAGCTGAGGACTAAAACCCATCCTTCCCAATTATTTATCTTCGTGTTCTGTTTTATCCTCCCTCTTCATTTACTTCTGCTTAGCTTTTCTTGTTATTTACCTACATCTCCCCTCTGATATGTTCTGAATTTCTGGGCTTACTGTTCTGATTTCAGTCTCCACGAGAACTACAAAAACTGTGAAAGCTATGCACTGCTGAGATGCCTTTTTAAAAAATCTCTCATTAAAAAAGTGAGGAGTGGCTTTATCTTACTCAACACAGAAAAAAAGAGAAACAACTGCTTTGTTTTTTCATTTTCAGAACCAAATCGTGAGGTCAAAGAGTTTTCTCAAAAAAATGTCATTTATGAAGATGACTTACCCCAGTGTTTGGTAGTGGAAAGAATTCTAAGCCACGGCCCTGAATATTCCAGTTTTAAAGGAGGCTGGAAATTCGAGGAAGATACTCAGATGCAAGGAAATCAGGGGTGTATCCGGCAAGGAACAGTGTCTCATCAGGGAGCCCTGTCTCAGCACACGAGTATCAATACCATGGAGAGGCCCCATGGATGTCATGAATGTGGGAAGACTTTCAGTCGGCGCTTTTCCCTTGTGCTACATCAGAGAACTCATACTGGAGAGAAACCATACGTATGTAAGGAATGTGGCAAAACCTTTAGCCAGATCTCAAACCTTGTGAAACATCAGATGATACATACTGGAAAGAAACCCCATGAGTGTAAGGACTGTAATAAAACGTTCAGTTATCTCTCATTCCTCATTGAACACCAGAGAACACATACTGGGGAGAAACCCTATGAATGTACTGAATGTGGAAAGGCCTTTAGCCGTGCCTCAAACCTCACTCGACATCAGAGAATTCATATAGGGAAGAAACAGTATATATGTAGGAAATGTGGGAAAGCCTTTAGCAGTGGCTCAGAACTCATTCGCCATCAGATTACACATACCGGAGAGAAACCTTATGAATGCATTGAATGTGGGAAGGCATTTCGCCGTTCTTCACACCTTACTCGGCATCAGAGCATCCATACTACCAAAACCCCCTATGAATGTAATGAGTGTAGGAAAGCCTTCCGATGCCACTCATTCCTTATTAAACATCAGAGAATTCATGCTGGAGAAAAGCTCTATGAATGCGATGACTGTGGTAAAGTTTTCACATGGCATGCATCCCTTATGCAACATATGAAAATTCATACTGGAGAAAAGCCCTATGCGTGTACTGAATGTGATAAAACCTTTAGCCGGAGCTTTTCCCTCATTCTACATCAGATAACTCACACTGGGGAGAAGCCCTATGTATGTAAGTTTTGCAATAAGTCCTTCAGCTGGAGCTCAAACCTTGCCAAACATCAGAGAACACACACTCTAGAGAACCCTTATGAATATGAGAATTCATTTAATTATCACTCGTTCCTTACTGAACACAAAGAAATTCACGCTATAGAGAAAACATAAGAATATGGATTAAGAAAAGCAAACAGTTAATGCCTTAACTTTGACTTCAAAGGATTCTTGGAAAGAAGCCTTATGTGAATATGTTCAATGTGAAGAAAAATGGGTCATACTTGATTCAACATCCTGGAGAAAAAATAACCTAGGAATATGTGGGAAAGCCATTAATAGCTTTGCATTCTTTTTGTAATATCAGAAGATGAAATCAGTCAATACTGAGAAGCCTTCATTTGGTGAGATTCCCTTACTCTACATTTGTAACTTCCTACCAGACAAGGATACGTGGCCAATAGATGTGAGAAAGCTTTTAATTAGAAATTGGCCCTAATTCTGCATCTGTCGGCTCAAACAGGGCAGAATGTGTGGGTAAGATTGCACTTTTTCTTGGACATCAGAAAATTCATAATGAAGCAAAGTCATGCAAACACAATGATTCAGGAGTGTTTTTTGTACCATGCAGTATTTATTAGGTTTTAAAATACTCTTCTAAAGAGAAAACACAACACTATAAATGAACTGAATATAGGGTGACTTTCTGCATTATATCAAACTACAGAATTATACTGGGGGAAAAACTACCATTGTAATGAGTGTGGCAAAATCTTAAGAGTTCTGAGAAGTCATACTGAAGGGAATCTGTGGGAGGTTTTTTTTTTTTTTCTCTTTTTTTTCTTCTTTTTTTGGGGGTGAGGTGATTTTTGCTTTAAAGCAAATTCAAAAAGCTATGAATAAATATTTTATTTTCTAGTTAATTAATCTAGTACTTGCAGAGTTTTTTCCACACATTTGTGATTGTGAAAATGCAACTACCACAATATCGATATCACTAACAAGAGTAATGCGCTTTTGTTGAAACATACATGATTACTGAAACCTTTTTAATATATTATGGCTTTAACTGTGAGACAATTTAGATTTAAGGTTATGCTAATTCATGTTTATCCTTGAATATGACTAGACCTGTTTTAGTCTGAAATAAATGTAAATAAGGTGTGTCACAGGAAAATGCCAAGGTACTTTTCCTCTTGTTCCATTTACAGTAGGAACATTTCTTTTGTAAGCACGTATTTGTCAAAATAAATCAGATGATGTTTTCACTCTCCATGTACACCTTGCCCATTTTTTAATGTCCCAGTTAAAGGTGTATCTTTCAAGCATCTGTCTGTCTCCTTTTAAGAACTTACCTTGCATTTAATATAGATAATATGCAACTTAGCACTTGAATAAGTGCCTTATTTAAGTCTGTTTTTTTCATGTATGGGTAAATCTTTCACAAAGTGAGAGGCTGGCATTTTTCTCTCCTACTCCTTGTGACATACATCGCTGCTGCCTAATAATTTTCTCCAAGCCTCAATCTCTACCAGAACAACTCCGTGGTACAAATCCTCCCTTTCCTTTGGTGTGCCTGGCATTATTTTCCTAGCACCATATGGGGGTCTTTGGTGAACAAAAATGTATTTATCATTTTAATTTTTTTTAATGTTTTATTTTATTTTTGAGGCCGAGAGACAGAGCATGAGCGGGGAGGGTTAGAGAGAGAGGGAGACACAGAATCCGAAGCAGGCTCCAGGCTCTGAGCTGTCAGCACAGAGCCCGACGCAGGGCTGGAACTCACAGACGGTGAGATCGTGACCTGAGCTGAAGTCGGAAGCTCAACCAACTGAGCCACCCAGGCGCCCCAAATGTACTTATCATTTTAGAGGTTTGTAACATTGAGACGTGGCCATAGACTTGTCTCAGGAGGAAGGGGCTGATTGGACCCTGAGCAGAAGTTATGTTGGAACATAATGACTGACAACTATGGGAACCTCATCCAAGGTTACTATTCCTGCAAATTTAGAACCTGAACTTAGGTATCTTTGCTTTCTCTTTAGGAAATAGGGAGTGGGCTTTAAATTGCCCACCTGGATTCCTTCTCCATATTCTTGAGAGAATGAATTAAAATTGGTACAAGTGGGAAGTGGCTTGCTTGTTTCCTTCTGCTTTTGCTTTTCTTGTAATAGCTTTTCTGCCTTTATATTAAGAGATTGGGTCTGGATCTAGGAGGAACCATAATATTTTGAAGTATCTATTTTTTCCCTCTTGTAAGCAGGACTCTCTGTTTCTAAATCAAATGTGACCTCCTTACTGGAGCAAGGGAAAGAATCAAAGAATGATGGAGAAAAAATGATAAGAGGCCTCTGATCAGGTAAGGGTGGGGCAACCAGGCAGGGAGCACCTTTGCAGGTAGTGGCCCAGCTTACCAAATTGCCTGAATCATTCTTTCAAAAATAACAATTTGCCCATAAAATTCCCTTCATGCAACATCATCCTGAACTATGTAACTCATCCTAAAGGTATTCTCAATTTGTGGTTGAGATATTTCAGAAAATAAGAACTATGCCATTATTTTTAATTAAATTTAAATACGTAGTTTCTAGATTATACAATAAGAGGTGTCAAGACACTACTAAGTAAGAAAGAAAGTGAATGGTTTGTGGGAATTCTGTTATACAGTATGTTTTGTCATAGCAAGAAGGTGCTGGCAAGGTTCATAGTTGCTTTCTTTCTCAATTTTAGCACACAAATCTGTTCCATCTTTCCATATTTAACATAATCACTTTTTGTAAGCTGTAGTGCTTTCCAATGGTAGCGGAAGCCCAAAAAAGAAAGTTGCCTGTTTTTCAAGGAGAAATTCTGCAAAAATAGCCAGACACACTAAGATATAACAGCAAACAGTAGGAGAAAAATGTACGGATGATATTGCACTTTATTTTTTGTAATGTTTCTTTTTGAGAGAGACAGAGCATGAGCGGGGGAGAGGCAGAGAGAGAGGGAGACACAGCATCTGAAGCAGGCTCCAGGCTTTGAGCTGTCTGCACAGGACCCGACGCAGGGCTCGAACCCACAAACTGTGAGATCGTGACCTGAGCTGAAGTCGGACGCTTAACCGACTGAGCCACCCAGACACCCCGATACTGCATTTTAGGTCACTTGTAGAACATAATATTATTTCAGTTCCTATTTGTATGCTTGAGACAGAAACAATGGTGAGCTATAGTATGACCATCTCAATACACATGAGGGGGTAAACATCCAGCTTGAACGCTTTTTTTTTTTTTTTTGAGAGAGAGAGAGAGAGAGAGAGGGAGAGAGAATGAGCAAGGAAAGGGGAGAGGGAGAGAGAATCCTAAGCAGGCTCTGTGCCCAGTGCAGAGCTCAACACGGGGCTCAATGTGGGGCTCTATCCCATGATCCTGGGATCATGACCGGAGCCAAAATCAGGAGTTGGGTGCTTAACTGACTGAGTCAACCAGGTGATCCCCAGCTAAAGCATTTTGATCTATGTAGTAGTTTGTATTTCAGACACGATTTTCTTAGGATTGCATATTCGAGATGTGTAAAGTTTAGTGAAACATGCTCAGGAATGCAACCATTATTTGAACTGAGAGACACAGTATTTTCATTATTCTGTTGTCCTTTGTTCAGTTATCCATATAGTATAAAAGCATCATACTCCAAATGAATAGGTCTATCCTTTATAGAAGAGCACATTGGGTAGTCATTCACATAACACATGGTATCTTCTGGAATATGACTCCTGTATAATTACTGTGGGAAATCTTCCTGAGCTGACTTTACCTTCGGAATAATTATATTGTATACTGTCAAGCTAGGTCTACAGCTGAATGACTGTCCACATCTGGCAACTCCTAGATGCAGCTGTCGTGCTGTTGTGAGTGTAGAATGTGTACCAGTTTTTACTGTTCTCTCTTCAAATGAATGTGATGTTACTATCAGGTTGGATTCCACTGCTACTTCTAATGTTTTCAACAAGTCTACTTTCAAATAGGATGAAGTATTGTGGCAACAACCAGATAAAGCAGATAAGATACAAATATATTTTTACTAGTTTTTTTTTAATGTTTATTTATTTATTTATTTATTTTTATATAAAATTTTTTTTTCAACGTTTATTTATTTTTGGGACAGAGAGAGACAGAGCATGAACGGGGGAGGGGCCGAGAGAGAGGGAGACACAGAATCGGAAACAGGCTCCAGGCTCTGAGCCATCAGCCCAGAGCCCGACGCGGGGCTCGAACTCCCGGACCGCGAGATCGTGACCTGGCTGAAGTCGGACACTTAACCGACTGCGCCACCCAGGCGCCCCTTTAATGTTTATTTTTGAGAGCGAAAATGCGAGCCGGGGAAGGGCAGAGAGAGAGGGAGAGAATTCCAAGCAGGGTCCACACTGTCAACACAGAGCCCAATGCAGGGCTTGAACCCACAAACCGTGAGATCATGACCTGAGCCAAAGTCGGATGTTTAACCAACTGAGCCCAGGCGCCCCTTTAGTAGTTTTTTGTTGTTTTTTAAATGTGTATTTATTTGAGAGTGTGAACGGAGTAGGGGCAGAAAGAGAGAGAGAATCCCAAGCAGGCTTTGTGCTCCCAACACGGAGCCTGATGTGGGGCTTGATCCCACCAAACATGAGATCATGACCTGTGCTGAAATTAAGAGTCAGGTGCTCAACCGACCGAGCCACCCAGGTGCCCCTCAAAAATCATATTTTTTAAAGGCATATTTGAACTGTGGAAGCAATGATGACTAAATGGACCAAAATTCCAGAGGGAAATCTCAAGTTTTTGTGGTCATTTGAAGGTGACGTGGCAGATTAGCAACTTGAGAAGCTTCAAGTGCACACAGCTGGTTCCCTCTCCTGGGACATTTGCTGAATTTTAGGGCTGTGCAGAACTCTGAGTGGCTAGAATAAAAGCTGAAAGAGTGAAGTATCTGCAGTGTCTGTGGTACTTAGGAATGAGAAGCCCACTAGAGACGGGCGACTGCCCAAAATAAGTAGCCAGTCTTCTCCTCAAGCCATCTGTGAAAATTTGAAGCTGCATGAGGTAGGAGGTTAAGGAGACGAGGACCTACCAAGCCCTCGGATTTAAAAGCTTTAGGAGAGTCCTGCCTAAAATACAAAGGCTAAACAAGGCTAACATGAGGCTTATTAAAAATGCAGTGTAGCTCTGAGCCAGCTCAAACTTATGGGACTGAGGTGATTAGCACCTCAAACAGAGGAAAGGAGAAACTCTCTGGTAGAAGGTAATGTAACCTAGAGCCCCTGTGGTTCTTTTAAACATGATGTCTGGTACACAATTAAAAAACAAATTACTAGGCATGTGAAGGACAGGAACATATATAGATATACTTCATTTTAGTGTGCTTTGCAGATACTTTTTTTTTTTTTTTAAACAAATTGAAGGTTTGTGGCGACCCTGTGTTGAACAATTCTATCTGTGCCATTTTTCCAACAGTATTTGCCCACTGTATGTCTTTGTGTCACATTTTGGTGATTCTCATAATATTTATTTTTCGTTAATATTATATTGAATTGCTGCAATCTCATGATAAAATTTTAACAGATGAGGAGTTGCTTGTTATCAATGAGCAAAGAAGGTGGTTCCTTGAGATGGGATCTAGTCTTGGTGAAGATGCCGTGAAGATTGTTGAAATGACAAAGGATTTAAATTATTACATAAACTTAGTTGACAAAGCAGTGGCAGGATTTGAGAGCGCTGACTCTAATTTTGAAGGAAATTCTACTCTGGGTATAAAGCTATCAAACAGCATCATATGCTATAGAGAAATCATTCTTGAAAGGAAGAGTCAATTGATGGGTCAAACTTCTTTATCTTAAGAAATTGCCACAGCCACCCCAGCCTTCAGCAACGACCACCCTGATCAGTCAGCAGCCATCAACAGCAAGGCAAGATCCAATACCAGCAAAAAGGTTATGAGTCACTGAAGGCCCAAGTGGTGGTTGGCATTTTTTTTTTTTTTAGCAATAAAGTATTTTAAAAACTAAGGTGTGTGGGTTTTTTTTTTTTTAATAGAAATTAACAATATAGCACACTTTATAGACTGAAGAGTAAACATAACATATGCACTGGGAAACAAAAAAAAATCATTTGACTTGCTTTCTTGTGATATTGTGCTTTACTGTAGTGGTCTGGAACTGAATCCACAGTATCTCTGAGGTATGCCTGTAATCAATAAGAGACAAAACAGACGAGAGAAGCAGACATACAGGTGCCTAGATATTGGGGGTTTTAGACAAGGATTTTGATGTATGGTTAATATGTTAAAATACAGGAAAGAATGGAAGAAAAAACAATTTCAACTAGTAAGAAGAATCTATAAAAAAGGCAAGTGGCTATTCTAGAATTGAAAACACCATATCTGAAATTAAGAATTGAATAGATGGACTAAACACAAGTTGAATACATAACTAGAGATAGTAAACTGGAAGGTGAATCAATAACAAAAATACTGAAACAGAGACAGGGGAGGGGAGAGAAAGAGAGGAAAAGTATGCCATGGTCTGAATGACGACTTTGACTCTTGTTGTTCTATTCAGAAAGCTCTCCTGTTCCCCCCGCCCCGCCAAGGAGGACTACTACCTTTCCTTCAGATTCCGGCTGATGGTCACCTGGGGACCTTTCTTGACTGCCTTATCTAACACAGGTGCCCTTATTCTTATCCCACCATCTTACTTGTTTCCCTCTGCTTTGAATTTAGCCTCAAAGTCCACTTAGATGAAGTCTAAAAAGAGCCCACACTCTTAAGCAATACTTTAAAACATGCTTTTTCAAAAGGTTTGCTTTTAAAAAGTTGGGAGATAGTAAAGACAGTTTAAAAATGTAAAAAAAAAAATTATCTGATACTTCAAAAATGGATAGAATTGATATCCAATAACAGTCTAAGCAAATCTATGTATGACTTTGAAGACATTATAATCATGCTTTTGGAAATTAGTTCATGATGGAATTGTTCACCTAAAAAGAACAGAAAACTTAGTTCTGTTTACTACATGGACTAGAGAACAGACAAGTAAAATAAAATTATGACTCAGAAATAACCACTAATAAGACAGATCAAGGAATACGTGGATCAATGGAACAGTACAGAGAGCCAGAAATAAGCCCTCGCCTATATGGTCAATTAATCTATGACAAAGGAGGGAAGAATATATAATGGAGAAAAGACATCTCAATAAGTGCTCTTGGGGAAATGACCACTTTCTTGCATGATACACAAAAATAAACTCAAAGACTTAAAATGTGAGACCTGAAATCTTAAAACTCTTAAAAGGAAACATAGGCAATAATCTCTTGGCCATTTGCCTTGGCGACATTTGCTAGACATGTCTCCTTAGGAAAGGGAAACAAAAGCAGAAATAGACTATCGGTACTATACCAGAATAAAAAGCTTTTGAACAGCAAAGGAAATCAACAAAATGAAAAGGCGACCTAGTGAATGAAAGAAGATATTTACATTCAGTATGTCCAATAAGGGGTTAATAGCCAAGATATATAAAGAACTTGTTCAACTCAATGCTAAAGAAGTTGAATAATCTAATTTAAAAATGGGCAGAGAACCTGAGTAAACGTTTTTCCAAAGGTATACAGATGGCTAACAGACATATGAAAAGATACTCAACATCACTAATCATCAGGGAAATGCAAGTCAAAACCAAAATGAGATACCACCTTACACCTGTCAAAATAGTACTGAAAAGACAAGAAATAACTAGTGTTGGTGAGGATGTGGAGAAAAGAGAACTTTCATGCACTGATAGTGGTAATGTAAATTGGTGCAACCACTGTGGTAAATAGTGTGGAGGTTCCTCAAGAAAGTAAAAATAGAAATACCACATGATGCAGTAATTCTACTGGGGATCTACCCAAAGAAAAATGAAAACACGAGTTTGAAAAGATATATGCATCTACATGTATATTGCAGCATTTTTTACAATAGCCAAGATATGGAAACAACTCAAGTGTCCATGGACAGGTGAATGGATAAATATGTGCTATATACCTACAATGGAATATTACTCAGAAATGAGATCTTACCATTTGAAACAATATGGATGGACCAAGAGACTATTATGCTAAGTGAAAAAAGTCACAGGTAAATTCCATGTTATTTCACTTGTATGTGTAATCCAAAAAATATAAGAACTAGAATCATAAATACAGTAAATAAAGTGGTGGTTGCGAGAGAGCAGGGGGTTGAGGAAGTGGGCAAAATAGATGCAAACTTCCAGTTATAAAATAAAAAAGTCCTAGGGATAAGACGTACAGCATAAGAGGTGCTTGGATGGCTCAGTCAGTTGAGTGTGTGACTCTTGATTTTGGCTTGGGTCATGGTCCTGGGGTCATGGGGTCAAGCCCACATTTTCTCTCGCTTCCTCTCCCTCTGTCCCTCTCCCCTGCTCATGCTCTCTCTCTCCCTCTCTCTCTAAAAAAAGTACAGGATGAGGAATATAGTCAATAATACTATAATAATGTATGGGGACGGATGTAACTACATTTATGATGAGCACACAGCATAATATACAGAATGGTTGAATCACTGTGCTGTAGACCTGAAGCTAATATAGCATTGTATGTCAACTATACTTCAATTAAAAAAAAAATTGTTACTCAGAAATAACTACTGATAACATTTCAGCGTATGTCTTTCCAGGATTTATTTATTTATTTATTTATTTATTTATTTATTTATTTATTTAATATATATGAAATTTATTGACAAATTGGTTTCCATACAACACCCAGTGCTCAATTTCCAGGATATTTTTAATGCACACACATACATACATACATACTTATATATTTTAACATGATCATATTCTGATATCTGTAATTGTATTTTTGAAAGTCACAGTATATTGAATACATCCCCACACCAATAAATATAAAACTACATTTTAATAAGTGCATTTTGTCCCATTTTATGGACATACATGGTGATGTAAAACCCAACTAGATGCTATTAGAAATTTAGGAATTTTCCAGTTTTTCACTAGAGCTTGAAACTGAGATGACAAATGTTACTTATACAAGCTTCAATGAAGAGCTCTTTCATAAAAGCTCAGAAAAAAAATTGCTAGGTTAGGAGTTATGAATATTCTTGTTTTGGGCACATATTGCTTATCTGTCCTCCAGAAAAGTTGTATTAATTTATGCTGCCATCAACAACCTGAAGAATACTGCACCCTCAACAATGCTGGGGCATTTCATTCCTTTTAATACACAATGTAGCAGCATACGAACACTGACTGCAAAATAAATTACATGAGTGTGTGACAGAGGAGGCAGGCTGTGAGGTGAAGGAAGAGGGCTGAGGGGCTGGGAGAGGAGAGAATAGGAATACATATCCATTAAACTGAAGTTCTCTTGACATGCCTGTCATGGTGGGATATCTTGCTATGCTGAGTGGGACTCCAGTGCTTAGAAAACAGACATTTTGATACATGCAAATTTTGCCTTATACAATCCCTTAAAACCCAGCCCTTGTTTTAACCTAGGCCTCCACTGAAATACTAAGTAAACAAGAAAAGGCATACAATGCATTGAAAAGTTTTTTTAAAGTCTATTTGAGAGAGCATGAACGGGGGAGGGGCAGAAAGCGAGAATCTCAAGCAGGCTTTGTGCTGTCAGCACAGAGCCAGACATGGGGCTTGATCTCATGAACTGTGAGATAACGACTTGAGCTGATAATGCTTAACTGACTGAGCCATTCAGGTGCCCCTGCACTGAAAAGTTTTAAATGTTTAAATCAATACCTACTATGGGCCAAGTACTAGGAGTAAAACAGTGAAAAACTGAGACAAAGTTCTCCCCTTACCAAAGCTTACGGTTTAGAAGGCAAGATATGTATTTAAACAGGCAACACTGTGTCTGATCAGTGTGTTAAAGCAGACAGAGGGTTCAGAACCAAGGGTGAACAGGCCAGGTTAAGGTCCAGAGAGAGAGTGCAAAGATGGGTGTAGCAAGGAAGGCAGCCCAGAAAGACAGCTAAGAGTTTGAGTGTGGAAGGTCATGTAAAAGGAATTTATCTTAATGGAGGAAAAGCCAGTGGAAGACTTAAAAGTGAAATGTAATACAATGTGATTAGTCCTTTGATGGGTCACCCTGGGAACAGTATGAAGAACAGGTTAAGGGAAAGCAAGATACATAAACAATATTGTTCATGGCAGTGTTGTTTATTATAAAATATCTGGAGGGGAAATGACTGAATACAGTACATCCATATGGATGTACATATGGATGTACAGATGTATAGGTATATATAAATACTAAGCAGTTGTTAAGAATGAAAAATTAACTACACATACTGGGGTGCCTGACTGTGAGGCCTTCAGCTTTGCTTTTGTTTTTCAAGATTGCTTTGGCTATGTGGGGTACCTGGGTGGCTCAATCAGTTAAGCAAGCATCGGACTTGATTTCGGCTCAGGTCATGATCTCCTGGTTCTTGAGATAGAGCCCCGCATCGGGCTCTGTGCTAATGGCGAGGAGCCTGCTTGGGATTCTCTCTCCCTCGCTCGCTGCCTCTCCCCACTCACTCACTCACTCTGTCTCTCAAATAAACTTCAGGAAAAAAAAAAAAAAGATTGCTTTGGCTATGCACGGTTTTTTTGCGGTTCCATACACATTTTAGGATTGTTTGTTCTAGCTCTGTGAAAACTGTTGGTATTTTGATAGGCATTGTGTTAAATATGTAGATTGCTTTGGGTAGTATTGACATTTTAACAATATTTGTTCTTCCTACCCATGAGCCTTTGTGTCATCTTCAATTTCTTTCATTAGTGTTTTATAGTTTTCATAATACATGTCTTTCACCTCTTTGGTTAGGTTTATTCCTATGTATCTTATTGGTTTTGGTGCAATTGTAAATGGGATTCCTTAATTTCTCTCTCTGCCACATCATTATTGGTATATAAATGCAATGGATTTCTGTACACTGATTTTATATCCTGTGACTTTACTGAGATCAGGTATCAGTTCTAGTAGGTTTTTGGTGGAGTCTTTCAGGTTTTCTCTATGGGTTTCAGGTCATCTGCAAAGAGTGAAAGTTTGACTTGTTTCTTGCCTATTTGGATGCCTTTTATTCCTTTTCATTGTCTGATTACTGAGGCTACAAATTCCAGTACTATGTTATGTTACTGTTATTTAACAGTAGTGAGAGTGGACATCCTTGTGTTGTTTCTGATCGTAGTGGAAAAGCTCTGCCTTTCCCCATTGAGGATGGTATTGGCTGTGGGTTAATATATGGCCTTTATTATGTTGAGGTATGTTCTTCTAAACCTGCTTCGTTAAGTTGTTTTTTTTTTTTTTATCATGAATGGATGCTGTACTTTGTCAAATGCTTTTTCTGCATCTATTGAAATGATCATATGGCTCTCATCCTTTTTTTAAATTAATGTGTATCATGTTGATTGACTTGCGAATATTGAACCATGCTTGCAACCCAGGAGTAAATTCCTCTTGATTGTGGTGAGTGATTTTTTAAATATATTGTTGGATTTGACTTGCTAGTATTTTATTGAGAATTTTTGCATCCATATTCATTAAGGATATTGGCTGTAGTTCTTGTTTTTAGTGGAGTCTTTATCTGGTTTTGGGTTTGGGGGTAATTCTGGCCTCATAGAATAAATCTGGAAGTTTTCCTTCATTCAGAAAGTAACTCTTAAAAAAACCAAAGAACACTTTACACTTCAGATGCTCTGAGGGCAGCTCCATTAACTTAGCTATAAGTAAATAAGCAGAAATTAAAACCAGCCCACCCACTCCTCCCTTCCTTTGATGGTGGAAGTATCTTCTTCGAGGTAACATTAATACATCTCTCTGTGCTCCAGACACCTGCAACCCCCTCTCAGGAACTTTGTGTGATTGACTATCTCTCTTCTTACATCTGCATATTTAATCTCTCCAAACTGGGTATATTACGTTAGGACTTAAACATGTTCTAGTTTCCCATTACTTTAAAAATCTTTTGCCATGGACGCATGGATGGTTCAGTAGATTAAGCGCCCATCTCTTGATTTTGGCTCATGACCTCCCAGTTTGTGGGTTCAAGCCTCGCGTCAGGCTCCGCAATGACAATGTGGAGCCTGCTTGGGATTCTCGCTCTCTCATCCTCTGCCTCTCCTCCAGTTGTGCACGTGCACTCTCTCAAAATAAATTAAAAAAAAAATCTTTTGCCTTGGCCACATCTTTCTGTAATTACTACACTTTGTCCTATTCACACTTGTCTATATTCAGTCTTTACTTATTTGTCCTTTATTGATTACTAAACCTACCCAACCTACCATCCCTCCTTAATGTATTATTTCCAACTAAGGTTAACAGTATTCCTCATGTTGCTCTATGATATGTTCACTTTTTAAGACTTCATCATCTAATCTGACCTCTAAAGAGCATTTAGAAGAACTGACTTTACCTTCCTTCTTGAGACACTGGTTTGTCTTGGTTTGGCAAAACTCCAGTCTTTCTGGTTTTCCTCTTACCTACTAAGACTCCTTTATTCAGCCTACCTTTAAATAGAGCAGGTCTTCATGGTCAGTAGCAGACATTCTCTTCTCACACCATCCACTTTCTCTCTGCAATGTTAGTTGCCTCCACAAGACCTACTGTAGTCTATCTACTGATGTTGCTAAAATTGTATCTTCATCCTGGACACCTCCTCTGGTCCAGAAGTGCAGCCTGTTCATCTGGATGTCTCAAACTCTATAAAGTTAACATGACAAAAACTGCAGCTACTGCCTCTTTCTTCCATCATAGACTCCTCTATATTTTGTTTCTTAATATATTAGAGCCAAGCTAGTCAGTTTTTATAGGACCAACTAGCAAAATCTCACGGGCTTCATTCAGCAATTAAAATTGTAACGTCCCCTTTCTCTGAAAACTTGATTACTAATACTGAAATGTTTGGGATTCCCTGCTTCTCTGATCACTTGGTTCAGTGACCTTGGTTCCATCATCATTTCTAGCCTAAGCACAAGAGTTCTGTAAATATTCTTCTATTCCTCCCTTCCCTATGTTCCTATCCAAACACATGCATCAAACATAAAATATTTAACTCTACATACCTCTGTGACCTTTTTCTTTTTTGTGTGTGGTCTTTTTTCTTTTTAAAAAACAAGGTTACTCTGTTGACTGTATATATATATATATATATATATATATATATATATATATATATATATTTTTTTTTTTTTTTAATCAATAAGCTTACTTTTCTCATATAAAAATATCCAAATACAAGCAGTATACTGCTGGTACAGCTATTTAAATAGGTCTCTGAGGAACCAGGATCTCCTTCTTTTATACCATCCTTAGGCCATGGCTATCATTCTCAAGGCCACAGATGGCTCTTTCAGCTCTAGGAATGGAAAACTCGAAGGGAAAACAATGGAGAAGGTATAAAAGGTGAAGTGCAAAAGGCAAAGAGAAAAAGCTACATAGGTCTGTTTTCAGTGATACTAGTTTTGATTCTCAAGATGAGGAAAATGGCTACACTTGGCTGCAAGGAGACTGCGAGGAGTTTTATAACTGGACATATTGCTAGTGTGAGCCAAAATAGGGTTATCAGTAGGAAAAGATGAGATGGATGTCTGACTGACTAGTAACAGTATCTGCCACAACAGGCCAGAAAGAAAATACCAATAAAGTAGTATCAGATACTCCAGCTACTCTAAATATAATGCAATTAACTTAGAAATCATTAAGAAGATAACTGCAAACTTCAAATCATATTTTAAAAAGCATAATTCTAAACCCATAAAGATTCAAAAAGTTGTGATACATTTATACATTTAGAATTAAACTAACACAGACCAAAATGTATTACATTGCTGAAGAGGTGTTTTAGAGGACTATATAGTTTTACATGCTTATTTTGGATAACAAACACTGTAACAATGAGTTGGAGTTCACTTTAAGACAATGAAAAAAGCAATTCTACATTCATAACATTTATAGAGTCTCTCTCCCAGTATGAATTCTCTTGTGCATAGTAAGTGAACAACTCCAGCTGAAGGCTTTTCCACATTGAATACATTCATAGGGTTTTTCACCAGTGTGAGTTCTCGTGTGTCTCCTAAGGCAAGAGGAAACACTGAAGGTCTTCCCACATTCGTTACATTGATAGGATTTCTCTCTAGTATGAGTTCTCACATGTATCCTAAGGGATGAGAAACCCTAAAAACGTTCCCACAGTCATTGGATTCATAGAGATTCTCTTGAGTGTGTATTTTCTTGTGAACTTTAAGGTGCGAGCTTGTTGTAAAGGCTTTTCCACAGCCACTGCATTCATAGTTTCTCCCTAGTGTGCATTCTCTTGTGCACTATATAACTTGTGTCAAAGGATTTTCCACAATGATTACATTCATAAGGTTTCTCTCTGGTGTGAGTTCTCACATGAACCTTAACATATGTTTTCTGACTGAATGCTTTTCCACATTGATTATACTCATACACCCATGTGACTTTTCTTGTGCAAAATAAGATTAGAATTTCTTTTGAATGCTTTCCCACATTGATTACATGATATTTCTTTTCACTAGGAGTTTGCTCTTGTTGCCTAAGGTATGGATAATGACAAAAAGCCTTGCTTTTATTACATTCATAGGGATTAAATTGTTATATATAGGAAGCATATTATTATGTTTGAAGTGTATGCCATATTTGAAACATGCATACTCTTTTTGTGCTGTTTGAGTTTTTTCCAAGGTGTCACAGAGCTCTATCATATGTATGACTTTCACAGAGATTCCCAGTTTCTTGTAATTGTTTAAGATTGATTTTTTTAAAAAACATTTATTTATTTTGAGAGACAAAGCATGAGCAGGTGAGGGGCGGAGAGAGAGAGAGACATACAGAATCTGAAACAGGCTCCAGGCTCTGAGCACAGAGCCTGATGCAGGGCTCAAACCCATGAACCATGAAATTATGACCTGAGCCTAAGTCGGACGTTTACCTGACTGAGCCACCCAGGCACCCCAAGATTGAATTACGTTCTTTTAAAAAATTTTTTTTCACATTTATTTTTGAGAGATAGAGACAGAGCACAAGTGGGGGAGGGGCAGAGAGACAATGAGACACAAAATTCGAAGCAGGCTCCAGGCTCTGAGCTGTCAGCACCGAGTCCAATGCGGGGCTTGATCTCACAAACCATGAGATCATGATCTGAGCTGAAGTCAGATGCTTAACTGACTGAGCCACCCAGCCACCCCAGATTGAATTATACTTCAAACACTCAATACTAAGTAGCATTTATGGCAATGTTTAGTGGAGACTCTCTTGAAAACAACAAGTTTTGATTTAAGTTCAGAGTTTTCCTCTAATTCATGATGGTCATAGAATCTCTCCCGAGATGCTGTTTTCTTTTGGATCACTTGCCTCATATTTCTCCCTGGGATCTTGCACTGTTTTCTGGTCTTATGGAATTCTTGGTCTTCAGTTAATGTGGAAGACCAATCATCCATTATGAATCTTATCATTTTCACTGCACTGGAGGATTTTTCCTTACAAAGTGGAGTCTTTGAGTGGAGTCTTTTAAGTTGAATTTACTAGACTGGATAGGTGCCTTGGAGAATTCGCTTTGTCATAGTCTATATATATATATATATATATATATATATATATATTTTTTTTTTTATTTTTATTTTTTTTTTTTTTTGAGACAGAGAGAGACAGAGCACGAGTGGAGGAGGGGTAGAGAGAGAGGGAAACACAGAATCCCAAGCAGGCTCCAGGCTCTGAGCTGTCAGCACAGAGTCTGATACGGGGCTTGAACCCACGAGCTGCGAGATCATGACCTGAGCCAAAGTCAGATGCTCAACTGACTGAGCCACCCAGGCGCCCCTCTTTCTCATAGTTCTTATCTCTTCTTTACCCAACAGGGAGATCACAGTAGGCTTCTGTAATTGATATTCCACTGAGATAAGATTTATATAGCTTCCCAACATCACATCTCTGTAAATTCTTCTCTGAGCAGAATCAAGCATCATCCACCCCTGGGTGAACTCCCCAGCCACATCCTTAAAGGTCACTGGTCCCTGTAACCACGTTGTGGGAAATCAAGCCATCATCCTTTCTTCCTCAGTGTTTCTCACATAGAAATAGAGTCCTGTGTCGACAGAGCCCTTATGGAGGACAGGTTAATGGCTGCCATCTTGAGAGTCTAAAAGTGATATCTGCTTGCACAACAGAGCAGAGAGATCAGGATATTTCTTGTTTCTCTGATCCAACCACAGCATGGATACATTTCACTGGGTATCCTCCCTGCAGCCGAAGAGGCAGGTTCAGGTGAAAGAAGAAAGGTGGAAACAGGGCTCCATAGCTGGCAAGGTAAAAAGAAAAATTGTAGACCCCCCTCCACTACCCCAGCAGGGTTTGGCCAGCTTAAAATCTTTTTTTTTTTTTTTTAATGTTTTTATTTATTTTTGAGACACAGAGAGATGCTCAACTAACTGAGCCACCCAGGTGCCCTTAAAATCTTTACTAGGATTTGTAGTCACATGCAAAATAGTCATCGTGGTTTCTCTGGTTTCTCCTGGAGTCATCTGGTTTCTCCTGGAGACTATTTGTCAGTAATGGGTGGGAGAAGCATGCATTATTATTATTTTTTTAAAGTTTTTCCATTTCTTTCAAGAGAGAGAGAGAAAGAACAGGGGAGGGGCAGAGAGAGGGAAAGAGAATCCCAGGCAGGCTCTGTGCTGTCAGCACAGAGTCTAATAAGGGGCTCGATCCCCCGAGCCACAAGATCATGACTTGAGCCAAAATCAAGAGTCAGACACTCAACTGACTGAGCTACTCAGGTGCCCCAGGAGCATGCATTATTAAAAGAAAAAAGATTAAAACTAAAGAGAACCAGCTAAAAGAAGCATGGTTGTTTAATTTTGTGTGTACTTTTTAGTTACCTTCTGAAATGGAAAAATAATTTTCCTGTTAAACACAACTATTTTAGGTAGGCTTACTTTTCTACATAGCACTTGATGTTTTTAACTGAATAACACACGATCAACAACACTGATGATGTGGCTGCTACTCTACTCAGGAATTTTATTAAAGTTGTTAAAGGTAGATATGTGACTTTGAAACAAATGTTCATTTGTTTACCTCCAATTCAGTCTCTCTTCCCAAAGTCTGTATTTTCTCATGATAATTTATTCTATCTAGAAATTGAATGGGATCTACAAAGAAGCACAAACCATGATCCAAATGTTGGGAAGAAGGTCATAACAATGTTAATTAGATGGTATAACACTTTCCTAAATAATTTTTACAATAGCTTTAAAATAAATTAAAAAAAAAACAGTGTGTATACAAAAAATTAGTGCTTAGAGAGACTTTAAGGATCACAAGAAATCATGCAATAATTTATTAGGTTAATATTTTTACAAGTCTCACTTTTTGAAGATTTGATGATAACCTCCAAGTGAGAGCCCCCATCTCAATACAATAGAGTTAAGTTTTAATGGGAAAAAATACAGAATTGGCATTTATTTTTATTTTATTTTATTTTATTTTATTTTATTTTATTTTATTTTATTTTTTAAAATTTTCATCCAAAGTAGTTAGCATACAGTGCAACAATGATTTCAGGAGTAGATTCCTTAGTGCCCCTTACCCATTTAGCCCATTCCCCCTCCCACAACCCCTCCAGTAACCCTGTTTATTCTCCATATTTATGAGTCTCTTCTGTTTTGTTCCCCTCCCCGTTTTTATATTATTTTTGTTTCCCTTCCCTTATGTTCACCTGTTTTGTCTCTTCAAGTCCTCATATGAGTGAAGTCATATGATATTTGTCTTTCTCTGACTAATTTCACTTAGCATAATACCCTCCATTTCCATCCACGTAGTTGCAAATGGGAAGATTTTATTCTTTTTGATTGCTGAGTAATTCTCCATTGTGTGTGTGTGTGTGTGTGTGTGTGTGTGTGTGTGTGTGTATATATATATATATATATATACATATATATATACCACATCTTCTTTATCCATTCATCCATCGATGGACATTTGGACTCTTTCCATACTTTGGCTATTGTTGATAGTGCTGCTATAAACATTGGGGTACATGTGTCCCTTTGAAACAGCACACCTGTATCCCTTGGATAAATACCTAGTAGTGCAATTGTCATAGGGTAGTTCTATTTTTAGTTTTTTGAGGAACCTCCATACTGTTTTCCAGAGTGGCTGCACCAGATTGCATTTCAAAAGCAGTGCAAAAGAGATCCTCTTTCTTCGCATCCTCGCCAACATCTGTTGTTGCCTGAGTTGTTAACGTTAGCCATTCTGACAGGTGTAAGGTGGTATCTCTTTGTGGTTTTCATTTGTATTTCTCTGATGATGAGTGAAGTTGAGCATTTTTTCATGTGTTGGTTGGCCATCTGGATGTCTTCTCTGGAGAAGTGTCTATTCATGTCTTTTGCCCATTTCTTCACTGGATTATTTGTTTTTTGGGTGTTGAGTTTGATAAGTTGGCATTTTTATTTAGACAAATATCTTTGACAGGTAGATTCTATGTCCTTAAAACCAGAAAGGTCTGTCTCTTTGGGGTAAACCATATAGAAATAGATTTCCATCTGATTTGTTGATTCCTGTATTCCAAGTACCTAGAACATTTTCCAGCATATGTCAGACACTCAACAAATATTTATCGAATAAGCTGAATGAGTCCACAGCAATTAAGGTTTTGTGAAGGAGGTCCTCCCACCCCCCCCCCCATCCCCCATCCATACCCTTCTTTCAGGAGCAAAACAAAATTAGAAAGTTATGTTTCCTGTTCAAAAAAGGAACTTACTTTGCCTTCTGGTTAAAGCTTTTTAAGTTAAGAATTGTACTCTGGACTTGCTCCTTAATTCCCCAAGTTTCATTTCTTTTCTAGTTACAGAACTAATAAGAAAAACTAAATGACTTTAGGGACAAACAGGAAAAAAATATTTGAATAAATGGAGACATTCATCATGATCATGGATCCAATATTATATTGGTTTCAATTTTTCTCTGACCAGAATTGAATTGTATTTTCATTAATCTATATATTCAACAGGGACTTCTTGAAATGAGCATCTGATTTTTTAAGGTTTTATAGGAAAACAAAGCTACATGAATAACAAGGCAATTATTAAAATAGTGCTTTGCCCCTACTATATTTCAAAATGTGTTATAAATCTCTAGTAACTTAAACATAATAATAAGGAGGCAATAATAAAAAGTAAAACAGTAACTTTAGAAACAGGTTGATGTGTAGCTGGCCGTTTCGTACATGATAAAGGCAGCAGTGTAAATCATGGGGGAAAAGGATGCACTAGTTATCAAAATGCTGTCAAGACAAATGACTATTTTTTGAGAAAAGCGTAAATTCTACTTCACATATTTCCAGAGAGAGGGGGAGAGAGAGGAGACACAGAATCCAAAGCAGGCTCCAGGCTCTGAGCTGTCAGCACAGAGCCCAATGCAGGGCTTGAACCCATGAACTGCAAGATGATGACCTAAGCCAAAGTTGGATGCTTAACCTACTGAGCCACCCAGGTGCCCCAATTGTTTTAACTTTTAAAGGAGTTCTTATTGGAGATAGATTCTGAAATATTTACAATATATCGTGTAAAAGGTCTGCTTCAAAATAGTGATGGATACCAGGGTGTTCATTATCTTTTTTTTTTTTAATATTCATTTATTTTGAGAGAGAGACAGGCTGAGGGAGAGACAGAATCACAAGTAGGCTCCACACTGTCAGCATAGACCCAATGTGGGGTTCAATCTCATGAATCTTGAGATCGTGACCTAAGATGAAATCAAGAGTCAGATTCTCAACAGTCTGAGCCACCCAGGTGCCCCATCATTACACTTTTTTTATGTTCTGAAATTTTCATAATATAAATCTAAAAATCATCAGAGAGATTTTATTCATAAAACATTAATAGGATGTATGGGTTATTATTTACATATAAAATCACAAATTAAGAGATCTTAAGAAATTTAAAATTATAACAGAAACCAAAAACAGGTAAAAAGGTTTAAAGATAAAGCTGAGGAATTTTTCCAGCAAGCAGACCTCCCAAAAGAGATAAGCAGTGAGAAAGAAAATGTAAGAAAATGATATGATCAATTTCAAAGGTTCAACACCAGATTATTCAGAGTTCCAGAGAGAAAAAAACAGGAGGAAGAGAGAAACAAATACAGGAGAAATTCCTAAAAACAGTGAAATATCTAAGCACTGACGCATTGAAACGGGCAATTTCTTAAAGACTGGAACTAAACATATCATCATGAAAGCTTTGAATACCAAAAATAAGATGATCTAAAAGTTCCAAGAGATGATAAACAGGTTACATACAAATCAGTAACAGGCATGACTTTTCAATGGTAACACTGTTCATTTTTTTTTTTTTAACATTTATTTATTTTTGAGACAGAGGGAGACAGAGCATGAAAGGGGGAGGGACAGAGAGAGAGGGACACACAGAATCTGAAGCAGGCTCCAGGCTCTGAGCCGTCAGCACAGAGCCCGATGCAGGGCTCGAACTCACAAACCGCAAGATCATGACCTGAGCCGAAGGTGGACACTTACCTGAGCCACCCAGGCGCCCCTACCATGAACAGTTTTGAGCCAGCCAAGCAGACAGTGAAATGTGACCCTTGCCATGGTAAATACATGGCTTGCTGCCTGTTGTACTGTGGCCACGTGGTTCCCAAAGAGGTCAATGCTGCCACTGCCACCAGCAAGACCAAGCATACCGTGCCATTTGTGGACTGGTGCCCTACTGGCTTCAAAGTTGGCATTAATTACCACCCTCCCACTGTGGTATCTGGTAGAGACCTGGCCAAAGTACAGCGAACTGTGTGCACGGTGAGCAACACCACAGCCATTGCTGAGGCCTGGGCTCACCTGGACCACAAGTTTGGCCTGATGTATGCCAAGCGTGCCTTTGTTCACTGGTATGTGGGTGAGGGCATGGAGGGAGGAGAGTGTTCTGAGGCCTACGAGGACTTGGCTGTCCTTGAGAGGGATTATGAGGAGGTTGGTGTGGATTCTGTCGAAGGAGAGGGTGAAGAAGAATACTAAAGTTAAAAAAGCCACAAACGTGCTGCTTTTACAGGGAAGCTTATTCTGTTCTACACATTGAAAAGTTGTGCTCTGATCAGTTAATTTCATATACAATTACTGACCTATGCTTTAAAACACAATGAGACCCAAGCTGTCCATTTCTCTGATGGGTTTGAAAAAAGTATTCCCTGTTTTATTTATTTTATTTTATTTTTTTAACGTTTATTTATTTTTGGGACAGAGAGAGACAGAGCATGAACGGGGGAGGGGCAGAGAGAGAGGGAGACACAGAATCGGAAACAGGCTCCAGGCTCTGAGCCATCAGCCCAGAGCCCGACGCGGGGCTCGAACTCACGGACCGCGAGATCGTGACCTGGCTGAAGTCGGACACTTAACCGACTGCGCCACCCAGGCGCCCCAAGTATTCCCTGTTTTAAATGAAAAGAAAAATTCTTAAGGAAAATAATTGCCTTTCCAGGACTTATACAGAAGGCCAAAATACCAAACAAATATGAGGACGAGATAAAGTATTTTGTAGTTATAAACAACTTAGCTCATATAGGCTCTTTTTCCAGAAGGTAATAAGATTATAATCTACCAAAAAGGAAAAAAAGCTTCCAGGAAATAAATCCAAAACAGAGATGAGCTGAGGGAATACATAAGTGTAAAGGGACGTCTCACAATGCCAGGAGGGTTATATATGCCTGGAGAGTAACGGATCTGTCAGACTTCAGGAGGCTCGAAGGCTCCTCAGAAAAATGGTAAGGCTGTATGACAGGTTTGACCTTGAGGAAAACAGAACTGAGAGGCATTTTACATGGACTTAGTGAAAACAAAGAAAATGAATAAGAAAGGCAATTACTAAAAATAGGAAGAGCAGAATTTGCACAAGAAAGAAACTTATTATGGTTCAGCACTAAACCATATAAATAACTGTATTTATACAGTTATTACAATGAAAGTGCTGCACATGGATAGAACCAAAATTTGTGAGAAAACTACATTATAACACTTGCAATATAATTGCATTATGGTTTAAGAATGTAGGAAGGATGGACATAAGGTTCTCATTTAATGCAGTAAGAAATGGAAAAATGTCTCAAATTGATGAACTTAAAAAATACTGAAGACAGTTTAGGGGCGCCTGGGTGGCTCAGTCGGTTAAGCGTCTGACTCCGGCTCGGGTCATGATCTCGCGGTCCGTGAGTTCGAGCCCCGCATCGGGCTCTGTGCTGACAGCTCAGAGCCTAGAGCCTGTTTCAGATTCTGTGTCTCCCTCTCTCTCTGCCCCTCCCCTGCTTATGCTGTGTCTCTGTCTCAAAAATAAATAAACGTTAAAATAAAAAAAAATTAAAAAAATACTGAAGACAGTTTAAATACGTGCAAACAGCTTAAAAATTTGAAAGTGGTTGCCATTGAGAAGAAGCAGGGACCTCTGTTTTTATTATGAGCCTTTTTAACATATTAGATATCTATTTATTTGTTCATTGCTTTTGAGAGAGAGAGCGAGCACATGCACACATGATCAGGGAAAGGGGGAGAGGGAGAGGGAGAGAACGTTAAGCAGGCTCCACACTCAGTGGAGAACCCTATGCAGGGCTCCATCCCATGACCCTAGGATCATGACCTGAGCAGAAATCACGAGTGGGATGCTCAACCGACTGAGCCACTCAGGCACCCCAACAGAATAGATTTAAAAAAAAATGTATATATATATTTCTTAAAAAGTAAATAAATTTCAGAGAAAATACATGAATTAGTCAACCAAATCAAGAAGTAGAAAAACAGCAACAAAGTAAATTTAAAAAGACAGAGTAAGTTACTGTACAGAAAACCAAAATGCAAAGACATAAAACCAAACACAAAAACTATCAAAATCCACTTCTTTGAAAAGATTAACATAGATATATATAATGCAGGACTAATCCATAAAAAAAAGGATGGCCCAGAAAAATATTAAACTCAAAAAGGAAGAAATGGCTACAATTATAGCAATGATTTTTAAGTATCACTAAAAAGCAGTTATTTTTAAAATCTCCAAAAAAATCACTGTAAAATATTAGTATAAACAACTTTATGCCAACAAACTTGAAAATTCAGATGAGATGAACAATTTTCTAGAAAACCTAAGTGTCCAAATTGACTAAGAACTAGAAAACTTAAATCCATCAACTACCATTTAAAAAAAAATTGGGAGTGCCTGGGTGGCTCAGTCAGTTAAGTGTCAGACTCTCGATTTCGGCTCGGGTCATGATCTCACAGTTCCTGAGACTGAACCCCTTGTCGGGCTCTGTGCTGACAAGATGGAGCCTGTTTGGGATTCTCTTTCTCTCTCTCTGCCCCTCCTGCATATGTGCTCTCTCTTTCTCTCTCTCAAAAAAAAAAAAAAAAAAAAAAAAAAAAAAAAAAAAAAAGAATCAGATGTCAAATATCTACCCCTAAGGATTTTGAGCCCAAAACTTACAATGGAAAAACTATCTCACAAAATAGAAAGAAAAAAATCTATACTTCCCAAATTATTCATGAGACTTGTGAAATCTTTCTGGTACAGTACAGGAGACAGTCTAGCAAGGAGACTGTAGAGGCCACATTGAGGCAATCTTGAGAGATGGGACGTAGAAAGGGCCACAGGGACCACCTGGCTGAATACAGACAGACATTTCAGGCCCTAACTGACCAAGGGGCTACTTACAACCAGGCAGTTACCAAAAAGGGAAACTTCCATGCATGGCCATACCTGCCACCTCATCTTCCCCCTTTAAAACAGCTCCCACCCACGGCCCTGTGCAGACGGCCTCCCCTCTGCTGTCCTGCCCTTGACAGGGAGCGCCGCTCCCTTGAGGTGCGCTCAGGCAGTCGATCTCCCTCATTCTGTTTCGGGTGAATTCTTTTCACCCACCGCCACCAGCTTCCGCTTCATGGTGGCCCCACATTTGGGGACCCATCTGGTAGGGTGAGACCCCCACATGTAAACACCACAGATAGAACAAGAAGATTAAAATGCAAGTAAAATATTAACAAATTGAATACAGCTGTTTACTAACGTGATAAAAGAACATTAATCACTGTTTGCACATTTGCAAGAATTACTGACAAGCAGAAAAACTACGGTTGTTACTATAACAGCTACTGAACACTCTTGTACCCACTGTATCTTGAAGCAGATCTGAGGACGTTATATTATTTTTAAGTATTTCAGAATTTATCGCTGTATATCTGTATAGGGGAGAGAGAGAGAGAGGGAGTGTGTGTGTGTGTGTGTGTGTGTGTGTGTGTGTGTATGTGTGTGTGTGTGTGTGTGTATGTGTTTTAAGAAAGCTCTATGCCCAGGGGTGCCTGGGTAGCTCAGTCGGTTAAGTGTCCAACTCTGGGTTTTGGCTCAGGTCATAATCTCATGAGTTTGAGCTTTCGTGAGTTTGAGCCCCACATCCAGCTCTGCGCTAACAGCGCAGAGCCTATTTGGGATTCTCTTTCTCTCTCTCTTTCTCTCTCTGCTCCTCCCCTACTCACGCTGTCTCTGTCTCTCTCAAAATAGATAAATAAACTTAAAAAAAAAAAAGAGAGAAAGCTCTATGCCCCTCCTGGTGTTTGAATTCACCACCACATCAAAAGTTGCATACTGGACTGAGCCAGCCAGGGACCCCCGGAATTTATCTCTGAATAAGATGACCAGGATACTGTCACACCCACAAAATTAGCAGTAATTGCTTATTATCAAATATGTAGGCAGTGTTCAAACTTTTCTGTTATCAGGATGTTTTTATTATTTTTTTAAATGTTTCTTCATTTTTGAGAAAGAGAGAGGTGAGCGGGGTAGGGGCAGAGAGGGAGGGAGACACGGAATCTAAAGCAGGTTCCAGGCTCTGAGCTGTCAGCACAATGGGGTTCGAACCCACAAACTGAGATCTGACCTGAGCCGAAGTCAGATGCTCAACCAACTGAGCCTCGCAGGCGTCCCTCCGTTATCAGTTTTTTTTATTATTTTCTACTTTTTTCCTTTGTCCAATTATTTATTCATTTAGAATTTTATTTTTTTCATATAATTTATTATCAATTTGGCCAAAATACAGTGTGTAAAGTGTGCTCTTGGTTTTTGGGCTAGATTCCCGTGGTTCATGGCTTACATACAACACCCAGTGCCCATCACCCATTTCCCCCTCTCCCCTACTTGTTACCAGTTTTTAAAGTTATTTCTTTGACTCATGGACCAAATAAAGGTTCATACAATTTCAAATCCTTTAAAAAAATTTTTTTTTAACATTTATTTATTTTTGAGACAGAGAGAGACAGAGCATGAACGGGGGAGGGGCAGAGAGAGAGGGAGACACAGAATCGGAAGCAGGCTCCAGGCTCCGAGCCATCAGCCCAGAGCCCGACGCGGGGCTCGAACTCACGGACCGCGAGATCGTGACCTGGCCGAAGTCGGACGCTTAACCGACTGTGCCACCCAGGCGCCCCTCAAATCCTTTTTTAAAAAAGGTTATTTATTTTGAGAGAGAGCGCGCGCCCAAATGGAGAAGGGATAGAGAGGGAGGGAGAGAGAATCCCATGGGTGAGCTCGAGACCTGAGCAGAAATCAGGGGTCGCACGCCCAACCCACGGAGCCACCGGGGCGCCCCTCGAGTCCCTTTGAATTTAAGGGTTGCCGGGGAGAACGGAGACATCATTCCTGGGCCGCGACCCACGAGCAGACGAAGGTTAGGGCAGACCCAGGAAGAGCTCGCGGATGAGGTCACCGGTACATCCCAACGCCCACTCCCGAACCGGCAGCCCCCGGCTCCACCGCCGTCCTGGCACCGCGCGCGGCTCCGCGCCCTCCCACCCTCGTTTCCCCGCCCTCCGGCCGGGCGAGGCCCCGGCCGCTCACCGAGCCTGGAAGAGCGCGCGGCGCGGGAGCGGCCCCTCCCCACGTCGCCTCTCACAGGCCGCGCCTCCTCAGCTCCGCGCGCTCCCACGCGCTCCCCTGTCCTCGCGGTACCTGCTTCTCGGAGTCGGACCCGCCCGGCCGCCGCGAGAAGGGAGCGGAGAGCGCGCGCCGGGCGGACGGCGGCGTCTGGAGAGCAGCGAGCGGAGCTCCGGCGGCCGACGGCCCCAAGAAGCCGAGGGGCCGAGACTACATTTCCCAAGAGCCCCCGCGCCGCGCCGCCCCTCCCTGCCCAGTGGAGGGATTCTGGACTTCTGGTCAAGGCTGCCGCGCGTGCGTGCGTGGACGGGGGCGTGTGTGTGACGCCCGGGGCTGCGGAGTGTGCGTGAAGGGACGGGGGTCCCAGGGCGCGGCGGGCCGGGGGCGTGAGCGCGAGCCCGCGGCCGGCAGCGAGGAGCCCCGCGCGGAGAGCCGGCCGCCGCCCGGGCGGCCCGTGCGCGCCTCGCCGCGGTCGCGTCGCCTGCTCGCGGAGGCCTGGCTCGTCATTGATTCGCCGTGGCTGCTGCCATTGTGACGGGATCGCCTCGCCCACCGCGCCTCCCGGTGCTCGCTGCAGGTACACGCGCAGGCGGCGGCGCGTGTGTGTTTGCTTCGCAGTCGGGCCCGTCGTGTTGTTGCTTGTTAACCTCAGCGCTCGGGGTGGCCGGTGATTTCATTGTAAGTTTTCTTCCCAACTGATTTTTACCCCTTGCGTGGATGACTTTTCCCCGTGGCGGGTGATTCTTGAATTCACGTCGCAGCATCAATAGCGCACATTGCTGCTTTGCAAGAATGATGACAATACCCCCTAGCGTTTGGTGTTTGTGTTGTGTGGTGCTGGTGGTAGGTTTGAACCACATATTCTCAGTGGTTCAGAATGCGGTGTCTTTTGGTCCTGCTTCTCTTTTTCCAGCTAGGGCTGCAGGTTTAAATTTTGCATTTGGCTTTTTCTAGCATTTGCTGAAAATGATCATGCTGTTTTTGTTAGAGGAGGACATTTCTTAGCAGTAAGAGCCTCACGTTCCTGGGAGAAATCCAACGTGGTTGTACTGTTTTTAAAACATGTACACTATTGGATTCTATTTGTGGATATTATCAGAGTTATAGGCTACTTGCTTCTTGGAGAAGTAGGTCTGCTTTAATATCCAGTCTGTAGAAAGGGCTGGATAAGTTTCTGTTTCTTGATCTAGTCTAGAAATACTAAGTTAAAAACACGTTTTTACCTCTTACTGCCAGCATTGGCCTGATGCGGGGCTCGGACTCACAAACTGGGAGATCATGACCTGAGCCAAAACCGGGAGTGGGAGTCGGAGGCTTAACTGACTGAGCCACCCAGGCGTCCCTATTTTATTTTTAAGTAGGCTTCACACCCAGTGTGAGGCTTGAACTCAGACCCAGAGGTTAAGAGTTGCACACTCTACCAGCAGAGCCAGCCACTCGCCCCTAACTTGTGTAGTTTTTTTTTAATCAAGTAGATTAACTGGAGGTGCCTATGTGTTTAACCTAGTTTTAATTATTTTATTTTCCCTTGACACTAGAGTTGTTAAGCCAATCAAAATGATGCATATCATCTAACATCTAGTATGATGTCAAAGGTAAGGTTAACATCAACGTTACTTAGATCCCACCCAAAGTCTATGGAGAAGGTGGAGCATTTCAATTCTGGTAATAGCAGAATATACCTTGCTTTTAAAGTACAAGGGAAGACGAGATGGCATCCAGAATGCTAGCTACAAATGTGTCAGGTTGGCGATGTCGACTGTAGTTAACTGTCTAGACAGTTAAATAGCACAACTCGTCCTCACCCCTTTTAAACTAACTCAGCCCTACACTAACTTTTCTCTGTGACCTAATTTACTTCTCTTCTGTTGCATTAAGATCGTCTTGCAAAGCCTCCTGGAGGGTGAATTTCACACGTTCATGCGTATTCTTGAAAATTGTTCCCTTGTGCTGTCATTCCTTCTCTCAGTACACATTTCTTGAGCTCTGAGCATGTGCCAGTCATAGGGCAGGGATTTGAGATACAGATGAAGAAGGAAGTCTGTTCAGTATTTTATATTAACATTGTCTCAAAATTCTACTTAGGACAATATACAAGGTATATTTTTTGGAAAAGAGATTACAAAATTATTCTTATTATTTGTCCCCCCCCCCCTGCGTAGAAGAGATTCAGTTAACATCAATGAGTTTTTAGTAAAGTGACTGAAAAGGAAATAGGTAAGTGAATAGATTCTTTACTGTCTTCAGTAACAAGCTAACACATGCGTTTATGAAAGAAAGTCTACTCATAATAGGAATAAAGTATCTAATATTACTTTTAACTAGAAATATACCTCAGCTATGTGAAAAACTTTAACACCTTACTACTAGATAGAAAATAAGAATAAAGGATGAATAGAAATGAGAACAGTTCTGTTTTTTTATTAAATTCATTTTTCTAGGAAATAAAACTGGGATTTTTTTTTCAAGAATCCCTATGCACTTTGTTCTTTATATCATCTTTTTCTTTCAATTTTTAACTAAAAATTTTTTTAAATATAATTTATTGTCAAGTTAGCTAACATACACAGTGTGCTCTTGGTTTCAGGGGTAGATACCCATGATTAATCGCTTACATACAACACCCAGTGCTCATCCCAACAAGTGCCCTCCTCAATGCCCATCACCCACTTTCCCCCTCCCCTGCCACCTGCATCAACCCTCAGTTTGTTCTCTGTATGTAAGAGTCTCTTATGGGTTTGCCTCCCTCTCTGTTTGAAAGTATTTTTTCCCCGGGGCGCCTGGGTGGCTCAGTTGGTTAAGCGTCCGACTTTGGCTCAGGTCATGATCTTGCGTTCGGTGGGTTTGAGCTCCGTGTCGGGCTCTGTGCTGACAGATCAGAGCCTGGAGCCTGCCTCGGATTCTGTGTCTCCCCTCTCTGTCTCTCCCCACTCCCTCTCTCAAAAATAAACAAACATTATAAAAATTAAAAAAAAAAAGAAATATTTTTTCCCCTTCCCATCCCCCAATTATGGGGGAATGTTATGGAAGTAGCTCATTTCTTTTCTTTAAAAAAAAAATTTTTTTTTTTTTAGTGTTTATTTATTTTTGAGAGACAGAAAGAGCTTGAGCCAGGAGGTGGGGGAGCAGAGAGAGAGGGAGACACAGAGTCTAAAGCAGGCTCCAGGGTCTGGGCTGTCAGCCCAGAGCCCAACATGGGGCCTGAACCCACAAATTGTGAGATCATGACCTGAGCCGAAGTCAGACGCTTAACCGACTGAGCCACCCAGGTGCTCCTTTTTTTTTTAAAGCTCGTTCCTTTTCATAATTTGATGAGAAAATGTTTCTGTTAAAAAGAGATACTCCTAGAAATGGTGGGTTACCTTGGTTTTCATGACATAATTTAAACACTGAAGGCTTAGTAACATAGTTTAAAAAACTTACAGGTTTTAAGAATTTGTATTTTGGGGCGCCTGGGTGGCACAGTCGGTTAAGCGTCCGACTTCAGCCAGGTCACGATCTCGCGGTCCGTGAGTTCGAGCCCCGCGTCGGGCTCTGGGCTGATGGCTCAGAGCCTGGAGCCTGTTTCCGATTCTGTGTCTCCCTCTCTCTCTGCCCCTTGCCCGTTCATGCTCTGTCTCTCTCTCTGTCCCAAAAATAAATAAACGTTTAAAAAAAAAAAAAAAGAATTTGTATTTTAAGGAAAAAGAAGTTTAATATCGTAGTATGTCTGTTTTGCTTACAATACACTTTGGTCTTCAGTCACCGTATAGGATGTCTCACATCAGACTGAAGTTTCCTATCACATCAGCATATTTTGTATCTTCTGGGAAGGAAGCAAGGTCAGGACTGGGTGTGGCATAGGCTGTATGTGTATCTGGCACAGAACCAACACCAAGAGCATTGTTTTTGCCTCTTTCCCCACAATATCTGTTGTCTCATTCTTACGTTTCTCACATTTCATTATGAAAACTTTTGAACATACAGCTGAATTAGAAGCAGTTTACAGTGAGTACTTGTAACCCCCCCCGACTCTACCATTAACATTTTATTATTCTTATTTTAACATACATCTGTTTCTTCGTCAGTCCCCATCTTTTTTTTTAATGCATCTCAGTGTAGGTTGCCGACATCAGTATTCTTCCCCTAAATACTTAAGAATGCATGCACGTTATTAACTAGAATTCAGTATTTGTATAGCTTTTTCTTTTGATGTAAAATTTAGGTAAAATGCACAAAATGAAAGTATACGTTTGCTGAGTTTTCACAGACGCATGGTCCTTGCCATCTTTTCTGGTCCCAGAGCTCTAACCGTGGCTGCTGGGTTCTTTTGCTAATCATTCCTTGCCCTTTGCACGTGCTAAGTCCTGATGTACTTACTCAGAATCTAAAGAGATTCTGTTTGCTTTTGTTCAGAAGCATATACTCCATATGCCCGATTGAAATGCTGTCCCTGTCAACGTCTTGCCTGTCTCTGGGCACTGGCCCTCAGGTACTGGGGCTTAAAATGGAGACTGGAGGGCAGACACCTTGGGAAACAGATGTGTTATCTTTTTTTTTTTTTTTTTTCTTCAACATTTATTTATTTTTGGGACAGAGAGAGACAGAGCATGAACGGGGGAGGGGCAGAGAGAGAGGGAGACACAGAATCGGAAACAGGCTCCAGGCTCCGAGCCGTCAGCCCAGAGCCCGACGCGGGGCTCGAACTCACGGACCGTGAGATCGTGACCTGGCTGAAGTCGGACGCTTAACCGACTGCGCCACCCAGGCGCCCCCAGATGTGTTATTTTTGTGGGTGCTTAAGAATTTGACAAACCCCAGTGGAACAAATACAAAGTTCAAGGCACTGTGCCAGTCTCTTTCTGAGATTGTGAATGAGATTATCCCAATTCTGAAGTGGTTCCTTGTCTCCGAAGGGATGTGGACAAGTGAGTAGTGGTAGCTTAAGGCAGAGTGAAGTGCTGGAGTGTTCCATGGTTACTGCTTAGGGAAGTTATTCTTTCTCAGACAACAGAAAGGCTTGTCAGAAAAGGGGGCATTTAAATGACGCTTAGAGAGCGTGGGATGAGTGCAGCAGGAGTTCAAGCCGCAACGTAGTCAGGGCCCGGAATGTAGATCGTTGTGAGTCCCGTATGCTCAGTTGCTTGATCAGAGATGTGCCGCAGAGCCTCTTGTGCCTGGATAGTAGCTTTCATAGCCTCTGGTTCATACTCAGAGCTCCTTGCAGCTGATCTCTGCCCCGGCGGTTGGCAGAAAAATCACTCCCCAAAGAACCAGAACCTTATGGTGGATGTGTTGCCTTATATGGCAGAAGGGAATTTGCCGATGTGACTCAGCTAAGGACCTTAAGATGGGGAGAGTACCCTGGATTGTTCAGGGGGGCCCAGTATAATCACAGAGGTCCATTGGAATAAGGGGGCAGAAGGCGGGTGTCAGGGAGACGTGACCACAGAAGAAAGGCACAGAGAGAGACGGTGTCGCCAGCTTCCTGGCTGTCGGCCCTGATGCCTCCGTCAGAATTTCTGACTCTGCCCCTTGCCCTCCTCTCTGCTCTGGCTCCAGCCTGCTTCTTTGTCACTTCCTTGCTCTCCGGTCCCCAGCACCTCTTCCAGCTGTGCCTTTTATCTCCTTTCTTCACCTCCAAGCTGTTCATTCCTTTTGTGGAATGTGTCTCTGCCTCCAGCAGTAAGTTGAGACCGCTCCCCCAAATCGTTGCTGAACCCTTATCTAACCGATCCAGCACGTTAGAATCCAGGCCTTAGCTTATCTGAACTCTTGTTTTAAGTCTGCCCTCCTTGAAATTCTTCTGGCTTTGGATATGCCTCTCTTCTGGATCTTCTCATTCATTAGTGGGTCTTTCTTTCTCTCCTGTTTGCTTCCTAAATGTGATTTTTCCCCATAGTCTATCCTGGTTTTACACTTTATCGTACTTCTCGTGTTATCTTTGGTTGACTTTATGTATTGCCATGGTGTCATCTGATAATACCCTGAGCTAGCTTTATTAAGTCTTACTGTTTCTTACTGGGCTTTATAGGAATTATGTCATAGGGTTGTTGATAGGAATGTCTGATCTCTCTCAGACTCCTGTCCATTTGCCTACTTCATCTTTATCTCATAGCAGAAGAACACAGTCACTCTCAAATCTGTGACAAAAGGCCACCCCTCACTCCCCCGAGTCTTGAGAATAGAGCTGATTAGTTTGGATAGATACAGACAGAACAGAAATGTGGAAGGCAGATGATACAGCTGGATAACCCTCACATCTAAATGTATCTTCCTAAATGTCGTTTCTCTGGCCCATTTTCTGTGTTTAAAACCAATGCCATGAGGATGTGAGGGTGATCTGGCTGTGACATCGGTCAGCCCATCGATCGCCAGTGTTGATTCGGCTGATCTGGTTTTCTAGGCGGGTGTCCCCTTCCTCCCCCACTCCATGTGCGTCCCTCCCAAAGCTGTGCGCTTGGTCAGAGAGGACGACCTTCCCCAATACAGGAGGACTTTCAGTCAAGGGTATATGAATAGCTGCGCTCGCTGCTAGACCCTCCAAAGGAGCTCTCAGGGACCATTTGTAGGAGAATGTGGGGTAGTTAGCTTCCAGAACTCCAGACACGTCCAGATGAGGCGCTGCACACGGCAGTTTGCCTTTCTTTAAACAGACACACAAATACACACGGTCCCCTCCGTCCTGTAGTGCCTCCTCCTGATACGTTGTTGTTCTGTCAGTCACCCAGGAAACTGGGAGTCTCCTCTAACCCCTAACCTGTCTTCACATCTGTACCCATTTGATTTCCAGGATGTAGCAGTCTTTCCAAAATCTGCCTGCTTTGCGTTTCTACCCTCAACAGCCCTAATTTGTGTTCCCATCCTCTGTACTATGATATTAGCCTCCTTCCTGTTTCCTTTGCTGCTGTTACATCTTCCTCCAGTCCGTCACAGAACTATCCCAAATGCAGACGAGGCATTTTTTTTTTTTAATTTTTTTTTTCAACGTTTATTTATTTTTGGGACAGAGAGAGACACAGCATGAACGGGGGAAGGGCAGAGAGAGAGGGAGACACAGAATCGGAAACAGGCTCCAGGCTCTGAGCCATCAGCCCAGAGCCCGACGCGGGGCTCGAACTCACGGACCGCGAGATCGTGACCTGGCTGAAGTCGGACGCTTAACCGACTGCGCCACCCAGGCGCCCCAGACGAGGCATTTTTAAGGTGCAAATCTAGTATCATTTCTGGGCTTAAAACACATAGGAGAGAGTCTGAAAATGGCATTTTTGTCCTTTTGTGACCTAGGTCTGGCCATGTGTTTCTGGGCTCCTTTCTGGCTCCTCTCTGCCCTTCCCAGTGTGCGTTGTCTCAGACTCTGCCTTTGTTCACACAATTCCCCACCCTCCTTTGTCTGCCTGTCTCTCTGACTCAGCCTTGAACCCACCAGGTGGTCCGTGACCCCTTGGCCATGCTGTTATCAGAGCAGTAATCATAGTGAACTCTGGGTGTCCGTTTCAGTTTCTTCTGCTAGACTCAGCTGCTTGATGTCAGGAAGAAATACTTAATTCGTGTTTTTATCCCCTGGGCCTTGTACAGAGCCAGGCACGGAGTAAGTGTTCACTAATGATATATTAAAACGACAGAAGAAGATCCAAATCTGTAACACCAAGATAGTCATCAACTTACCAGCAGTTCCGCTGAACATAAATTAAAACTCATCCCAGTATCCCTTTTGGGGATCAGTTTTGGCCAGTTGCATAGAAAGATACTTTGTGTATCTGGTGACTGATTAAAGAATCTGGTTATCCCTAAGAAGTGGTAGGATTTAATTAATTAGCTCAAATAGGTTTGAATTAAGTAGATTAAATAATGGCTCAAATCAGTGGTTCTCAACCTTGGTTGCACATTAGAATCACCAAGGAAATTATTTAAAATAAACAAAACCCTGGCCCCTTTGCAGGCAATTAAGTCAGAATCTCTCAGAGAAGGACGGCATGGGATGCTGGTGTCATAATTTATAAATATACTTGGCAATCCCAGTATTCAGTTAGGGTCGAAAACCACTGGTTTAGACAAAGGTTAGAGTAAGTTATCAGAAGTGGAGGTTAAGGGAAATTAGGATGAAATGAGATTAACTATAAACTTTTTAAATTTTATATAATCATAAAATGGGAGAGTCACTGGAATGGATCTTAGATAGATCTATGTAGAGGCTGTACTGTAGTTGCTTTTTTTTTTTTAATTAAGATCTGATTGAAAATTTATTGGTGGCCAGAAATTTCCTGTTTCCTTAGGCAATCTGATCTATTTCCAGGTGTCATATGATTAACAGTGTCTTATTATATTGACTTGTAACTGACTTTTTTGTGACTCTGCACATTATTCCTAATTCTGCCCTCTGGAGCAACTCAAATATCCCTGTTCCACAGGACCTCTAAATATGTGAAAACCATTCTCTTGCTTCCATAAAGTGATTTCTTATGTAGTTTAACATCCCTGGTTATTTCAGCCTTTATTCATCTGACATGAAAAGTAAGCTCCATGAGAGGTTAAGAAGCCACTTAGTAAGTTTTGGAGCACAGTTTGAAATATGCACTTGGGGTTGAGGAACAAGGTTGGGATAGAAGACAGAGTGATCTGTTCATTCTAGCTGAAACACTTAGGTCTGTTGTGTGCCATGCAGTGGGAGAGACAGGATAAAACAAGTAGATATTCTGTGTCCTGATAGTGCCTAGGGCGTCACTGAAAATGGACACCAAGAAAGGCTGAGGACGCAACAAAGGGAAACCTACATTAAAGTTCATCATAATTTTTGAAATCATTAGAGGAGACTAAGAACCAAGATATACAGAGGGAAGCGAGGTGGTGAAGGAGGCAAAGTAAATAAAGAGCTTCAAGAACATTCCAGAGGCCAACAGTGTCCTCTGTAACAGATGTTGTGGGTGAGAACCGTTTTAATGGTATGGCAGGGCAGAAACCATGTTGCTTTTATTCACATAAATTTGCATAGAACTGCGAGGAAATCCTTAAGATCTCCAGAAGACAAAGGGGGAAAACAATAGGAATGAAAAGTTCAAAAGAACTGTAAATACAAACATACGGAAAATAAGCCCAGTATTCAAAAGGTGGAAATTAAAAATACAGTCTAAATTTAAAACAACTTAAACACGCAATGTTTATAGACTTCTGTGTCTGGCCATGCTGGAGTGACGGGGGTGGGGGTGGGGGGGTGGGAGTGGGGTAGATTTACGGTCTTGCCCGTACAACAGCAACAACAATAAAGAGACAGACAAAATACACGAAACAGTCGGTCTATCTGGATATCAGATGACAAAGGACACTCATCCTTGGGAGATGGAAAAGCAACGAGGTAAGCCTTCTGATTGCCCAGTTTATTGCCTTTGAGAGGGTTTCCAGTTTCCAGTAGAGGAAGGAGGAGCTGAGGTGGAGTCCAGCAGACTTCCTGAGCCAAGGACGGAGCTGAGAATCTGGGGAGAGCAAAGCAGCTGTAGTTCATAGGACAGACCAGCAGAGAGGAGAGGTCTGCAGAGGGCCTCCCACAAGGACTCGAGAGCACAGAGCAGCACATGTGTGAGGAAACTCCCCAAGGACAGGGAAGGAATCCTCTAAAGGGTTGGAGGGAATAGTCCTGATATTTGCATGGGGAATACTGTTCCTACGGGCTGGGCTGGAAAACTCCTGTAATTCCTGGAGCATTAGGAATGGAGCTATTTATGTAAAGCACTGAAAGGAAAAATAACTCTACTTAGAATTCTATATTCAGCAAAAATACATTTCAACCACAAAGACAAGACCACCAACAGAATGGGAGAAACTATTTGGAAATTATACATCTGATAAGGGTTTAATATACACAGAATACGTAAACATATTTGTGTATGTATACATGCTCATATGTAGAATGTACAAAGAACTACAACTCACAAACTTAACTAATTTAAAAATGGGCAAAGGACTTGAAAAGACACTTGTCCGATGGCCACTAAGTACGTGAAAATAATGCATATCAAAACTACAATGAAATATCACTTCAAACCAACTAGGATTGCTGTAATAATCTAAAAAATGGAATAACAAGTTTTGGCAAGCGTGGGGAAACTGGAACCTTGGATGTTGCTGGTGTGACTGAAAGGACGCTACTACTGTGGAAAAGTTTTGTGGGTCCTCAGGGAGCTCAGCACACAATTACCATATGACCCAACAATTCTGCTCCTAGCTACAGACCCGAAGGGATTGAAAGCAGGGACTCAAGCAGGTACTTGTACACCAGTGTTCACAGCAGCACCATTCACAAGACCCACTAGATGGAAACAACCCAAGGGTCCATCAACAGACGATGGGGTAAACAACATGGTCTGTCCATACACTGGAATATTACCTGGCCATTATAAGGAGTGAAGGTCTGATTCATGCCACAGCATGGATGAACCTTGAAGACATTATGCTGAGTCAAGTAAGCTAGACACAAAAGGACAGATATTGTATGAATCTATTTATATGATTATCTAGAATTGGTAAATTCAGAGAGACAGTAGGTTATCAGAGTCTGAGGAATAGGGAGTTTGCTTAATGTTTCAGAGTTTCCATTGGGTGATTAGAAAGTTTAGAATTCTTAGTGAGGGTTGTACAATATTGTGAATGTAATTAATGCCACTGAATTGTACACTTAGCAATAATAAGCAAATTTTGTTAATTTTTTTACTAGAATTTTAAAGATGAATAATGTAATTACCAAAAACCATTGTGATTGTGTACTTTGAGTGGATGAATTGTATGGTATGTGAATTATGTCTCAGTAAAGCTGTTTTGAAAAAAAAAAAAAAAAGCAAAATGAAGACATTCTCAGATTTAAAAAGCTGAAAGAATTTATTACCAGCAGACCCACATTGCAGGAAATGTTAAAAGATGTCCTTCAGGGAGAAAGGAAATGAAACCAAATGGAAATCTGGATCTACTGGAAAGAATGAAAAGCACTGGCAATGGTAACTACGTAGGTAAATATATAATATTTTTTCCTTACTGTTTACGTGACTTTAAAAGATAATTGACCGTGTATTAGATTTCTAGTGCTGTGTAACAGATTATCTCAGACTTGGTAGCTTCAAACAGCACCCATGTACTAGCTCACAGTTCTGTAGGTGGAAGTCTGACACACTCTGGCTGGGTTTTCTGCTCCGGTATCCCAACAGCTGCTGTCAAGGTGTTGGCTGGCCTGGGTTCTCATTTGGAGGCTCTGATTGTCGGCAGAACGCGGTTACTTGTGACTGCACGCTGTCCTAGGACTGGCTGTCGGCTGGGTGCTGCTCGTAGCTCCCTGAGGCCGCCCACACTCCTTGCTGTGTGGCAGTCTCCACCTGCAGGCCAGTAGTGTCCCATCCCAGGGTTCTTGTGCTTCCAATCTCTGACTTCCCTCCTGTGATCAGCTGGAGAAAACGCTTGTTTTCTTATCTGTAAAGTAAGGATATTAGATCGAGGCGGGTTTTGTTTTTTGGTTTGTTTTTCTCAAAAAAGAGAATTTGTAGCAGTAGAACCATATAAATTGCAAATGAAATTTTGCGTGGAACTCTAGAGACTAAGGGGAAAAACTGCAATTGACATAGCTCTTTTCTTCCTGCTCCCGGGAATTTCAGCACTGTAGATGTGTTTTTGGACTATCTCTGATGTTCCTCTTTGTGTGGTGGGTGTTTGCATTATACTCAGCCAAGTATGAGGGAGTCTAGGTTGATGGTTTATGAAACCTCCCCATGATAGCAAACCTTCCTCATGTTTCTTTCTTTTTTCTACCTTCTCCTCCTCAGGATCTTCATTACTGAAAAAAGCCTCATCAAGAACAAGGAGGGCATGGAGACCAAGTTGTTAACGGCCCGGTCCCATGTAAGTTGGGCTGCCTTCTTTGTTTTCCAACTGAGAACCCCTTTCTGCTTGAGTTTTGGAGTCCTTTGACTAGGAACTTGAGAAATTATATCTTGGACACTCTTCTCTGGGAGACTGGCACTATTTTGTTTGCTTGTTTGTAGATGTAGTTTTATTTCCTTCCATGTAAAAGAAATAGAGGTTTAGCAGTGATGTGGGCGGGAGCCAACTGGGTGATATTGAGGATTCTGACAACATGCTTTCATCCACACTGGGGATGAAGGCCACAGCATGCTTCCTCCCCACAAAATGATGTGGGAACTGGGAGTGTTCGTGCCTGGTGGGTCTCTCTGGCCCTGGTTGTCCTAGATGTGGAGCTGGCTACGTGATGCCTCCCTGGGGAGCTCCTGTCGGAAGGAGCTCAGGCACAAGTTATGTACTTATCCAGGGGTGACCACAGCCAGGGCATGAGGAGCTTGGGGGATGGAACCTCTGGGAGCTTCCAGGGTGGGAGACGGGGCCCCTGGTGCCTCATTCAGCTTCCTCCCCTGGAGCGTCCTACACATACTATCTCTGCGTATGTGGAAAATCCCACCGAGGAGTGCTGTGGGTTTTGCTTTCACTGTGCTACATATTTTGAAGGAGTTAGGAAAACTAGTAATATTTACCCAGATGTTTACCGTTTTTGTTCTTCATCCTTCATTCCTGGGATTTAAAGTTTCTCTCTGTCAATATTTCCCTTTTGCTTAAAGAACTACTTTTAGCGTGTCTTTTAGAGCAGCAGGTTTGCTGGGGACAAATTCTTTTACTTCACTTGAGAGTATATTTTGCGTCATTCCCGAAAGGTATTTTCACTGGATATTCTGGCTTGACAGTTCTTGCAGCTTTTATTTTTTTTATTTTTAAAAAAATTTTTTTTTTTCAACGTTTATTTATTTTGGGACAGAGAGAGACAGAGCATGAACGGGGGAGGGGCAGAGAGAGAGGGAGACACAGAATCGGAAACAGACTCCAGGCTCCGAGCCATCAGCCCAGAGCCCGACGCGGGGCTCGAACTCACAGACCGCGAGATCGTGACCTGGCTGAAGTCGGACGCTTAACCGACTGCGCCACCCAGGCGCCCCAGTTCTTGCAGCTTTTAAAAAGCTATTATTCCACGGTCTTCTGACCTTCATGGTTCTTGAGGAGATATCCTCCTTCAAGTAGGTGTTGTTTCTCTGTGTAGTCAGCATTTCTTTTTAATGTAGCTAATAAAGGCCTTGCTTCTGTGTCTATTGTTTCTTTGTCAAATCTTCATTTAAAAAAAATGCCTACCATGGAGGCGCCTGGGTGGCTCAGTCGGTTGAGCATCTGACTTCAGCTCAGGTCATGATCTTGCAGTTCGTGAGTTCGAGCCCCACGTTGGGCTCTGTGCTAACAGCATAGAGCCTGGAGCCTGCTTCGAATTCTGTGTCTCCCTCTCTGTCTGCTCCTCCCCAGCTCATGCTCTGTCTCTCTCTCTCTACTTCAAAAATAAAATAAAAATAAATAAAAAATTAAAAAAAATGCCTACCTCCCAATGTTTAGGAAAAATGTTTTGGATAATTATTTTAGATCAGAAAACATGGTGAGTTTGGTCTCTGAAGCATGAAGTTATACTTGAACTGAAGACTGCTGTGTCCCTCTTTTTTCTGCCCTGAATTGGGTTCTTTATTTCACGTAATATAAATGTAGATTAACTTTTGGTGTCCGATGCTCCTTGCTGTAGGTGTCATAACAGAGTTGATTTAAATACAAGTTCTGACAATTTCTAAACCTAGAGCATAACATGGAACTGGATTTTAGACAGTAGGTATCTAATAGCCATTCCTGTTAGGACTTGATCAGAATCCGGAATAAATACTACTCACTTCTGGAATGAATTCTGGCCCATTCTCTTTCCCTACCCCAGTGCTGTCTGCCTAAGTCTCTTTCTGTCTGTACTCAGGAAGGAAGGGCGGAAATATACATCTGGCTTGATACAGATTTGTTCCATGTTGTAGGCACTGGTGACCTTCAAGGATGTACTTGTGAACTTCACCAGGGAGGAGTGGAAGCTGCTGGATACTGCCCAGCAGATCATGTACAAAGATGTGATGCTGGAGAACTATAAGAACCTGGTTTCCTTGGGTAAGACTAAGTTGTATTCTCGGAGCTATCCCCCTGTGAGGATTTTGGTTCTTCATTGATCAAAAGGTATGGAGATCGTCAAGCACATACATCAGAGTATGAGCTTGGGGCCAGGGATGTGATTTCCTTGGGGCAGAGAAGAGGGCTTTTGTACTCACTTCTACTTTTGTGTTTGTGTGTGGGATATATATATATGTATATGTATATGTGTGTGTGTGTGTATATATATATGTGTGTGTATATATATATATATATATATATATATATATATATATGTAGCCTCCCCTTGTCTACTTTTGAGAGTCCCCCCGGGACTAAGAAGGGATTGGGGTTGGGGCTGAATCTGGGATGCTCTTTGTGTCCAGGACAGAGCTTCCCAACCCTTGCCCAATTCTTTATCTTTCACCATGCACAGGGCATCAGCTTCCCAAACCAGATGTGATCCTCCGGTTGGAGAAAGGGGAAGAGCCGTGGCTGGTGGAGAGAGGGACTCACCGGGAGACCCACCCAGGTGAGGACCAGTCAAGAGGTGTTGCAGGTCATGGCCCGGAGGAGCATGAGGGGCTGGACTCCCTGGGCATAGTGGTCACTGGTTCTCATTTCCGAGGAGAAGACTGAGTTTATTTACCTTCTGTTTCCCCATGACCAGTCTTTCTGTAGTCTTGCCACATGTCATTTGCATCAGAGACAAACGTGTACTCTTCATGAAAATTATCTTTCTGTTCACGTACTTGGTTTCAGCCCTGTTGGTCTTGCTTTCCTGGTTCTTACGCCAATTCTAGTGTCGCCATGCTCTCATTTGTCACACAGTCTCCTCTTTCATCCTCACCTGTCTTTTCCCTTTCCTGTGGCCCCTTCCCATGGCCTCGTGCTGTGGGGCTTGGTCACTGGCCACTCTTCTGAGTGTGCTGAGGGGCTTGCCAGTTCTGCTGGCTGAACTCCTTTTTCTCCAGAACTGCTGCTCCCAAAACACATCTTTCTTACTGTACTCCAGCTCTTTATTTTGTATTTTCTCAATTCTTACTTTTAATTCTTTTAATTAATTTTTTACTTTAAAGATTTTTTTTTAAATTTTTTTTTTCAACATTTATTTATTTTTGGGACAGAGAGAGACACAGCATGAACGGGGGAGGGGCAGAGAGAGAGGGAGACACAGAATCGGAAGCAGGCTCCAGGCTCCGAGCCGTCAGCCCAGAGCCCGACGCGGGGCTCGAACTCACGGACCGCGAGATCGTGACCTGGCTGAAGTCGGACGCTTAACCGACTGCGCCACCCAGGCGCCCCTTAAAGATTTTTTTAATGTTTATTCATTTTTGAGAGAGAGACAGAGAGAGCGCGCGCGCACGTGAGCGGGGAGGGTCAGAGAGAGAGGGAGACACAGAATGCGAAGCAGGCTCCAGCCTCTGAGCTGTCAGCACAGAGCCTGACGCGGGGCTCAAACCCACAGACTGTGAGATCGTGACCTGAGCTGAAGTTGGACGCTTAACCGACTGAGCCACCTGGCTACCCCTAAGTGTACTTTTAAATATCATAAACTGTTTTTTAGTTTTCTTACATTTGGTCTTGTAGGTGACTGTCTCAAATTTCTGCCTCAAAGGCGAGTCCTTTAATACAGTGTTAGAACTTGATCATGCAGTTGCTTTGGGGCCGTGGGAAGAAAGATTGTCCTCTGTTTTCTTTTCATTTCTCTATTATTTCCTTTATTTTTTTCATCCACGTCTTCATTCATTTATAAGCTTTCCCAGGTGTCTCTTGACTGCTATCTAAAACTAACTGACTAGATCAGCAGTTTAGATTTTTATTGAGAATTTGCTGTCAAAAGAAATACTGAAACTCCATGTGCTTAAACACATGGAATTTAAGGGAATCTACCAGGCTATGTGAGCTTCATAATCAAAGTGGAAAGAAAGTACAATGAGTGGTGGCTTTAAAAATACAAATGATGAGATGATGAATGGATGCTACATATTTTAAATATAACTCACTAGAGTATTGTGTTACGTAATATATGACAAGTTTTAGGATTTTAATGAAGGGAAGAATCACATGTATGTGTTCAAACATGCCACTCACAGCTGTTCCCCATTGGTACCCAGCCCCCAGTCTGCATCACACATGTTCATTTTAGAATTTTCCAGTTGGCATTTGTGGTTTGAAAAACTTCTCTGTGGGATTTTGATGCCCTGGAAGGAGGGGAGGGGAGAATAAGGGTGGTGTGTTTCTTATCAGAAATCATGGCTGCACGCATGCACGTGTGCACACGCGCACACACACACGTGCACACGCACACGCACACACACACGTACATAATGGGCTATTTATTCAGCCTTAAAAAGGAAGGAAATTCTGCGAACTACATCATGGATCATCTTTGAGGATGTTATGTTAAGTGAAGCCAGACATAAAAAGATAAATAATATGATTAGTTTACATGAGGTTACTTAAAGTAGTCGAAATCATAAAGACAGAAAGTGTGATGGTGCCTGCCAGGTGCTGGTGGGATGGGAGAAGGGGCTTCCTGTTTAAGAGGCACTGAGTTTTGATTCCACAGAGGAGATGACACAAGGGGATGTCTGTACAACCATGCAAATGTATGTCATACCTGAGCTGTACCCTTAAAAATGGTTAAGATGGTAAATTTTATGTCATGTGTATTTTACCACGAGAAAAGAAAAGTCAGGGTGAGGGAGAAGCTAGTAACTAACAAAGTAGTGACTGAAAACGGAGACTGGTGGGGGTTCCACAAAGAAGGCGGTTAGGGGCCTGGCACAGGGATTATCAGCAGGCCTGTTAGTTCCTGGCGCTGCGAAGATAAAGTTCCACAAACTGGTAGTTTACACAAGCGTGCTTTCTCAGAGCTCAAGGTCAGAAGTCTGAAATCAAGGTGTCAGCAGGGCCACACGCCCTCTGGCGCCTGGAGGACAGGATCCTTCCTTGCCTCGTGAGGCTCTGGTAGTCTCAGGTGTTCCTTGGCTTGTAGACACATCATTCCAATCAGCCTCTGCCTTCATGTCTGTCTTCTCTGTATGTCTGTCTCTGTATCTCCTCTCCTTTTTTTTTTTTTAAGTGTATTTATTTTGAGAGAGAGGGAGAGTGAGAGAATCTCAAGCAGGCTCTGTGCTATCAGCACAGATCCCAACTGAGCCACCCAGGCCCCCTCTTCTCTCCTTGTAAGGACACCAGTCTCTGGATTAGGGGCACACCCTGCTCCAGTACTACTTCATTTTAACTGCACGTGCAGTGATCCTGTTTCCAAGTCAAGTTGCGTTCTGAGATACGGGCACATATCTTATTTGGGGCACACAGTTCAACCCGTACACCAGATAAGAGTAGAATATTACCTCACTTGTGTAGGGAGAGATGGTACTTTGTAAACAGTGTTTTTGGGTGGGGGGAGCCTCGCTGGCTCAGTCGGTAGAGCATGTGACTGTTGATCTAGAGGTTGTGAGTCCGAGCCCCGTGTTAGGCATAGAGATTACTTAAGGGGCGCCTGGGTGGTTTAGTCAGTTGAGCGTCCAACTTGATTTCGGCTCAGGTCATGATCCCAGGGTCATGGGATCAAGCCCTGTGTTGGGCTCTGTGTCAAATGTGAAGCCTGCTTAATGTTCTCTCTCTCCACCATTTCTTTAATGGTGTTTCTTTTCTAGGTTAAGAACCAACATTTTACCTAAAAGGCATTGAGAAACAGGCTTTTAACTAGGGTAAATAATGTGCAGTAATACAAGTACAAACAAAAGGGCAGAAAAACCCAGGAGAATATGAGTTAGGGGCCAGGTTGTGAGTTAGTGTCCTGTGGTGTGAGTCCTATCAGTTGTTAAGTCTTGATGTCTCCAAACAAAGGAATCAGGATGTAAGACCAGAATAATGTTGTTGTTGTTGTTGTTGTTTTAGTGTTTTTTTTATTTTTGACAGAGGGAGAGAGAGAGAGAGCATGAGCGGGGAGGGGCAGAGAGAGAGGGAGACACAGAGTCTGAAGCAGGCTCCAGGCTCTGAGCTGTCAGCACAGAGCCCGACTCGGGGCTCGAACTCACGAGCCGTGAGATCATGACCTGAGCCGAAGTCGGACGCTCAACCGACTGAGCCACCCAGGCGCCCCCTTTTTTTTTAAGACCAGAATAGTGTAAATAATGATTACTGTGGTATTGCTTTGACCACACGTGTGTCAGGGTCTGTGATGAACTCATACCGTACAGTACTTAATGACAATCTTACGCCACAGTTCACTGTCGCTCCTTGGATTACAGATAAGCAAAGTGATGTTTGAAAAGTTTAACAACTTGTCTGAATTCACCACTAGTAGTGTTACAGCTTAGAATCAGAGCCTGTGGCTGGATAATGTGTGTACAGTTGCTTTTCCAGCCTGTTGCTTGGCCTTTCTGAGGTTCTTGGTGCCAGACGTCTGGACATTATCGTGTCGCACTGTGTTGGTGTCAGGAACAGGCACTCCCTGGCATAAGGCTGAACTCGTGGTTTAGGAATGTGAAATTGCAGTGTGAAGAAGGCATGTCAGGGGAAGGGCCTGGCAACAAGTAGACATGTTAGGTTCTTACATCATTAATAGTTTAGATCATGGGAGTGCCATAAGGGATTTCCCGTATTGCCACCCAGCACTGAATATCCTGATCCCGTGTGTCCTGCCCAGTCCTGTGGCTTCCCCTTGGCCTCACTGCTTCTCTTCTGTGCTGCACAGTCCAGCACCCTTCCTGTTTGCTGCTCTCCTCTTTGCTTTCTTACTAGGAAGGCAGCTGTATAAGCAGCTCGTGCAGCCTCCATACTTCACATCCCACTGTTTGGACCTTAATGGTTTTTTAGTTACACGAAGGTTCCTCATTTCTTTCAGATTTGGACACTGCGGTTGAAATTAAATCATCAGTGTCCAGTGAGAGCATTTCTAAAGATAAACAATCCTATGGCATTAAAATGGAAGGAATCCCAAAGAACGATCTCTGGTATTTGTCATTAGAAGAAGTCTGGAAGTGTGAAGACCAGTTGGACAAGTATCAGGAAAATCAGGAGAGACATTTGAGGCAAGTGGCATTCACCCAAAAGAAAGCACTTAATCAGGAGAGAGTCTGTGAAAACAGTAAATATGGGGGAAATTGTCTTCTTCCTGCTCAACTAGTGCTGAGGGAGTATTTCCACAAACATGACTCACATACTAAAAGTTTAAAACATAATTTAGTTTTTAGTGGTCATCAGGAAAGCTATGCAAGTAATAGTAGTGAATGTGGTCAAACCTTCTGTCAAAATATTCATCTTATTCAGTTTGCAAGAACTCAACCAGGAGATAAGTCTTACAAATGCCCCGATACTGTCAACTCTCTTACCGGTGGTACATCCCTTGGTGTATCGAAGGGCATACATAGGGAGAAACCATATGAATGTAAGGAGTGTGGAAAATTCTTTAGCTGGCGTTCTAATCTTACCAGGCACCGGCTTATTCATACTGGAGAAAAACCCTATGAATGTAAAGAGTGTGGAAAGTCTTTCAGCCGGAGTTCTCACCTCATTGGACATCAGAAGACTCACACTGGTGAGGAACCCTATGAATGTAAAGAGTGTGGAAAGTCCTTCAGCTGGTTCTCTCACCTTGTGACCCACCAGAGAACTCACACAGGAGACAAGCTGTACACGTGCAGCCAGTGTGGGAAGTCATTTGTTCACAGCTCCAGGCTCATTAGGCACCAGAGAACTCATACTGGAGAGAAACCTTATGAATGTCCTGAGTGTGGGAAGTCTTTCAGACAGAGCACACATCTCATTCTGCATCAGAGAACTCATGTCAGAGTGAGGCCCTACGAATGTAACGAGTGTGGGAAGTCATATAGCCAGAGGTCTCACCTTGTGGTGCACCACAGGACTCACACAGGACTGAAGCCCTTTGAGTGTAAAGACTGTGGAAAATGCTTCAGTAGAAGCTCTCACCTTTTCTCCCATCAGAGGACGCACACTGGAGAGAAACCATATGAATGCCACGACTGTGGGAAGTCCTTCAGCCAGAGTTCTGCCCTCATCGTGCATCAGAGAATTCATACTGGAGAGAAGCCATATGAATGCTGCCAGTGTGGGAAAGCCTTCATTCGGAAGAACGACCTTATTAAGCATCAGAGGGTTCATGTTGGGGAAGAGACCTATAAATGTAATCAGTGTGGGATTATCTTCAGCCAGAACTCTCCGTTGATAGTACATCAAATAGCCCACACTGGAGAGCAGTTCTTAACTTGTAACCAATGTGGGACAGCGCTTGTTAATAGCCCTAACCTTATTCGATATCAGACAAATCATATTAGAGAGAATACTTATTAATATTACGAATGTGGAAAGTTCTTTACAAAGAGCAATAACTTGGTTTTACATTAGAAACTCCTTCTGGAGGGAAGCAGTGTAGATGTAATCTGTGCAGAAATGCTTTCAATCTTGTCACTACCCTTTTGTGCACTAGAGAATTGGTCCTAGAAGGAGAAATAACCTACAGATTTCATTGTAGTACAAAAACACATCAGCTTTTCTTTCCACAAGTTCCTATAAAAGCAGTTGTCCTTGGAGCATTCTTGACCGAGCCTTAAAATGCTAGAATCTGAGAAGGAACCATTAAGTAGGTGGGAGATTATCCAGCTTCATTGCCTTCTTCAAAAAGATGTCAGTCAGAATGCTACTTCAGAAAGATAAGTCAATGAGAGTTCCTATTGCAAAGAATAAAAAATTGATAGTTATTGTAAAAAAGTGGAAAATAATATTCCAGTGAAATAACCTGCCATATTTTTACTTGATTGTCCTTCTGGGACAGTTAGTAGTGTCTACTCTTTTATGTGTCTGATATAAACCACATTTTGGTTAGCAGGGAAAATGCTTATAATGTAAAGCTGAAAAAGAACACATTTACTAGTAATGGTGCTTATTTTAAGTATATTTGCATGTGAGCAAGAATCGAAAAACTCTGGATAATGAACAGAATCGATTTGTTAGGTGATGGGATTGAGTGAGTTTTATAGTTTATTCCATGTTACTCCAATAATTATTTGAAGATATTTTTAAACATTAAAAAGGATATCCAGTTTCTCTATTCTATCATCAAGGATGCTTAAGGACCACCTGCTGGCAAGTTTCCTATTCTACGTTGTTTGGGTCATGGAGTTGTGCTCTTTGAGACCGTGTGCTGAAGGCTCCTGGGAATTTAAACACAGGGTTTCTTTGGACTTTGAGACCTAGAAGATTAGGTGTTTGAGCACATGAGGGAGGGTCCCCTTTGAGTGGGAGCAGGTACCTGGGCCATTCTTAGAGCAGCTATGCTCATGAAATAAACAGCACTGCTCAAAGCCACCCTCCTTCCAAGGTAGTCTTTTATCTTTATAAAGGAAACTTAGTGGCTAAGTGCACAAGCTTGAGCTACACTACCCAAGTTGAAATTCCACCTCTGTCCTTAACTTGCTGGGTGAACTTGGGCATGCTGCCTAACATCGGTGCCTCTTCTGTAAATTAGGGACATTACTTACCTTGTAGGACTGTGGTGAGTATTAACTGAGTAAACATATAAACAGCTTAGAATAGTGCCTGACGTATATTAAGTGCTTTATTGTTGTTAGCTGTGGTAGCTGGTGTCACTGTTGTTGCCCCACCTCTGGTGTGCGTCATTGAATTAAACCTGCTTGCCATCGAGCAAGAGCTCCTGGAGCTCTCACTTCCTTCCCAGCCACGTTTCCTTCTTACCTACATCAGCACTTCTCAACCTGAGGAAATCACTACCCGTAGTGGGTGTAACGACTCACTTCTGAGGATCAGTAAACAACTTTTAATATTGTATGCAAAATCATCTCGTTTGTACAGAAGTTTTCTCTTCTAGGGAGAGAAGCCTGATCTTCAGATTCTGTGGTAAGTTCATGACCCAAAAAAGATTCAGAAAGAGAACCTGTTTTAACTCTCTGTTTCATTCTATAAATGGATCTCTGTGAAGGACTAGCCATTATTTGCCATTTTCTAGCAAACAAAATATATTTTAGATGCTTAATGATTGATTGTTGAGTGATAAGTATTTTTGAGACCAGGAGGACAAAGATCTTGATGTCTCTCTCCCAGGAAAAATCTAGAAATGACTGTCAAGAGTCACGAGACTTCACAAGGAGCAGGAGACCATCTAACATGTAATCTTCGTTCCAATTTTAGTATATGTGCTGCTGAAGCGAGCACCTAATGTGTAATCTTCATTGTACAGTTGAGATCAAGTGAGTTGGCACTGGTCTCACATTTTGAGTGAAGTCAGACCAAGAACTAGATCCTGGGTTCTCAATTAGTGCTGCGTTCTTCAGTGCATATATGTATCATTCGCATGTATAATGTACTCCTATCAGAAATCGTTTTCATGGTAAGCAGTGGTTCTTAATGGGAGTCGAAGAGTAGTCCCTTAACCGGGCCTCTTAGAGTTTCTGATAACCTATGGCTCAATTTTCCTCAACTGTATAATGGAGTTATTTCTAGTATCTACCTCAGAGGGTTGTTGTGTGGATTAAGTGAGATAATGTGTATAAAGTATTTAAAACAGTGCCTGGCCCACAAGTACTAAATGTGTTAGCTACTACTACTGTTATTAACACACCAAGGAATGTAGGAAGAGAGAAATGTCTATGGATGGTCACTAAAACATTACTTACGATAGTGCAAACTTTGCAATATAGAAATGTATAATAGCAGAATGGTTATAGTGTATCCGTGTCATGGAGTATTACACAGACATTAAAATTAATGCAAACTGTTGACAAGAAAAATGTTGATGTTGTCATGTGTTTTGAAAAAAGCATGATGAATAGTTGTTAATATGGAGTAAACTGAAATGTATAAAAATAAATCAATTGTAAATAACTGAAATGAATCTTGCTTAAAACTCTTAAGGAAATTTGTCAAAAGATTAAGAGCAGTTAACTTTCTTTTTTTTCTTTATTCTTGTTTTGTTTTGTAGTTTTCTATTTTTTCCCAAAGTCTCTTCAACAAATACAAATTACTTTTATATTACAGTTTCTTCAGTAAAGGAATTTTTTCTCTTCCAAAGTTTTTGTCTACAAATAAGCTGCTAGAACCTTAGCCATGGAACTTGGCAGCAGATAAACCAGTGGTTGGCTGGGGATGGGAGAGTGACTGACAGCAGACGGGACCCCAAGGGAACCATTAGGGATGATCTGTATCTTGACTGGTGGTGGTTCCATGACTGTACTTGTCTGTTAAACTCATCAGAGTATACATTTTAAGTGGGTCCAGTTTGTTGTATGCAAATTTTATCTCAATAAAATTGACTTTTTCAAAATACTCAGCAAACCAGGAATTTCTGGGAAATCAGAGAAAATCTGCAGCTCCAAGTGACACATAGTAACAGTAGTAGTAGTTGCTGATTTTTGTAGCTCATCTTCATTTATAGACAGCTTGATACAAGGTAGCCAAGCTAAGCCCTTTCATACAATAGATTACTTCTGTCTATAACCCTGTGAGTGACATACTATTGCCCCTATGGTTAAGGGAACTAGAGGTTGGCAATTTAGGTAGTCTGTCCCCATTTACATAGCTAGTAAATGGTGAAGTTTCATATGAAAAATAACTGGTAAGTGTGTGGCAGATCTCAAACAAGACAATGTCTGGCACTTTGTAGAGGATCTTAACAAAATTAGCCAGTTCAATATAAAAAATACACAGTACCATTGTTATTTATCTCCTTCAGAGACAAATTCACTCAGACCTCACTCAGTGTCCTCTGTCTCCCCCTATGTTATCATTGTGTCATATCTTAAAATGATGCAGGGACTGAGTGGCAATTAGGATGTAAAGGGAAGAAAGTAAATTACTGTTAAATGCCACAAGTGGTGGCATATAAGTTACATGCCCCGTCTCGCTTAATCCTCACATGAATTCTGTTCGTGTGTGCTACCTACTTCTGTTTTGAGTTCACAGCGACTTGCCCCAAGTTGCAGAGTAAGTGGAGGAAGACCCAGGGTTCAAGCGCAGATCACTTTGGCTCCGGCACGTGGTGTTTCCACTACCACCTGCCGACTCCACATCTGGTTAAGGATCCTGGCACTATCCTAAGGGTAAGGGGAAACCACAGGAATTTTAAGAGAGGTCCCGATATAATCAGTCACCATTGTTACAGGCACATAATGATTTGGAAAGTATTGTCTTTTTTTTTAAATTTTACGTTTATTTTGAGAGAAAGAGGAAGAGAGAGAAACCAAAAGAGAGAATCCCAAGCTGATAGCACAGCTCAAACCCACGAACCGTGGGATCATGACCTGAGCCGAAATTAAGAGTGGGAGCTTAACCGACGGAGCCACCCAGGTGCCCCGAGAAAGTATTAACATTCATCCATGAATTAAGCACACACTGATTAATCTGTGCATTACCATTCCTGAAAGGCAAGATGGTGAAAATGTTTGGTTTAGTTAACTTAGCCCTTAAATAACTGGGAAGCTGACCATGTGCCCAGTGTCTCAGCAGCTGGTGAACGGGAATTAGAATTGGTTGAAAGAAATGGTGTGTAAACAGCTGTTGGTTGAGGTTCGCAAGTTACTCCGACAATGAGATCGATTTAGGAGACAGATGGCAAGGCAACAGAGGTGCCATAGATTTGTGGCGTCAGGTTGGAAAGGCCAGCTGCTTTTCACTGCACACAGTAGAAATTCATCTTTCACTTATTTTTAGTGACAAAGTTCTATCACAGACCTGCGGGAAATGATTAGATGTAGGGTGTATTACCTTACAAATGAGCTCTACCCTGACTACCTTTTATGGATTGAATTTTGTGTTCCCAAAATTCGTGTGTTGAGGTCATCCCCCATTACCAGAACGTGACCTTACTTGAAGAAAGGGTCTTCACAGAGGTAATCAAGTTCAATAAGTCATTCGTGCAGGCTCTAATCCAGTATCAGTGGTATATAATAGGCAGAGGCCTGTAACAGATGCTTCCCTCACACCCCTCGGAAGGAACCAGCCCTACCAACAGCCTGAGTTTGGACCTCTAGCCTCCAGAACTGTGAGATACATTTCTGTTGCTGAAGCCCACACTCTGGTAGTTTGTTACAGCTGACCTAGGAAACTAAGACACTGCTTTACCTAAAGTTGCAGCCACCCCTCTGGCACTGGTAGTCCCCTTTATCCTCTTCTTTTCATTTTTCAGTAGTATTTCTTATCTGTCAATCATCTGTCTTCCCTTGCCAAAATGAATGCTTCCCAAAGGATCTGTCTTAATTACTGATATAGCCTCTGGCCTAATACAGTGGCTAGCTCATTGTAGTCATTCAATAAATATTTGTTGAATGACTGGAAGAAATAAACATGCATCCACTGAATCTAGAAAGGGGAATGCCATAAACTTATGGCCAACCAGCACCTAAACGTACAGAGCTTTTGTAGCAAAGAGGAACGGGAGAGGACAGTTACTGGACGGTGAAGCAACAGTGCTTGCCACGTAGAAATAACATCCTAATAGATACCACAATTTATTACAGAGGGTTTTACTTGGAACTTGGTCACTGAAGCCTAAAAGGTGCACGCAAGACCAAAGGAATAAAAATAACAGACCGTTTTAAAGAACAACAGCCAAAGGTTTCGACCTACCTACTACTGAACAAGTGGTATATACTTACTATAATGACGGGGTAACAACACGGGGTGCCCCGGCATAGTGTTGGCCAGGAGTCAGCAAACAATGGGCATAGACCAAATCTGGCCTTCTGTCTACTTCTGTCATTTCAGTTTTACCAGAGCACAACCGTGCTCATTCACGTACATGTTGGCCGTGGCTGCTCTTGTGCTACAAGGGCAAGGGTCAGTAGTTGTGACAGACTGTGGCACACAAAACCTAAAACATTTACTAACTGATTGTTACGGGATGAGTTGTCTCCCCCCCCCCCCAAATTCCTATGCTGAAGTCCTAATCCCCAATAACTCAGAATGTGACTGGGGTCTTTCAAGTTTAAACATTTTAAATTAAAATAATGATATTAGGGTGGGTCCTCATCCAATGTGACTGGTGTCCTCAGGAGAGGAGAGGAGGACACAGATACAGAGGGACAACCATGGGAGGACACGGGGAAATGACCTGCTACAAGCCAAGGAGAGAGGCATTAGGAGAAACCAACTTGGTCAACACCTTGATCTCTGACTTTCAGCCTCCAGAACTGTGAGAAAATAAATTTGTTGTTGAAACCACTCTGTGGTACTTTATCAGGGCAGCACTAGCACACTTATTCACTGGACTTTGACAGAAAAAGTTTGCAGGCCCCCACTGCAGGGCAATACCGGTGGAACGAAGTTTTGGCTGGAGACAGTCATGGATACGTGATAGGCAAAATAACGGCCCCTGGAAGATGTCCACATCCTATCCTCGAATCTCTGAATAGGTTATGTTTATGGCAAAAGGGAATGAAGTTTGCTAATCCTGCGTTCCCCAAACGTGCCCAGTGTAACCCATACATCCTTAAGAGTGAAAGGGGGAGGGGCGCCTGGGTGGCTCAGTCGGTTGAGCCACGGACTCGGCTCAGGTCATGATCTCACAGCTCGTGAGTTCGAGCCCCACATGGGGCTCTGTGCTGACAGCTCAGAGCCTGGAGCCTGCTTCCGATTCTGCGTCTCCCGCTTTCTCTGCCCCTAACCCACTCGCATTCTCAGTCTTTCTCAAAAAAAATTAAACAAAAAAGTGAAAGAGGGAGACAGGAGGAGGCCAGAGGGAACAGGATTCAACTGTTGCTGGTTTTGAATATGGAGGGAACGGGCCACGATCCAAGAAATGCAGGTGGCCTGTCCTTTCCCAAGAGCCTCCAGAAATGGATGGATCCCTGCCAACACTTTTACATTTTTTTTTTTCAACGTTTATTTATTTTTTTTGGGACAGAGAGAGACAGAGCATGAACGGGGGAGGGGCAGAGAGAGAAGGAGACACAGAATCGGAAACAGGCTCCAGGCTCTGAGCCATCAGCCCATAGCCTGACGCGGGGCTCGAACTCACGGACCGCGAGATCGTGACCTGGCTGAAGTCGGACGCTTAACCGACTGCGCCACCCAGGCGCCCCTGCACTTTTAGCCTCGTAAGACCCGTGCTAAACTTCTGACCTACAGAACTGTAAGATACATTTGTAGCTTAAGCCACCAAGTCTGTGGTAACTTACTGATCTCGTTTTGGGTCCTCTGTCCTCCTCTCTCTCTGCCCCTCCCCCGCTTGCACCCATGCACACGCGCGCTCTTTCTCTCAAAAATAAAAAACGTTAAGAAATTTATATAAAAAAGAAAATGAACAGAATATGAGAAACTAGTATATAACAGATTGTTTAACAGACCAGTGGGCAAAGGATGGTAACTACATTTCAGTGTAAAGCTTTTCAGTCTTTCTGTCTCCATCTAGTATTTAATGTATCTAGGATTTATTTCACTTTAGGATGTCCTTGGTAGAGCAGTAAAAAGTAATTTTATTAAAGCAACTCTTGAGCACATATCTTCTTAGTCTCTGTGCAACAAATATTCTGTGCTGCGTACTGAAGTTCCGCAGTTGTCTAGAAAAAGCACTTGTGTGATTATTTGATCTGACAGCTTAACTTGACGAAAAGGAGAGACAAGGCACACTTAGGGATGTGGCATTTTCTCAAAAATCAACCAAGTGAGCTTGTCACTTCAAGGAAAATAAATGACAGTATTTTTTTTTTTTTCCCAACATAAAGTTTGAGTTTTCAAGTGAATAGAACAGTTTTGGAAAACTTGTACTGCCACTGTGAATTTCACAGCTTCCCAATACTTAAGATCAATTATAATACTATGGAATAAGATTTTTCAAATTGTAAAATGAAACGTGGCAACATTGTGAAGATCTGCATAAATCAGTGGATATTTTCCAAGTGACTAATTTATGATGCTACAAAAGCATGAATGAAACTATCCATTCAAAGTGCAAGACAGACAAATAGATTTTAACGTAATAGCGTGAAGTCACCAACGTGGTTTCAGACTGCACACCGCAACTAAGGTTTCCCTTGTTCAGCTTGTGCTATCCAAGGGTATCCACAGTGATCTGATAAGCGCATTAAAATATCCTGTCCTTTTCCGGGCGTCTGGGTGGCTCAGTCTGAGCATCGGACTCGACCCTGCGTCAGGTCATGATCCCACGGTTGCTGAGTTCGAGCCCCACATCGGGCTCTGCACTGACTGTGTGGAGCCTGTTTAGGATTCTCCCCGACCCCCCCCCCCTTCAAAATAAACATTAAAAAAAAAAAAACAAAAAAAACCCCAACCCTGTCCTTTTCCAACTGCACACCTGTGTGAGGCTGGATTTTCTTTAAATACTTCACAAAAACAAAAACAAAAACAACACATGCAACAGATTGTGCAAGCAAACACGAGAATCCAGCTGTTCTCTATTTAGCTGGACATTTAAAAGATTTCTCGCAGGAGAAAAATGTAGAACAATGCCACAGCTCACTACTTTTTTTAAAAGGAATATTCATGAAAATGTCACGTTAACGTGTTACCATGAATTTTTGAGTTATTAAAGAAGAAACTTGGACTTTATAAGCATTTCGGAAACGCAGAGAACTGTGAACATTTTTACCTCAACTTACGCCACTCCCGCCTCTGTGCTGGTGCCGTGAGTTACTGTAAATCTCGGGGGGTACTTAAGGCTGCCAGCGCGCCCCGACTCCCCACCCGAGAACCCGAGGTTCTCGGCAGCAGCGCCCCCATCCGGCGGCCCTCGCGCGGAGCCCTCCCCGCGCCGCGGGACCTCCTGCAGAGGCTGCTGGGAATTGTAGTTCGCTCTGCCCCGGGGTCGCGCTGACGCATTTCCGGCGCGTCCCTTACGGTCGCGGTTGGCTGGGCCCCGGCCCCAAGAACCTTGTTTCGGGGTCTGTGTCAGTTTCCCTTCTCGGTGGTGACCGGAGCCCAAGTGGGCTGGCCTCGTCTTCCCCGGGGGCCGTGGCCGAAGCACTCGGGCGGCCGCCGCAGAATCAGAAGGGAGGACAGAGCCAATCTGACTGCAGCTCCAGGAGGCGGAGGCAGCCAGTCTTCCCCGAGTCCCACGGCTGCTCGCGGAGGGGTTAGTGGAGCCGGACGCGCCCAGTCCCTTACGTTTCCGGGCAGCGGGACTGTGCAGACCAGTGTGACCCGGCTCTCTCCTGCCCGGACTCGGAACAGCCGTCCGATCGCGGCTGTGTTGGCAAGGGGCGCGTGGGAGGCGGGGAACCGCGTGGCTCCGCGGGCAAGCAGTCTCGCCGGCGGGAAGGGCGGGTGCCGGGGCCTCGGACCCTCCCTCTTTGGGTGCAGGAGGGTCTCCCCTGCTTGAGGGTGGGAGGGGCGGGGAGACCCTTCACGATTCTTTTTCCTCCGGGCAGCCCTCGGGTCCTGCCACCACCCGCGGGACGCACAGAACTGACCGTGGGGATGGCCACCAGGGTCCGGACAGCTGCCATCTGGGTGAGTAGGGGTGTTTCTCTCCTTTCTGAAAAGCGCTCCCTGAACTCCGTCTTTAGCAGGGTGAGAGTTGGTCATGAGCTCCCTCTCCCCTCTCCTCTTCCAGGACGCTGGGCCTCCTTGAGAGGATGTTAGACTGTCCGGGAATACTTGGCCATTAGACTTTTTACAACTTTCAGTTTCCTTTCTGCCCATTTTGTATCCTGCGATTTGAGTTAAACAAAGGGTTATCATCTCTCGTCTCTTATATCCAAAGTATTTGAGCCTCATTTGAGAAATTCGGCACTCGTTTATTCTCTTATTCAACAGTTTTTATTGTCTTGTGTTTGTTGGACCCAGAGTCAGGTGCTAAGAGTGCAGAGATAAGTTGTTGTCCTGCTTTGTGAGAGCAGAGGTCTGGTGGGGCTGGTGGACAAGAGAACCTGGAGGCATAATGACAAGTTAATAGGTACTCAAACAGGCTGCACAAGTGCATGGGGACACAGCAGAAGGTCAGTTTTGGAGGTGAGGGTACTCCAAGAAATGCTTCAGTGATTAATAAGAGATTCTTAACTGAGGTTTAAAAGGTGAATGTGAATAAGGGACTGAAGGTCAGCCTAGGAAAAGGAGGCAACATGCAACTTTGAGAGGCTTGAAATGACTTAGTATGTTGGTGAACTTTGATCACTTTAGGGTTGCTGAGGGTTTGCAGGTAGTGGTGAAATATAAAGAAATGAGGTCAGGGGCACCTGGGTGGCTCAGTGGTTAAGTGTCTTAACTCTTGATTTCGGTTCAGGTCATGATCTCATGGTTGTGAGATCAGGCCCCGTGCTGGGCATGAAACCTGCCTAAGATTTTCACTCTCTCCCTCTGTCCCTCTCCTGCTCTCACGCATGTGTGCATGCTCTCTCTCTCTCTTTCTCTTTCCGTCTTTCAAAAAAAAAAAAAAAAAAAAAAAAAGAGGCCAGAGCCATAGGCAGGGACCAGATCATAGAGGGGTTTGAAGATCACCTTAAAAACTTGGACTTTATTCTCTTGGGGAGAGAGATTTATTGGAGTGATTTCTCAAAGGACTTTGGGTTGGAGTAGTCTGCAGTGGGCAAGAGAAGACAAGGGTTTAAGTAAACTAGTAGTGTTGAGAAGAAAGATGGTAAAGAGGCAGAAGTGAGTCATGGGGATAGAAGGTATATCTCTATGCTAGCATGTAGGGAATGTTCTCAGTTGTATTACAATAATGTGTGCTGACAGTGGCTATGCTTGTGGTGAGCACAGCATCACACAGACCTGTCGAATGACTGTTGTACACCTGAAACTCATGCAGCGTTGTGTATCAACTCTCCCTCAATAAGATAAATTAGTAAATAAGCAAGTTAGGAAAATATGTAGAAGAGACTAGTTTAAAAAGTGGGGGGCAGAAGCATCTGGATTTGGTAACTAGTTGGGTGCTGGTTGTGAGGGAGACAGGAGAGCCAGGGATGGCTGCTGGAATTCTGCTCTGGGGGCCTGGGTTGGGAGTGGTAGCGTTCCCTGAGTCAGCGAGGACTGTTGGAGTTGTTTTGGGGGCTGGGGGGTGGACTTTTCTGTTTTATATGGATTGGACTCTCCCCTTGTTGAGGGCAGGTGAGTAAGCGTGTGTCTCAGGAGAAAGATCCGGACAGGTTGCACTGGTTAGGTGTGGCCACATTAGCTCAAAGAGAGTGGTCAGGATGAGGAGCAGACGAGGACAACGCCCAGGGGGTTGACGTGGGAAGGTAGCAGTGGAGGGGCTGGAGACTGGGAGGGAGCCCAGAAGAGATGAGAGAAAACAAGAGACCTGTGTTTTAGAGTTAAAAAAAAACCCTCAACACTGGGTGTCACGTGAGAGACGTCCCGGGGGGGTCAAGTGACCTTAGGTCATAAAAGTTTAAATTGGATTGAATGTGATGGTAGTGGTGTGTGTTGCTGGTAATATTTCCAGAACAGAGTGTGAGTGTGTCTGCACGTTCAGCAGGGAAAGAAGGTAAGGGAACAGCAGGTGGCTGCAGAGACGGGAATGGGGATGGTGATGTAGAATTGAGGCAGTCGTGCCGCTGCAGTGGGAAGAGAGTGGGAAGAGAGTGGGAGCTTGGGGACAATCCAGTGAGATACCTTGGTACAAAATCAGTCTGAAAATAAATAGGTTTCCTGCTTATAAATACTTGCCAATTTAGGGAATACAGTGAAAGAAAATATCCTATTTACAATGGCAAAAGATAAAACTGCTACAAATCTAAAACATGTAGAGGACTTGTGTCTGAAAGCTTTCCAACATTGCTATTTAACATTTACACGGTGTTTACTATGTCCTAGGTGTGGGTCTAAGCACTTGACACACGCAAATCAGGCTCCCAGCTCTGAGTTCTTAACGTGACAGTATTCACCCTTTCAAGATAAAGAGCATCCTAATAGATAGAAACCATACACTTCGGTTTTTGAAATGTTTGCTCATTTTTTCATTCTCTGGGTATTTGCTGAGCACCCACTATGTTCCAGGCTCCCTGCAAGGTCCCAGCCATGTGCTGTTGAACGAGACTGACAGAATCCATGCTCTTGGGGAGTTTGCATTCTGGTGGAGGGAGGCAGATGACAACGTAAACGGTGAAGAAACTACTCTAGTAAAGAGAAGATGTCAGAGTTGAGTTACACGTAGAATTAAAACTGGTAATGTCAAAGATTGGGTGACTGGAGAAGGCCCCGCTAAGGAGGTGACATTAAGTCAAGGTCTGAGTTCCAGGAGCAGGTCAGCCGTGGCAGGAGGATGGTCATGAGGTTGGAGAAGTCTTGTGCTTTTGTAACATGGAAGGGAAGGCCTGTGTGACTGGGGATGTGGGGGAAGGGAAGGGAGCAGACACAGAGCTGGGCAGAGTCCAGATCAGGCTGGTAAACTATTGTGTTACGAAAGGGGTCCACGTGACATAGGTAGGTTTTTCAAAGACCCTTCTTGCTGCTGAGTAAAGAACGGTTGCAGATGGGCAGGAGTAGACACAGTGGTAGGAAAGGGGTGGCCAGTTAGGTCACGGCAGACGAGAGGTGGCGGAGGTTTTTTCTAGGAGGGTAGAGATGGAGAAACGGGACAGACTAGAGGCCGTTTGAAAGTAGAGCCCTCTAGGGGCGCCTGGGTGGCGCAGTCAGTTAAGCGTCCGACTTCAGCCAGGTCACGATCTCGCGGTCCGTGAGTTCGAGCCCCGCGTCAGGCTCTGGGCTGATGGCTCAGAGCCTGGAGCCTGCTTCCGATTCTGTGTCTCCCTCTCTCTCTGCCCCTCCCCTGTTCATGCTCTGTCTCTCTCTGTCCCAAAAATAAATAAACGTTGAAAAAAAAAATTTAGAAAAAAAAAAAAAAAGAAAGTAGAGCCCTCTTTTCTGAGAACCACCTGACGCTTTCATTTAGCCCATTGACGTTTTTTCAGAATGACTTATTTTCTTTAAGCAGTCCTGTCTTTTTTGCCATTCCGACCGAATTTGGTAATCAGTGTTTACTATGTGTGAGACGTGGTGCTAGGTCTTGTGTAGCTACGATTTAATGCCTTTAGTCAGGAGCCAAGTTATACCCTTGGTCAGTGTCGACTCACGATTTGAGCTCAGGTTGTGTGGCTTTATCCCCGTTTCCTTGGCCAGTGTCCTCTACTGCTTCAGGATGTAGGCTGGGAATTTCTCAGGACACAGATTCCAGCATTCTGAGCCCTAACGGGAGTTACTATTTACCTATGAAGCGTTACTTCTCAGCTCCTCGGACCCCGAAGATGGCAAAAGTGGAACCAGTGAAGTATGTGGCTGTGCCCTGGGCAGAGTGGGTGGGTGTGGCCCAGTCTCTGGGGAATGATTGAGAGAAACTGGGTTTCTTTCTTTCCTTTTTTTTTTTTTTTTTTTTGAGAAGAACACTTCTTTTAATTATTTTACTTATTTTGAGTACATAATTGTGCGTGTCCAAATTAGACAATTTTTGGTACTTCCTTTACAGTAGAGCCACATTGCGGACCCTGTACTGTTTTCTGCCAGTAAACATAGCATGCCGGGCGCCTGTGACTGTGTTTCCCTGCACCCCCACTGCCTGGCACCTGCCTAGAGATAGTGCCTGCATATGAAACACGGTGCAGATGAACTGGTATCATTGAGACAGCTGATTTCTTACAGGATTGAAGCAGAAGTTACTGTGTCTCATTTTTCATTCTTTTACTACAGCTACACCTGTTTTTCCTATTAAAGGATGTCCTCAGGAAGTACCTTAAAATCATCTTCTACCTCGATTCATATATCTTTTCAAAATAAAAGTGTGTCAGACTGCATATCATATAGATAAAATATATATAGAATTTTAAATGGGCTAGTTTTCAAAGTAATAGACTCAATTTAATGTAAGATTGCTCTGCTCAGAACTCTAGAAAGTATACCTTCAAAAGATCTATCTTTTGATCTTACTACAGTCTGGATCTTAGAGGCATTTTGTTTGTTCTGGTTTAGTATTTTACTTAAAATATTTATCACAGGGGTGCCTGGGTGGCTCAGTTGGTCAAGCTTCTGACTTCAGCTCAGGTCATGACCTCATGGCTTGTGAGGATCAGGTAATGATCTCAAGGCTCATGAGTTCGAGTCCTGCATCAGGCTCTGTGCTGATAGCTAGGATCCTGGAACCTGCTTCAGATTCTGTGTCTCCCTCCCTCTCTCTCTCTCTCTTTTTTTTTTTTAATTTAAATATATTAAATTTATTGTCAAATTGGTTTCCATACAACACCCAAACTGGGTTTCTTTCTAAACATAGATGACCTCACTCAGGGATGGGCTAAAAGCTGAAAGTGTGTAATATGCAAGAGACCCTTCCCCTGACATATATCCTGGGCCCATATTCTGGGCGTCTTATGGGTATCAAGGTGATACTTAGTAACTAGGAGACTATTTGATGAGTATGAATTCAGAGCAAAAGGAGGTGAGCATCGGAAGTAACATTTCACTGAGGCCTTGTGAGCCTCTAGATCCCTGTTTCTTTCCTCTGAGGTTGCTGAGCACTTACTGGCAGGTTTTGTTTTTTCACTCACTTTTGTTTGGCTCCTTTCTTCCACTGACTCTCCCCCGCCCTCCGCCCCTTTAAATATGTTATTACAAATTCGAATCCAGTGAGTCTCCATTCCTAGGGGCTTGGAAGGGTTTTCTATTTCTTTATCTCCAATAGGAGTTGACTTATTTATACCAGTGAACTTTGTCTCCGCGGTTCTCCAGGACCTCTGCTCCCGCGGACCCCTGTCGGCCACCATCACCGGCAAGACAGGCTAATATTCGTAGTTTGTAGTGCAGCGAGTTGGGGATTCCAAACTAATGTGAGCTGGAGCATGGGGGAGGGAAGGGAATTCTGCCAGAAAGGCCTTTCTGAGAAAGGTTGGCTGGTGCCCCTGTGTATACTGAACCGTATGTCTTTAGCTTTCCCCAAACTGATCCTTTTGGGGAATTAAAGGTTAAAACATGGCAATGTTCATTCACTAACTACCCTTACTGACAACCCTTACTAAACACCTGTTTATATTCCAGGTACTGATTTGGCATGAGGATATACAGGTCAGAGACAGCCCTGGCCCCAGAGATCGCACGTCTTCCAGGAAGTTCAGAGAGGGAATAGAGTGCAGTGCGGGCAGCCATGGGATTGGAGCTGAGGCAGAAGGAGGCCCAGAGAGTGATGTTTGACAGCGTGTGCTCTCAAAGGATCTGTAGAATTGGCTATGTGAAAGGAGGGGACGGTACGGTTTCAGAGAAGGCTGCCTGTGCATGCAGGTGTTGGCAGCAGTAGGGAAAAGGGGAGTGGCAGGGACAGTCCTGGAGCTCAGGTGGAGGAAGACCCCAGTTGCTGTGTCCTTAGCTGTTAGGAGCTTGGAGGGGAGAAATGATTTAAGTTGGTGGCTGGTTTGAATTCAACCACCCCTCCTTAGCTGGCCGTGAGCAGGCTCCTCGTCCCCTCCAGACAGCTCCAAAGTACATTTTCCTGATGCGTTGAGCCTGTAACGATTGTGGAATCACCTTTATTTCCGGGAATTCTTTTTTGCCTTAAAGTCTGTTTTATGTCCATATAGCTGTCCGAGCACCTTTTGGTTGCTTGCTTTATCTTTTGTATCTTTATATTTTAGATGCGCCTTTTTAAAATTCACTGCTTGTTTTTAATCTGTCGATCTTTTTATTTTAACTGGAACACTTTATGATTAATGTAATTACTGATATGGTTGGGTTTAAATCTACCATTTTACTTGCTTTCTATTTGCTGTACTTGATCTGGGTTTTCTAACTTTTTGTTTTTTCTTCTTCTGTCTTGCCTTTATTCTTTTCCCTTTCCATAGAGGTTTGGGAGTTATACATACAATTTATTGCTTTAAAATTAAAGAAAACACTTAATGGCTACTTTCTGGATAATTTCTTCTAATTTGTCTTTCACTTGACTAATTCATTCTAACCTGCTATTAAACATATTTTGGTCAGAGCTCCTGGGTGGCTCAGTCGGTTCAGTGTCCGACTTTGGCTCAGGTCATGATCTTGCAGTTCGTGGGTTTGAGCCCCATGTCGGGCTCTGTGCTGACAACCTGAAGCCTGCTTCAGATTCTGTGTCTCCCTCTCTCTCTGCCCCTCCCTCGACTCTCACTCTGTCTCACTCTCCGTCTCTCAAAAATAAATAAACAAAAAAAATTTAAACACACTTTGGTTAATATATTTTTTCCATTTCTAGTAACTCTTTTTCTTTTTCAGATATGCTTGCTAAATCATCATCTGATTCCTGGCCAAATTGGAAAGTTTGCCTTTGTCTCCTTGAATATAATACGATGTTTGCTTTACAGTCAGTGTCCATTGATTCCAGTGTCCATTGGCTTTGATTGTTTCTTTCTGTTGTTTGTTGACTTTTGTTAGTTTTGTTTCTGTCATCTTGTTTTCTGAAAGTTTCATTATTTTGTGTGCTGGTCACTGTGCTTGAAAAATTCTTTTAAGGAAAAGGTTAAGGTACAGGATGAAGGTACCTTACTCTAGATGTGCATATAGTTTTGCTTTTTTCCCCATCTGCTTTTTTTTTTTTTTTTAAGTTTATTTTGAGAGAGAAAGAGAGAGTGCATACGAGCAGGGAAGGGGAAGAGAGAGCGGGACGGAGAGAATTCCGGGCAGCCTCCAGGCTCAGCATGGGAGCCTGATGCAGGGCTTGATCCCACAACCTCACACTATGAAGTCATGACCTGAGCCGATATCAAGATTTGGATGATTAACTGACTGAGCCATCAGAGTACCCCGCCCCCCCCCCCCCATCTGCTTTTGAGCACTGTCAAGGACAGCTGCTTCACTCTTGTCCTGAATTTGTAAGGAATGGCCAGGTACATGCTTAATTCTTTCCCAGGGTTCCCTCAGGAGTTGTATCATGGTTACCTGCATTGCTGACTACAAGGAGTTTTTTGTTTGGTTTTCTTATTGTTAATTTGAGTATGATTAAGAAATTCATAAATCTTAATATATTCAGTTAGTTTCAGTCAGTTGCAGTCCTTATTCTTTTAGAGGGTTACATTGCCCCAGCTTTGGCCAGAGGAAGCCTCTTCAGCTTGGTCCTGAGCTCTTTTGAAATGACTCTGTTAGTCTGTTAGTCTGGCTTCCTCACTTTTGGGCCCAACAAGACATCCTAGGCTCATCTGATTATTTCCTGTCCCAGATCTGGAATCAACCTTTCCTCCTGGGAACCTAATACCTTTTGGTAGGTTAATATGCTCCGAGACCACAACTGATCCTGGGTGTCATTGCTTCTAGGCTGTTTCACTAGGCAGACTTAGGAATCTTTGGAAAGGAAAAAAAGCATGGTTCGTACTGGTATTTCCAATTTAAATTAGAGTTTTCCCTTTTTAAAAATTGCTAATTACTCTCTCTTTGGTGGAAGTAACTCAAGTGTTCACTGAAAGAGAAATGGATAAACCAAATTGTGTGTGTGTGTACGCACGGGCTGATACAGATGCACATGGAACATGATTCAGCCTTAAAAAGAAAGGAAATTCTGACACCTGCTGCAACATGGATGAGCCTTGAGGGTACTGTGTTTAGTGCAATAAGCCAGTCATGGAGGGACAAATATTACATGATTCTAGTTAATGTGAGGTTCCCAGAGTTGTCAAAATCGAACAGAATGTAGAGTGATGGTCGTCAGGGGCTGGGGGAGGGGAGAGGGGGGAGTTATGTTCAGAGGATACAGTTTCAGTTTTACAGATGAGAAGGGTTCTGGAGAGGAAGGTGGTAATGATTATGTAACACTGTGAATGTACTTACTTCCACGAAACTGTACATTAGAAATGGTTAAGATAAGTTTTATGTTATGTGTATTTTACCACAATTAAAATTTTTTTTAAAAAGGTGAACTTTGACTCTTAACCTTACACAGTACCAAAAAATGAATTCAAAATGGAAAATAGACTTACCTGTAAGAGCTAATGCTGTACCACTTCTGGAAGAAAACACATAGGAAAATATTTATGACCTTGGGTTAGGCCATAGGTCTTAGCTATACCTCCATTACCACAGTCTACAAAAAAAGAGAAAACTATTATATAGATTGTGCTTTGAAGTTATAAATTGGACTGCTACATCAAAATAAAAAGCTTTTGCACTTCAAAGTCCCTTCTTTCAGCAAATGAAAAGACAAGTCACAGACTCTGAGATAATATCTGCAAATCATATGTCCAGTACAGGAATGTATTCAGAATATGTAAACTCAGAATATATAAAGTCAGTATGAAGACAATCCAATTTAAAAATGGGCAAAGGATTTGAGCAGACATTTCACCACAGAAGATGCATAGATGGCAAATAAGGACATGAAAAGATGCTTACCATCATTAGTCATTAGGGAAATAGAAATTTCATCATGATGAGGGATCACTCTATACCCACTAGAATGGCTGTAGGCAGAAAGGCAGACAATGAAAGTTAGAGAAATTAGAACCTTTACAGACTGCTGGTGGGAATATAAAGTGGTACAGTCACTTTGAAAGGATTTTGGCAATTTCTTTAAAAAGTTAAATATAGGGGCTCCTAGCTGCCTCAGTCAGTAGAGCATCTGACTCTTGATCTCTGGGTCATGAGTTCAAGCCCCACGTTGGGTGTAGATCCTGCTTGAAATAAAAAGTTAGGGGCGCCTGGGTGGCGCAGTCGGTTAAGCGTCCGACTTCAGCCAGGTCACGATCTCGCTATCCGTGAGTTCGAGCCCCGCGTCAGGCTCTGGGCTGATGGCTCAGAGCCTGGAGCCTGTTTCCGATTCTGTGTCTCCCTCTCTCTCTGCCCCTCCCCCGTTCATGCTCTGTCTCTCTCTGTCCCAAAAATAAATAAACGTTGAAAAAAAAATTAAAAAAAAAAAAAGAAATAAAAAGTTAAAAATAAACTTACCGTATAACGCATCAGTTCATCTTCTAGGAATTTATCCAAGATAAAGGAAAAATTGTTTACGCAAAGACTCGTATGTGAATGTTCATGGCAGGATTATTCTTAGTAGCCCAAACTGTAATCTAAATGTTAACCGATGGATATATTGACAAAGTGGAATACTGTTCAGCAATAAAGGGGACAAACTATTGGTACATGCCATAACGAATAAACCTCAAAGGCATGATACTAAGTGAAACACGCCATGCACAATATATAGCATGACCCCATTTATATGAAATGCCCAGAGAAAGCAGGGCAGCGGTTGCCTGGGGGTTGGTGAGAGTGCCCTGGCTTCAGTGCAGCACAATGAGTGTCTGAAACAACGTGAATTTAAACCTGGATGAGAGGATTTTTGCAAAGCCATCAATTTAATAAAAACCATTGAAGTTAAATACTCTTCTTTTTATACACGTTTTATTGTGGCATGATTTATAGACCATAAAATTCACTCAAAGTGTCCCATGCAGTCATTGTTAGTATTCGTAGTTGTACAAATATCACCGGTATCTAATTCCAGAACATTTTCATCACTCTAAAAAGAAACTCTGTCCCCCCATCTGCAGCCACTCTCCATTCCCTCTTTTCCCCTTTTCCCTGGCAACCATGAATCTACTTTGTATTTTTATGAATTTACCAATTCTGGACATTTCATATAGTTCTACCATATGTGGCCTTTTATATCTGGCTTCTTTCTTTCAGCATGTTTTCAAGGTTACTTTGTGTTGGTTCCAGCCCATCGGTAGTGATGTAGTGATTAGCAGTGCCTGTGGCCCTCACCGGGGCCCCTGTGGTGAGCCTTCAGACATTTCCTGACTGGAATCAGAGTTGTGGATAGACCAGCATTTGAAGTTCTATGATTGCAAGATGCATCTCAGCAACAGCCAGCAGGGAACTTTGAAAAAACAAGGTTTATAACTCACAAGTCCTGGAGTGTATGTGGTATGCCACACAGCAAGGGCATGGGAAGGGAAAGCTTGAGCTCAGGCCTGGGGTTCTGCTTTTTGGGGGCTGAAGGTGGAGTGCCCGTGTTTTGCAGGTTCACTCTTTATTGGTGAATTTAAAATACAAGGGCGAAGGGGCACCTGGGTGGCTCAGTTGGTTGACTGTCCAACTTCAGTTCAGGTCATGATCTCACGGTTCGTGGGTCTGGGCCCTGTGTCGGGCTCTGTGCTGACAGCTCGGAGCCTGGAGCCTGCTTCGGATTCTGTGTCTCCCTCTTTCTCTGTCCCTTCCCTGTTTGTGCTCTCTTTCTCTGAAAAATAAGTGTATTTTAAAAAATGAAATATAAAGGTGGGAATTAAAGCACAGAAAGGGTGCATGTACTCCTTCAAATCAGTATTTTGTATCCTTTGTGCAAATAACCTAGTAGTGCAATTGCTGGGTTGTAGGGTGGTTCTATTTTTAAGTTTTTGAGGAACCTCCACACTGTTTTCCAGAGTGGCTGCACCAGTTTGCATTCCCACCAACAGTGCAAGAGGGCTCCCCTTTTTCTATACCCTTACCAAAGTCTGTTGTTTCCTGTGTGTGTTTTTAATGTTTATTTACTTATTTTGAGAGAGAGCAAGCACAAGCGGGGAGGGGCAGAGAGAGAGGGAGAGAGAATCACAAGCAGGCTTTGTGCTGTCAGTGCAGAGCCCGACTCAGGGCTTGAACTCATGAACTCTGAGATCATGACCTGAGCTGAGATTAAGAGTTGGATGCTTAACCGACTGAGCAACCCAGGCCCCCTCCGAATTACTCATTTTAGCCATTCTGACAGTTGTGAGGTGGTATCTCATTGTGGTTTGGATTTGTATTTCCCCGATGATGAGTGATGTGGAGCATTTTTTCCTGTGTCCGTTGGCCATATGGATGTCTTCTTTGGAAAAGTGTCTGTTCATGTCTTCTGCCCATTTCTTTAAAAAAAATTTGTTAATGTTTATTTTTGAAAGAGAGAGAGCCAGTGAGCGTGAGCGTGAGTGGGGGAGGGCAGAGAGAAAGGGAGGCACAGAATTCAAAGCAGACTCCAGGCTCTGAGCTGTCAACACAATGTAGGGCCCAAACTCACGAACTGTGAGATCATGACCTGAGCTGAAGTCAGGCACTTAACTGACTGAGCCACCGAGGCACCCATTTCTTACCTGGATTATTTATTTTTTAGGTGTCAAGTTTGATAAATTCTTTATAGATTTTGGATATTAACCCTTTATCAGACATGTCATTTGCAAATATCTTCTCCCATTCCCTAGGTTGCCTTTTAGTTTTGCCGACTGTTTCCTTCATTGTGCAGAAGTTATTTATCTTGATGATGTCCCAATAGTTCATTTTTGCTTTTGTTTTCCTTGCCTCCGGAGACAGATCTAGTAAGAAGTTGCCATGGATGATATCAAAGAGTTTGCTGCCTATGTTCTCATCTAGATGTTTGATGGTTTCCTGTCACATTTAGGTCTCTCATGCATTTTGAAGTTATTTTTGTGTCTGATGTAAGAAAGTGGTCCAGGTTCATTCTTCTGCATGTTGCTGTCCGGTTTTCCCAATGCCATTTGCTGAAGAGACTGTCTTTTTCCCATTGGATATTCTTTCTTTCTTTGCTTGCTTTTTGTTGCTTTGTTGGCCATACATTTGTGGTTCCATTTCTGGGTTTTCTATTCTGTTCAGTTGATTTGAGTGTCTGCTCTTGTGCCAGTACCATAGTGTCTTGATGATCACAGCTTTGTAATGCAGCTTGAAGTCTGGAATTGTGATGCCTATAGCTTTGTTTTTCTTTTTCAGGATTGCTTTGGAAATTTGGGGTCTTTTCTGGTTCCATACAAATTTTGGGATTGTTTGTTCTAGCTCTGTGAAAAATCCTGGTGGCATTTTGATAGGGATTGTGTTAAATGTGTAGATTGCTTTGGGTAATAGATATTTTACAATATTTGTTCTAATCCACAAGCATGGAATGTTTTTCCATTTCTTTGTGTCATCTTCAATTTCTTTCATAAGCATTCTATAGTTTTCAGAGGACAGAATATATATGTACACACACACACACAATGGAATATTACTTAACAATCAAAAGGAATGAAATCTTGGCATTTGCAATGATGTGGATGGAGCTAGAGTGTATTATGCTAAGAGAAATAGTCAGAGAAAAACAAATACCATATGATTTCACTCATATGTGGAATTTATGAAACATTATAGATGGGGGTGCCTGGGTGGCTCAGTCAGTTGAGCGTTTGACTCTTTATTTGGGCTCAGGTCATGATCCCAGGGTCATGGGATCGAGCACTGCATGGGGCTCTATGGGTGGAGCCTGCTTAAGCTCTCTCTCTCTCTCTCTCTCTCTCCCTCCCTCCCTCCCTCCCTCCCTCCCTCCCTCCCTCCCTCCCCTGCCCTCTCTCTCTCTCCCTTACTCACATGCTCGCCCTCTCTCTTTCTCTCTCGCTAAAAAAAGAAAAAGAAAAACATTACAGATGAACATAGGGGAAGGGAAAAAAAGAGGGAGGCAAACCATAGGAGACTCAACTATAGAGAACAAACTAAGGGTTGCTGGGGCTGGGGGTGGGGGTGGGCGGGGGATGGGTTAAATGCGTGATGAGTATTGAGGGCACTTCTTGTGACAAACACTGGGTGTTGTATGTTAGTGACGAATCACTAAATTCTACTTCTGAAACCCATATTACACTATATGTTAACCAACTAGAATTTCATTGAAAAATTGAAACAAAACAAAGCAAAAAAAGCACAGAAAGGGAAAAGCAGGGTTATTCAAGCAAGTAGTTATGTAGGTCACTCAGGACTTTTGGAAATGGGAACTTCATTGAGAGGGCCTGTTTCTTTGCCTGTTTATATAGCCCACAATGTGTTTGTCCAAGGTGAATGTCTTTGAAATGGATGCCTTGACAACGAAAAACTTACTGTCAGGCACTTACATTATAGTCAAGAAAGCCAATTGTCAGACACTTCTACAAAAATTCATCCATGTGGTGGCATTTATCAGTACTTAGTTCCTTTTTATGGCAGAATAACTTTTGTATAGATACGCCACATTTTGTTTATCCATGCATCCATTGATGGACATTCGGGTTGTTTCCACTTTTTGACTATTATGACAAACACTTGCGTACAAGTGTTTTCATGGTCATATGCTTTTAACTTTCTAGGGCAGATACCTAGAAATGGAATTGCTGGGTAATACGGTAATTCTGTGTTTAACATTTTGAGGAACAAAGTGGTTGCTCCATTTTACATTCTCAACAGCAATGTATGAGGGCTTTTAAAAAACTTACTGTTGCATAGCCAAATTATGGAGCGAGCCTAAATGTCCATCAACTGATGAATGGATAAAGAAACTGTGGTTTATATACACAATGGAGTACTACGTGGCAATGAGAAAGAACGAAATCTGGCCCTTTGTAGCAACGTGGATGGAACTGGAGAGTGTGATGCTAAGTGAAATAAGCCATACAGAGAAAGACAGATACCGTATGTTTTCACTCTTATGTGGATCCTGAGAAACTTAACAGAAACCCATGGGGGAGGGGAAGGAAAAAAAAAAAAGAGGTTAGAGTGGGAGAGAGCCAAAGCATAAGAGACTCTTAAAAACTGAGAACAAACTGAGGGTTGATGGGGGGTGGGAGGGAGGGGAGGGTGGGTGATGGGTATTGAGGAGGGCACCTTTTGGGATGAGCATTGGGTGTTGTATGGAAACCAATTTGACAATAAATTTCATATATTGAAAAAAAAGCTTACTGTTGCATTTTTTGTCTTGTGCTAGATATCTTTTTTTTTTTAATTTCATTAAGTTTTTAATTTTAATTCTGTAGTTAACATACAGTGTTATATTAGTTTTGGGTGTACAATGTAGTGATTGAACAATTCTGTACATTACTCAGTGCTCATCACAAGTGTACTCTTAATCCCCATCACCTAGTTCACTCATTCTCCACCCTCCACCCCCTCTGGTAACCATCAGTTTTCTATAGTTAAGAGTCTGTTTCTTGGTTTCTCTCTCTTTTTTTTCTTTGTTCTATTTCTTGAATCCTATGAGTGAAATCATACGGTATTTGTCTCTCTCTCTCTGACTTATTTTACTTAGCATAATACACTGTAGCTCCATCCATGTCATTGCAAATGGCAAGATCTCATTCTTTTTAATGGCTGAATAATATTCCAGTGTATGTGTGTAGGTACCACAACTTCTTTAACCATTCATTATCAGTCAGTGGACACTTGGGCTGCTTCCATAATTTGGCTATTGTAGATAATGCTGCATAAGGGTGCATATATCCTTTCAAATTAGTTTTTTTGTATTCTTTGGGTAAATACTCATTAGTGCAATTACTGGATCATAGGGCAATTCTATTTTTCACTTTTTGAGGAAACTCCATAGTGTTTTCCATTGTAGCTGAACAAGTTTGCATTCCCACTAACAGTCACGAAGGTTCCTTTTTGTCCACATCTTTGCGAACGCTTGTTGTTTCTTGTGTTGTTGATTTTAGCCATTCTGACAGATGTGAGGTGATATCTCATTGTAGTTTTGATGTGTATTTCATGGATAATGAGTGATGTGGAGCATCTTTTCCTGTGTCTGTGGCCATCTGTATTCTTCTTGGGAGAAATGTCTGTTCATGTCTTCTGCCCATTTTGTAATTAGGTTATTTGTTTTTTGGGTGTTGAGTTGTATAAGTTCTTTATGTATTTTGGATACTAATTCTTTATCAGGTATGTCATTTTCAAGTATCTTCTCCCATTCCATAGGCTGTCTTTTAGTTTTGTTGTTTACTTCACTATGTAGGGGCTTTTTATTTTGATTTAGTCTTAATAGTTTATTTTTGTTTATATTTCCCTTGCTGCAGGAGGCATATTGAGAAAAATGTTGCGATGGCTGACATCAGAGGAATTACTGTGTGTTCTCTTCTAGGATTTTTACGGTTTCAGGTCTCACATTTAGGTCTTTAATCCATTTTGAGTTTATTTTTGTATATGGTGTAAGAAAGTGGTCCAGTTTCATTCTTTTGCATGTTGCTGTCCAATTTTCCCAACGCCATTTGTTGAAGAGACTGTCTTTCTCCTACTGGATATTCTTTCCTGCTTTGTTGAAGATTAATTGATCATATAATTGTGAGTTTGTCTCTGGGCTTTCTGTCTTCTTCTGTTGATCTATGTGTTTATTTTTGTGCCAGTACCATACTGTTTTGATTAATACAGCTTTGTCGTATAACTTGAAATCTCGAATTATACCTCCAGATGTGTTTTTCTTTTCATGATTATTTTGGCTATTTGGAATATTTTGTGGTTTCATACAAATTTTAGGGTTGTTTGTTCTAGTTCTGTGAAACATGGTGTTGGTATTTTGATAAGGACTGCATTAAATCTGTAGATTACTTTGGGTAATATGGACATTTTAATAGTATTTATTCTTCTAGTCTCTGAGCATGGGATATCTTTTCATTTGTTTGTATCATCTTCAATTTCTTTCTTTTCTTTCTTTCTTTCTTTCTTTCTTTCTTTCTTTCTTTCTTTCTTTCTTTCTTTCAGAGACAGTGAGCATGAGCAGGGGAGAGGCACAGAGGGAGAGGGAGAAAGAGAGAGAAAGAGAGAGAGATGGGGGGGCTTGATCCCCCTACCCTGGGATCATGACCTAAGCCAAAATCAAGAGTTGGATGTTCAACTGACTGGGCCACCCAAGTACCCCTTCAATTTCTTTCCTCAGTGTTTTATAGTTTACAGGGTACAGGTCTTTTACCTCCTTCATTAAGTTTATTCCCAGGTATTTTATTATTTTGGGTGCATTTGTAAATGGGTTTGTTCTCTTAATTTCTCTTTCTCCTACTTCATTATTAGTGTATAAAGATGCAATGGATTTCTGTGCATTGATTTTGTAGCCTGCAGCCTTATTGAATTCATTTATCGGTTCTAGTAGTTTTTTTGTGGAGTCATTGGGGTTTCCTCTATATAGTATCATGTCATCTGCAAATAGTGAGTTTTACTTCTTCCTTACCAATTTGTATGCCTTTTGTTCCTTTTTCTTGTCTGATTGCTGTGGCTAGGACTTGGAGTACTATGTTGAATTAAAGTGGTGAGAGTGGACATCCTTGTCTTGTTCCTGATCTTAGGGGGAAAGTTTTCAATTTTTCACCATTGAGTATGATGTTTCTGTGGGGTTTTTGTATATAGCCTTTTTTATGTTGTGGTATATTACCTCTAATCCTACTTTGTTAAGGGTTTTTATCATGAATGAGTTGTACTTTGTGAAATGCTTTTTCTGCATCTGTGAAATGATCATATGGTTTTTATTCTTTCTCTTGTTGTGATCTGTCATGTTGATTGATTTGTGAATATTGAACCACCCTTGGCAACTCAGGAATTAATCTCCCTTGATTGTGGTGAATGATTTTTTTAATGTATTGTTGGACTCAGTTTGCTGTTATTTTGTTGACGATTTTTGCATCTATGTTCATCAAAGATAGTGGCCTGTAGTCTCCTTTTTTTGTAGTGTACTTATCTGGTTTTGGGATCAGGGTAATGCAGGCCTCATAGGATAAATTTGGAGGTTTTCCTTCCTCTTCTGTTTTTTGGAATAGTTTGAGAAGAATAGCTACTAACTCTCCTTTAAATGTTCAGTAGAACTTAACCTGTGAAGCCATCTGGTCCCAGACTTTTGTCTGTTGGGAGTTTTTTGATTGGTGATTCAATTTCATTACTGGTGATCAGTCTTGTTCAAATTTTCTATTTGTTTCTTTTTCAGTTTGGGGAGGTTATTATGTCTCTAGGGATTTATCTGTTTCTTCCAGGTTGTCCAATTTGTTGGCATATACCTTTTCATAATATTCTCATAGTCCTTTGTATTTCTGTGGTGTTAGTTGTTATTTGTCTTCTGTTCTGGATTTGTTTATTTGAGTCTCTGTCTGTCCCCCAACCCCTTTCTGAAGAGTGTAGCTAAAGGTTTATCGATTTTGTTGATCTTTTCAGAGAACCAGTTCCTGGTTTCATTGATCTGTTCTTTTGTGTTCTTAGTTTTATTTCATTTATTTCTGATCTAATAATTCTTTCCTTCTACTGGTTTTGGGTTTTGTTTGTTCTTTTTCTAGTTCTTTGGGTACAAGGTCAGTTGTTTGAGACTTTTCTTGCTTCTTGTGGTAGACCTGTATTTCTATCAACTTCTGTCTTAGAACAGCTTTTGCTGTATCCCAAAGATTTTGGACCATTGTGTTTTCATTTTCATTTTTCTCTGTGTATTTTTTAATTTTCTCTTTGGCTTCTTGGATGACCCATTCATTATTTTAATAGTATGTGATTTAACTTGTGTATATTTGTTTTTTCCAGGTTTTTCTTGTGGTTGATTTCTAGTTTCATAGTGTTGTCATCAGAAAACATGCATGGTATGACTTTGATGTTTTTGACTTTGTTGAAATTTGTTTTGTGGCTTAATATGTGATCTATTCTGGATAATGTTCTGTGTGTATTTGAAAATAATGTGTATTGTTTTATGATGGAATGTTATGAAAATGTCTGTTCAATCCAGATACCTTGGTTCTTAATAATAGCAATATAACTGTCATATCTTACAGTGTGCATAAAATGGTTTTAAAATTACAATTTGTTATTATTAACAAGGATACTGAATGAAGTTCAGTATGTCCTCGTAGCTCATTTTATCCAAAGAATACACAGCCAAATACTACATGTTAAGATCAGCTAGAAAAATTATGTTCTTGTAGTTTTGTTTCCAAAAGTGATAAACATATGCGCGTGTTGACACTTACTTGCAATTTGGGGATTGCCCTCCATCTTTTTGATTCTCTAAAATATTTACCTAATTCAAAAGTAGACACTGACTTGCTTCATCCCTTCTGGCCTGTTCTTTGCTTCCTCCTGGGTCACCAGTTTTACAGTTCCTGCTTCATCTTTTCAGTGATTCTTTTGGAAGTATAGCAAACACATACTTATGTGCTAAGGCTTATCAGGAAGCCCTTTTTTTCTGCCTCTAGCCCTGTGCTTCCTCGAGTTCAGCATGCCCTGTCTTTTCACGCATTTCTGTCAGATGTACATCTTGTGTTTTGTGGTTAATTTCTGAAACAAGATCTGAACCCTTTTCTTTTACTATCTAATAGCCTTTCTCCCTTTTCTCTCCTTTCCTTCTAGTCTGGATCTCTCCTCTCTTCTCCTCTCTTCCCTCCACCCCCGACTCCCTTCCCCATGTTCCCCCCTCCCCTGTCTCCCCTTCCCCTCTCCCCTCCCCTTCTTTGCCTGTTTCTTTCTGTCTCTCTCTTGTTCCTTTCACTGCCTGAATATTTTTCTGTGTGGGTTGATCTGGGCACTATTTTTATTGTTTTTCCCTCGAGCAAAAATATGTGTGCCTGGAAGAGACTATCTGCCAATTATTTTTCAAATCCCCACTTTCTTAGGTGGTCACAGTGCTGTCAGGCCACTTAGTGACTTTGGGATTACTCTCCCATTGGGGGACACATTGGTGACTTTGGGGATGTGCAGTGTGTAGCCTATCAGAATCTTCCTTCATTGCTCACTCTTACTGCACTAGGATCTACGCCTCTGCTCTTGGGTCACATCTGTGTATATACCTTAACATTTGTGAGGAGACCCTTGTTTGGTGTAGACGTCTTTGGGCTTTTTCTTGCACTATGATGGTAGTCTCTTCTGTGTTCATTGGGAGTTGGGGGAAGGTTAAAACCTGCATTGATACCCTGATGTTATCGTACCCCAATGTTTTTATAACAACAAAATGTGAAACCTGGTGAGAGAGTTTAACTAAATTGTCCATCAGCATCCAAATAGTGAGGGAAGAAATTCTGACTGAAACAGACTGGCTCATTCCAAATCTATTGCTTGTATACACCCGGCCTACAACAGAGTTGTTAGTCTTTAGCGTCCAGCATTGTGTTCTCATTGAAGTGGCTGCCTGACATTTTTCAACTCTTAGGTGCTTGCTGCGTCTTCAGGGTTCCTGGGTGTCTGTGCAGAGTGAGGGGAGGGGACTTTTGTCAGTGTGCTGGGCTTGCCATGTGCATTTGTCTCGTGTCTGCCCCACGGCAACACTGAATACAGAGCACAGAACACCCAGCCTAGCCTCACGTGAGTGCGTTCACCAGCCAAAAAGACCGAGGTTGGGGCTTAGGGGAATTCTGGCCATTAAAGCGAGTTTGCTGTTACATCCGCAGGTTCCGCCTCTCCAGGAGCAAGAGAGTTCGTGCAACAGAATCAGAGAGTTCCGAGATCAGGAATCCATCCTTGGCCCTGGTGCACCTCGGCAAAGACATAGGAATCACAGGACAGAGCAGGTTCTAGAGTGGCTGTTTATTTCCCACGAGCAGCCAAAACCCACCCAGTCTCGGGTGAGTTGTGTGTTTATTTATTCCCGCTTCTCTTCTATAGTACTTGTCTCCTTTTTTTTTTTTTGGTTGGGAGAGGGATGGGGATCCTTGGGTCAAAGAGTTAAGTTAGTCACTTCTCAGTTCATGCCCTGTTTAGCATCACTGGTCTGTGTAAGGTCCCTATACCTTTATTTACATACTGTCTGATTTCCCCAAACTCCATTTCTGTCTCCTTCCCCACCTCTAAAAATTACTTTGTTTTTTGTGGATTTCTTTTGCTTATATGTATTCACAAAATATGTATTGTTATTGCTGTGTATGTGTTTTTAATTTTTGTTAATGGTGTGTGCACATGTGTCTTGCTGTATTGGTTATATTTTGCAGTAAGCACTTTGATTATATTTACCAGCTCTTGCTACGGAGAGCAGTGCGTGAACATCCGTTTGCCTCACTTTCTCAGCCAACAATTTCTATTGTTACTCTTTTGATTTTGGTCATTCTGGTGATTGTATGATGGCATCTATCTGTTTAATTTGCATTTCCTCCTGGCTAAAGAGGATGAGTACCTTCTGTCATGCATATTTGATAGTTTGTTGCCTTTTGGATTTTCTTTTTTCTTAGTTTAAATGAATTTTTAATATCCTGGAAGCTTGTTAGAAATGCAGAATGTGACACCCCACAACCCTCTTCATTTTAACGAGATCCAGTGATCCGCGTACATGAAAGTTTAAAACTAACTTGATACCAAATCCATATTCAAATTTTACCCGACCCGGGGTGCTTCCTTTACCTCCAGTATTTTGTTGCAGAAATTTTCAGGCAGAGGGCAAAGTTGAAAGATGTTAGTGAACTTCTGTGTTCCCGTCACCTAAAAGTTACCATTAACATTTTACCATACTTGCTTTGTCGGATTATCCGTGTTTTTATCTCTCTATGCATCCATTAAACCATGTTGTTTGGGGTACGTTTCTTAATATAGTTCAGAAACCATCATGCCTCCTTTAAATACTTCAGTATGAATAGCATGAACTGTTGTTCAATTTTTTTTTTTTTTTTTTTTGCTTGCCTTTCATTCTGTTAATGCTATCTTGATGAACAGGTATTTCTAATTTTAATTTATTCTGATTCATAATTTTTTATTGCTTGTGCTTTTTGTGTCCAATTTAAGTACTTTTTTTGCTATCTGAAGCTCATGAAGACATTTTCTTCATTATTTTACCTTTCACATTTAGGTTTGTAATACATCTCGAATGAATTTTTGTTTGGTGTGGGTGGGAGGCAAGATTTATTTTTTCATAGAGTTATCCATTGTCCCAGGCCCATGACGTGATTGACTTTTTCCTATGCCTGCCTCCCTTGTCATCTGTCAGGTGTCCGTGTGTGTGGTTTGCTTTCATAACTCTTGATTCTGTTTCACGGGTGTCACGAGCACACTCTGAAGAGGCACACGTGAGTTGTGTCAGCTTTATGCAATCATAGAGCAAGGTGTTTTGTTTTGTTTTACTTTTTTTTTTAACATTTATTTATTTTTGAAAGACAGAGACAGAGGGTGAGCAGGAGAGGTGGAGAGAGAGAGAGACAGAGACAGATAGAGAGAGAGAGAGAGAGAGAGAGAGGAAGACACAGAATCTGAAGCAGGCTCCAGGCTCTGAGTTGTCAGCACAGAGCTGATTTGAAATTACACCAGCTTAACTTTGTTACTGTGCAAGGACTCTGCTCCTTTACAGCTCTGTCGTCACCCCTTTTGGTTATTGATGTCACAGAATTACATCTTTATGCACTGCATGACCCCATGCACAGACTAATAATTATTTTAAAGAATTTTTTTTTTCAACATTTATTTATTTTTGGGACAGAGAGAGACAGAGCATGAACGGGGGAGGGGCAGAGAGAGAGGGAGACACAGAATCGGAAACAGGCTCCAGGTTCTGAGCCATCAGCCCAGAGCCTGACGCGGGGCTCGAACTCACAGAGCGCGAGATGGTGACCTGGCTGAAGTCGGACGCCTAACCGACTGCGCCACCCAGGCGCCCCACTAATAATTATTTTAAATGCATTAGTTTCTTATAATATGTAGGAAACAAACTGTGGAGTTACAAACTGAAGTTAAAATAACACTGCCTCTTGCAATTATTCATTTATCAACCTTTATTAAGATCTTTATTTCTTCATACAGTTTCGAGTTATTTTCTACTTTTATTTCACCTGCTCTCTGGAGCATTTCTGTCAGGAAAGTCTAACAAATGAACTCCCATTTGTTTTCTGGGAATGCCTTAATTTCCCCCTCTACTTTTGAAGGTCAGTTTTGACAGATACAGGGTTTTTGGTTGACAATTTGGTTTGTTTCAGCGCTTTGAATATATCAGGTCATTGCCTTCACGTCTTCAAAGGTGCTGATGAGAAATCTGCTTATAATCTTACTGAGGATCCTCGTGTGGGACCAATTGTTTCTTGATGCTTTCAAGATTCTTTGTAGAAAATTGGATTATAATAGGTCTCGACGTCGGTTTCTTTGAGCTCATATTTGTTGGTGTCTGTCAAGCTTCTTGGGTGTTTATATTCACATCTTTCATGAAATTTGGTGTTGTTATGACTAGTTTTTTTAATATTAGCCATTCTAATTGTGTGTAATGGCGTCTTATTGTTAATTTGTAATTCTTTAATGATGTATGATGTTGAACATCTTATCATATGCTTAATTGCCATCTGTGTATCTTCTTGTTCAGATCATGTGCCTCACAAACTGGCCGCTCCTTAGAGCTGTTCCCCTTTTATTCCACCTAAGTTGTGACATGCCTTCTCTCACAGTGGCTGCCCCAGCATTACCCTTTTATAGATTCAGCCTGACACTTTCAAATGACTTTGCCAGCTTCCTCCTTTGTGCCCCTGTTGTGCTCTGTATGTTCGTTCATCTTAGTTTCTTTGACTCCCAGATATGTCCACAGATGTTTAACTTTGCTTTCCTATGTAGTGGTGAATACTTCTTGTGCACAGAGTTGTGTTTCATTCAAGTTTATATCACCTGCACCTCACTGGTTATCTGGCACCAGGTATTCTCATATGTTGAGTGAAAGGCTGAGTGATTTAATACACATCGAAGGGATGCTTTCAATAAATTCTAGCTTTTCTCACAAAGTAGAATATGAACAATGGACATTCTAGGCAGCTTGTTGTTTCCCACAAGCTCAGTAAAATGATTTGAGATTCAATAGGAATGTGCTCTTTCAGGGACCATTGTCATTTGTGGATGTGTTTGTGGACTTTACCTGGGAAGAGTGGCGGCTGCTGGACCCAGCTCAGAAGCACCTGTACAGGAGTGTGATGTTGGAGAACTACAGCCACCTGGTGTCCCTGGGTAGGCGCTCCCTCCCTGTAAGGACTGTGTGTGATCTCCAAGCTTCCCCTTCTTGGGTGCTGAAACTTGGGTGGCTTTTGCAAAGAAATTACTTGTGATTTTAGACTTATATTTAAAGGCCAGATTTTCTTAGTCTCCCTTTGGCATCAGAATATGGTAGTGGAACGGTCTCCACTTTGCTGTGGGCATAGGGCAGCTTCGACATGCTGCCTCCACGCTAAATCTTCCCTATTCTTCAGGGTCTGTGGTAGTTTTGGCCCAGGTTGTCTGTGATTTTCCATTCACAGGTTATCAAGACACCAAACCGGATATCATCTTCAAATTGGAGCAAGGAGAAGAACTGTGGATGTTGCAGGCCCAAATCCCAAGTCAAGGCCATCCAGGTGAGTGATCAAGATACTTGGATCTTTTCCTCCTTACTCAGAGTTGATGTGAATTCTGATTGACGTACAACTCACGTTTGTGCCTTTTGTCTCATTTGTTACCGTTTTTTCTCCATTTCCTTTCCGTTCTCTTCTGTTCTTTTTTCTACTTTCCCAAGTTAGACTCATTTTGTTATCCATTTAAACAAGCTTCCTCTTTATCTTACTCAGTGTGGCTGTCACACACCCTTCTACTTTCTTTTTTTTTTAATTATATTTTTATATCTCTTTTTTATATTTTTTTAATTATATTTTTAAATCAACAACCACAGTCCCAACCTTCTTCCTTGTCCTTGAAATCTATTAGGATAAGTTGTCACTGTCATTTCTAAGTGCATTCCTACAGTCCTGGATATTAGTTACTCCACCTGGAGCCCCTTTCCCCCCTTACCCAGGTGACACCCCACTGAACCCACTCACACACTACATGGGGAAGCACTTATTCTTTTCATGCTTTACTGGCTTCGCTTGTTTTTCCTTCTGAGTCCAAGGGGTCTTTTTATAGTCACTACTTTTCTTCTTTATTATAACCTTTAAAAGATACCCATTCTGAAGATTTAAACTGTTTTTCTTTTTGGTAACTGACAGCCCGTCTGTCTTTCATCTGCTTTTTGGTACTGAGGTTGGTCCATAGGGCATCTTCCCTGCATGTGTCCCCCCCCAGTCTCATTTTCAGGAACTGGAATTGTCCATTGGTTTGCTCCGTATCTACATCATACTTTCTTCTCACCTTCTGATTGTTTATTCATTCTGCTGCGCTTCCAGCTCTTTCTCTGGCCACTGGGGAGTCAGCTTAAATCTCTTTTATGTGCCATTTTCTTCACTAGTGTTGCTGAAATCTGTTAATATTTTGGTTCTCTATAGAGAAGTCTTTTAAATTTCCCATATTCCCATTTCCCACCAACACCAAGGCCAATATCTCATTTTTGGTCATTGTATTTATTAATCAAATGGATTCATCTTGGTCCTTTTGTGTTAGTTCGTCTTCGTGTTACTATCAGGTATGTTTCCCTACGCGAGTTTAATCTGTCACAGGCAGGGCCATATGAATCACGTTGGTGTTTGTATCGTTAGGATTGTTTCAGCTGTAATTTCTCATCAATCCGAAATCGACCTATTAAGCAGAAGCTATTTATTAGTACACATCACAAGAAGTCCTGAGGGAGGGCAGCTGTAGGGTTGGCTAAGTGATTGACTCAGTAAATCCCCGAAAGTCTGGATGTTCCCTGCCATTCTCAGTGTGTCGGCATTTTCCCAGGTTATCTTCCCCATGGTCACCAGATGGCTCTTACAGTTCCAGCCAACGCCTGCAGATATGCTAGCCCCAGTAGAAGAAAAACTGCTTTTTCCACAGGGCTGTTTTTATGAGGTGGTAAAGCCTATTCCAAGAAATCTCCTCAAACTTGCCATACTCCGTGGGTTAGGTTTTTATCACAGCCCCTGTCTGAAGAAGGCTCTGGCAAGGGAAGTGGGCGTCCCAGTGTTGACTCATTTAAATGATGCTTCACCTTCTGGGGAGAGGGGTAGAGGTAGCAATGGAGACAGGTCCCCATTTCCCTGACTGAAGCACGTGGCCTTAAGGATGGGTTTGGGGAAAAAATCAGGTTTCTGCCAGGCAGGAAAAGGGAGGAAAGATTGTTGGGTAGGCAGCACTGTCTACCTTCGTCCACCTCTTTGGAGAGGTAGCTTCTAGTCACATCCATCTTCAAAAATATTCCGCCACCCCTGTTTTCCTTCTAATACTGTATTAACCCAAGTCCTGGATCCTTGTTCCCAGTCAGACCTGGTGGTAGTTCTTCATGGTCTGGTGGCTTGCAGTTGAAGATAAGTTATTCATATTCAACCAGCCAGAGAATTGCAGAGTAGGTAAAACAGAGCCACTGCAGTGAGTGCCACACACAAGTCCCTGGTTTGCAGTGCGTTGAAACCCTGGTCGGGGCCAGGACTCCCTGGTGTGGCAGTGGCCTCACGAGTCCTTGGTTCTGCTCTCTGAGCATAATTCTCTTGCTGTTGTCTTCTGTGGCTACACTCAAGATGGTCGTTCAGGAGAATGTTTTTCTGTAGCTTCAGTGTCTGAATTCTGTTGGTGCAAGTTGAGTTTCCAGGGACTACCTTCCAGGGACAGCCAGGAATCATCTTCAGTTACGTTTAAGTAATATTTAAGCTCAGGAATTTCTGTCTTCCATTCATCGGCTCTGGTATTGTTTCCTGTTTCTTGAATTCTTTGAACTTTCCCTGTGACAACCAACCATAATATCATTTTCTGCCATTATTGTTGCAAAGAGAATGCCCCACCAAAAATGCATTAGGTTTCTCGGGAAGTCAAAGGAAGGAAGTCAGAGCTGTGCTAACCAAGAGCGGTAAGGACGGGTATGGCGCCAGTCAGAGAAGGGTTGCAAGGGTAGTGTATTAGGATAGGTTCGGTGTCCACGAACTCTGAAAGTCTGCACGGATAAGACTGTTAGCCAAACACATGACCAGATCTGATTCTCATTTTGGCATCTAGATCAGGTCTACCCATTCTCTTCTGTTCAGCCTCCAGATATTTGTCATTGTGCCTGAGGATTTAGTCCCGTGTTTCGTTCCCTGTCTGCGTTCTGTCGTTGGCTTTTGTTTTGTTGTAAACAGCATTCTGTTCAGCCTGCCCCCTCTCAGTTTTCTGTTCCCCCAGATTCAGCCACTTTCATCCCTTTTGGCTCCACTTGCTTGCATATTTGTAAATAACCAGCCTATTGTAGTGCATCTTGATTTTCCCCCTTAATAATGATTTTTCAGTATAAAAGTGTAATGATTTAATTCTCTTTCACCCTCCTTCCTTCATACTCCCCATGATACACACACTGTCTTCTTATACCCCAGTCGTCTTAATAAAGTTACTTCATTTGGGTTAGATCGGTCTTCAGTTCTTACATCTTTATGACTATGTAAGTTCTGTTCACAGGTAAATCATGCAAATACGCAATGGTGTTAATTTTTGTTCATAGATCATTTATTTTCTTTTGAGTTGTTTTATTTGTCTGCCAAGTCTTCCCTGTTCTCATCATTAATGTATTTATCATTAACCCCAGACTTTTCTTCACATGTCTAAATATTCCTGTGGTACAGTCAACCAATTTAGTAATTCTGTCAGTCTCTTCCTGATGACATCACTTCTTTTTGACTTTCTCCATTATAACCTAGTTTTTCTCATATCCTGGGTGTACCATTTTTTATCCTGGAGTCTCAGGTTTTATTTTCTATATCTGTTTTGTGTCATCTGTTTTCTTGATTGGTTTTATTAGAGCATTCTTCACGTACCTTCCTGTGAAAGAGTGCATGTGATACAAATTTTGAGACCTGTGCCTCCAAAAATGTTTATATTTTACTCCTGAATGCTCTGCTTTTTGTCCTCTAGTGATGCTAATGAGAAGTCAGATGCCATTCTAAATTTTGATCCAATTATTTATTGAAAGAATATAATGCTGAGATCCCTTCCAACTGCTTTATATTTTCCTTATTTTTCCTTGTACCTATTTTGTTTTCTTTACTCACTATGCAAAATTTCAAGACTTAAAACCATCTGTATGCATTGTCAGTTTTCTATGCCTATCTTCATTTTTAGTTTTTTTTTTTTTAATTTTTATTTATTTTTGAGAGAGACAGAGTGCGAGTGGGGGAGGGGCAGAGAGAGAGAGAGAGAGAGGGAGACACAGAATCCGAAGCAGGCTCCAGGCTCTGAGCAGTTAGCACCGAGCCCAAGGCGAGGCTCAAACTCAGGAGCCGTGAGATCATGACCTGAGCTGAAGTTGGACATTTAACTGACTGAGCCACCCAGGTGCCCCTTCATTTTTAGTTTTGATTGTTCTCCCCAATGGCCAGGAGTTTCATTACGTTTATACTTGAGGTTTTATTTATATTCAGATCCGATATATGAAACTAAAAGTATAATCTCATGACATGGCATTTTTAAGATGATTTTATGTTCTGCCAGGATCGTGTTATTATTTTTAACATATAACTATTTTCTCATTTCTAGAAAAAGTCCTGGAAATTGATGATCATATGGACTGGCATCAGGAAAATCAAGGCAAGCTGGAAAGTATGGCAAAAAACTATGAATGTACTGCATTTGGAAAACTATGTCTTCTTAGTACAAATTATGATTCTTCAGGACAAAAGCTTCATAAATACATCACTCATGGAATGAGTTTTAAATATAATATAGATTTCAATAGTGGTTTTGCTGGAAAGAATCCTAATGAGTTTCATGCATACAGGGAACCATTCCATCATTCTAAACACGAGCAAACTGTTACTGGAATAAAATACTGTGAAAGTAATGAATCTGGTAAAACTGTCAACAAGAAGTCACCACTCACATGCCAACAGGTGTATGTGGGTGGAAAACCCTTTGAATGTGGTTTTTGTGGGAAGGCCTTCAGCAGCAAGTCATACCTTGCAGTGCATCAGCGAACTCACGCAGAAGAGAAACCCTACAAATGTAAGGGATGTGGGAAGGACTTTAGCAGCAAATCCTACCTCACTGTCCATCAGAGAACTCACACAGGAGAGAAACTCCATGAATGCAGTGAATGTGGGAAAGCCTTCAGTTTCAATTCACAACTCGTTATACATCAAAGAATTCACACAGGTGAGAATCCCTATGAATGCTGTGAATGTGGAAAAGTATTCAGTAGAAAAGACCAGCTCGTTTCACACCAGAGAACTCATTCGGGGCAGAAACCCTATGGTTGTAATGAATGTGGTAAGGCTTTTGGTTTGAAGTCACAGCTCATTATACATCAAAGAATTCATACAGGAGAGAAACCCTTTGAATGCAGTGAATGTCAGAAAGCCTTTAATACAAAGTCAAACCTTATGGTACATCAGAGAACACATACAGGGGAGAAACCGTATGGTTGTACTGAGTGTGGAAAAGCCTTTACTTTCAAGTCGCAGCTCATTGTACATCAGGGGGTTCACACAGGAGTAAAGCCCTATGGGTGCATTCAGTGTGGGAAAGCCTTCAGTTTGAAGTCACAGCTCATTGTGCATCAGAGAAGTCACACAGGAATGAAACCTTTTGTATGTAGCGAATGTGGCAAAGCCTTCAGGAGCAAGTCCTACCTCATTATACACATGAGGACTCACACAGGAGAGAAACTCCACGAATGCGGTGACTGTGGGAAAGCCTTCAGTTTTAATTCACAACTCGTTATACATCAGCGGATTCACACAGGAGAGAGTCCATATGAATGCCATGAATGTGGGAAAGCCTTCAGTCGGAAATACCAGCTCATTTCACACCAGAGAACCCATGCTGGGGAGAAGCCCTATGAATGCAGTGACTGTGGGAAAACTTTTGGCTTAAAGTCACAGCTCATTATACATCAGAGAACTCATACAGGCGAGAAACCCTTTGAATGCAGCGAATGTAGCAAAGCCTTTAACACAAAGTCGAACCTTATTGTGCATCAGAGGACCCATACAGGGGAGAAACCCTACAGTTGTAGTGAATGTGGAAAAGCCTTTACTTTCAAGTCACAGCTCATTGTACATCAGGGGGTTCACACTGGGGTAAAACCCTATGGATGTAATCAGTGTGGAAAAGCCTTTAGTTTGAAGTCCCAGCTCATTGTGCATCAGAGAAGTCACACAGGAGTGAAACCCTACGGATGCAGCGAATGTGGAAAAGCCTTCAGGAGCAAGTCCTACCTCATTATACACATGAGGACTCACACAGGAGAGAAACCACATGAATGCAGTGAATGTGGAAAATCCTTCAGTTTCAATTCACAGCTCATTGTACATCAGAGAATTCACACAGGAGAAAATCCCTATGAATGCAGTGAATGTGGAAAAGCTTTTAATAGGAAAGATCAGCTCATTTCTCATCAGAGAACTCATGCAGGGGAAAAACCTTATGGATGCAGTGACTGTGGGAAAGCCTTTAGTAGCAAGTCCTACCTCATTATACACATGAGAACTCATTCAGGAGAGAAACCACATGAATGTAACCAATGTGGGAAGGCCTTCATTTGGAAGTCACTACTCATTGTACATGAGCGAACTCACGCAGGGGAAAGCCCTTATAAATGTAGTCAGTGTGAGAAATCCTTCAGTGGAAAATTACGGCTCATTGTACATCAGAGAATGCACACAAGAGAGAAACCCTATGAGTGCAGTGAATGTGAGAAAGCCTTCATTAGGAAATCTCAGCTCATTGTACATCAGAGAACTCATTCAGGGGAGAAACCCTATGGATGCAACGAATGTGGAAAAACCTTCTCTCAGAAGTCAATTCTCAGTGCACACCAGAGGACTCATACAGGAGAGAAACCCTGTAAATGCACTGAATGTGGGAAAGCCTTTTGTTGGAAGTCTCAGCTCATTATGCATCAGAGAACTCATGCGGATGAAAAACATATTGATGAATTAAATGTAAGAAACTTTCTTCCAAAAGTCAACTCATAGGAAACTCCAGCAAATTCATACAGAAGAGAAACTCTGTAACTGAAGTAATCTCATTGTACACCAGAAAAAACTAATACTGAATAGAAACCTTATGAACGCACAGCATGTGGCAGGGCACCCACAGAAAGCTGCTTTTTGCATATAAAATAAAAACAGTAAATGCACACGGAATGTCATGAATTCAGTGAGCCCGGTAGGTCATCCTTTGTTAAAGTTTGTACAGGTGAGGAGCCATATCAATGAAGTGAATTTTGGAAAGTTATTTTTTTACTGTGATAAAATTTGCAAAGGAAGTTTCATAAAGCAAGTAAATATGGAGCACACTCCTTTGAAATTAATTTTAAACCGTAGGATTTTAATGACAGAATGTGTAAAGGCAATCAATGGCAGAATTATCAAAATTGCACACTCTTTAGGTATCAGAAAATCATACCTTGGAGAAATCATGCTATAAATTAGGGGAAATTCTTCATCTAGGAAAGACAAACTTCTATTTAAAAAAATATATTATGAATGAAGATCTATGGATGTGTCAGAAGGGGTAAAGCCTCAGTAGAAAGGTTCCCTTCACTGTGATTTTAATTTGGAAGATAATTTAAGAATTATTGTAAGGGAAATTATGTTCCAGATGTTCCAGATTGTTAGGAAAATATTGGAGAAAATATTCAACTATAAATGATAGGCATGTTCATAATGGAATATAAAGTGGTTTTGTTTTGTCTTTTTTTTTACAACGTAAATAAATATAATCAGGATAACCAGAAATACATCATAAGACCTACAGGGATATTTAGATGTTATCTTCCTTTTACTATAGGAGTTATGTGTAGTTTGGCATTCCACTTGTGAATGTCACATATGAGAGATAAGTTAGATACATGCCATTGCCCAGGGACTTATTCTTTGTAAGAGATACAACTTGTTTCTAGAATAATATGATTTATTAAAAATACATTTCAATACTACAAACCTTTTCTACTGTTTTGTACCTTTTGTAAGTGGGCCTGGTGGCTACTTCTTTAGTTATGTACATTATTATAGTGCATAATTGATGTGTTTGTGTAGCTGGAATCTATTCTGCCCTCACTAGTTAGAACATCTTGATTTTCACTAAGATAATCTCTCACAGTGTGTGAGGTCCTGATGGGGCCATCATTCAAGGTGCCCTACCAAGGACTTGACATGATCGTCAAAGTAGGCTGAGATATTCCAGACTTTGAATTTCTCATGGACTCCTAAAGTACCAAAAAGCAAACTGAGCTTTTGTTTTCTGGTAACATTTTCCTGCAATTATTAATTAGTTCTTTCTGTATAGATTACCCAGGATAGCTTTAGTTATTGTCATTTTAAAATTCTAATTCACTTATCTTTGTATGAGTTATCTGGTGTGCTTTTAACGTATTTAAATGACACATTTAGTGGCACTGCTGAAATGTGTTCAGGCACACCTCATTTTATTGTCCTTCGCAGGCAATGCTGTTTCCCAAATTGAAGGCATGTGGTGACCCTGCACTGAGCAAATGTATTGGCTTCATTTTTCCAATAGCATTTGCTTACTTCATGTCTCTGTCACATTTCACTAATTCTTGCAATATTCCAAACTTGCCATTATTTGTTATGGTGATCTGTGGTCAGTGATTATGATTTGCTGAAAACTCAGCATGGTTTAGCAATGTATTTAAATTAAAGTATGTACATTGCTTTTTTTAGACATAATGCTATTGTACATTTAATAGACTACAGTGTAGTGTAAATATAGCTTTTATATGCGTTAAGAAACAAAACTTCATTTGACTCGGTTTATTGCCACATTTGCTTCACTATGGTAGTCTGGAACCAAGCCTGCAGTTGTCTGAGGTACGTGTGTACGTGTAGCTGTAGAGTGAGGATGGGGAAAAGTCACTGTGCCAGCTTCCTTCTTACAAGGTCAGTTTTCCTCTCCAGTTTCTTTATGTGAATGAACATTAACCTGAAGAGGGTTGGGACTCTGGCAATCTCGGCTACGCTTCAGGAGTAGCGTATTGCAAACCACAGATGTTTCTCTTTTTAAATTTTTAAAAAATGTTTACTTATTTTGAGAGAGAGACAGAGTGTGCACAGGAAAGGAGCAGAGAGAGGTGGAGCCACAGAACCTGAAGCAGGTTCTAACCTGCTTGGAGGCTCTGAGCTGTCAGCACAGAGCCTGACGTGCAGCTTGAACCCATGAACCCTGAGATCACGTCGGACGTTCCACCGACTGAGCTGCCCAGGCGCCCCTCAAGCCACAGATACTCCTGAATCCCCTCCCACTTTGTCCTCTGTACTTGAGGAGGGAATCCCACCATTTACCCTCCTTTGAAGGAGGTGTTTAATGATTTCTGAATGCCTGGTCCTTCCTGTGTTCAGCTCATTACACAGGATGCAATCTAAAGATACCTGGAGTAAAGAAGGATGATTCACAGAAGAGAAGAGAAAGTTTGCATGAGGGAAGAATGTCAGATACTTGATCAAGTGTATTCCCTAAATCTGGAAAATATAATGAGTATGTGTTCTGTCATAGATGTTCCAAGGAAGATTCACACATAATAATGAATTGTGTGAATGTATCGTGTGATGCAAATCCACATGCAACCTTGCCCAGTAGAAATGTTGATATAATGTTGACAACATTATAATGTTTCAACAACGTTGAAATCAAATACTGTGGGAAAGGCTAATGCTAACATTAAGTTCTTAATCTTAAAAAGAAAATTTGGGGCAACTGGTCAGTGTAGAGTGTGCAACTCTTGATCACAGGGTTGTGAGTTTGAACCCCATGTTGCACGTAGAGATTGCTTAAAAATAAAATAGGGGTGCCTGGGTGGCTCAGTTGGTTAAGTGTCTGACTTTGGCTCAGGTCATGATCTCACGATTCATGGGTTCGAGCCCTGCATTGGGCTTTGTGCTGACAGCTCAGAGCCTGGAGTCTGTTTCGGATTCTATGTCTTCCTCTCTCTGCCTCTCCCCCACTCACGGTCTTTCTCTCTCAAACATTAAAAAAATAAAATAATAAAATAAAATCTTTAAAAAAAGAAAATCTATCAGATAAATGAAATTTAACAGAATGAATAGATTTACAACCAACAAACAATAAGAAAAAGTAAAAAATTGAATCTCTGGCTTGAAATCTGTCTAGCCCTTCTAACCCTGCCCCAGCCCCAGACTTTTAGTAATAGCTGATTATTCTCAGGAAAATTCAAGGAAAGATAATCGAGCATTTTATGGTTTTTCCAAAAAATCGACATGGGGGGGGGATAATTCATGATTCGTATTTATGAACATAGGTTAAAATGTACTAAATCTAATAGCAAAATTAATTCAACAATGTGGAGGTTTTTTTTTTTTTTAAAGCCATGACAATACGTGTAGCAGACTACTAGTCATGAACCCAATGTCCCTTCATTACCAACAGAGTCACTGTGCCTTTTTATTTTAAAGTTGATTTATTTATATTGAGGCAGGGGAGGGGCAGAGAGAGAGGGAGGGAGAGAATCCCAAGCAGGCTCTGCACTGCCGACACGGGGCCTGAACCCATGAACCAGTGAGATCATGACCTGAGCTGAAATCAAGAGCCGGACCCACTCAACTGACTGAGCGACCCAGGTGCCCAGTCACTGTAGTTTTCATACTGACAATGAGCTCAGCCAAAAAGTTACATTTCTCCATTGTTCTTGTAGTGAAGTATCTTGCTACTAAATTCTGAGTAATGAAGTAGAGGTTGCTGACAGTGTCTAATGGAAAGGCTGTAAAGAAAACAATGGGGAAAGCCCCCTAGTGTTCTGGAATCATTTCCCACTTTAATACACAGCACACATGATGGTTGGAGATTGAGCATCCATTGTGGAACCTGGATTCATCTCAAGGACAGAAGCCACCTGCGTCCGTGCTTTCTGGTAATGACGGGGCTGCTATACCAGCTCTACACTACTAACATCTGAATATCTTTTACACAAGGGTGCATGAACTGCCTTGTTTAAGCCACCTTTTCTTTTTTAGGTAGGAAGAGTGTTGGATCTGTTATATGCAGCTGAATGTCACCCTATAAAAATACATTATGATGTTTGGGAGATTTAATATTTAGAAAATCTTCATAAAATTAATCACACTACCAGATAAAAGAAAGGCCATGTGATTATCTCAGTATGTGTAGATAACACATTTGATGGAATGTAATACCCTAGATGATTTTTAAATATTATTAAATTAGGAATGGAAATTAAATCCTTTAACTTTGGAAACAGAATGTTCCAAAACTGGACATATGTACTTATTGGTAGATATATGCCATTATATTAAGAAAATTACAAGAATGGCCATCACTTTTATTGAACAGTGTGTGATAATTCTAGCCAATGTGTGGAAACAAGGAATTGGGGGTGAGGGCAGGAAAAAAAAAACTTCCATTGTTTGGAGGTGTGGTTGTCTATTTAGGAAAACCAAAATAAACCTCAGGCGAATACAGAGAGTTGCAAATAGAGTAGGATCTCTACTGGATGCGTATCAGTTGTGTTGCTCTGCTTCTGGTTAGACTGGGCAAGCTACGACATCTTAGAAACTGAGAGCACAAACCCCAGTGAGCATGGCAGTAGGAAGTAGAAAGCACTTTCTATAAGAAAAGAGAGTTTCTGCTCTCATCCTCGGTGAAACTGCAGGAAGAGGAGAGGGCCCACGTAGCAAAAGGGAAAGCAAGACAAGCAGGCAGTTGCCTGTGGACTGGCGTGACACACCAGAATCCCAAAGTGCCCCCCCCCCCCCCCCCCACGAAGGAGCATCCGGGCAACTCTTTCCCATGGGTCTTCCTGGAACCCTCAGAGATAGTATGACAAGTGCGATATTGATAGAGAAAAATATTTTAATTTTATTTTTTAAAATTTGCATCCAAATTAGTTAGCATATAGTGAAACAATGATCTCAGCAGTAGATTCCTTAATGCCCTTTACCCATTTAGCCCATCCCTCCTCCCACAACCCCTCCAGTAACCCTCAGTTCTCCATATTTATGAGTCTCTTCTGTTTTGTTCCCCTCCCTGTTTTTGTATTATTTTTGTTTCCCTTCCCTTATGTTCATCTGTTTTGTCTCTTAAAGTCCTCATATGAGTGAAGTCATATGATTTTTGTCTTTCTCTGACTAATTTCACTTAGCATAATACCCTCCAGTTCCATCCACGTAGTTGCAAATGGCAAGATTTCATTCTTTTTGATTGCCGAGTAACACTCCATTGTGGGTGTGTATATATACCACATTTTCTTTATCCATTCATCCATCGATGGACATTTGGGTTCTTTCCATACTTTGGCTATTGTTGATAGTGCTGCTATAAACATGGGGGTGCATGTGTCCCTTCGAAACAGCTCGCCTGTATCCTGTGGATAAATGCCTAGTTGTGCAATTGCTGGCTCGTAGGGTAGTTCTATTTTTAGTTTTTTGAGGAACCTCCATACTGTTTTCCAGACTGGCTGCACCAGCTTGCATTCCCAGATAGAGAAGAATTTTTAAAAATCCTGTTGAGATGCCCGGGTTTTCCTTTAAGTGGAAGGCAGATACTATCTGAAGGAAGGTGACAGGGCAACAGTTGAGAGAAATCCATTAGAAGCACTCCGGACTTTTAGGCTGAGGGGTGGGCAGAGAACTGAGAACACACATATATGAAAACCACCCCCAGGCATTAAAATCTATTACAAAAGACTGGAGAAGGGTCAGGAGAGCTGAGAGACTCCCAAGATCTTGTAGGCCTTCCCAGAGTGCAGGGCTGCTGTCCTCAGAGGACCCAGAGACTAGGCAGCAGCATGAAACATCTCTGGGAGCCTGGAAATCCTAAGAATGGGAAAGCAAAGAGACCTTAGCAACCCAGAAAGCAGTCAGACAGTAAGGCAAGGAGGTAAGTAGTTCACCGAAAGCTGGCGGCTTGGCTGTGAGCACAAGCAAGTGTCTAGAATATGCTCATGCTGAGATCCTAGGCTCTCTGAGGAAAATATCCTGATCCTGTCCTCAGAATATTTGAAAGCAGTTGTGCACTAAATGAGAAGCTGAAACAAAGCCCAGACACAGCTTAATACCAGATTAAATTGATTCTGACCTACACCCCATTTCCCAATCTCACAGCTGACACTAGAAAATATGTACCCCTTTCTCTAGGTAAATATGTATTAAGAGCCAAGAAAATCACCAGAAATAAAGAGGGATATTGTATAATGATAAAAAAGTAATTCCACCAGACAATCCTAAATGTGCACGCATTTCACATCAAAGCTTCAAAATCATTCAAAAACTACTGGAAGGAGAAATACACTCCACCATTGTAATTGGGCATTGCAACAATTCTTTCTTTCCCTTTTTTTCTTTTTAAATATTTATTTTGAGAGAGAGAGGGAGGGAGAGAGAGAGAACAAGAACAAGTGGGGGAAGGGCAGAGAGAAGGAGAGAATCCAAAGCAGGCTCCACGTGGAGCCCAATGCGGGCTCAAACTCACAAACTGCAAGATCATGACCTGAGAGACATCAAGAGTTGGACATTTAACCAACTGCACCACCCAGGTGTCCCAACATTTATTTCTGGGTAACAAAATGTGGGGACCAAAATTCAGCAAGGCTATAAAATTAACTGAATACTGCTATCAACAAACGGGATCCAATAGGCATTTCTAGAACATCCAACAGTAGAATACACATTCTTTTCAATTGTTCATGAAGCATTTAGCAATGTGGGTCATGTCTTTGGTCATAAACTGGAACTTAAGAAAAAAATCATGCAAATTGTCTTCAGACTATAATGCAATTTAATAAGAAACCAATAGCAAAAAGAACCGTAAAATATCCAAATACTTGAAAATTAAGCAACACAATTCCAAATAACCCATGGACCAGAGAAATCTCAAAAAAATTATATATATATATATATTTTTTTTTTGAACTGAACAAAAAAAATACTGCAAATCAAAAATTGTGAGATAAAAAAGCAGTGCTTATAGAGGATTTGTAACATTAAATGCTCATATTAGAAAAAAATAAAGATCTCACATCAATAACCTAAACTGTTACCTTAAGAAACTAGAAAAAGAACAGTAAAATAAGCTGAAAGTAAATACAAATAAAATAATGAAAATAAGACCAAAAAGCAATGAAGTAACCCTCCCCCCAAAAAACCACTACACATATAAATCTGACAACTGTGATGAGATGCACTAAATTATTTTTTTTTGTTTTTGTTTTTTGTTTTTAAATTTTTTTTTCAACGTTTTTATTTATTTTTGGGACAGAGAGAGACAGAGCATGAACGGGGGAGGGGCAGAGAGAGAGGGAGACACAGAATCGGAAACAGGCTCCAGGCTCCGAGCCATCAGCCCAGAACCTGACGCGGGGCTCGAACTCACGGACCGCGAGATCGTGACCTGGCTGAAGTCGGACGCTCAACCGACTGCGCCACCCAGGCGCCCCTTGTTTTTTGTTTTTAAATTTAATTCCAGTGTAGTTAACATATGGTGTTATAGTAGTTTCAGATACGCAGTATAGTGATTCAACAACTCCCTACATCACCCAGTGCTCATCACGCCAAGTACACTTCTTAATCCTCATCAACCTCTTTCGCCCAACCCCCCCCCCCCATCCACTTGTCTTCAGGTAACAGTGTGTTCTCTACAGTTAAGAGTCTCTCTCTCTCTCCCTCCCTCCCTTCCTTCCTCTCTCCCTCTCTCTCCTTTGCTCATTTGTTTCTTAAATTACACACATGAGTGAAACCATATGGTATTTGTCTTTTTCTGACTTATTTTGCTTAGCATTATACTCTCTAGCTCTATCCATGTCATTGCAAATGGCAAGATTTCATTCTTTTTTATGGCTAATAGTCCATTGTATGTATATGCTATGTCTTCTTTATCCATTCACCTATCAGTGGACACTTGGCTGCTTCCATTTCTTGGCTATTGTAAATAATGCTGCTATAAACATAGGGGTGCATATATCCCTTTGACTTCGTGTTTGTTTGTTTGTTTGTTTTGTATTTTGGGGGCAAATACCCAGTAGTATAATTACTGCATCACAGTGTAGTTCTATTTTTAATTTTTTGAGGAACGTCTATGCTATTTTCCACAGTGGCTGCACCAGTTCACACGCCTACTAATAAGAGGGCTCCTTTCACTTCACATCCTTGCCAACACTTGTTTCTTGTGTTTGTTTTTTTTTAACGTTTATTTGTGAGAGATGGAAAGAGGCAGAGCATGAGCAGGGGAGGGGCAGAGAGAGAGACAGAATCTGAAGCAGGCTCCAGGCTCTGAGCTGTCAGCACAGAGCCCGACATGGGGCTTGAACCCACGAACCACTAGTTCATGACCTGAGCGAAGTCAGCTGCTTAACTGAGCCACCCAGGCACCCCTTGTGTTTTTTATTTTAGCCATTCTGACAGGTGTGACGTGATATCTCATTTTAGTTTTGATTTGCATTTCCCTAATGATGAATGATGTTAAGCATCTTTTCACGTACCTGTTGGTGGAGGTGGACTAAAATTCTTGACAGACAAACTATCAAAAGTCACTTATGCATAAATGGGTAAACCTGAATAGCCCTATAACTACTAAAGAAATTGAATTTATAGTTAAAAACCTTCCCACAAAGAAAAATCCAAGCTCATATCATTTCACGGTGAATTCTACCAAACATTTCAGGATGAAATAATACCAGCTCTATACAAATTCTTCTAGAATATAGAAGAGGAAGAATACTTCTTAACCCATTTTATGTGGTCAGCATTACACTGATAACAAAACCTGACGAAGATATTACAAATAGGCAAAACTGCAAATGGTCGTCATGAACATAGATGCAAAAACCCTCAACAGAAAGCTAAATCAGGGTTGAGCAAAGATGGAAGAATGCCATATAAATATATTTGCTTATAAAGTAGGAAGAATGTGAGTAAGCTTGGGAAGAGGAGAGAGAGGGATGGGGGAAGTAATGTCATTGATACTAGAAAACCAAAGGATACTATCTCAACTGATAGGCTGATTATAAAAGATTGAGAAAAATGAGATTCAGGGCACCATAAGAAGTTATAAAAGTAACATTTCCCCCTCCCCCCAAAATAGAAAACTTTCTAAATCACAAAAGAAATCATTTGGAAGAACAAAGGGCCAAATAAAACAACAACAATAAAAATACATTGCACTGAAATAACGGATGAAAAGAAGGAGGAAAACTCTTTGTGACAATAGAATTCAAACTGATAAATGTAGAAAAAATGACGAAATTAGAAAGTCACCATTTGGCAACCATTATAGTAAAGATTGTTTCAGTCAGGAATTATCAATGGATGTTAAAACTTGTGAGCAAAAATTTAATGAGAAACAAATATTACAGTCTCAAAGTCTCTTCCTCCTAGATACTAATTAATGGAAAAAATAGTAACTTTAGACTGAGAAATTTGAAGAAATAGGAAACACTTTTACATAAATGATAGCAAAATACAATGCTAAACAGTATTTAAAGGAAAATGTTTAGCTTTAAATGAACATATTAGAAGAGAAAAAGATTAAAAATTTATTTTCTAGCCCTTTATTTAATGAAGCTAGAAAAGCAAAGCAAATTAAGCCCAGATTAGGAAGGCAATAGCAAAGAGCAGAAAATGATTGAATAACAACAACCAAAAAAAATGTACTGGGAGAAAAATGTATCACCAAAAGTTGGTCCTTAGTAAGACTGATAAAATTCATTTCCAATAAAGAAAAGGCGAGAAAGAGAAAAGAGACACTGCCAATATCCAGAATGAAAATGGGAATATCATAATGGATTTTACATGAAAATAAATAGTGAATCATGAATAAACAAATAATGAATAAATATAAAAGATAAATGCAAGTCAAAGAAGGTTATATAATAGGGAAACACATTTGATAGTTTTGATGATATGGATAAATTCCTTGAAAATCACAACTTAAAACTGACACAAAAAGAAGTAAAATGAGTTAGTCCTGAATCTGTTGAAGAAATTGAATTCCAAATTTAAAACCTTTCTACAAAAAAAGCTTGAGGCCTAGATAACTTCACTAGTGAATTATTCCTGACATTTAATGCAGACATAATTTCAATACTATAAAAATTTCCAGAGAATACTTCCCAATACTTTTTAGGAGACCAGTGTAACTTTGATGCCACAGACACATGGGATGAAATGAAACTGTAGACCTATCTTTTTCTCAAAAACAGTGATGTATAAGTCCTAAACAAAAAATTAGCAGAATGTATCTGGTTTTTTTGTGAGGCAAACACGATAACCACTACACTACAGAAACTGGCCTGTATCTAGTGACTTATAAAAATTACATCACAGTCAAGTATGGTTTAGCCTATCCATGCAAAGATGCTTTAAAGTAAAAAAAAAATTTTTCAAAAAAAAAAAAAAAAACAACCACTGTAATATACCACATTTACAGAATAAAGGAGAAAAATAGTATGAGATGTAGAAAGAAAGTTGATAAACAGATGTTCATAGCAGTGTTTTAAAAATAGTATTAGAGAGGAACTTCCTTAATCTGATAAAGGGTATCTACAAAAGAAATCTGCAAAATACTTCATGATGTAAACACATCATGATTGCTTTTCATAGTGAAATATTTAATGCCTTCTCCTCTCCTACAAGAATAGAAAACTGACAACATTGAAGATTGGTGGTCCTAGTCAATGCAATATATTTGTTTTAATTTTTATTTTTAAGTAGGCTGCGTGCCCAGAGCGGAGCCCAATGCAGGGCTTGAACTCAAGATCCTGAGATCAAGACCTGAGCTGAGATCAACAGCTGGACACTTAACTGAGCCAGCCAGGTGCCCCTGCAATTAAAAAAATTTTTTTTTGAGTGTAAAGATAACTGGGGCGCCTGGGTGGCTCAGTCAGTTAAGTGTCCAACTGTTGATCTCAGTTCAGGTGTTGATCTCACGGTTCTTGAGTTTGAGCCCCTCATCGGGCTCTCTGCTGTCATCACAGAGCCGCTTCAGATCCTTTGTCCCCGTCTCACTCCGCTCCTCCTCAGCTTGTTCTCTCTCTCAAAATAAATATATAAACTTTAAAAAGTGTAAAGATTAGAAAGAAAGAAATGAAAAACAACATGTTTGTGTAGTTAGAAAAATCCAAAATAATCTAAAAATTAACTGTTAGAATTAATGAGAATCTAGCAAAATTGCTAGATAGAAGGCCAATATAAAAAAATCAACTGGGACACCTGGGTGGCTCAGTCAGTTAGGCATCCGAGTTTGGCTCAGGTCATGATCTCACAGTTTGTTGAGTTCAAGTCCTGTGTGGGGCTCTGTGCTGACAGCTCAGAGCCTGGAGCCTGCTTCAGATTCTGTGTCTCCCTCTCTCTCTGCCCCTCCCCTGCTCGTGCTCTCTCTCTCAAAAATAAATAAACATTTAAAAAACAACTGTAGGGGCGCCTGGGTGGCGCAGTCGGTTAAGCGTCCGACTTCAGCCAGGTCACGATCTCGCGGTCCATGAGTTCGAGCCCCGCGTCGGGCTCTGGGCTGATGGCTCAGAGCCTGGAGCCTGTTTCCCATTCTGTGTCTCCCTCTCTCTCTGCCCCTCCCCCGTTCATGCTCTGTCTCTCTCTGTCCCAAAAATAAATAAACGTTGAAAAAAAAATTAAAAAAAAAATAAAAAACAACTGTATTTCTCTATATTGCAAAAACAGAAATGGGACTAAAAGTACCATTGACAACATAATCAAAAACATTAAGTGATAGACATAAATCTGAAGGGAAGTGTGAAAAGTTTATACACAGAAAACTACTAAATATTGCATGAAATTCAATAAATTGAGATCTATTTCATAATCACGGATCAGAAGACCCAATATTTTTCTCAAACATTTCCTAATTGGTCTATAGATTCAATGCAATCTCAAGTAAGGTCCTAGTACATATACTTCTGTGAAAATTAATGAACTGATTATCAAATTTATGTGGAAATGCAAAGAGTAAAGAATAGCCCAAAGAGGAAGAACACTGAAGGGTACACACTGAGTATCAAGACTTACACCAAGATTAAAATAGTATGGTTTTGTGTAAAGCTAGACAAATAAACCAGTGGAACAGATCAGAGAACCCAGAAACAGACCCACACTTGTATCAGCATCTGATTTAAGAGAAAAGTGCCACTGGAATACAGTAAAAGGTCAAATGGGCTAGGCCAATTGGATATCCATATGGAAAAAAAAATTGACACGACATAGTTCACTCTAGAAGTTAAAATGATTTCCAGATGAGTTGTATACCTAAAAGTAAAGGGAAGAAAGTAGAGCCTCTAGGTTACAGTGGGGGGACATGTGGCATTTGAGGAGGCAGATTTAGCAAATAGAATATAAAAGTATCAACCATAAAAGATTGCATTACACCAAGCATTTTTTCCTAAACGCATCTTTAAGAAAATGAAAAGAAGAGCTACTGGCTGGGAAAAAGTATTTTCATTACACACATATGAAAAGAACATAGTTCCAAGTTTTATAAAGAACTGCTACAAACCAGTAAGAAAACTGAAGGCAAATGGGCAAAGAACTTGAGCATGTCACAAAAAGATAACCAAATAGACATATGCACATCACGTATGCTCATCCCCATTAGTCATTAGGGAATACAAACTGCGGTGGTATTTCACCACACACCCTCCAGAATAGATCAGACTCACAACATCCAACAAGTATTGGCAAGGAAGTGGAAAAACTGGCCTCATACCTAGCTGGTGGGAAGGTACATGTGTACAGCTTCTTTGGAAAATGGTTGGGCAGTTTCTTCCAAGACTAAACATACGCCTATAAGATAACTCAGCTTTTCTTCTCCTGGTTGTATACCCAAGGGAAATGAGCGCATGTGTTCACTCTGAAATGTCACAAGAATGTTTGTGGCATCTCATCGATAATATATGAACTGCAAACACTTAAAATTCCAACAGTTGAAGGGAGAAACAGTTTGTGGTATAATGAAACCACAGAATTCTACACCACAGTAAGAAGTAATGAACTATTGGGGCGCCTGGGTGGCGCAGTTGGTTGAGCGTCCGACTTCAGCCAGGTCATGATCTCGCGGTCCGTGAGTTCGAGCCCCGCATCGGGCTCTGGGCTGATGGCTCAGAGCCTGGAGCCTGTTTCCGATTCTGTGTCTCCCTCTCTCTCTGCCCCTCCCCCGTTCATACTCTGTCTCTCTCTGTCCCAAAAATAAATAAACGTTGAAAAAAAAAATTAAAAAAAAAAAAAAAGAAGTAATGAACTATTGATACATGCAACAGCATGGATGAATCTTAAAACATTGTGAAGTAAAAGAAGCCAAACTCAAAGGAATATATACTATACAATTTCACTTATATGAAGTTTAAGAAAAGGCAAAACTTACCTGTGGCAATGGAAGCCAAAACGGTGACTGTCTTTGGGATATACTGACCCAATGATGCCAATGGTGCCAATGGGCACCAATGATGCCTGTTAGCATGCTAAAGTATGCCCTATCTTGATTTGGGTGTTGGTTTTCTATTTATGTGAAGTACAAAAACAGGCAAGGCTGATCTGTGCAGACTTAAGTCAGAAAAGTGGTTACTCTGGGGGGATAGTGACTGGAAATGAGCACAGGAGACCCCACAGTGTGCTGGAGACATGGCGGCACAAGTATATACATATATTAAAAAAATCAGAGGTATACCCTTGAGATTTGTGCACTTCATGGAAGTCATTTCTCAATAGAAAAAACACAGAATCAAAATCATTAAGAATTTTCACCATGGCAAAATGTATTTTCATGGTTTTGCACTTATATTTTCATTCAACTATTTACATGTAATATTAAGCTAATTTAAGCAAATGCTTTTGGTTAAACATCTTTTTATACCTGTTTTTCAACAACAAAAATACACAAATCATTTTTTCCTTCCTGCTCTACTCAGGGTAGGCAATCAACAACTCTTTTTTGAGGGGATGGATTCCTCAGGTGCAGGAATACACATTCATTTCTGATGTCAGTGCCCAGCATAGGCCTGCAGTATGAGAAGCATCAGAAAGTTTGCTGAGTAATGATAGAATGCAGGTTACACGGACACTCCCCTCCTTCTCTCCCACCCTCCATCTCAGTAAGCTTGGTAGACATCACATCCCTCTGCTCCCAGGGGGCATACTCGTGGCAGAAAGCCTGTGTCCAACAGGCAGTGGTTCATGTCAGAAAGAAATCCACATACTTTGTAATCAGATGGATGTGAGTTAACCTCAACCCTTCTACCAGTTCTGTAACTATACACCAGTGAGTTACCCTCTTGGGTGGGCATCTGTAACAGGTCCCAAAACTTACAGATCTAGACTCCAGGGAGTGTTGGTCTCCCCACCTGCTGAGTCATTGCCCTAAAGCTGGAACCCAGAGTCATGAAGGAGGCATGCCATCGTGGTGTTGGGAGTGGGGTGCTGGACCATGACCCAGAAGAGGACACTGCAATGCTTTGACCCATCAGAAGATCTTCATGTAGAGGTGCATCTTGTCAGACTCATCAAGTTTGTGAAAGAAAAGGGTTCAACCCTCTAGCAGCGCTGCTAGTCTGAACTGTTTCTGTCATAGCAGAACAGGGAGCCATTTCTAATGCCCTCTGGGACGGTGCTTTAAGTTGAGGTCCTGCTTTCCTGTTGCCTGTCCCCCATCCACATCTGCCTACTTCCATGACCACTCTTAAGCTCTTGTTTATGTTCCCTCAGTCCTTTACAGAATTTTACCCAGGACATCAAGTCCCCTATCTCTCTTTTCTGTCAGGCATCTTCTTCCTAGGATGTTTCCCAGGAGACCAGCTCGCTATAGTTGTGCGAACGCAGTGAAGGGGTCCAAAGGACTGGTCTCCAACAGCTACAAACCATCTAATATGCAAACAGACATGAAAAAATCTAACAGATCTCCCGAGAGGTACTTACCCTGGGACCACTGAGAAGGCAGTGAGAAATGGGACCTGAATCCCCTCAGGGGAACCCATGGTAATGAAGGTGATATTCCCTGCAGAGAAGAGGGCTTCAGGGTGAAGCAGAGGTTCCTAGCAGGCTGATCTAGATTGCCTCCCAGCCTTCTGTGGATCAGGGATTTTAAAAATTGTGTTCAACGAATCATGACGGGAAAGTGCATGAATCACCAAAAACTTTTTTCCCCGCAGGGTTTTCCCCAAGTCTCCATGTCCAGTGTGGGACCTCAAACCCATGACCCCAAGATCAAGTCATATGTTCCTCCAACTGAGCTGGTGAAGTGCCCCACCAGAGATTTTCTAAAAAGCAAAAGTAATATGCAGGAAACTACCTTGCCAGATTTTAAATGTGTTAAAAATAAATAGTATACATAAGAAACAAAATGATGATGATGAAGACAGCACTTTTTGAATATTGACTAATTATCTCAATCCCATGAAGGGTTCTGTTATTATCTCCATATTACCAAAGATGAAAGAACGTGCAGATGACCAATAATTTGGCCGAGTTCATATAGTTGTCAAGTAATTGAACTGAGAGTCCACCCCAGGTAGCCTGTGTCTTGGAGAGAACAGAAAATCTGGAAGGAGTAGTATTCTTTAGAATGTGTTATGTGCTAATGATTTCATCTACATTAGAAAGCATGGAAGAGAGGCAGTCCTTATTTACAATGGGCACAGGTCAGCCACATTTTGGCACTATCTTTTGTTGGGAGATCAAACCTCTATTAAAAGTGCAGCTTATGAAGTGTTTGTCCCGATTTAGAAAGCTTAGAAATAGTTATGTGCTGAAGTTAAGAACAGAAGTTTCCTTGTCTGTTATTGGTGCAGGACCTCTGGAAGGTGTTTTAATATTCACTGGACCTATTTCCTGATCAGTAACAAGGGAACATAGTCTTAGTTCGGGTGTGGGGGTGGGAGGCTCATATAATAATATCTTCCTTGGGACATACTGAGTGTTCAGCAAATGGCAACCAAAAAAAGTAACTGATGTTTTTTAGTGAATTAGGATCGTGTAATTTGTTGAATTACATTTGAATTTAATTCAATAATGTAGATTTACATTTTAGGTTCCACTGACTTTTTTAAAATTAAAAAAAATTTTTTTAATGTTTATTTGAGACAGAGAGAGACAGAGCACGAAAGGGGAGGGTCAGAGAGAGGGAGACACAGAATCTGAAGCAGGCTCCAGGCTCTGAGCTGTCAGCACAGAGCCCGACGCGGGGCTTGAACTCACAGACTGTGAGATCATGACCTGAGCCGAAGTCGGAAGCTCAACCGACTGAGCCACCCAGGCACCCCTCCATTGACTTTTTAATTCATTGGAGAGCAATCAGGAATATTTTCATTGAGCATCTAGTGGGTCCTAGAGAAAAAGACTAACAGCACTAACAGCAAGATTTCACTGTAAATGCGAGGGTATGCTGTAGCAAATCCCTAATTCCCCCTGTGTTCACCCATATCAGGGATGCTCCAGCCTCACTATACAGTTGACTCTTGAACACGTGGGGTTAGGGACACCAGCCACATGCAGTTGGAAATCCATGTATGAGCTTTTGATGAGGGAAACAAAGGCAAGAGAAATGTAGCATAAATTAAATCTCCTTGCAGCTTGCAGCCCAATGACAGACACCTGAAATACGCAGAGCGTCACCTTCCTCGAGGAACTCATGGCTGCCTTACTTCCTCAATGTTCTTGTTTTATCAAAGACTAAAAGTAACCTCATCTTAACAGCAGCTCGCCCCTCAAGGTCCCGAAAGCCTTGCTTCCAAATTCCGCAGAGTCTTACGCTATCCCTAACCCTCACTTAAAAGTATATAATCAGTCACTCCTCACAACCCCAGTGCAACTTTCTGTCCATGGGTCCTCTCCTGTGCTTTAATAAAATCACCTTTTTGCACCAAAGACGTCTCAAGAATTCTTTCTTGGCTGTTTGCTCAAGAACCCCATCACTTCAACTTCCCCAAATCTTAACTACTAATAAGCTACTGTTGGCCAGAAGCCTTACTGATGACATAGCTAATTAACATATATTTTATATGTTATATGTATTTTATATTGTATTCTTAGAAGTATTATTAAGAAAATCATATGGAAGAGAAAATATATTTAAGGTACTGTATTTGCTTTTTTAAAATCCAGGTATAAATGGACTTGTATAGTTATTTATTTGTTTCTTTATTTGAGAGAGAGAGAGAGAGAGAGAGAGAGAAGAGAGAGAGCACACGTGAGTGGGGAAGGAGGACGGGGGAGAGAGAAAATCTTAAGCAGGCTTTATGCTCACCTTGGAGCCCATGCTGGGCTGCATCCCACCACCCTGGAATCATGACCTGGGCCGAAATCAAGAGTTTGCTGCTCAACTGACCTAGCCACTCAGGTGCCTTTAGACCCTGTAATTTACCCCCTTTTGTTCAAAGGTCATCTGTACTTGGTCAGTCAGGACTGCTTCCTACAACCCTGTTGTTTTCTCTTCCCATTCCTTGAAAAGAACCTTAAAAATGGAAATATAGACTCTTCTTTTTATAAAAAATAGAAAACGTGGTAAGTAAAAAGAAAATTAAAACGCCTAATAAAAATAATGAAGTAGAATAGTAATTCCATGCCTACGTTCAAGCAGAGTTTAACAACGTGGCCTATATCATTCTATGCTTGTACCTTTCAAATCGGCTCATCTCACTCTGTCTTGTAACACCCCTTTTTTATTGTACAATGTATCATGACAGGGTCAGGCCGATATACATTCTTCTGCAGCAGAATTACTAATAACCTACCAGGAGCCCGTTCTCTTTCTGAAGTGTGATTTGTTTAGCAAATCTTTCACCAGACACTTGGGTTGTTTCCAGATTTTCACTCGATCAAACGCTGAAATGTTTATGTTCCCGCCAAAGTCTTTTGCATAAGCTTTTAAGCTTTGGCGTCAGAGAATGTTAGATGACCCGCCCGGGGCCATCCTAGGTCGGAAGGTCTCTGGGTTGAGGTCGGCAGGAGATCCCGGGGTCGGAGGCGCAAGGGGCTGTCCCCGGTGGCCGCTCTTGGAGCCCGGCTACAGGAGTCCCTCACTGCGCCGCAGACCCCGCACCCTCTACAGGGACCTCTGTCTCGACCTCATCTCCTGGGGGGGTCTGGATTTGAAAGGTGCCCTCCTCCAGCAGGGGTCAGGGTGGGGATGCGGGAGGGGAATGTCTGCCCCAAGAACTGCGCCCTCAGCTGGGCTTTGGCTCCGCCACGGGGTGCCTGGTGTGGGGGTCAGTCAAAGGTCACAGCTTTCTCCTGCTCCCGCCGCAGGGGCACGAGGATCCTGGCGCCTTTCCCCTACACCGCCGAGCAGGGCTCTCTACAGCCCACGACCCCCAAGACCCTGGTCCCGCTCCTTCCTGCGTCTGAGGACGCGCAGAGCCAGGCTTCACTGCCCCTGTGATCCCCCAGAAAGTCCTAGTTCTTCCAGAACGCCCAAGGCCCCCAGAACTTGTCGGCGCCCCCCTCCCCCAACCGAGAACCCGCACGAACTCAGGGGAGACCTCCTTCACGCAGGGGCGCAGGCCCAGAGGCCCGCGGTCGTCGGGCGGAGCCCTCGCGCGGATTGGCCGCGGCCTCGATACTTTGTCGCAGCCGCGCCTTCCGCGGACCTGTGGGCAGAGCACGTGCGCTGGAGCGGAAGTGGGGCGCGGACGGCCGGGCGCGGTGAGTCCCGGCGGAGGGGCGGCCGGGCGGGCGGCCTGCCTGGGGGGGGGGGGGCGCTGCGCCGGCCCTGCGGCGCCGAGAGTGGGGGCGCTGGGCAGCAATCGCGGCCTTTGCGGGGGAGCAGCACGCCCCGAAAGGTACGGGGTGGGGGTGCGGCCTCAGCCAGGCTTCGGGGAGGGTGCCCAGGTCTGGGCACCTGGCAGAGCCACAGCCCCCCGGGTCCCCTCCATCCCTGCCCGGGGCCGGGTCCCCTCAGTGTCCCCTGGAGGTACCCCCCAGGAAGACACTTTGTTCTTGAAGCCCGAGGTCCCGCCTGCAGGAGCCTGGCCCTTAGCCTCCTGTCCTCTCTTCCTAGAGCCGGTGCGGGGAGGGGAGGGCGGGGGTTTGCGCCGGAAGAACCTGGGGTCTTGAGAGGAGCCCTCCCCTTACCGTCCCTGCCGAAGCCCCGGAGCCTCGGCTCCCTGGGGGGACGCGGGATCCGAGGCCTACTGCCCTTCGCGATGGGGAGAAACACTGGGCTCCAAGGTAGGATCTGGTGAAGCCCGAAGCCGTGGCGTAGAGCTCTTCCCCCTAGTGGGCGGCCCCAGGCGCCAGGAGGACCCAAGAGGCGGTGCTGGGCCGAAAGAACTAGAAACTGCTGCTAGACCCTCCTTCAGGGAGCGCGCACACAGGCCTGTTGGCTGCAGTTCTGGGCACGCACGTCGTCACCACATTTGTGGAAAGCGGTTTGGTGGCATCTACAGAAAACACAGCTGCCACATAGCGCTCCCCTTTAACCTTGCTTACGTGAGTCTGTTCGGTAGAAGAGTAATCCTGAGCCCAAGGTGTTAGGGTTGTCATGCTGCCTAAGTGTCCAGGAGTGGAGAGATGTGGAAAGAAGCCTGGCCCCTACCGTCGTGGGCCACTTGACAGGTCCGTTCATATGGACCAGGAGATTAATCACGAGCAATCTGTCTCTGTTGGTAAAACTGCTGTATGTATATGGAGATTTTTATAAAAAAGAAAATTCACAAAGCCTTCCGATCCAACTTGCCATAGCTTACCTGTGTGTGTGTGGGGGGGGCGACGGGGGGAGGTTGCGGAGTAGATGGACTGGGCACAGGGAGGCCTTGCAGATGTTCGCTCCTTTGTGTATATGTTTAACGTGTGGGATTAGGACAATATTTAAAACTTTGTGTTTTTCAAATATGTTGGCTTTTTTTTGTTGTTGTTTTCAAAATCAAAATAAAAAGCAGATGGTGCTAGTCCTGCCTCTGGAAGGTCCCATGGCTCCTCTTTGTAGAGTGTAAGCAGTGTCTGCCCAGCCCCTGGCCCAGGGTACCTCCTTACTGCTTCAAGAGGCCTTGGCATCCATTGCACAGATACGGGGAACTCTAATGACCCCAACACACATGGTCCGTGCCCTGATTGAGGTCAGAAACGGAGGGGGAAAAAACCCCACCATTACCTTCTGTGTATAAGAAAGCAGGGGAGGGGCACCTCGGGGGCTCAGTCGGTTGAGTGTCTGACTTCAGGTCATGATCCCGGGATTGTGGGATCCAGCCCTGTGTCGGGCTCTGTGCTGTGTGGAGCCTGTTTGGGATTCTCTCTCTCTGCCCCTTTCCCGTGCTCATACATGTGGTCTCTCTCCCTCCCTCTCTAAAATAAAATTCAAAAGAAAATGAAGAATGTGGGGGACACAGAGAGGAGGAGATAGGAGAAGACCAGGGTGGGGCCTGTGGACGGGACAAAGACAAAAGGTTCGCGGGCATGAGATGCGCCATCGCAGTGACAGTACCTAGTGCACAGCAAAGGACTAAAGAAAGGAAACTAGCCGGCATCTACACCCCTCTGCCTTCCCCTGGGGAGCTCTCATAACCATGTTAAAAATGCCTGTGGCTAGAGGGGCCTCGCAGAGTTGAGGATTGAGGTGCAGCGGGCATGTGGCCATCATGACGACTGTTGTGTTGTTCGCAGAGGGGCCGACCCAACGTGGGATGCAGAGCTTCCTGAAGCTGCTGAGGGAGAGTGGGGGCGCTGGGCCACCCCTGGCGGAGCTGGTGACTCTTGCAGGCAGGCTGTGCCGAGACCTCCAGGATGACCCCGCCCAGGCGCAGCCCTTGGTCACAGCCGTGTTGGACAGTCAGCTCCGCCTGCACCTCTTGGACAATGCGGACGTGGCCTTCGTGTGTGCCCGGGTGCTGGACCAGCAAGAGCAGCACCAGGCTGCCTGCCGGGTGCTGGAGGTAGGATGGATCTGTGAGGGGGGCGCAGAGAGGTTCAATGGCCACCACCGTCCCGAACACAGCGGAGATGTGGGGAGATTTTTTTGTAAACGGAGCCAGGATGGTCCACTCTGCTTCACAGATTCTAGCTACCTTGTAATCTGAGCCAACGCTGTCCCTTTATGAGATCCATTCTGAGTGGTGGTCCTGGCTCGGGGAGCGGGGCTCCCAGGGGGTGAGACGGTCAAACAGAGCCAGGCTTTCGGTCCTTGAGCCACAGGTGTGCAGTCGAGAACGCAAACCGAAAGTATCGTTGTCACTCCTCCGGTGATACTTGGATGCTGACTCATTTGGCATTGATGTGACCTGACCTGCACCGAGGTGAAGCCATTTATGGTCTGTAGCCACTTAATGTGACCGTGGTGCATTCTGCTGCCTAAATACCGGTATGTTTGATTCTAACGTGCTGCCTGCCCCAGATGACACTAGGGTGGTGCATATTACGGAGCATATGCCTGTGTTACTCCCTAAAATCTGAGACATTCTGAATTCCAAAGTACATCTGGCTCGAAGGGCTTCATGTAAGGGATTTGGAGGCATCCTTTTCCCTCTTTCACCCCCAGATACAGTTCATGCCTGGTTCATGCTGAGTTTACCTTGGAAATCCTCACTTCTTTCCAGTTCTTTCCGTTTCCACTCCTTCTGCCACAGGCTGTGTGGGGTCCTCCTGGTTGCTCCCCTAATGTCCCCTCCTGTCCCCTTGATTTGTTCCTGTAGCAGCCACAGGGAGTTTGAAAACTGCAGATGGGCCGTGGTCTGCATGAGTCTGCAGGTGGCTCAGGAGCCTGCCATCTGAGATTGCCTGCTTTTTAGTCTCTCTTTTGGACTCTCCCCCTGCTTCCTTCATGTAGCCATGCTGCTTCCTGCTGTCCCTACAACTCCTGAGATCTTTCTGTGTCTCGGGACCTTTGCATGTGTTCTCGCCTGTGCCAGAGGCCGGAGCCTGGCTCTTTGTGTGCCTGGTGTCTTTCTTCTTCTCTGGTTTCTGCTGTCGATGTCACCCTGTCTAAGCAGTGCCCACTTTATTCTCCAGTGGAGAATCTTGTTCACCCTATAGCTCCTTCCTCAGTTCCTAATTAGAAGAATTATTTGTTGGTATTCATTTTGTCTGCCTTCCCTTGCTGCACTGCAGGCCCCATAAGAGAGGGGCTGCCTTGGTTCTGCTTGTTACAGGACCCACGGCACGGAACATAACACCTGTAAGTAAGAGGGGCTAAGTTTTTCCAAATCTGTCAAAATGGATCTGGTAAACAAACAAGGGAAAACACAGAGTTGTAATAGTGTCTGTTAAGGCATTTCAGTGATGAAATGTGTGAGTGACACCAGTAGTGAAAAACTCCCAATAGAGGGATTATAAACACAGTCTGGATGGTCCAGAAAGGTCTCTGAGAAGGTGATGTATAGCTGAGACCTGAGAGAGAGGATGGGGACACCACGCCAAGAAAGGATGTTTCCTGCCCAGGGCCACATCCTGCAGGTAGCAAGTTTCCCATATACATTCCTGGACGGCTGTGCCCTCGGCCAGTGAAAGTCACAGCACAGAAAAGTGGGCTTTTCTGATGCTGTGGAGAGAAAGCTAAATGATTGTCAGCACCTCCCTTACCAAGATGGTCCTGAGGACATTGGAGTTAAATGCAAGAACCCCACACACTGACTACAGCAGCTGGGTTCTGGGGGAGGCCAACCGCAGGTATCCTTGGCCATCTCCAGAGTCTGGTTATGTGATCAAGTCCCACTGGGTTAGTGAGCTGTCACGGGGCACAGACCAGGACTTCATCCCACTTGACTCAGAATGCACTCGCTGGGCACTGGAGGGGCCAGCTCTGCTGGGTGGGAGAGAAAGGTCTTTCATGCAAGATGTGGGTCAAGCCTTGGAATCCCCATGTGGTTCTAACTGTGGCTCTGCCTCTTGCGTGTTGTGTGGCCCCAGGCCAGTCATTTGTGTTCTCCTTGCTTCCTGCTCTTCATCTGTAAGCAGTGACTGAGAGCTGTGTTCACCTCATGTGTTGTGTGGGAGGGTTGAAGGGCTGACGTGACCTGAGTGGCTGGCTGGGCCACCAGGGACAGAGCCTGCTGGTGATTGGAGTGCTGGGTTCATGCCCTCATTGCTTGGCACATCAACAGGCAGCTCTTCTCAGGGATCAGGTCGGGTCAGATGGCAGTGCTCCAGGCAGGGCCAGGGCAGCCAGGTCTCAGCAGGCTTTTCTCGGCAGGGTTGCCGTGTGCCCGGGGGCAGCCAGGAGCTGGTCCAGCTCTGGAACGACATTCACTACCATCTGGTCATGAAGCGGCTGGGCGTGGCTGTGCTGACCCCAGTGCAGAAGTTCCGCTGCAGAAAGAGGTATACTGCTGGTCTGTCTTTGTGCTTATTCCCTAGGACTCCCGAGGGCTGTGCCTTCTAAAACCTCAGGGGGGCCGAGGTGAAATAGAGGCAGGGAGATAAATGCAGAAGTCAGAAGAAGCGGTAGTAGTCAAAAGATCATAGGCTCTACGTCAGCCATTGTGCCCCACACTGAGCCACACTCTCCACCTACCTGCGCAGCTGGGGGAGGGGTGCATTCCCATTTATGCTTGCAGGGTAAGGAGAGGGAGCCTTTTCCAGAACCCAGGCAGAGAGTTCTAGTTGCGGCAGGAGACGCTGCCTTCTGGGGAGGGCTCTGCAGAGAAGGGGGCAGCAGGTGGGCACCCTGATCTTACTCTCTTCCTCTCCTCTTCTTCTCCCTTGGGAAATTTCCAGCCCTGTGTCTTAGGTCATCTGATTCTCGCAGACAGGCTCTGCAGGTGCCATGGCCTGGATCTCAGTGCCATCCCTTAGGGCTGCAGGACATTTTAAGGAGAATAAAGAGGAGAGTGATGCAAGCATTAGAGGAGATACGTGTGGTGCTTAGAAGATTGCCTGGCACGTGAGAGATGCTGGGCCCATCCTCAGCACCAAGTAAACATTACAAGTGCTAATTATTATTACTGTCATCACCATTCACAGATGAGGAAACTGAGGCACAGAAAGGTCAGCAACTTGCCCAGGGTTACACATGAGAGAGATGCAAAGCTAGGCTTCCAGGAGAGACACTGAGGCTGCACAGCCTTTGTTCTTCATCTTGCGTGTTCCTCTCTGACCAGGAGGAGCTGCAGATCTCGCTCTGAGCTCCTGCCAGCCCAAGTGACAGGGGGTTCCTGTCCCACAGGGCCTGGTTACTGGCCTGGTTACTGGAAGAAGAGATGGATTCCTTCTGGATCAGAGAGAATTATTTTCCCAGTGCCCACAAAAGAGTGAGATATGCCCTCAAAACCCAGCAGTTAATCAGCCTTGGGGTCTTCAGGAAAGCAGTCATGTCCCTCCATATAGGTGCTAATGGCCTGCCAGAGTCCAGTGCAATGAAGTAAATGATTTGGGGATCAGTATGCAGTATTTGGAAGGGGCCCCTGATTGCTGGGTGCTATTGGAGGTGCTGGGGGTAATGCTTGGGCCCTACTCTCCTGGGCTGACGTTGGGTATGGACAATGGGTGGTAGATGAGGAAACACTGTGGATTCCATAGTCAGAGTGGGGAGTACTAGACAGGAAATGTGCTTAGTAGAGGACTATCCTGCCTTTGTTCTTTGCTGTGGGTTGGAGGTTGCAGGCAGGCTCACCTAAGCCGTGGCTTGGAGGCCTGAGCTCTGGGACAGCAATCCCTAGATGTGTAAGGAGGGGATGATATTGGGGTTACAGCCATCATGGTTGGTACGCTGCCTAAGTGTGGCAGGGTCTCCTAAAGGTGGTTAGTACAGGAGCAGGGGCAAGAGGTTCTTGGGAATCTTTGGGAGTGATTGTAGAAAAGGTTGTGTCAGGGCAGATTTTGGAGGATTTGCTGACGAGTGAGATGTGTTGGAGGAGGTAAAGAGAATAAAGCTGGACTCCAGGGCTCTTGGTCTGATTGACTGGAACATGATGGTTTCTCACTGAGATGCACAGAACTGGGGGAAGATTCGAGAGCAAAGGATCGAGCTCCATTTGGTATGTGTGGGATGCATTTTTGACATCCATGGTGATTTGTTCATTTGGTGTTTGGGTACCTTGGGTGTTCCCCACAGGTAGTATTTGTTTATATATCACTTTTTCCTTTTGGAAAAACTTGTGTATATACACCGTAAAGAGTAGCATAGCCCACCTCAATGTCTTCATCATCCACTTTCAGTAGTTACCAGCCATTGGTCAGCTGTGGCATCTCAGTGAGCGGTAGTGGAAACCCTGGTGACACCCCTCTGAGGTTGTGCCGTGAAATGTGGGCCCCTCCCTTCTTCAGGGGATGGACGCTTGGGACTCTGCAGCTTAGAGAGGAGGAGCAGCCAGTGAGATGAGAGGATGTCTGGGGTTGCAGTGTTTGAGAGCACACGAGGTGCATCCAGGAGAACGGGTGTCTGTAACCACCACTTCACTGTCTTTATCCAGAAACCCACCACCCCTCTCCCTCTGCCCTGATGGCCTGAAGAGCCGAAACTTTCCCAGAGAGGTTCGCCGGAAGCTGCACGACTTTGCCTCGAGCGTGAGCACCAACCCCAGCAAGGCTGAGCGGGTAAGAACCCAGGAGATCGAGGCTCGACAGCCCCCCGTTTAGCCCCCCCCCCCCCCCCCGACCTTAGGCGACGCCACCACCCTTAGATGACTCACACCTTTACCCTCTCCTCCTCCGGACCTCCCCAGTGGCCCGTCTGCCCGGATGCTGGGGGCTTCCGCCTCTCTCAGAACTTTCCTGGAGACGGGAGCTCATTGGCTGGCAGCTCGTGACCATCCAGGGTACACTCGTGGAGGGTCTAGTTTTCAAACGTGGGGTCATCATATCCCCACTGCTGTCGTGGAGCTTCCAGCCTGAGGGAGGCAGGTATTTGCGGAGCTCAGGGCCAGCAGGGCGCCATCCTCAACGTAGCCCCGGGAAACTGGAGGGACGGAGTGGAGTGGGGTGAGGTTGCTAGGGGTAAAGAGGCGAGATACGACTAGTGGGAGTTTCCCAGTGCTCCAAAATCCCGGCCTGTTCTCTCCGCCCACTTCTCTGCTCTGTCCAATCGGCAGGGCGCTCCCGTGTTAGCTCCACCTACTTTCTCCCCGCCCCTTCTAGAGCTTGTCCAATCAAAAGGGCACTCCTGGTGCTTGCTCCACCCACCATGTTACCTGTCCAATCTGTAGTGCTCTCCCAGCGATCACCGCGCCGGCCGCATAACCTGGGTTCTCCCGAGCGCCGAGCGGTGGCCGCAAGAAGAGTTGCTCTGCGGGGTCCTGGGTCACAGGCGTTGGTCACGGGCCGTCGCTGCCCCCTGCTTCGGAAGGCTCCGGCCCGGCAGGCCTTGTCCAAGCCCTCCGCGTTTCTGGGTTATCGTTGGCGGGGCCGCCGTTGCGGCGCCAGCGGTGAACGAGGCCGGGCTGCCGGACGTGCTGGCGGCGCAGATGGCCTGGCTCGGGCCTCCTGCTCTGAGGCGGCTCAGCTTCTCTGCTGCCGCTCTCCAAGAGTGAGGCCGGGCTCCGGCTCGCCGCCTCGGTGAAAGCGTTGTCGGGTCGCCCTTGTGCACGCCGCTGCTCCGGGGACGGTGGAGGGCCTAGAGGTTGTGCTGTTTTGGGGCAGGAGAACCTGGCCTTGGAGACGAGCCTGACCGTAGAGCAAGTGTACAACTGGTTTGCCAATTACCGGCGGCGCCAGAGGGCCCTTCTCCAGCGCCTGGAGCCAGCGCCGGAGGACACAGTAGAGGACCCCAGTGTGAGGGAGAGGGGTCCGGACCGCCCCCAGCCCTCAGACCACCCCCACCTTGGCTCTGGGTGTGTGGACAGGCCTCAGTGGCCAGGTGAGTGGTTCCAGGGCTCCCCCCTTCCTCGTGGTTGGGGGCACCCTTTGTTTAGGGCTAAGCCTAGTTAGGTTCACTCTGGTTATAGGGACAGCACCTTCGCTCCCAGTCTGCACTTTGAGGACGTCACCTTGTGGTTAGTGAGATCCCTGAGGGTGAGGGTCAGGATGCCCCTAAGTGGGGCCTGCCACAGGTGTTTTGCATTTAGAGATTATGGTGCGTCCAGGGCCAGGAGTCGAGAAGAATTGGGAAGTGAGCCAGCCACCATGATGTAGGGGTTCATGGGTTTGTAATTATGGATTGGTTTCAGACAAAAGACATTTAAGGGACAAAGGATATTGTATTGAGTCAGTGGTTGACCCCTTTTTTTCAGCCAGTAGGGCTGCTCTTAACCTGCTGGGAAGGAGGCTGGGACTGGGAGCATCAGCAAGTCTCCTTCCTGTCTGATTGGCTTTCAGCAGGACAGGAGGAAAATGGGCCTGCACAATCCAGAGAGACCGCCCAAGGGCCGTGGGAGTCGCTGGCCCTGGCCCCGGACTTTTCTGGAGATGAGACTATGCCAAAGCCATTGCCTCCCAGGTACTGCCATCCCATGGGACCATGGGACCATCACCCTATCGAGTTTCCCCATCCTGGGTGGGTGACCAGGCCTGGAGCAGGCATGTGAATCCTGGGGCCAGCAGTGGGACCAGGTCAGTGACTGCAGAGATTCTGCCATTCTGGTATGGGAGAGCCACTGGTAAGGAAGCCATGCATGTCAGGGACCCCACACTTGCGCCCTGGAGCGGGGCTCCAGCCTGACTTCATGTATGTATTGGAGAATGAGGAAAACGGATTTGGAAAGAAAAACATGCAGACTTATTCCTAAAGGTGAACCCTAGCTCTTGTTTCATTTTATTTCTAGTATTTTTGTACTGTTTGCATTTCATTGAGTCAGTAACAGCTAACATTTCTTGAGTTCCTCCTGCCTACTAGGCACTGTCCAAGCACTCTCCCTCACCTGGGACGAGGCGTGAACCTGATGTAAGCATAAGGAAAGTGCCAGCCATCAGCAGGACTAGGTCTGAGCGAGGGGCCAGGTCCCATCTTGTGTAACCATCAAGATGTGGACACTTTCCATTTCCCACGTGACATCAGCATCTCTCATGACACTGTCTGTGCCTGGCCCTTCACATGCAGGCTGGCACTGCCCAGGTGTGTGAACTTAGGCAGGTTCCTGTGACCTCTCAGTGCCGTGCTTTTCTCATCTGCGAAATGGAGAGGGCATGCCTTGCAGGTTATTGCAGAGATTATGGGGTGGGTTGGGGGGAGTGGTAACATAAACCCAGGAGTACCATTTTAGACATAGTGAGTGTTTGTGCCGCATGGAGTCTGATTGTTATTGACTGCCCGGTAATTCCTGTAAGGTCAACCATCATTATGCACTCAACTGTTAGGTTCTTCCTAATCATATCTTGCTTTCATCGTTGTGGAATAGTGCTTTATTGAAGTTCCTTTTGAAGAAACTGCTAATGTATCTTAGGTTTCCAGTAATGTTTGTTTGTTTGTTTTTTAGAGAGAGTGAGGGCAGGGAGAGGGATGGGGGAAGGAGGAGAATGAGTCAGTGAGTGACAGAGAGAGAGAGAGAGAGAGAGAGAGAGAGAGAGGGAGGCGGGGAGAGAGATCGAGTGTGGGGGAGGGGCAGAGAGAGAGGGAGACAGAGGATCCCAAGCAGGAAGCAGGCTCCTCGCTGACAGTTTAGATGCAGGGCTCGAACTCAACGAACCACGAAATCGTGACCTGAGCTGAAGTCAGATGTTTAACTGACTGAGCCACCCAGGTGTCAAGAGACATTGAGAATCCCAAGCAGGCTCCACGCTCAGCACGGAGCCCAACGCCGGGCTGGATCCCATGACCCTGGGATCCTGACCTGAGCTGAAATATAGGGTCGGACAACCAAAGGACTGATCCACCCAGGTGCTGCAGTCATAGTATTTTTTAAGTGTTCTAGAACCCTAGCAGCTACATGTAGAACAGTGAAGGCAGTGTAATTAGGGACGTGGCGGGCCTCACAGCCATCAGTGGCTGGGTCGAGTCGGGAACCTGGATTCCCAAACTGGGCTGGAGTCTCCTCCTGGGAGTCTCTGCCTTCCAAGGGATGGTGTTTGCTGTCTTCCCCAGGTCTCTGCAGGGTGGTGAGATGTACCAGGAGGGGCCTGGCCACGATCCTGTCACTCTCCCTGCCATCTGCCCAGGCCCTGGCGTCTGTCCTCTGGCTGCTGGCAGTGACATGCTAGACCCTTCTCTGGCTGCCCCTGAGTCGTGGCTGATGTCTCTTGCACTGGCGTCCTCCAGGGAAGTTTCCTTCCAGACCGGGCATCTGGTTCACGGGCCTGGGTTGGACTTCATGATGCGCCCTGCAGATGCAGCTGTGGCTGTGTCCGTTACTGCTCTGGGTGAGCCCAGCTCCACAGGTGGGTCCATTCCAGGCCACACTCTTCTGCACAAGATGCCACGAGTACTTGGGTCTCATTTGAGGGGTTGTGGGAAGGGCCAATACTCTCCTACTTTTCTAGTTTGCAAAATAAAATGTGCATATGACTAATAGTAAGACAGTGAGGAAAGAGTTAAAACTAATTAGACATCTGCCACCCTGCATTCCCCATTCTAGTCCACCTAACTTACCTGTCAACGCTTGCTGCAACAGCAGATGGTCGAGCTTATTGGACCTCCTACAGCATCTCATGATTGAAATATCACTTCTTTAGTTTCTTCTTCGTTGTTATCTAAAGAGTATGTATTTACATATTGTTTAGTCTACCAAATACAAAAGCATCTTGTGACATCTCACCTTGTAAGGAAGATATTGGCACCATTAATTTGCCTGTCACCTAAATTTCTTAGTCTTCCATGGGTACATCCATATTTCCTGGAGTTTGTAATTCCTTTTCTTTTTTCTTACATTACCTGTTTTTATCACATTCTTAACTTCTTCCAGCTTTCCGAGTGTCTCCTCTGAAGAGTTATGGCTGGAGCCCTCCTTCCTGTTTCCATCCCAGTGACGTTTCCCTAGACCTGGTGTGGGGTCACCATCCCGAGTGCTCCTCTCATTGTCTCCTTGGGTTTGCATCGGTGTTTCCTGAATTGCAGGTCTTGTTCTTTCTTTCTTGACTTCTTTGTTATGTTTGAGAACATCTTCAATTAATTGTGCAAGAAAGGGTACTTGCAAGATAAATTTTCTGAGTCCTTACATGTTGTGAAATTGTCTTTAATCTGCCTTCGCATTTGCTTAACAGTTTGTCAGGGAAGGAGTTTTGAGTTTAAATATTCCTCCACCCTTAGATATTTACAGATATATTTATATCATTGTTTTTAGCATCTGATGTTGGTGATTTCATTTTATTTTCTTCTTTGCAACGTATCGTTCCTTTCTTGGAGTTTTGTTTTTTAAGTCTGGGTGTTCTGAAATTTCACAATGATGGTCTTAGGTGTGAGTCTTTTTAATTCACTTATCTGTTAAGCCTTTCAATTTAGAGAAGATAATGTCTTCTTTAAGGTTTGGCTATTTTTTGGACAATGTTCTTTGATAATTTATTCCCTCCACATTCTCAGTTCTCTTTAGAGCACAAATCTTATCCTGATGTTGGAAATCCTGGACCAGTCTCCCAAATGTTTACCTTTTTTCCTTGCATTTCTTTTCTTTTTCATCGTATGTGCTTTGGAGGTGTTAAACTCTGTCTTTCAGTATTCCATTTTGACAGGTAGGCGTTAAGAGAATTCCAGGCTCTTTTTTTATTTGAATTTTCCCTTCTTCGTACATTCTATTACTTTTTATAGATGCAGTGTCTTTGATTTTTCTGAGTATTCTCAATAGAAGTTTCAAAAATATGTTTTGTTGTCTGAAGGCAGGAATATTGGGGCTGTGGATTCTGGCCCTTCCTTGGATAGGGAAGGAGGGAGGGTCAGAAAGAGGAAAGGCCCTGGAGACTCATTGCTCTGTAGGCAGCTTTTCAGTTTGATCATATCGGTCCCTCATTTCTTGCTGTCCATGTTTTTTTTCCACTGTCAGAGACCTACGTTTGCCTGTCCAAATTTACCAACAAGGCTGGAGTGGGGCAGTCACAGGCCAACTTCACACTGGGACGAGGGGAGCTGGTCTTCACACCAGGTCCAGCACATGTGAGGGGTGATGTTCTCTAGGAACTGGTGAGCCTCCCTGCTGACTGCCTGAGCACCAGGATGTTACCCTGCTCTCCCTTACTGCTCCCTCCCTTCCAACCTCCTTAGGGTTCTCAGGACCTGACCTATACCCCACCTTCCTTTCGGATGCCCTACCAACATAGGATGTACTTGTGCCCTGGGTCTGCAGACTGTGGACATCTCCCTTCCACTAATAATCCCTCCCCTGACTCTCCCTTTGTTCTGGGCTTTTAGCTTATTACTTGTTTTTCTCTTGGAGGAAGAAGATCTAACCCAGTGATCTTTTATGTTTGAATCTGAAATGCTCAAATCAGCACTTAAACTGTATTTAATGTATCTCAGAGTACTTTTAAAGTTCCACAGAAAAGAGGAAACAGTGGAAAGTGGAGGTAAAATCATACATACACCAAATTGTCAGGAAAGTTCCTTTGGTTTGAGATTGTCTGGGCAGCTGGCTGGCAGGTTGGGTCGTCACTCTGGCAGACAAGACAAAGGACTGTGAGCCCCGCCTGGCTGGCCTGTTGTTCTGAGTCGGGGATCAGGGATTCCGATGCTATGTTTACCACCTGGTAGACTCAGGGAAGACACGCACCTTCCTCCTTCCCTTCCTTTGCTCCAGAATGTTTGTTGACCCAGAATTGATCAGATTCACCATGGCTTATCTTGAATGATACATGGAGATAACTCTCTTCAGTGTAGCGAGAAGGAGCCAGGTAAGGTCGTGACACCTTGCACCTCATTGAAATCATGGTGAAACCTCAGGTAAAAGGTGAAAATGAAAATAGCTAAGGGCTGGTGGCTCAGCCTTTGATAGACCAGCACGAGATAAGCTGAGAAGTGGACTGCCCATTCCCTGTGCTCATGCAGCAGGGGTGTGTGGGGGGCAGATTTGGATGCTGAATCTTTGGCATTGGGGGCTGGCACGAAGTCTGGATTAATTAAGCAGAACTTGAAGTCTGCAAAATTGGACTTTGTCTTTGTTTCTGAAGCCTAAAGAGGCCATTGAGATCAACAGTCATGACTGTTCCTTCCTCGGCAAGGGAGGCTGAGGCTTGAGGCCTGCCAGGTTGGATGCTGCTTCTCTCCATGGAGGTCTTGATTGTACCGCTTGTGGGCTGTGTTCTCTTCTCCCAGCACTGGGTTGTGGAATTTGTTTCTGTGTAGGATTCGCTGACCCACCTGTTGGCAATCCGCAGAGCATGTACCTGGAGGAAGGTCCGGGCACTGGCGGTGGTCAAGAAGAACAACAGGCTGGCGGCTTCCAGGTGACACAGCCCCCGCCACAGCCTCCTGAATTCATCCTGACCCAGAGGTGAGGCACGCAGAGCCATGGGGCTCAAGCAACATTTTCTCCGGCCGTGGGTAAGGTATTGTCTGGTTTACATACAGACTTGTGACCTCAGATGTGCAGATTGAGTCCTTTCCTTATGGGTTTCTGGAAGAAAAACAACATTCTTCCCACCCTGCATCTACCAGAAGAAGAGGGTAGTTTTTCCCTGAGACAAAAGAACACCTAGAAATATCAGAGCAGACATGAGGTCTGTGTTGTGGACAGTGCTCATGGTTTGTGTCTTCTCCAAGATCACCCTGGGCCCCAGCAGCCTCTTTTTGGGCATTTTCTTTTCCCTAGACAGAGGTTGTCTGAGTTTTTGAGCAGCATCAAGATGGATTTTATATTCCAAACCGTAGTTTCAGAGGTGCTTGGGAGAGCCATGAACAGCCTAGGTGCTATGGATTTTGGCCGTGGGACCCAGGACAACAGGCCAGGAGAATCTAGCGGTAGAGAAGAGGGATGGAAGAGTGTGAGAAGTTGGGGGTCCTTTGGTGGATCTATGATAGGGGTCACCAGGACCAGGTCCCCAGGGTTCACAGTCTCCCCAGTCTGGGAGCTGAAAGCCAGGTGCCCAGTACGGGCAGAACTACAGTGCAATGTGTGAGAAAGAAGGGGAGCAGTTCTTTAAGTCACTAATTTTCTTGCTGAAACAGCAGATGGTGAGAAAATGCAGACTATGCAGATGGACTCACTTTTTCACTCGTGACCAGGAACCGTGATGGAGAAAATGCCCCCACTGGGTACCTTTGTGGTTTGCTTGGTCTCCCCACTGGCTGTATCAGCCTTGGACTCCCAAGGCCCAGCCCATCATTGCTCTGATCTGATGACTTTGATTCCTTCTTTAAAAGCAAATTCATTGGGGCATAAGTGGCATTCATTAAAGCAACATGTTTAGATGGTACAGATGGTTGTTTTCTGAGTGCGACTTACGTATCCACCACGAAGCTATAACTGCTGAGCCGTACAGAGCACTCCCACCTGCTTCTAACCCTGACACCCCCAGGACCATGGATCTGCTTTCTTTATCTGCATTTTCTAGAATTCCATGTAAATGACATCTAAAATTTTAAATTTGGGTGGGGCGAGGGGTCTGGCGCCTTTCACTCGGCCTGAGTACTTTGAGATTTTCCCCCTGTTGCTGAGTGCATCAGCAATCCATCCCCCTTTATTTGTGAGTTCTGGTCCTTCATGTGGCTGGACCATGGTTTTTTGATCCATCACCGGTTTGTAGTCATTGCTGAGTCCCTGGGTTGGGTTGCTTTGAGCATTCCTGGACATAACGTGTTTGCCTTCACGTCTCTGGGGTGTGTACACAGAATGGCTGTGTAGGTGTGCGTCTGCCAGTTTAGGGAACTACCAGACTGTTGTCCCGAGTGGCTGCACCCGTCATCTTCCCTGCTCTCCCAGCCTGGTCCTAATGGCCTCTTGTCTCCTTCACACCCCAGGCCTGCCCCTTCTTGACCCTTCCTTCGGGTTTCCACTTGCCGGCCCTTCTCTGTGAGCCTGCCCTGAAGTGCTCTCTGGCTCACCCAAGCCCCCTACTTGAGGTGTCACACAAGCCTCTGTGGCACCTGCACACCGGAGGGCCCTATGAGAGGACAGTGTTCCTGAAGAGCATCCAGCACCTGGAAGGGCTGCTTATGTGCAGAGAGCGGTCAGGGCATGTAGTGACCTGGCGCCCCATTGATTCAGAGCTTGTCCTGACATCGTCTCTTTTCCAGCCCCCTGGAGTTGGCTCCGGACCCCTCTTTCTCCAGCCCTATGTCTGCTCTGGACCTGAGCCAGCCCTTGCCCTCCAGCCAGGTGAGACCCTACTACCAGGTACCATGGGTTTCCCTTTGAATTCTTGGATTCTCAGGTCATGCCTTTGGAGTGAATAAAGCAGACAAATGGAACGAGGGGTGGGGATGCCTCAAGGCTGGAGTCAATTGAATGGGAGCCGGGTGCCATGGGCTAGTGTTTCCCACAGTCCAGAGAGGGTGGGTCCCAGGGTAGGGGTGCCTGGGTGGGAAGGTGGAGCCAGGCAGAAGGTGCTTCTGTGCGTAACACTGTGTTGGCTTTCCAGGTGCAGTGGCCCGATGGCCAGGCCTCTAGCGATGCCTTCTGGGGAGCCCGGATGCTCCTTGAGCTTTCAGGGGGTAGCCTGGGTTGAGAGATATCCTTTGGGGTATCCAGCCAGTGCCCTGGGGAGCAGATGTGGACATCCAGCCATTCAACACACGTTGCAGAGCTTTATTCCGACTGAAAAAAGGACCCCAGAGTTCCTTAGGGGGTTCCAGTGAGAAGCATTGGGGGCCAGTTAGCCCCCTGCCATGTTTCATAGTTTGGTTGGCTGGCAGCTCACTGTATTGGAGGAAGCATAGCACTCGAGAATTCTCTTGAGCCCAGAAGTTAGAGGGGTCTGTTTCACTCAGGCAGCGAGAAATTGTGACCTCAAGCTCCTGGGCAGGTTCTGGGCAGGGAAGGCCTTTCCAGAGCAAGAGGAGAATTTTTTGCTGTAATGACGAGGCCACACTTTACCCAGTTAAGTTGGTTAGTGGGGCATGGGCAGTGTTCTGACATATCTATATCTTGGGGGGGCTTCTTCAGAGGGTTATGTGGTTGGGATGGCTCAGGCAAGATGCGACGGTACATTTCCCCCTGAGGTTGTAAATCATTTTGTTTGTAAAACAAACGTTCTGTTCTATTAAATTACAGTTTAATGTTCTGAACTCCCCCTTTTACTCTTTTCAAGAAATTTTTTTAATGTTTATTTTATTTTTGAGACAGAGCATGAGTGGGGGAGGGGCACACACACACACACACACACACACACACACACACACAATCCTAAGCAGGCTCCAGGCTCGGAGCTGTCAGCGCAGAGCCCGACGTGGGGCTCGAACTCATCAACCATGAGATCACAACCTGAGCCTAGTAGGACGCTCAACCAACTGAGCCACCCAGGCGCACCCCCCCCCCCCTTTTACTCTCTTAACTACATCTTGGACACCTGTCCCTTTCAGTCCCTGATGGGCACTTCATGGCATGAGTGGGCATTGATTGATGAATTAGTACCCTGTTGATCTGATTGTTTCTAATGTCTCTGTTTTATAAACAGTGCCACAGTGTCCCTTTGCCCTTTACCTGTTTTTTGTTGGAGAAAGGAATTTCCCCGGTGCTACAAGCTGCCATATTCAAGCACACCGGGCCCAGGGGGGCCGACTGTGATGTGACTCTTGATGCATGTGACCCTCCTTTGCAGGGGTGACGTTGATACTCATAACTGTCACCTCCAGGGATAGGTCCTTGGTCCTTGCCTCTCCCATTGTGTCAGTTGACAGATATGTGCTGAGCAGTTTGTGTGATACAGCAGGGAGCAGAGTCCATTTCTTGCTGTCAGGCATCTCACAGGATAGACAGAAATAAGGAGCAATCATGGGTAGTTGCATATCCCAGGATATGTGATGCATTAATGATGAGACACCCAGGGCTTCCCAAAGGGAGGCACCTGAGCTGAGACCGCCTATGCTCCCTGCCCTCACCTTGACTCTGCAGACCTTCATTGCCAACACAGTACGTACCGAATGGCAGCAGCAGCAGCAGCAGCAGCAGCAGCAGCAGCAGCAGCAATGTTTCCACTCGGGGACATTCACTCGCATTCGCATTCGGTGTTCCCAGAACCAGCAGTCTTTCAGTTGTCAAAGATTTCTTTATTATGCAAGTCACAAACTTGTAAAAAGTTGCAGATGGAACACAAACGTTTCTGATGCCTGTCATTGCTCTACTTCTGTGTCGCCTTTACATACAGAATTCTACATTCCCATAAGGCAATCATCAAAAAGGAGATCAATACTGATACATTACCACCTTTTTCCAGACCCCGTTAAAGTTCACCCAGTCGTCCCACTAACGCCCCAAATTACAAAAGAGCCATCACATAGCACATGCTGCGTGTACTCAGTGCATCTTTTCCTGGCCTGCAACAGCCCCTGTTCCTCCCTTGACTTTTATGACTGACAGTTACTCTGTAGCACGTCACCCCAAACGGCCAGGTCTGATGTTTCCCTGTAATTCAGGGAAGGACTTTTTGGAAGGAATATCCCAGAAGTGACAGCAGGTACTTATGTCTTACAGGTGGCACATGATTTTGGTGGTTCCATCATTGTTGGTGCTCATTTTGATCACTCGATTAGGGTGTTTTCTGCCAGGCTTCTCCACTACAAAGTTACTGTTTTTGTATATTTTGGGGGGTGGTGCTTCGAAACTATGTAAACATGCTGTTTCTCATCAAGCTTTCTGTTGACTCCTGAATTTCTCTAATGGGTGTAAATTCTAAGAATTCATGAACACATTACCAGCTTCCCTCATTGACACAGTGCACGCTCATGAAGATTCACTCTTCAGCCTTCTCATGTGCCAGTCACCCAAGTAGTGATTTGTTTTAATCACTGAGATACAACTCATTGTGCATTACCTGTCACCTTAGGAAGTGCCCTGTTCAAATTCATCCTGCCCTCAGTCATTCAAAGTCTGCACAAAGTGTCAACACAGTTGATAAACACACTGTAGTGTGAGGGTTAGAGGGTTAGGGACTAACCTTGGGCTGCTGTGAGAGGTACTACCCTTTGGCCTTCCTGGGAAACATGCAGAGCTCTGGACCCATCCCAGCCTTGGCCTTATCTGAGATACAAGGCGGTAACTATGTGAGGCGGTCACAGTCCGAGGCAAGACCCTTCTCAAAGGGCTGTGCGATGACCTCCCAGGTATCTTCCTTCTTCCTACCCTTCATAGATACTGGGCTCAATACTGAAAGTTCAGAGCACTACTGACTCAGCCGGCTGGAGCATGTCCATTTTGTGGGCAATGGACTATAGTCTCTGGAGCTGACCCTTGACAGACTCCAGCTCCTTTGGAGGGCCACCTGTGCAGTGGTCAGGTGGCTCGTGTGGATGGAGGCTGCTCGGCACCTGTGGGAGGGGCTTCTGCTGAGCATTCCACCACCCAGCCCCCACTCCGAGGCCCACCACTCCCCTCCCTGCTTTGTGTGCTGATCCCAGGCCCCTCTGCGGTGGGGGTAGGGGGGGCCCACAGTCATTTCTGCCCTCACCCCGTTTATGGGCCAGCCTGGGCCCAGTAGACATAGGTGAGGTACTGTGACCAGGCCGAGGGGCCTCTTTCTGTGCCTTGCTGAGGCACTACCCCTACTGAGATTAAAAGGGATACAGTGGCTATTCCAAATGGCCGATGGCTGAGAGGGTCCCAGAGGAGGTGTAAGAGGATGTGATCTGGCCATTCCTGGGCTTTCTGGGCTCCACTGACCAGCTCCGGGGAGGCCAACTCCCTTGCCTCTCCTTTTCTTTATAGTCCCATGGGCCCCATGAGGTTGAAAGCTATGGCCAGAGTTCCCAGTCAGGGTCAGAAGTGACCACCTAGCAGTGGCCTTGGTCTGTGAAGGGCCCTGCCTTAACCCCCACCCCCTATGGTCTGGAGACTGCTGGATAGAGCAGAGGGTGCCTGCATTGGTCTCTTGGGTCTCCTGTAACAAAGCTGCACAAACTAGGTGACCTAGAGTACCAGATCTGTTACCTCACGGATCTAGAGGCTGGAAGAGTGAGATTAATGTCATGGTCATGAAATCTCGAGGGGAGCTTTCTCCAGGTTCTGGTTTGGGACAGCAGAGCTCCAGTCTTCACATGGTGTTTTCCCTGTGTGTGTCACTGTCCAGTTCCTCTGGCTTATTCCAACATCATCATAGTGGAGTAGGTATGATCTAAAAATGACTTCATCTTGACTTCATTATCTCTGAAGACCCTATTTCCATATCAGGTCTCATTCAGGGGTATTGAGGATTAGGGCTTCAACATATGACATTTTATAGAACACAGTTCAACCCATTAACTGTGTCCCTGCCCCTGCTGGTGGTCACCTCCCAACTGGCCCAAGGCACTGTGGGGTCTCCCAGCACACCACCTGAGTGGCTCAGGCAGAAGACCACATCCTGCCTGACTGCTGGAGTTGGGGTGGTAGTGGGATCACCTACCCAGGGAGAGCTGAGATGAAATCGTTCTGGGATTCGAGGTGCTGAAGTTTTTTTTTTTTTTTTTTTAATTTTTTTTCAAAGTTTATTCATTTTTGGGACAGAGAGAGAAAGAGCATGAACGGGGGAGGGGCAGAGAGAGAGGGAGACACAGAATCGGAAACAGGCTCCAGGCTCTGAGCCATCAGCCCAGAGCCTGACGCGGGGCTCGAACTCACGGACTGCGAGATTGTGACCTGGCCGAAGTCGGACGCTTAACCGACTGCGCCACCCAGGCGCCCCTCGAGGTGCTGAAGTTTTGAAGGTAGGATGAATGGAGGCCTGTCTCTGGATGCTGAGCCAGAGAGGGCACCTCTCCAGGGGTGTGGGTGCCCACTGTGACTTGGGGAGACAAAAGCACTTGTAGCCCCAGGTCTCCAAATACAAAAGCCCCTTTTGTTTTAGACAGACATCCCCCTCCCTTCTGTGTGCCTGTGTAGCCCCGAGGTTTTGTGGGGAGCCAGATCTTGGTCAGTGGGACGAGGCAGGAACCAGAAGGAATCTTTAGCATCCAGAGCAGGAGAGATGTGGACAGAAGTGAGGTGGAGGCATTTTCTGCTGCAACCAAGTATGAAAATGTAAAAGTATAAACATGCCGAGTGAATGTACTTTGTGGAGTCCAACCATGGGGAGCCCCAGGGTGGTGTTCAATAGCGTTTGTGTATAACAAACAGCATGTGCTTCTTTGGTTTCAAATGAGGTGGAATTATAAAATGAACTTTTTAAAAGTGTACAGTTCGTTGCAATTTGGTACATGCATAATATTGTGCAACCATCATCTCTGTCTAGTTCCGAAACATGTTCATCACTCCAATAGGAGACTACCCAAGAATCACTTACTTCCCAGCCCACCTTCCATCTAACCTCTGGTAACTAGTAGTTAACTTTCTGTCTCTGGTTTTACCTCTTCTGGATATTTTATATGAGTGGAATCCTATAATGTATGACTTTTTGTGTTCAGCTTTTTTCCTCTTAGTATAATGTGTTTAAGGTTCATACCTTGATCACTTTGGCTGATTATTATTCTGTTCTATTGCTGCACCACAGTTTGTCCATTCAGCTGTTGATGGACATTTGCTTTGTTTTTACCTTTTCACCATTGTGAATACTGCTTTTTGAACATTCATGTACAAATTTTGGATTGAATACCTGTGTTCATTTGTGTGTGTGTACATTCCTAGGAATGGTATTACTAGATCATATGCTAATTCTATGTTTAGCTGTTTGAGAAACTGCCAAACTATTTTCTATATTGGTTGCAATATTTTATGTCATCATCACCAATGTATTAGAGTTCTAATTTCTGCATATCCTCACCAACTCATGTCAGTGTCCAGTTTTTCCCCACATATTTTCATGTGTCCATTGGCAGTGACATTGAATTGGGCAATAATTTCTTGGGTATGATACCAAAAACACAGGAAATTACAGAAAAAAATAAATTGGATTTCATCAAAATTATGAACTTATGAATATCAAAGGACACTATCAAGAAACTAAAGAGATAACCTACAGGGGTGCCTGGGTGGCTCAGTCAGTTAAGAGTCTGATTCTTGGTTTTGGCTCAGGTCATGATCTTATGGTTCTTGGGTTCAAGCCCCGTGTTGGGCTCTGTGCTGACATTGTGGAGCCTGCTAGGGATTCTGTCTCTCCCTCTCTGCCTCTCCCACACATGCTCTTTCTCTCAAAATAAATAAACTTAAAAAAAAGATAACCTACAGAATGGGAGAAAATATTTGCAAATCATACATGTGATATGGGTTTAGTATCCAGAATATATAAAGAACTCTTACAAGTCAACAACAAAAGTGCATAGGAGAGAGATTTGCTATGGCTTCCCCAGAGACATTTCATCTTCAATAGTGAACATAATCTCTTTTTGACTTTCTCAGTGGCTTACCTGTGCTTTCTCATGTAGTAATTCACACAATGTATTATACAAAATGGTTCCTTTAAAAAAAATGTTAGAGCAGCATGGAAGGGGCAGAGAGAGAGTGAGAGAGAGAATCCTAAGCAGGGGGCTTAATCCTTGAACCGTGAGATCATGACCTGAGCTGAAATCAAGAGTCGGATGCTTGGGATGCCTGAGTGGGTTAGTTGGTTAAGTGTCTGACTCTTGGTTTCAGCTCAGGTCATGATTTCGTGTTTCGTGAATTTGAGCCCTGCATGGGACTCTGCGCTGACAGTGCAGAGCCTGCTTGGGATTCTGTCTCTCCCTCTCTCTCTGCCCCTGCCTGCCCCACTCAGTCTCTCTGTCTTTCTCTAAATGAATAAATACAATTAAAAAAAAAAAAAAAAGAGAGTCAGAGGCTTAACTGACTGAGGCACTCAGATGTCCCAAAATGTTTCCTTTTATCAAAGCTTTGGCAGCTCATAATCATGGCACACCATAGTACTTTTCACAGACTGTGTCTGTTTCTGGATCCAGCCAGAAGGCTCCAGCACAGAGAAAGGAGAAACACAGACCATCTTGGCTGCAAGTCCTTGGAGTGATGGGCCAATCCCTCAGCCACCCCAAGGCCAGCTGTCGCCATGTTCTTGCCCTCATGAGTGAAGGTCTTTTTGTTGTTTCAGTGTTGACACAGTTGAAAAAAAATATATTGACAACTTGAAAACTAGATGTATGAAAACATGGAAGTTTAAATTTATGAGTACCCAAACCAGAATTTATTAAAAATGTAACTTTCTGTCAGGGAAGTAAACTCATCAGTTAAATGGTTTTCTTTTGTTGAGAAGTTAAGTGGCAGCATATTTATAATTACACATAAAATAATGTTTGTATTGCAAACATTGACATCCTACATTAGGTGAAATATGTAAATATATATCAGGCTTTGATATTAAAATGAGAATTTGTTAATGCTCAGTTAACTGTCCACTGGGAACTGTGAACCCATATGGCCCTGGGGTATTTTCCGGTGGGAGATTTCTAGGCAGCACTGCAAGCTTTTCTATGCTAATTGGTCAGTTTCAGTTTTTCCTTATTTTAGGGTCTATTTTATTCATGTGTATTTTTACTAGTACATCACCCCTTCCTCTAGGTTTCCAGTTGGCTGGAACATGCTCTCAAGACAGCTTATCACAGTATTAACTGATCAGTGGCTGAGGTAGTGTTTGTCAGGCTTCCCCACTGAAGTTCCTCTTGTCCCATGTCCTTACTGTGTGTCCTCTTTATTTTTTTAAAAAATTTTTAATGTTTATTTTTGAGACAGAGACAGAGTGCAAGCAGGGGAGGGGCAGAGAGAGAGGGAGACACAGAATCCCAAGCAGGCTCCAGGCTCGGAGCTGTCGGCACTGAGCCTGACGCGGGGCTTGAACGCATCGATGGTGAGATTGTGACCTGAGCCGAAGTCGGACACCCAACCTACTGAGCCACCCAGGCGCCCCACTGTGTGTCCTCTTTAAAAGGAAGTCACCATGTGGAGCCCACACTTGAGGAGAGGGGGGCTAGTCCCACCTCTGTCATAGATGGCTGAGTGTCTACCTGAATTGTTTGGAAATCTTCAGCAGAGATTTCTAGTCACTTAAAAAAGCCTATGTAATCATTTATTTTTACCAGTACGGACAGGTGGGTAGTTATTTTAGGCTCTGGGTTATGCTCCAGGACTACAGTGTTTGGTGGATCCGTTGAATTCTGCTGTGATTATTGAGAGCTATTTCCATTGGCTCCTGTATGCCTTTGACATAATTCCATTTTTGTGGAATTTTTATTGTTGATACTTCGTTACTTTCTGATACTTAAGGATTATCCTGGCTCCTATATTTACTATCTCAGTCATAGTAACAGCCATTTCTTCAAAGAGCCCTGGTACCTTTTATTAGAGGATGGTATTCAAAACTTCAATATGGGACCTAAATATGCTCAGCTAACAATGCAAGGAAATACATGCATGTGCTCCAACCTATATATGATTATAAAAATTTTATGAAAATAAATAAAGGAAACCTTATTTATTTTCTTTATTTTTAAAAAGTTTTTATGTGAATTGCAGCTACTCAACATACAATGTAATATTACTTTCAGGTGTACAACACAGTGATCAGCACTTCTGTACAACATCTGGTGCCCATCACAAGTGTCCTCCCCAGTCCCCATCACCCATCTGACCCATCGCCCTGACTCACTTCCCCTCTGGTAACCATCAGTTTGTTCTGTATAGTTAAGAGTCTGCTTCTTGGTTCACCTCTCTTTTTTCCCTTTGCCCATTTGTTTTGTTTCTTAAATTCCACATATGAGTGAAATCACATGGTAGTTGTCTTTCTCTGACTGACTTGTTTCACTTAGTGTAATACACTCTAGTTCCATCCATGTCATTGCAAATGGCGAGATTTCTTTTCTTTTTTCTTTTTTTTTTTTATGGCTGAGCAATATTCTATTGTATCTGTACCACATTTTTTCAACCATTCATCAGTCAATGGACACTTGGCTGTTTCCATAATTTGGCTATTATAGATAATGCTACCATAAACATCAGGGTTTTTGTATCCCTTTGAATTAGTGTTTTGTAGTCTTTGGGCAAATAGTAGTAGAATTGCTGGAGTGTGGGGTAGTTCTATTTTTAACTTTTTGAAGAAACTCCATACTGTTCTCCAGAGTGGTTGCACCAGTTTGCATTCCCACTAACAGTGCACAAGGGTCCTCTTTTTCTCCATCCTTGCCAACACCTGTTGTTTCTTGTGTTGTTGATTTTAGCCATTCTGACAGCTGTGAGGTGGTATCTCATTGTAGTTTGGATTTGCATTTCTCTGGTGATGAGCGATGTCCAGCATCTTTTCCTGAGTTTGTTGGCTATCCACATGTCTTTAGAAAAATGTCTATTCATGTCTTCTGCCCATTTGTAAGTTGGATTATTCATTTTTTGGGTGTGAGTTTTATGAATTCTTCATATATTTTGAATACTAAGTCTTTATTGGATACGTCATTTGCAAATATCTTCTATTCTGTACATTCTGTAAATTGACTTTTAGTTTTCGTGATTATTTCCTTTGCTGTGCATAAGTTTGTGGGGTTTTTTTCCTTTTTTTTTTTAATGAAGTCCCAATAGTTCATTTTTGCTTTTGTTTCCCTTGCCCCAGGAGACATATCTAGAAAGAAGTCACTTTAGCCAATGTCAAAGAAGTTACTGTGTTCTCTTCTAGGATTTGAAGTTTTCCTGTCTCACATTTAGGTCTCTCATCCATTTTGAATTTATTTTTGTGTATGGTATAAGAAAATGGTCCATGTTCTTCTGCATGTTGCTGTATAGTTTTTCCAACACCATTTGTTGAAGAGACATTCTTTTTCCCATTGGATATTATTTCCAGCTTTGTCAAAGATTAATTGACTGTATAGTTGTGAGTTCCTTTCTGGATTTTCTATTCTGTTCTATTGATCTATGGTGTCTATTTTTGTGCTGTTATGGAACCAGGCTGGATCGCTGGCGGAAAAACCAAGCAGCACTCCGAGATCTTGGTGGATCGGAGTTTTATTTTACACCAGAGGGCTCAGAGGAGATTCCTCTCCAGACATCTGAGCCCTGAGCACAAGCATGGGGGGCAGTTTATCATCTGGTACTTCTACATTCCGCATTAGTAGTAATTTGGCATGCGGCAAGTGGGGCAGGAAGAAGCCGGAAGAGGAGTCTCTAAGCTAGGGACTAGAGCTTATGTGAGTCCCCTTGGCCATCTTATGGTGCATAATTTTACTTATTTTCCCAGCGGTGCCAGTACCATAGTGTTTTAATTGCTATTGTTTTGTAATATAACTTGAAGTCTGGAATTGTGATGCCTCTACCTTTGCTTTGCTTTTTTTCAAGGTTGCTTTGGCTATTAGGGGTCTTTTGTGGTTCCATACAAATCTTAGGATTGTTTGTTCTAGCTCTGTGATATATTGATAGGGATTGCACTGAATGTGTAGATTGCTTTGGGTAGGGTAGACATTTTAACAATGTTTGTTCTTCCAATCCATGAGCATGGAATATCTTTAAGGGAAACCTCATTTAGATGTAGTTGGGATACCCTGAAGGGGGAGTTTTCCTGCAGGAAGTGCTCATTGCAGACTGCATAACCAGTGGAAGGAAGGAAGATTGGAGACATCTTCATGGGGGAGGACGTTTTTCACATAGGAATTTCATCTCTTGCTTTTATACAAAGAAGGAAGATCCCTCTCTGCCCCAGCACCTACCAGCACTTGCGGCCAATAAGAAGTTATCACCACCCTGAACTGTTATTCTTCTACAGTAAACTGTTGTTTAAAACAACTCTCAAGGGGCGCCTGGGTGGCGCAGTCGGTTAAGCGTCCGACTTCAGCCAGGTCACGATCTCGCGGTCCGGGAGTTCGAGCCCCGCGTCAGGCTCTGGGCTGATGGCTCAGAGCCTGGAGCCTGTTTCCAATTCTGTCTCCCTCTCTCTCTGCCCCTCCCCCGTTCATGCTCTTTCTCTCTCTGTCCCAAAAATAAATAAACGTTGAAAAAAAAATAAAAAAAAAAATAAAACAACTCTCAAAAAAAATACCTCCCCTTTAAGAGTACATCTATCCTGATGAATACCAAGTGATGTATAGAATTATTGAATCACTATGTTGTATACCTGAAACTAACAAAACACTGTATATTGATTATACTGGAATTAAAATTAAAAAACCCCAACCCACCCTAATTTCATACTAAAATCTAATAAAAGGTGACCTTTCTTTTTGTCTTGTTGGATTTGTGTATGTTTTGCCATAATTTGCTCGTCCCAAACGGCAGTTCCTCTGCTTTTTCCGAAGAAACTCATGTTGCTGGTAAAATAACTGGTTATTTTATTTTGAAGGTTGATAACTTCTATGTGGAACTGTCAGTCTCCATATTAAGGTAAAGATGAGTTCAGACTGATGTCTCCAGTTGGCTACATATTACTTGGACACTAATCTTCTGCAGTTGCTTATCTGTAACTTCTCCAATAGTGAGAAACCCAGCACCCCCCCATCTGTCGTTGAATTCATTGCCCCCTTCTAGATTATATAGCTGTTTTAGCATTGTTAGCTACTATCCTCCTAGGAAAGAACTTTATCATATAGAGTTCATGGTTTATGTATGGGTCATTTTGCCTTTAGTCTACAGATTATATTCATTCCTAAACTTACTCAGTTTACCACTAGTTGCCTCATCACAGGTAGTGATTTTCCATACATTTCATTACAGTTAGATTCTTTGTCACTTTCTGTATCCCATCCTGTGACACTCTCGTACCCTGAATAATTTAACTTGAATAGATTATGATTTACTCATCCATTGTAAAAATCTACTGGTTTAGGAAAATACATAATGACAGATATCCATTATGTGGGAAACAAAGGCAGAAGGAAATGGCAGATAAAATTAAATTTCCTTATAACCTGCAGCCCATTGACAAATACTTGAGGCAGGCAGAGTAAAACATGTCTCCAAGAACCCCCTCCAGTCTTATTGGTTTGCTAGAGGGAAAAACAACCTTAGCTTGACAATAGCTAGGCCTCCAGTATCCTGTGAGTCTTCTTTACCAGATGAAAATCTCTTTGGAAACTTCCCCTGGACTTTACCTCCCCCAGATCCCAAGTATATAAACAGTTTCTCCTCAGGGTCCTGATCAGCTCTTTCTGCCCACAGGTCCTGTCCCTGTGCTTTAATAAAATCACCTTTTTGCACCAAAGACATCTTGAAGAATTCTTTCTTGGTTGTTGGCTCCGAGCCCCACTATCACCCCCCAAACGTCATCATCCATCACTGAAGTATTCTATGGAATATTTCCAACCCACCACCACATGACCTATTTACAATCTTTCTAGTTTTGCCTTTTCAAGACTGTCTTATAAATGGAGTCATACAGTGTGTAGCCTCATCAGACTGGATTCTTTCCCATAGCAAAATACATATAAGATTCACCCATGTCTTTGTATGGGGTGATGGTTCATTCCTTTTTACTGCTGAATAGTAGCACACTGAATGTATAGGGGAGGAAAAATATTATTTCTACCCTTCTAGGTTCTTGGCTGAGACCCTTTCCCACAAGAAAAAATTAGCAGGAGAAAACCAAATTTAATAACATGTATACATCCTGTATACATGGAAGATACTCAGGAAAACTAAATAACTTCCCAAAATGGCCCAAGCTATCACCCTAAATGCCATCTTCAACTAAAAGCAAAGAAAGATTTTTGGTGGTGGGAATGCCAGTTACTGTGAATGAGGGTATGGTTGTTATGCAAATTTAAGTCTGTGTGTTCTTTGATAAAAGTGTCCTGAGATGTAGTCATTCTTCTGTTCCTGGTACAGAGAGGGACACCATTACAAACAGAGCTTTCCTTCATGCACGTAAAATTTGGTCACCAAACGCCAACTTCTGCTAGGTTTTCAGAGATTCTCTTGTGTCTATTGTTTCTAAATATTAATCAGCCCAAATTATCCTTGTGCCAAAAGAGGCATATTTTGGGGTGGCATATTCTGCTTACTTCATGTGGATGTGTTGGGAAAATGAATAAATTTTACATCATAAGGTGGCCGACGGGACTAAAACAAGCTCTGGTCTCTGGCTTAGAAACCCCTTTTCCAGGTTCTTCTTGCCCTGTTTGCCACGCACAGGAAAACCCTCCCACAAATATGGAGGCTGACAACTATAAATTACCCTTCCCGTTTGCATTTGGCACTCAGATCTTTGGAGAAATGGTCTCCTCTGAGCCCGCTGGTGTTAAATAAATCCCGGATTCGCCAAGATCTCCGAATGCCGCTTGGTTTTTCCACCACCGTTCCAGCCTGCTCCGGTAACAGATGCATCCCCGTTTGCTTAGGAATTCATCTAATGAAAGACATGCTGATTTCTTTAATTTTTTAGCCATTATGAATAGAGCTGCTGTGCATAACTGCATGCTTAGTTTTGTTTGGAAGTAGTTTTTCAAGGGAGTTGTCTAAATACTAGAGGTGCTATTGTTGGATGCTAACGTGAGATTTATTTAGCTTTGGAAAAAACTGTCAACTGTCTTCCGAAGTGTCAGCATGTGCATTCCCCAGCATGAAGGAAAGTTCCTGTCACTCCTCACCCTCCAGCAACTGGTATTCTTTTTTTTTTTTTTAATTTAGCATTTCTAATAGGTGCAGTGCTATCTCATTGTTGTTTTAATTTGTAATGTCCTAATGATGATGTTGAGCATATTTTTGTATGCTTACTATCTGTATATCTTCTTTAGTCACATACCTGTTGAGATCATTACCCAATATCAGTTGTGTTGTTTCCTTTTTTAAAAAATTTTTTATGTTTATTTTTGAGAGGGAGAGAAACAGAGTGCAAGTGGGGGAGGGGCAGAGAGAGAGAGGGAGACAGAATCTGAAGCAGGCTCCAGGTTCCGAGCTGTCAGCACAGAGCCGGACGCGGGGCTTGAACTCGTGAACTGTGAGATCATGACCTGAGTGGAAGTCGGATGCTTAACCGACTGAGCCACCCAGGCGCCCCTTGTTTATTTGCTTATTGTTGAATTCTGAGAATTTTTTTTGGTATATTTTGAGTACAAATCCTATTAGATGGGTGTTTTACAAATATTTTCTCCCCGTTTGTGGCTTGTATTTTGGCTGCGCAAGGTCTTTCACAGGGTATAAGTTTCAATTTTATAAAGCTCTTGTTATTTTTTTTAACCTTTGTGGATTGGCTTTTGGTGTGATGTCTTAAAACTCATCACCAAACCCAAGGTCATGTAGATTTCCATTTATGTTTTCTTTTTGATATATTTTTTAAAAAGTTAAAAAAAATATTTCAGAGAGAGAGAGAGAGAGAATCGGAAGAAGGCTCCAGGCTCCCAGTGTTAGGCAACCTGGTCTGGATCACGGGGGGTGGGGGTGGGTGGGAAGAACCAAGCTGCCCTCGGAGATCTTGGAAGGCAGGAAGTTTATTTCACACCAGCTGGCTCAGAGGAGATCACTCTCCAGAGGTTTGAGCCCCTAGAGGATTAGCAGAGGGGAACAATTTATAGCCTGCTACTTCCGCTTTCCGCATTAGCAGTAACTTGGCACCTAGGCCGGTGGGGATGGGGGGGTGGGGGAGGAGGGTAGGAAGAACCCAGAAGGGGAATCCTCCATTGGGGACTGGAGTTTCCCTAACAGTCCTCTTGCCATCTTATAACAGATTTTCCCTATCACTAGCGGTTAGCACAGAGCCCCACGCGAAGCTCGAACTCAGGAGCAGTGAGATCTTGATCTGAGCCAAAGTCCTCGCTTAAGGACTGAGCCACTCAGGTGCCCCTCTTTTTGATATTTTGACAGAGTTACGTCTTAAACACATCTAAATTTTGAGTGAATTTTCGTATAAGTTGTAGTTACTGCCTACATTTAGTCTCATTCGATATGGTTTTCAATGAATTGTTCCTTAAGTATCTCTGGAGAGATCAGCGGATATTGGGCCGCATTTCAGTTCGAAATCTCCAAAATGTAATAAACTCAGCTGGAGCCGGGAGCCGGGCGGTGCCTCCACGGAAAGGCGCGCGCCCCGACCTGCTTCTTCCCCCAGCGCCCGCAGGGGGCGCGCGAGCCCTGCTCCCTGACCCCGGCGGGGCATGCGTGCTCCTGCCTCGTCCGCCTGCGGTCGGGTCCACAGGAGCCCGGTCTCCTCAGGATCCGCTGCGCGGGCTTCGAGGAGACGTGGAGCCGCGTCCACAAGAACAGAAATCAGGTCTCCTCAGGACCCGCTGTGGAAGATTTGGGGTGACGTCGGGGCTGCGTCCACGGGGACAGGAACCGGGTCTCCCCAGGACCCGCCTTGTCGGAACTGGGGGGACGTTGGGCCTCATCCACGCCAAGAACCCGGTCTCCTCAAGACCCGCTGTGGGTGCTTCGGGAGGACGCGGGGCCGCGTCCACACCGCTCCGGGCTCCGGGGCCGCGGGGCCGCGGGGCCGCGTTCCTGTTCCGCGCCGACTCGGTTCCCGCCGCGTCCTCACGCGGCTCGCGGCCCGGGAGCAGGTGCCCGGGCGGTGCTCGCGATCCCAGCGCTGTGACCCTCCCACCGCCTGTTGCTCGCGGGGCCCCCGCCGCGGGGCAGCGGGGTCTCAGTGTGGCCCGGCCTCCGGCACCGGCTTGGACGTGGCCTCCGCTTTGTGGCGCGGGGCGGGGCGTGAGTTACTTACTGTGCGGTGACTGCAGACGTGCAGTGAACTTGTCGCAGCCGCACAGATGCTCGTCATCGCGACACTCCGGCTCCCCAGGCGGGGTTTCTTCACCACAGTTGCCGCTTCCCGTGTGTTTCACCCCAAACAGGGTCACTCCCCCGAGTGAGGAAATCCCTGCGGTTTCCCACTCCGGCAGCCCCACCCGCGTCCCCACCCGCTCCCCCCGTCTGAAGTGTGTTTCTCGGTTCTGATCCGGTTTATTCTTCTGGAATTGTTCCCCAGAATTTCCCTTATTTGCATAACCTGGGTGGATTTGGGGAGCAAGACGTTCCAGTCTGAGTGGTCTTTTTCCATGAGGCTTGTGGCAGTGAGCTGTCTTCGGTGTCCGTCCCTGTTGTGACACGTATCGGTTGGCTTTTCGTTGTGATTCGGAGCATGTGACAACACTGACGACATTTCAAGTACAAAGTTCTGTGGCGGCAACTGCATTCACACCGTTGGACGTCCATGTCCAGAACTTTCTCATTTTTGGCAGTGACACTATGTGCGTGAGAACACCAGCTCCCCGTTCCCCTTTCCCATCGGTCCCTGCAGCCACAGTCCATCCACTTTCTGTCTCGGAACTGACTTCTCTGGGTGCCCTCGCGCATTCAATTTTGAGGGGTACACATCTAGGAGTAGAGTCGTCCAGCCCTATGGTAAATCTGTTTTTATCTTTTTGAGGAAATGCCAAACTATTTTACACATAGACTGCATCATTTTACATTTCCACAAGCAAAACTTAAACGTTCCAATTTCTCAGCATCTTTGCAAACGTGTTATTTCTAGTTTTCTTGATTATAGCAATTCTAGCATGTATAAAAGGGTATCTCACTGTGGTTTAAAACTGCATTTCATTCTGACTAATGATGTTTAACATCTTTTCATGTGCTATTGACCATTCGTTTGTCTTCTCTGGAGAAAGGTCTATCCAAGCCCTTCATCCATTTTTAAAATTGAGTTGTCTTTGTTGATAAGTCGTAAGAGCTCTTTTTATATTCTGGATAACAAACTCTTATCAGGTAAGTAATGTGTGAATATTTTCTCCCGTTCTGTGGGCTGTCTTTTCACTTTCAGGATAGCATCCTCTCACACACAGAGTGTCTAATTTTGAGGAAATTAAATTTCTTTATTTTTTCTCTTCTTGCTTGTGTTTTTAGATCTAAGAGCACTGCTAAATCCAAGGTCATGAAGATTTATCCCAATTTGTTTCTTCTAGAGTTTGTAATTTTACCTCTTCCATTGAGACCTTTAATCTATTGAGTTAAGTTTCTATGTGCTGTGAGGTAAGGGTCCAATTTTATTCTTCTGTACATGGATAGCCAGTTGCCTAGCACCATTTGTTGAGAAGACCATACTTTCCCTAGTGTAATATTGTCACCCTTGTCAAAATTCAGCTGGCCATGGATGAAGACTTTATTTCTGGGTTCTCAATTAAATCCCACTAATCTGTATGTATATCTTTATGACACTATCACCATATTTTATTTACTGTGAATTTGTATTAAGCTTTGAAATTGGGAAATATGAACTTCAATATTTGATTTTCTTTTCCAAGATTGCTTTGGCTGTCTTTTGGTTCCTTGAAATTCCATGACTGTTAAGATTAGCTTGTGCATTTTCCCCAAAGGCCTTAGTGAATTTTCCTGGGAATCACATTGAAGCTGCAGAGTGCATTGTGCACTATTTCCACTTAGCAATAGTACATCTTTAAAAAAAAAATGTTTTGTTCATTTATTTTAAAGTAAGATTCATGTCAAATATGGGGCTTGAACTCATGACCCTGAAACCAAGAGTTGCATGCTCTACCAACCAGGCATCCCAAGCAATAGTAAGTATTTTCATCACCATGGGTTACCTTCGCATTTATTTAGGTTTTCTTTAATTTCTTTCAGCAGTGTTTTACAATTTTCAGTGTACAAGTCTTGCACCTTGATTACATCTATTCGTAAGTATTTTATTAACATTGATGTTACCTAAAATGAAATTATTTTCTTAAATTCCTCTTCAGATGATTCATTGCTAGTGTATACAGATAAGAGAGATTTTTGTGTATATGTATATATACATATACACCACATTTTCTTTATCCATTCATCCATCGATGGACATTTGGGCTCTTTCCATACTTTGGCTATTGTTGATAGTGCTGCTATAAACATGGGGGTGCATGTGTCCCTTCGAAACAGCACACCTGTATCCTGTGGATAAATGCCTAATAGTGCAATTGCTGGGTCATAGGGTAGTTCTATTTTTAGTTTTTTGAGGAACCTCCATACTGTTTTCCAGAGTGGCTACACCAGGTTGCATTCCCAGCAAGCGTCCTTCTTAATACCCATCACCCATCTAGCCCATCCCCACCCAACTCTCTCCAGCAACCCTCAGTTTGTTCTCTTAGAGTCTCTTATGCTTTCCTTCCCTTCTCTTTTTTCCATTCCACCCTCCCTTCATATGTTTTGTTTATTAAATTCCACATGAGTGAAATAATATGGTATTTGTTTTTCCCTGATTGACTTACTTTGCTTAGCATAATACACTCTAGCTCCATCTACATTGTTGCAAATGGCAAGATTTCATTCTTTTTGATGCTGAGTAATATTCCATTGTGTGTGTGTGTGTATATATATATATATATATATATATATATATATATATATATATATACCACATCTTCTTTGTCCATTTATTAGTTGGTGAACATTTGGGCTCTTTCCCTAATTTGGCTCTTGTTGATAATGCTGCAGTAAACATCAGGGTGCATGTGCCCCTTTGAATTTGTATTTTTGTATCCTTTGGGTAAATACCTAGTAGTGCAATTGGTGAATCATAGGGTAGTTATATTTTTAACTTTTTGAGGGACTTCCATACTGTTGGCTATTTGGATTCTTTGTGGTTCCATACAAATTTTAGGATTATTTGTTTTACTTTTGTGAAAGATGGTATTGGTGTTTTGATGGAGATTGCATTGAACCTGTAGATTACTTTGTGTAGTGTGAACATTTTAAAGACATTAAATCTTCCATTCCATGAGCTTAGTTTATCTTTCCATTTGTTTGTGTCATCTTCAATTTATTTCATTATTGTTTTATAGTTGTAGAGCACAAATTTTTCACTGCCTCAGTTAAATTTATTCCTAGGCATTTTTTTGGTACAGTTGTAAATGGGATTATTTTCTTAAGCTCTATTTTTAACTAATTAATTAATTAAATATATAATTTATTGCAAGTTAGCTAACATATAGTATATACAGTGTGCTCTTGGCTTTGGGAATAGATTCCCGTGATTCATTCCTTACATACAACACTCAGTGCTCATCCCAACAAGTGCCCTCCTCAATGTACATTACCCATTTTTCCCTTTCCCCTGCACCCCACCCCCATCAACCCTCCGTTTGTTCTCTGTATTTAAGAGTCTTATGGTTTGCCTCCCTCTCTGTTTGAAATTATTTTTTCCCCAGCAATAGCACTGCTAGGAATTTATCCAAGGGATACAGGGGTACTGATGCATAGGGGCACTTGTACCCCAATGTTCATAGCAGCACTCTCAACAATAGTCAAATTATGGAAAGAGCCTAAATGTCCATCAACTGATGAATGGATAAAGAAATTGTGGTATATATACACAATGGAATACTACGTGGCAATGAGAAAAAATGAAATATGGCCTTTTGTAGCAACGTGGATGGAACTGGAGAGTGTAATGCTAAGTGAAATAAGCCATACAGAGAAAGACAGATACCATATGTTTTCACTCTTATGTGGATCCTGAGAAACTTAACAGGAACCCATGGGGGAGGGGAAGGAAAAAAAAAAAAAAGAGGTTAGAGTGGGAGAGAGCCAAAGCATAAGAGACTGTTAAAAACTGAGAACAAACTGAGGGTTGATGGGGGGTGGGAGGGAGGGGAGGGTGGGTGATGGGTATTGAGGAGGGCACCTTTTGGGATGAGCACTGGGTGTTGTATGGAAACCAATTTGTCAATAAATTTCATATATAAAAAAAAAAAAGAAATTATTTTTTCCCCTTCCCTTCCCCCATGGTCTTCTGTTAAGTTTCTCAAGTTCCACATATGAGTGTAAACATATGATATCTGTCTTTCTCCGATGGACTTATTTCACTTAGCATAATACCCTCCAGTTCCATCCACATCATTGCAATCTTTCTCATTGCCAAGTAGTATTCCATTGTATATATAAACCACATCTTCTTTATCCATTCATCAGTTGATGGACATTTGGGCTCTTTCCATGATTTGGCTATTGTTGAAAGTGCTGCTATAAACATTGGGGTACATGTGCCCCTATGAATCAGCGTTCCTGTATCCTTTGGATAAATTCTTAGTAGTGCTATTGCTGGGTCGTAGGGTAATTATATTTTTAATTTTTTGAGGAACCTCTACACTGTTTTCCAGGGCAGCTGCACCAGTTTGCATTCCTACCAATAGTGCAAGAGGGTTACCATTTCTCCACATCCTCGCCAACATCTGTTGTTTCCTGAGTTGTTAATGTTAGCCATTCTGACAGGTGTGAGGTGGTATCTCAGTGTGGTTTTGATTTTGATTTCCCTGATGATGAGTGATGTTGAGCATATTTTCATGTGTTTGTTGGCCATCTGGATGTCTTCTTTGGAAAAGTGTCTATTCATGTCTTTTGTCCATTTCTTCACTGGGTTATTTGTTTTTCAGGTGTTGAATTTGGTAAGTTATTTATAGATTTTGGATATTAACCCTTTATCCAATATGTCATTTACAAATATCATCTCTCATTCCATTGGTTGCCTTTTAGTTTTGCTGATTGTTTCCTTCGCTGTGCAAAAGCTTTTTATCTTTTTTTTTTTTAATTTTTTTTTTCAACATTTATTTATTTTTGGGACAGAGAGAGACAGAGCATGAACGGGGGAGGGTCAGAGAGAGAGGGAGACACAGAATCGGAAACAGGCTCCAGGCTCCAGGCTCCGAGCCATCAGCCCAGAGCCTGACGCGGGGCTCGAACTCACGGACCGCGAGATCGTGACCTGGCTGAAGTCGGACGCTTAACCGACTGCGCCACCCAGGCGCCCCAAAAGCTTTTTATCTTAATGAACTCCCAATAGTTCATTTTTGCTTTTGTTTCCCTAGCCTTTGGAGACGTGTCGAGTAAGAAGTTGCTGCGGCTGAGGTCAGAGAGTTTGCTGCCTGCTTTCTCCTCTAGGTTTTTGATGGCTTCCTGTCTCATATTTAGGTCTTTCACCCATTTTGAGTTTATTTTTGTGTATGGTGTAAGAAAGTGGTCCCATTTCATTCTTCTGCATGTTGCTGTCCAGTTCTCCCAGCACCATTTGCTAAAGAGTCTTTTTTCCATTGGATACTCTTCCCTGCTTTGTCAAAGATTAGTTGGTTATACATTTGTTGGTCCAATTCTGGGTTCTCTATTCTAATTTTAGTATATGTGCTGCCAAAGCGAGCACTGCGTTCTCTATTCTATTCCATTGGTCTATGTGCCTGTTTTTGTGCCAATATCATACTGTCTTGATGGTTACTTGATGATTTAGAGGCTAAAGTCTGGGATTGTGATGCTTCCTGCTTTGCTTTTCTTTTTCAACATTACTTTGACTATTCAGGGTCTTTTGTGGTTCTGTATAAAATTTAGGATTGTTTGTTTTAGCTCTGAGAAGAATGACGGTGCAGTTTTGATTGGGGTTGCATTGAATGTGTAGATTGCTTTGGGTAGTACTGACATCTTAACAATATTTTTTCTTCCTATCCATGCATGGAATGTTTTTCCATTTCCTTGTGTCTTCTTAAATTTCTTTCATAAGCTTTCTATAGTTTTCAGCATACAGATCTTTTACACCTTTGGTTAGGTTTATTCCTAGGTATTTTATGGTTCTTGGTGCAATGGGATCAATTTCTTAATTTCTCTTTCTGTTGCGTCATTATTGGTGTTTAGAAATGCAACTGATTTCTGTACATTGATTTTGTATTCTGCAGCTTTGCTGAATTCATATATCAGTTCTAGCAGCTTTTTGGTGGACTCCTTCGAGGTTTCCATGTACAATATCATGTCATCTGAGAAAAGTGAAAGTTTGACTTCTTCTTTGCCTGTTTGGATGCCTTTTATTTCATTTTGTTGTCCGATTTCTGAGGCTAGGACTTCCAACACTATGTTAAACAATAGTGGTGAGAGTAGAAACCCCTGTTGTGTCCCTGATCTCAGGGGGAAAGCTCTCAGTTTTTCCCCATTGAGGATGATATTTGCTGTGGGCTTTTCATATTATGGCTTTTATGATGTTAAGGTATGTTCCTTCTATCCTGACTTTCTTGAGGGTTTTTATTAAGAAAGGATACTGTATTTTGTCACATGTTTTTTCTGCATCTATTGACAGGATCATATGATTCTTATCCTTTCTTCTGTTAATGTGATGTATCACATTGATTGATTTATGAATATTGAACCAGCCCTGAAGCCAGGAATGAATCCCACTTGATCATGGTGAATAATTCTTTTAATACACCATTGAATTTGATTTGCTAGTATCTTGTTGAGAATTTTTGCATCCATATTCATCAGGGATATTGGCCTGTAATTCTCCTTTTTAGTGGGGTCTCTGTCTGGTTTGGGAATCAAGGTAATGTGGGCTTCATAGAATGAGTCCAGAAGCTTTCCTTCCATTTCTATTATTTTGGAACAGCTTGAGAGGAATGGTATTAACTCTGCTTTAAATGTCTGGTAGAATTCCTCTGGGAAGCCACCTGGCCCAGGACTCTTATTTGTTAGGAGATTTTTGATCACTGATTCAATGTCTTCACTGGTTATGGGTCTGTTCAAATTTTCTATTTCTTCCTGTTTGAGTTGTGGTAGTGTGTGGGTGTCTAGGAATTTGTCCATTTCTTCCAGGTTGTCCAATTTGTTGTCATATAATTTTTCACAGTATTCTCTAATAATTGTATTTCTGTGGTGTTGGTTGTGATCTCTCCTCTTAATTTTTTGATTTTATCTACTTGGGTTCTCTCTCTTTTTGAGAAGTCTGGCTAGGGTTTATCAATTTTGTTTATTTTTTCAAAAAACCAGGTCTTAGGTTCATTGAGCTGTTCTACCTTTTTTGTTTTGTTTTGTTTCTATATTGTTTATTTATGCTCTAATCTTTATTATTTCTCTTCTTCTGCTGGCTTTAGGGTTTCTTTGCTGTTCTGATTCTAGTTCCTTTAGGTGTGTGGTTAGATTTTGTATTTTGTATTTTTCTTGTTTCTTGAGATGGGCCTGGATTGCAGTGTATTTTTCCCCTTAGGACTGCCTTTGGTGCATCCCAAAAGGTTTGGACTGTTGTGTTTTCATTTTCATTTGCTTCTGTATATTTTTAAATTTTTTCCTTAATTGCCTGGTTGACCCATTCATTCTTGAGTAGGATGTTCTTTAACCTCTATGCATTTGGAGGCTTTCCAAATTTTTCTTTGTGGTTGATTTCAAGTTTCATAGCGTTGTGATCTGAAAATATGCATGGTATGATCTCAATTCTTTTATATTTATTGAGGGCTGTTTTGTGATTCCATATGTAATCTATCTTGAAAAATGGTCCATGTGCACTCGAGAAGAATGTGTATTCTGCTGCTTTTAGGTGAAAAGTTCTGAATATGTCTGTCAAGTCCATCTGGTCTGGTGTATCATTCAAGGCCATTGTTTCTTTATTGGTTATTAAAGCCCCCTGCAATTGCCATATTCTTATCAATAAGATTGCTTATGTTTGTGACTAATTGATTTATATATATTTGGGTTCTTTCAAGTTGGGGCCATAAACATTTACAATTATTAGCTCTTCTTGAAGGATAGACCCTGTAATTATGATATAATGGCCTTCTTCATCTCTTGTCACAGCCTTTACTTTAAAATCTAGTTTGTCTGATATAAGTGTGGCTACTCCAGCTTTCTTTTGACTTCCAGTAGCATGATAGATGGTTCTCCATCCCCTCACTTTCAATCTGAAGGTGTCCTCAGGTCTAAAACGAATCTCTTGTGGACAACATATAGATGGATCTTGTTTTTTTTTTTTTTTTAATCCATTCTGCTACCCTATGTCTTTTGATTGGAGGATTTAGTCCATTTACATTCAGAGTTATTATTGAAAGAAATGAATTTAGTGTCATTGTGTTACCTGTAGGTTTCATGCTTGTGGTGATGTCTCTGGTCCTTTGTAGTCTTTGCAGCATTCCACTCACAGAGTCCCCCTTAGTATCTCTTGCAGGGCTGGTTTAGTGGTCATGAACTCCTTCACCTTTTGTTTGTCTGGGAAAGCCTTTATCTCTCCTATTCTGAATGACTGCTTTGACAGCTAAAGTATTCTCAGCTGCATATTTTTCCTATTCAGCACATTGAATAATTCTTTCCACTGCCTTCCGGCCTGCCAAGTTTCAGTGGACAGGTATGATACTACCCTTATGTGTCTACCCTTGTAGGTTAAGGCCTGTTTGTCCCTAGCTGCTTTCAGAATTCTCTCTTTATCTTTGTATTTTGCCGGTTTTACTATGATATGCTGTGGAGAAGACTTATTCTTGTTGAATCTGAAGGGAGTTCTCTGTGCCTCCTGGATTCGGATGTCTGCCTCTCTCCCCACATTAGGGGAGTTCTCAGCTATAATTTGTTCAAGTAAACCTTCTGCCCCTTTCTCTCTTCTTCTGGAACTCCTATGATATGGATATTATTACATTTCATTGAGTCATTTAGTTCTCTAATTCTCCCCTCATGGTCTAGTATTTTTTTATCTCCCTTTTTCTTGGCTTCATCATTTTTCATAATTTTATCTTCTATCTCACTTATTCTCTCCTCTGCTTCCTCTATCCTTGATGTCCCCACATCTAGTTTATTTTGTACCTCATTTACAGCATTTCTTAATTTGTCATAAGTATTTCTTAGTTCCTTGATCTCTGCAGCAAGAGTCTCTGCTGTCTCCTGTGCTTTTTCTCAAGCCCAGCTATTAATTTTATGACTAAAATTCTAAACTTTTGCTCATATATATTGTTTATATCTGTTTTGAGCAATTCTAGCTTTCATTTCTTCCTGGGACTTCTTTTGAGAATTCTTCCATTTCATCATTTTAGCTAGTTTTCTGTCCCTTATGTGTTTTAATATCTTATGTGTCTTGTACCTGTGAGCACCATTATATTAAAAAAGGATCATACACTGTCCAGGGCCTGGTCCTTCAGGAGGTGTTTTTGGAATGTGTTGTGTGCTCTCTTTTGTTTTGACTCTGGTTGCTTTATCTCCCTACTTGTAGTGATGGTTTGGGCCTTCCACCAGGTGTGCTTTGATTTGTTCATTAAAGTAAGTAACCCTGGAAAAAATTTTAAAAAGTGGGGATGGTGGAATAAGCTTTATCTCATAGAAAGAGAGAAATGACAGGGGTGGGAGAAAAGAAAAGAAAAAAATTGACCAGCCAGAGAATCAGAGAAACTATATGGCTTAATCAAGAGAGAGGGAGAGGGAAATAAAGAAGTAGGAGATACAGAAGAGGTGTGAAAAGAATAGATGAAAAATGTCTGCTTAAACAAACCAACAACCAGAATAACCAGAATAGAGAAGGGAAGAAATAAGCAGAAGAAAAGGAAGAAGGAAAAAAAAATGTATATGTATATATATGTATATAAGAATTGACCAAGAATCAAATCAGAAAATGCAAAACTGCTGGACCGATATCTGATGGTGCCTTGGAAATGGTGGCTGTGCTGGTCTGGGGAAGAGACTGTCAGTCTGGTCAGTGTCAGTCTTGCTCCAGTAGATATGCAGTTACCAGGTGTGGAGGGATGTGTTTTGGTGTAGGCGGTTCCTGCCTCCACTCTGGGCCCGCTGTCCATTCCCTGAAGCCCCACCTTGTTGGTGATGGGAAAGAAGAGGCTATACCCCAGTCTCTTCCCCCCGGACAGAGTGTTCCAAACCACTCTGTTCAGGCCATCCTCACAGTGCCTTGTGGGTGCAAGTGCACCGGTTTGTTCCTCTCCACAGTCTCATGTGCCTCTCAGGTGCTCTTCTGGGATTCAAACACCAATATCTTAAAGGATCCTGCTCCATGCGCCCTAGTTCCAGGGTAGAGCCATTCCACCCAGCCAGCCGACAAAGGGCCTCTGGCTGGCGGGAATCTGTAGGGTCTTTTGTCCTTGGAGGCTATATGCCTTCTTTCTACAGCACTCAAGGGAGAGGATTGCTCTTTCCAACTGTGCCTCTGAACTGGCTACTGAGCCTGGGCTGGCTCCCCTTCTCCCCAGGCATGTGCACAGGGTGGCAGACCCCAGTCCTGAGAAAACCCCACAACCCTAGAATGAGATAGAAATTGGTTCTTTCTCCATTTTTTCCATTCCCCAGTCTGTGGTGTTTCTCTTGTCCAAATTCAATCCTACACTTCCATAGGCTGTCTCTTTCTTCCTTTTGTCTCTCCACAGAAGGGGATCCCTCCCCTCTGTGCCTACGCCACCCATTTTATCTCTTCCAGTGTGTAATCATGCACCTGTGGGCCACCAAGTTGTCCCTGTGGGCCCCTGGGGATGTTTCTGTCACTCTGTAGCCCAGATTCTTGGAATTCCAAGTCTTTCTGCCTCAATCCTTCTGTGTTTGAGGGATGAGGAAACTTTGGGTCTCCCTAATTCTCTGTCATGTTGACTCCACCTCCAAACCAGTAAGCCTTTTTTATGGAAAGATCCAGAGATGACTTTTTAGGCTTAGACCTTAGGCTTAGAGCCACAGAAAGTCAGTCAGGAAGATCTGTCTTGGGAACCCCTCTGGCAGACAACACAGCACTGACCAGCACCTCCATGTGAGGAAACTACCCAAAGTCAGTGGGAAATCACATGAAATGATTCGAGGGAACAAGTGCCTGGCACTGATGAGGGAGCATAAGGCAAGCTGAGGGCCAAGCACAAGCTAACAGCACACCCCTCCTCCACCAGGTGTGTGGTATTCCTCAGACACTCCTGGCTGTCCAAGAACAAAGGAAAGGAAAGAAAGCAAACGGTTGACTGATAGAGATCACAGTCATGCAGGACAGGAGTCTCCTTCAGTTTATGGATAACTTATTAACCTGCAAGAAAAAGGCAATCTTATCCATAGCCTAATCTCCAGAAACCTATAGACTCCGTTTCCTGGGGCCCTAAAATCACTCTCATCAAGATGTAAGGGGGCTTAAGTTCTTGCCATGGTGATGTGGGACCCAAGGCAAATGAGATCTTAAATTCCCTTACTGCCTATAGCCCATTGACAAGTCCTTGAAACAGGCAGAGTGACCTTCCTCTAGGTGCTCAGCTGCCTTGATGGTGATACTTTGCTAGGGGCAAAAGGGAATCATAGCTTAACACTATCCTGAACCGCCCCCCCCCCAGGATTCTGTGAGTTTCCTTAAATATACAAAAAGTTTTGCAAACCTCCTTTATCTTTAATCCTCAAGTATGTGTTAGCAATTATACAATGAGCATATGGCCCCTGAAGGGTCTCATGACTGAGGTTTTACTAAGCAGTAGTAAATGATGTATTCCTAACAACAGCTAGCCCCTCAAAGTCCTGGAAACCTTGCTTCCAAAATTCCTTAGACTTACACTGTCCCTAACCCCCTCCCAACCTGATCAGTTACCCATCACGACCCCAGTACAGCTCTTTCTACCCACAGGTCCTATCCCCATACTTTAATAAAATCACCTTTTTGCACCAAAGACATCTTCAAGAATTCTTTCTTGGCTGTCAGCTCTGAACCCCTCAGCACCCCAAAACCCCATCAGTGCTCACAGGGTGCTGGGAATGGGGCTTGTTCCCAACAGTAGACTGAAGTTAAAACAGCCCTATAATTCATGGGATGGAGCACTCAGGAGGGTCTTCCCTCAGTAGCGGGAAACTAATTAACCCTGGACTAGCACTGCTCTGGACCACTTAGCAAATCCTATAAGCAAGACCTGAAATGACCAAACCATTCCCAAGTAAATGAATCCCTGAACAAAGCTCAAAAGCTCAAACTTTTTGTCAGCTTGCCTTATGCTCCCTCATCATTGAATTTCTACCACTTTGCTTACTTCCATGTGAAATTCACTTATATTTTATAATATATTGCTAATTCTATCCATCTATGCCCAAAGATAACACAGCTGCCATGATGTCTGTATTATTGACATTGTTTCATTTCAAATCTGTTTTTGGCATAGGGTGTACGATGGGCATAAATGAAGTTAGATAAAACTTAGCACATTTGGGGTATCTATATCTGTCTAGAAAGTCCTAAGTATTAAACTTCAAGTCAGAGGCTATGATTATAGCTCCCAATAAAATCATGAATGGTTTTATTAAGAGACAAGCCCATATTGTTGGGGTAGAAATGTGTGGTGTAAGATTGAATACTGATATGTACCACCAAGGATAATATATTTTATATGCTAAGTTTCTTATGTGTCCTCTGTTCCTATTACAAAGTGCGCATTTTCTGTTAAAGTCTGGAAATAGTGTCCATCTATCTGTAGGTCATGACCTAATCTGTGACTGTTGGATTGCAAGCTCCTTGGGAGCTTCCCAGATGTAGTCTGAACCAGCCCTTGTTTGGATGACAGGGAGAGACCAAAAAAAGAGGCAGGCCACCCCAGATTGGTAGGTGGCAGGTTTAAGAAGCATGGGAACTTGCATATGTGGTTTGTATTGGGCAGAAGCAAAAAGAATAGATCTCCATACCTGCCTGCCACCTTTTAGAAGTTTATATAGAGGCCATAAAGGAGTGCAGTCACATATACCATCCAGATAGTCTCAACACCACATCACTATCTCAAGACAGCCTCTGGGAGCAAGGAAGAAAAGCAGACCCAGTTTCCAAGGACAGGGGAGGGGATAAGGAGCCTCTGATTGCCTGAGTCCATGTCACAGCAAGTGGTGGTCATGTCATCTTGAAGACCTTTTCTTACATGCCAACCCTCATGACTGGCTCTTACAATCTCATGTGAATCTCTCTTCTGCAGTGTGCCCTGACTGTTCAGGACAGGGTTTCAGTAGCAAGGAGATGGCTCCTGTGGCACCTCTCTGCCTGTGTTGGAGGCAGATGCCACAGCAATAATATAGGCACATGCAAGAGAAAGCACAGGTTAAGGCAGAGATTCCAGAAATGAGAAACAACTTTTTCCACCAAGAGGCCCATGATCCCAACCACTGGATATTATACTAGGATAGAATCACACAGGACATTCCCTTGTGTCCTCATTTAAGAAACATGATATGTTAGCATCCTCATCAGGTATGAACACACAACATTCTGTTTGGATAATGGCACAGGTGCCTCCTTGCAAGGCAGCAATGATGTCCAAGGCTATTGAATTTTAGAGTGATGAGGGAGAGTGGGGCAAGCTGAGGACAAAGTACAAGCAAACAGCACCTCTCCCCAGGCAGGATATGTGTGATATTCCTCAGACACTCCTGGCTGCCCAAGAACAAAGGAAAGGAAAGAAAGCAAATGATTGACTGATAGAGATCACAGTCATGCAGGACAGGAGTCTCCTTCAGTTTATGGATAACTTATTAACCTGCAAGAAAAAGGCAATCTTATCCATAGCCTAATCTCCAGAAACCTACAGACTCTGTTTCCTGGAGCCCTAAAATCACCCTCATTAAGATGTAAGGGGGTTTAAGTGTTTGCCATGGTAATATGGGACACAAAGACAAATGAGAAATTAAACCAAACTGGCTAGGGGTTTATCAATTTTGTTAATTCTTTTAAAGAACCAGCTCCTGGTTTCATTGATCTGTTCTACTGGTTTTTTTTTTTTTTTTACTGCTATAGCATTGATTTATGCTATAATCTTTATTATTTACTGTCTTCTTCTGGTTTGAGGTTTTATTTGCTGTTCTTTTTCCAGGTCTTGAAGGTATACGGTTAGGTTGTGTATCTGAGACCTTGCCTTCTTCTTTAGGAAGGCCTGAATTGCTGTATACTTCCTTCATGACCATCTTTGCTACATCCCAGAGGTTTTGGGCTGTCGTTTTCCCATTTTAATTGGCTTCCATGTACTTTTTAATTTACTTTTTTAAAAAAAAATTTTTTTTCAACGTTTATTTATTTTTGGGACAGAGAGAAACAGAGCATGAACGGGGGAGGGGCAGAGAGAGAGGGAGACACAGAATGGGAAACAGGCTCCAGGCTCCGAGCCATCAGCCCAGAGCCTGACGCGGGGCTCGAACTCACGGACCGCGAGATCGTGACCTGGCTGAAGTCGGACGCTTAACCGACTGCGCCACCCAGGCGCCCCTTTAATTTACTTTTTAATTTCTTGGTTAACCCATTCATTCTTTAGTAGGATGTTCTTTAATCTCCAAGTATCATTGTCTTTCCAAATTTTTTCTTGTGGGTAATTTCGAGTTTCACAGTGTTGTGGTCAGAAAATATGCACAGTATGATCTCTATGTTTTTTAACTTGTTGAGGGCTGATTTGTGTCTCAGTATGTGATCTATACTGGAAAATGTTCCACATGCTCTTGAGAAGAATGTGTATTCCACTGCTTTAGGATGAAATGTTCTGAATATATCTGTTAAGTCCATCTGGTCCAGTGTGTCATTCAAAGCCTCTGTTTCCTTATTTTCTGTTTAGATGATCTGTCCATTGTTGTAAGTGCGGTGTTGAAGTCCCCTACTATTATGGTATTATTATCAAGGAGTTTCTTTATGTTTGTGATTAATTGATTTATATATTTGGGTGTTCCACACTGGGGCATAAATGTTCACAATTGTTAGATCTTCTTGGTGAATAGACCCCTTTCTTATGATATAATGCCCTTCTTCATCTTTTGTTACAGTCTTTATTTTTTATTTTTATTTTTTTTAATGTTTATTTATTTCTGAGGCAGAGAGAGACAGAGCATGAGTGGGGGAAGGTCAGAGAGAGAGGGAGACACAGAATCAGAAGCAGGCTCCAGGCTCCGAGCTGGCAGCACAGAGCCCGACGTGGGGCTCGAACTCACAAACTGTGAGATCATGACCTGAGCCAAAGTCGGTCACTCAACCAACTGAGCC